>NC_054472.1:119074094-119753023 GCF_017639515.1 Carcharodon carcharias | reverse complement strand
TCTGGTTGTAATTTTTCTTTCCCTCAAATTCCACAGTTGTAATTTTCTACAAGAATAAGAATCTTAACCAGACTTGTAAAATACGTTCTTGTAATTTTCAATGTCACACACTAGAATATTCATTCCAAAATCACCTGTCATTTTTTACCCTACTTATTTAGAACTTTTACCATAAACTTCTTGTTTCTTTCCCTTTTCCCACTTCCTAAATTCCATAATTCCAGTAGTCACTTACTTGATAAAGCAATGTGAAGCATTCATCTTTATGGGATATGCTATATAAATGAAAATTATATCCCCATAAATAAACTTGATTAGAAATATTTTTAGTATCCAGCTGCTGCCTTTCATTTGTTGGCTAGAGTGACTCTGAAATGTATCTTTGAAGGTGCACCTGTAAGGTTTTGGAAAGCCGTTCACTTAATACCTGAGGGAACAGCGAGGGGGGCGCAGGGGGGAGGAGATTTGCAGAATTGAATGTTTGTGAAACTGACCCCAGCAATGTTCAACATTTTAAGCATCTTTTGCCCTTTAAAATTAATCAATTACACTGTATTTAATTGTAAAAGAAAATATAATATTTTTGCAGGAGCAATTTCGTATATGGATCGTATTTGAGTAAAGATGAGATTGCATTCTCGGATCCTACTCCAGATGGTAAACTCTTTGCAACACAGTATTGTGGAACACCAAGGTTTCTTGTGTACAACTTTGTCAGCTAACCTCACGCAAATTGATATGAGACTTCGCAATTACCAGTGAAGATGTCTTAATACACCTTGGACAACTGCTATACTTGTGTATGAGCTGTTCACAATGTAGCTCATTGTTTTGGGAACGGAGCTGTAGAAACTGTACTGGTTTTTATTACTGTGAACTCAGGACCGATGGCAACCAAATGGTTGTTTCATATTTTAGAAAACTGGAAAGGATGCAGTAACATTTGACATTGTTTGTATTTTAAAACTGAAATAGTTTTAACTCTTTTCAGAAAAGCATGCCTTTTAGTTCAGTCATGCTTACAGATTTTAGAATGTTTTATGTAAGGCCTGGAAAATGGTTAACTAAAAATGTTGAAAACTTGTTACACAATGTATATAAAATATGCTATAAAATTAAGACAATTAGTGTTGGTGTTTCTAAAACTGCTCTAGGCCTTCTTGGTCTGTATATACTGTACAGTGAACAAACAGCTTTGAATGTTCTTGTTTTTGAGAATTAAGTGAGTGGTCTGATAGCTGGGTTATTGTGAAAGATGTTACTGGAACTTTCCTAGTTTCTTCCAGGGGTATCAGACTGCTGCGCTAAAAGCAACACTGCTTTTGGGGTTATCTGATCAGTTAATATATTTTGTCAAACTATTAAAATCTTGCTATTGGTTTTGCTCTGGGAATATACAGTTGTCAGTGTTCAAAATGTAATACCTCATTTAATATTGATGTTAAACCACTGCAATATTTGGTGTCCAAGATAAAAATTGGCACCTTGTATTAATGTCTTGACTCTTGGTTTTGAAGATTTGTTAAATCTACCTAGAGTAGCTTATATGAATCTGATTGTGCCTTTTTCAGTGTAGGTCAGACTTTGGGATTGAATGCAATGGTTTTAACTAGTTTAACTCAATTGGATAACTAAAATAGCTTTCATAGGTTTATTTCAAAACTTTTAAGGGAGAACCAGTCAATTCAATATATCTGTAAGCAAACTCCATTTCTGCAAAAATAAACATGGATTCAAAGGCTATTACCAACCTCAGTGGTAAATTCCAAAATAAAATTCAGACTCTTGTATTTCTTGCCACTGCTTTCAAAAGCTCCAAATTTGGTTTTATTTGATCTGTTTTGTTGAGAGTCTACATTTTTATTTGAGGTGGAGAGAACAATTAGATCTGAAAGTGAGAAGCTGATCTCTTTGAATTTCTGTAATGCTAGTGATTAACGTTTTCACCAGAACTAAACAGTCCTAAACAAAATTATGTCTTAGAAAGTGAGTAACAAATCTAGCATGGAAATGTCTGGTTATCTTGACCATTGTGCTTGTAGTAGGATCATTTGATGGTTTTAAAAATTATAAAATTCAGAGTATGTTTCCCAGTAAGAGTAAAATTGAAATGCTCTACAAGCAAGGTCTAATTTGTAAATTCAGTTTCGTATTCCTAAACCTAATGCGCTTTCTACTTCTTGAAATGTTTTTAAAATATATTAATCAAAGACAGTAACCTGCTGATAGGAATAGTTGGGATGTTTCTCTGCATTAAGATTGTGCAAGAATTTAATTGAGCCATTGTAATTCTTTGGAGGCCTCTGGTTTAAGCCATATTATGCAGAATCCCAAGGTATTGAATGAATGACTCCTGGACTGTTCACATTTATGTACCTTTCTTAACCTGGGTCACTTGGAGATAAGAAGTAAAACATTCATGTGTTGCTTGAAGTTGAGATGATTTTTGTTTCCAGTTATGATTAAGTATTTTAAATTAAAAATATTATTTTAAGTATCATTTTATTGTTAAGTTTAATTTTTAGCACAATGTGTTTGAAGTGGAAATTAGCTATATATGACTTTGGGTTTTAAGAACATTTTAGTGCTAAAGGTTTTTAATATCGGCTGCTTTTTATTAAAAACACTTACCCTATTTACATTATTCCAAAACCTGAAAATACAATTAATTTTAATCAGCAACCTACAACAGTAGAACAAACTCTAGAACCGATCATATACCCAGTCATTTTTTCAGTCGCCCGAGTTCAGAATGGTTAAAGTTTACCTCGTGTAATATAATTATTTGTAAATAGGTATAGAATTGTCAAGTAGGAAACAGTGGGATGCAGAAAGTTCACGAAGTGCAAAAGATGTAATTGTAAAGCTGAAGGATGGTTAGACTACATCTTGTTATCTCTTGTGTATTGCCTTTCAGTATCCCACTGCTCCCAAGGTGGTAATTCTGTTTATACCATAATGGTACAATAAGAAAATGTTTTTTTATGAACAGTGAAATGCTGGTGAATGTCATGTGGCCTGAGGTCACGTGCTGTTATCAACATTGCTTACAGGTTATAAAATAACCCTCTGCAACTCAGACATATGTGGTATGAATTTATACATGATACTGTATATACCAGTTTAGATTTATTTTGATTGGGAGGAGGCTAAAATTGTTAATGTCATGATCACTCCCTCTAGTACAAGATATGCACTAGATATTAAATGGACCAAATGCAGATGGGTTGAAACTAACTTTCTGGTCTGACTTTATCTTTAACTCAAACTATTTAAAAGTAAATCATATGAGCTATATTTGCATTTAAAGGATTGCAAACGGGTAACTTGAAAATCCTACGATTTTAAGACACTGTGTACAACTGAGTACTAACAATGTTTGAAAAAATAAACTTACCTTTTTTAGTGAATACATTAATTTTATATCTGTCTTTTATGAACTAATTTTGCAAGTTACTGCAGATTGTTTAACAATTTGTTTTAGTGGAAAAATACAGCTCCCTCAAGTTTTAACGGATACCACTCTTGTTTGTTTGTTATCTTGGTCAACTTTATCTTGTGATTTGTCCACATGCCTGTTGTGTGTTTTTTCTGAAAGGAAATGACAATTGCTAATGCATCCCATTGGAAGATATGCGATGCCATGTGTATTTTGTTCTTGTTTAAAATACCTTGTAACTAGGAAAATGTTGAGTTTAAATTATAAATGACTTTGTTAATACAATAAATTTGATTTGTTGGAGGGCTAAGTGCTCTTTAGGTGAATTATTTCTGCTAAATTGTGCAAACCAACTACTGTAGGTTAATAAACTGTTGGGAGTTACTTTTGGGTATCTGAATTTTAATTTTATAGAGAAAACAGGTGTGCTTGGGTCAAGTGGTGGGTGGATGGTGGTTAAAGTCTCAAATCTCTAACCCACTCATTTCTGGATTTAAATGAGGCTGCTAGGTTTAAAAATGATAATGAGACCAGGAGCCTCAGTCACGTAGCTTTTGAAATTGAACTGCAGTTGGCCAGGTTTCGGGTAATGCAACAACTTCCTCAAAGAGAAGACGGTGGATTCGGGAGGTAAGTAACTCACACACCCTGGATCTAGATTCTTGTCTCTGTCATCACACCCCAACACCCCCGCCCACAACCTTCCCCATGTATGCTGTGACCTTTACCTCCCCCTGCAAGATCCCAATTTTCTAATCCTCACCCCCAGCAGCCCCCCTGCCCCCCACGCACATACTGCCAGCAGGCCCTATCTAACACATGGTGGAGTATCAAATTGTGATTCTCGCTGACCTCCTGATGGACCTGCTTCTTGTGGGCAGGTCAGCAAAAATTCTGCCCATTGTCTCTGATTCTGTGACCATTGCTTCTGTGAAACCCAGCTGGAGCCTCAGTGACTCATTTGATTTATCTAACCCTGCCCCCACGTACCCCAAATCAAGAAAATAACAAAACACTTGGGCGCTTGGTACTACAGAACTTCAATATTGTTGAAAAAAGAGATATGCTGTTGAAGCTATTCGTCTTGCACACATCAGGACAGACACTAAACTGCCAAATTTCAAAGGCAACAACAATTTATACCACATGAGAAATGGGGTGTTGATCGGTTGACAAGTTGGCTCTGAATGGTCAAGATATTGCCATGGTGGATGCACCAGGGAGCAATTGCAGCGCCGCCCCCCATCAAATGCTTTTTTTCTATTCAAAAAAAGTGCAATGTCATAATTAAGGTCTGAGCCATTTGCTTATCATGCAAGCTTGACCATGAAATGGGCGCATCCAGGATAGGGACAATACTGACCCTACTCAACTAACCCTGCTTGCAAAACTCAGAACATAACCCCTAATGAAAACATAATCTGTAATGTTAGATGTGATTCCATGATTGGGCAACATTTGCTGAATAATCCTGTGTGTGCTAAGCATTACACTAACAATTAATTTAAGATCATCAGTCGGGCTTGCAATGTAGCTGATGCCTGCTGGAAGCTACATATATTCATATGCAAGGACCTATCCTCTGCAAGCAAAAGGACTGGGTCGAGACATTGCATCCTTTTTAATAATCAAAAGCATAGGGAAACAACTTCCTGGTCCATTAACCATAGCAACATCTCAACCAATCAGAGTCAACTTGCCAACCAAACATAACCCCTTATGCAGCATTAATTGCTGTTCCTTTTGAAATTTAGCACTCTTGCGTCTGTCCTGATGAATGCAAGACAAAGAGCTTCAACAGCATGTCATTTTTTTTCCAGCAAAACACCTAGTCTTTACTGAGATAAAAACAAAAAAACTGCGGATGCTGGAAATCCAAAACAAAAACAGAATTACCTGGAAAAACTCAGCAGGTCTGGCAGCATCGGCGGAGAAGAAAAGAGTTGACGTTTCGAGTCCTCATGACCCTTCGGCAGAACTTGAGTTCGAGTCCAGGAAAGAGCTGAAATATAGCTTCCCACAGCTTCCAACCTGATAGTCGCCCAACCTCGCACGGCCCGCTTCTATCTCCTACCCAAAATCCACAAACAGAACTGCCCCGGTAGACCAATCGTCTCAGCTTGCTCCTGCCCCACAGAACTCATTTCTCGTTATCTTGACTCCCTTCTCTCTCCCCTTGTCCAGTCCCTTCCCACCTACATCCGTGATTCCTCTGACACCTTACGTCACATCAACAATTTCCAGTTCCCTGGCCCCTACCGCTTCCTCTTCACCATGGATGTCCAATCCCTCTACACCTCCATCCCCCACCAGGATGGTCTGAGGGCCCTTAGCTTCTTCCTCGAACAGAGGCCCGAACAATCCCCATCCACCACTACTCTCCTCCGTCTGGCTGAACTTGTTCTCACGCTGAACAATTTCTCCTTCAACTCCTCTCACTTCCTCCAAATAAAAGGTGTGGCTATGGGTACCCGCATGGGCCCCAGCTATGCCTGTCTCTTTATGGGGTATGTGGAACATTCCTTGTTCCAGTCCTACTCCGGCCCCCTTCCACAACTCTTTCTCCGGTACATCGATGATTACTTCGGTGCCGCTTCATGCTCTCGTCAGGACTTGGAAAAATTTATTAATTTTGCTTCCAATCTCCACCCCTCCATCATTTTCACGTGGTCCATCTCTGACACTTCCCTTCCCTTCCTTGACCTCTCTGTCTCAATCTCTGCTGATAGACTGTCCACCAATATCCATTACAAACCCACCGACTCCCACAGCTATCTCGACTACAGCTCCTCACACCCCGCTTCCTGTAAGGACTCCATCCCATTCTCTCAGTTCCTTCGCCTCCGTCGCATCTGTTCCGATGATGCTACGTTCAAAAACAGTTCCTCTGACATGTCCTCCTTCTTCCTTAACCGAGGTTTTCCACCCACGGTCGTTGACAGGGCCCTCAACCGTGTCCGGCCCATCTCCCGCGCATCCGCCCTCACGCCTTCTCCTCCCTCCCAGAAACATGATAGGGTCCCCCTTGTCCTCACTTATCACCCCACCAGCCTCCGCATTCAAAGGATCATCCTCCGCCATTTCCGCCAACTCCAGCATGATGCCACCACCAAACACATCTTCCCTTCACCCCCCTTATCGGCATTCCGTAGGGATCGCTCCCTCCGGGACACTCTGGTCCACTCCTCCATCACCACCTACTCCTCAACCCCCTCCTATGGCACCACCCCATGCCCACGCAAAAGATGCAACACCTGCCCCTTCACTTCCTCTCTCCTCACTGTCCAAGGACCCAAACACTCCTTTCAAGTGAAGCAGCATTTCACTTGCATTTCCCCCAACTTAGTCTACTGCATTCGTTGCTCCCAATGTGGTCTCCTCTACATTGGAGAGACCAAACGTAAACTGGGCGACCGCTTTGCAGAACACCTGCGGTCTGTCCGCAAGAATGACCCAAACCTCCCTGTCGCTTGCCATTTTAACACTCCACCCTGCTCTCTTGCCCACATGTCTGTCCTTGGCTTGCTGCATTGTTCCAGTGAAGCCCAACGCAAACTGGAGGAACAACACCTCATCTTCCGACTAGGGACTTTACAGCCTTCCGGACTGAATATTGAATTCAACAACTTTAGGTCGTGAGCTCCCTCCCCCATCCCCACCCCCTTTCTGTTTCCCCCTTCCTTTTTTTTCTCCAATAAATTATAAAGATTTTCCTTTTCCCACCTATTTCCATTATATAAAAAAAACCCCACTAGAGCTATACCTTGAGTGCCCTACCATCCATTCTTAATTAGCACATTCGTTTAGATAATATCACCAACATTAACTTTAACACCTATGTGTTCTATTGTACTATTGTCGTTGACATCTTTTGATGATCTGCTTCTATCACTGCTTGTTTGTCCCTACAACCACACCCCCTCCACCTCTCTGTCTCTCTATCTCTCCGCCCCCCACACACACACCTTAAACCAACTTATATTTCAGCTCTTTCCTGGACTCGAACTCAAGTTCTGTCGAAGGGTCATGAGGACTCGAAACGTCAACTCTTTTCTTCTCCGCCGATGCTGCCAGACCTGCCAAGTTTTTCCAGGTAATTCTGTTTTTGTTTTAGTCTTTACTGAGTATATCTCTGTTGACTGAATTGATCATTAACTCATTCTGTGGTGAATGCACCAGCAATGTTGATTTTGATTACATGGTGCTGCTCTCAAATGCTAATAACTTATGTAATTTGAATTCATATCCTGTATCCAATTTAAATCTGTTCCATTTATATCCTCAAATAATACTATAATATTTGATGTGTTTCAAAGTGACCAGTGACTTGTGTGCCCTCATGTTGGGGCATCTGACTTGTGCAACTCTTAATTCATTTGCACTTCCATCCATCAAAGTAAAATTGGTTTACAAGAGCCTTGTGAAAGACCATTAAATTGCTGAATGATTAACATGAATAATTGTGGAAATAATGATGACCAAGTTACCCAATTAGAGCTACTGTGCATAGTTCTGATTTTGTTTACAAAAAAGGATATGGAGGCACTGGAAAAGGTGCAAAAAAAGGGATATACTGAGAGATTAGACCGATTGTGAAAGGTTGAACAGGCTGGGGCTCTTTGGAAAAGAGAAAGCTAAGAGCTGACCTGATAGAGATCTCTAAGGTTATGAAAAAGTTTGATGGGTTAGATGTAGAAAATATGTTTTCATAATTGAGGAAGACCAAATGTGGGGCCATAAATATAATAAATTCACCAGGGAATTCAGGAGAAACTTGTTTTACTCAAAGGTTAGTTAGAATGTACAAGGAGTAGTTGAGGTGAATAGCATAGATGCATTTAAGGGGAAGCTAGATAAATTCATGAGGTGAAAAAGAATAGAAGGATATGTTGATGAAGTTAGATTAACTAGGGTGGTTCATGTGGAGCATAAACCACTTGGGCTGAGTGACCTGTTTCTGTGCATTCTGTAATTTGGTAGCTGTTGGGAAAAGAATAGAAGTGAACATTTGGATTGAGACCTTGTATTCAGTAAGAACCTCGGCAAGGTCAGGTAACTAGGAAATAAGTTTAAAGGGGAAATGTCCCATGAATCCCTTAGGCTGGCTGACCGTATATCTGAAGTGCAGACATTTTAAATTGCCCTTCAGTACCAACATTACTGTGTGTGTGGCCATACATTTGGGAATATGACATACAGGGGCAAACAGGCTATGCATGAGCAACAGCCCCTTTAAGTTGCATGGCAATCTTAATGGGACTGCACAGTGCAACAAACAGACCACACACAGCTAAGGGAAGTAAGAGGGAATGTTATTCAGTACTGAGTAAATTGAATAAATAAGCTAAATAAGCTTATAAATAAAAATAAGCAATTCTGGACCTGAGGCACTGATGTTCATCCTTAAATTTCCCATTGCTCCTGCCTCTTCTACAATTCTATTAAAATGGTACGTATGATGGGTTTCCTTTAGCTATGCATCACTAACAAACTCGAGTTCCGATTCCCACAGAGAAAGATTCTTCACAGATGAATGGATAAGCACATGAAAGGAGGTCTGCCTGCAAGGCCTCAAAGATGAAAAAGGGTGGCTTGCTAAATCTATTGGGTCAAGTTCATCCATTAATAAGTAGTTATAGGATGTGTTTGGAGATGATCCGTATAGATAATTAGGCAGGAAACAGCAACTAATTGGAATGATGGTATGGCCTGTACTGCCAAGAGCTCTAGCTCAGTCTTATTAACAGGTAACCAAAGCTTTTAGTTTCCCACCCTGTTACCCAAAGAGTTTTATCCTTCATCTCCTGAAAGTGATGTCTAATGATGGTGCCAGGCCACAAGCTTGCCCAGATGTTCTTGGCAGGGAATGATGGTTATAGGTTAATCACAGTTAGCTCTGACCAACTGACGGGCAGTTCTATCAGGGCTCACTGCTGATTCTTCATGAACTAACTGTTGAGATTAACCTTCACAGGATCAGCAGCAAGCACAAATAGCCATATGATATATGATGTTCTAGGGATAATGAAGACCTGACTTTAAAAAGGCAGGACTACCTACTAAATATTCCTGGATACAAGCTATTCAAGAAAGGAATGAGGAGTGGCAGTAATAAGGCAGAGGGCATGGCTGAGGGACTAAAGGGGCACTTCTTGTCTTTTTTTACCAAGAAAAAAGTCATACTGAAAGAGGAGATAGTTGAGATACTGAGTGGGCTAAAAATTGATAAAGGGCGCACTTAAAGTTGATAATTCATCAGGATCATATGGGATGCATCCAGAGATCCCGAAGGAAGTAAGGGTGGAAATTGCGCAGGTACTGACAACCTTCCAGTTCTTAGATACAGAGGTGGTGACAGAGGACTGGAGAAGTACAAATATTAAACCTTTATTCAAAAAAGGGCATAAGGATAGATCCAGCAATATAGACCAGTTAGTTTAACCTTGGTGTTGGAAAGGCTTTTAGAAATTATAATTTGGTAAAAAAGATTAACAGTCACTTGGACAAACGTGGGTTGATTAAGGAAAGACAATATTGGATTTAAAGGCAAATAATGTTTGACGAACTTGATTGCGGTTTTATTGAGCTAACAAGGTTGATAAGGGTAACGCAGTGAAGGGGTGTATATGGACTTGCAAAAGGTGTTTGATAAAGTGGCACATAAAAGACTTGTCAGCAAAGTTGAAGCCCATGGAATAGTGATAGAATGGATACAAAGTCAGCTGAGTGACAGGAAACAGTAGGGGATTTTTTTTAGACTGGAGGAAGGTATACAGTGGTCTCAGGTCAGGTAGTAGGGCCACTGCTTTTCTTGATATATTAATGACCTAAACGTGCGTGTACAGGACACAATTTATAGATGATACAAAATTTGGTAGTGAACTGTCGAACATAGTGATGAACTTAAAGATGACACACAGTTCTTCCCAAACTTTCTCCTACTGTGACCCTGTGAAGCTTAAATCTTGCAATGATCCCAGAGTGTGGGGTGGGGATGAAGGTGTTTGGAGAACAGGCAGTGACATTCTTTTCACTTTCCATTTTGTAGGCTCTGTTGGAGGCAACAATCAGGTCTCGGAGCTGGTTAGGCTATACCCACCGATCCAAGGCTAGAAAAAATCTTGCACGTGTGTCAAGGGACTTTGGAGCCAATTACAGTGTTGTCTCACCTGAGTCTCTGCCCCACAATTGCAATTGCTACCACAAAGTAGAGGGAAGTCACGACCCCAACTGTTCATTCTACAACTCCACTGCGGGAAGGGGGTGTCACAATCCACAGTTTGGAAACCGCTGGGCTAGCGGAATGGCAGACAACCATACTGCGAGTAATGTGTCCTCTTTCACAGGCCACTGCCATGCACGAATTATCTCCCCTTGGTTTCGCAGGCACATTTGGAAATAGATGAGAGAGTCCATGACTCAGGCCCTGAAGACAACTCAGAAGAGGAATCTGCTGGAATCCTCATTGAAGTCCTGTCACAGCACTCACTCACACCCTCCACCAGCGCAGAGACACACAGCTTTAAAGTAGCCTTGGGGTCACAACTTGGTCAGCACATCGCACTGTCTCATTCACAGCAGGCGGCAGCAGGGACTTCCCAGGTGTCCGGCGTTCGGAGGACAGCTGGAAGCCAGAAATTTGCTGGGTCTGAGTCAGATGACCAGCCTCAGGACTCGGTCATACCTCAGTTACTGGAACTGCAAAGGCAAGTTCGGGAACATCAGGAAGGGATGTCCGCTGCCCTCCTCAGATTGTAAGGCACAATGGAGGAGTCCGTCAGTCTTCAGTCTGAGGTGATAGCGCCAGCATATCAATTCACTAAGGTCAACACTGGTAGGATGGCAGCCACCATGGAAACCTTGGACCTGGACATCGCTCCTGCTCTGCTGCGCAGGCTGAACTCTGTCGCTGACACAATATTTGGCCCCCAACAGTGCCAACGTGAGAGGGGTGTGGGACAGCTCAATCTCACTCCAGCTTCCCCTTTTCCTCAAGGAGTCAGCCAGGGGCCCTCGGGCATCCATAGGGAGAAAGATAAGCAGATACACACTCCAGGGCCGTCCAGCAGGTGACTCCAGGAGTGACTGGCCCATTCAAATCTCTTCTTCATGTGACCTCAGCAGCTCCAGCTCCACAGGCCAAGGGGGGTGCCACTGCCACACTACCCCGAAAGCTGGGGCCCTCCAAATCTCAGCCCTTCAGAGGATGCCCATCAAAGTCATCACAGACAGAGCGTAGCAGTCAGCAGCTGCCTTCACCTCCGCTGTGGATGTGGGGGGAGAACCAAAGCATAGCGGTGAAAAAGATGTAGTTGCATGGCACGGGTGTTAATCACTTGTACATAATATTCACTATTGCCAATAAACTCCCAAGAATGTCTCCTTGTCTATGGCTCCTTGTTCTGATGAGCAGTGTTCGTGTCACTCTGATGTGAAACCTTGGTCCCTGCACAAGACAAAGGCAAGTGTCTTACTCCAGGGTCTCCTCTTTGTGCTTTGTGCAACCTTCCCAGCACACTGATGGTGTGCCTTCACAGTCACTGGACACATCAATCATACCTGCACCTTGATGGGACTTATCATTGCTGCCAGAATATCCTGGGCCGGCAACACAGTGTTCCATCACTCTCTCTGTTTGTTCCCAGCACCTTTGAGGTGTGGCTGCCCCCCCGCCCCCCCACCCCAAGCCAAATCTCTTCTTCATCTGTGTCTGGTGTCAGTGTGGTTCTGAAGAGTTCAGCTCATGCAGGATGCCATATGGTCAAGAGAAGTTAAAGTTTCCCCACAGCATCTCCATGATATGACCCTGTTCACCGAGCACAATTCAGCTAACAGGAGTCAGACATTCACAGAAGCTGTGTGAGGATCTATGGATTGTCCCTGCTGCATAACGTCATCGTCCTCCTAGAATGGAGGGGGATCTGCAGCATCTCCATGACAGGAGCATTATTACAAAGGGTATGTGCACTGCCATCAGCCAGACAAGCGTCAAACGTTCACAGATGCAATGTGAGGATCTATGGTGTTCCCTCACTGCATGTTGTCATTATCCTCCATGAACCTAGCAACTATGAGGGCCTCCCAAGGGCACCTGTCTCATCTGGTCAGTGCGATAGCCTCATCGCCATCATCCTCACCTTCAAAGATCTCCTCACCCTCATCCCCATCGATGTCCTCCTCATCAAAGGAGGCATGCAGCTTCTCCATCTCCTCCTCAGCTGGCTCCTCTACCCGTTGCAGCGCCAGGTCGTGTAGGGTGCAGCAGTTGCCGATGATGTGTGACACCTCCTGTGGACTACATTGCAGGGCTCCACCAGACCAGTCTAGGGCTGGTACCTCACTTTCAGCATCCTGATGGTTTGCTCCACCAAGGTGCGAGTATCTTCTGTCTGCTGCAGTCTGAGTCATCAACCACATGTAGCCCTTGTCCCCAAGGAGCCATCAATGCAGCCTCTGTGGACTCTGGAATATGTCAGGGACCTGAGACCTACTGTGAATGTAGGAGTCATAGACACTCCCTGGAAACTGTGCACAGACCTGTAGGTTGCATTTGTGGCGGTCGCACACCAGCTGCACATTCAGTGAGCGGAAGCCCTTGCGGTTGATGTAGTTGACTGCTTGTTGCCACAGAGACCTGAGCGCCACATGAGTGCAGTCAATTGCACCCTGCACCTGTGGGAAACCTAATATCTGGGCAAATCCCAGCGTTCTTGCTTCCTGGCTTCCCAATCCTAGGCAAAATGCACAAAGTTGTGTGCCCTCACGAAAATGGCATCCATGACCTCATGGATGCATTTCTATGTGGAGGCTTGTGAGATCCCACGGAGGTCACTTGTGGAGCCCTGAAAGGCTCCAAAAATTGAGTGTCACAGTCACTTTCATGGCCACTGGCAGTAGTTGCCCACCATGTCCCTGTGACGCCAAATCTTGCTACAGGTGGCACATGTGACCATCCAGTTCCCTGGACATGCGCAGTCTTCAGCGACACTGGTTCCCAGTCATCTTGCAGGAACGACTAGCACCATCTGTAGACCCTGGTCGAGCTTGGCATCAACCAGGTGCTGTGGCTCTTCAGTGGCATAAGCAGGAGCCCCAGCTGCCCCTTCTTCCTGAGGCTGCTGCTCCTCCCTCTGTTCAACCAGATGCCTCAGTCACCCACTTCTCCGTTGTCTCCACTCTCTGTACACCACGAGGCATACAGCTAGGTCATAAGGCTCCATGCTCCTGATGAAAGAGAGTGATGTGTGGGTTATCTCGGGTGTTCTAAGAACCTCTCTTGGTTAAGTCTGAAGGCCCCTTAATGTATCCCAGAGAGTGCTGGCCACCAATTGGATAGCCAGCGATTAGTGCGTTGCATGGCTGCCCGAAACTCCACCCACCTCCGCCCCAATCCACCCTACTGATTGGCAGCAACTTCCCCCATTGGACTCCATGCTGTGCTGTCAGTTCAGACGCAGGCATTCTCCTAAGCCGCGCTGCAAGGCTGCACTGTTAGCTTGAACCACGGGGGAGACTGGTCCAAACCAGGATGCTGACATTGCAAGGGGCTATGAGCACCTCCAGCAGTGACTGCTCCGTGGCCAGCTTTAGCAAGGAGATTGTACAACGTGTCCAGTCACCCAACTGTTCTGCAGTCCACCAAAATGCTCATTAATTTGCAATCTGTGCCCGAGGGGTGAAAAGCTTTGGGCCACTTGGTGACACTTTCATGCCTCTGTGTTGCTGAGTGGGCAGATAAGCTAGAGGCCTGACTCCAAGCATGTCAATGTGTCTGCGCCTGAACTGTTTCAGCTGCAAAGGAATGATCACTTTATACAAGGTTTCCCTAATGCGTGTCCCCTCTGTCCCCCCACCCCACATACGCTTGTGCATTACCATCAACTGCTGTGCAGCCCTTACCACCCCCAACTCGCCTCAATCGCAGTGCAGCCCTTGCCCCAGCATTGCACTGTCAGCCAGCTGGGAAAATGTGTCTTCTTTGTGCCCTCGCCTGAATCCATGGCGCCTCAACCTTGAGGTCCAATAGGCAACCCTCACGAGCGCTGCACAACATTACTGTGCACTCACCACCGAGTCCCCCTCAAAGTGCAGCTCGCAAAGCGCACGCCGGAATACATCAGTTTGCAATCCCGCCGATGTGCTCGGACCATCCAGCGTGGGGGGCTGATTCCGGTGCGCTGGGCTTATAATGATATACAGATGTATTACAATGAAGTTCTTGACATGCGGCAGTGGGAAACACAGCCCACCATTGACTGGCGGAGCAGACGATTGCAAACTGGTTTCACGATGTCATGGAGCTGATTTTTGGCATTCCCACCATATTGTCCGCTCACGTCTGCCATGATGCCCCTTGCCAATAGGTACAGAAAATTCCACCCTTGGATGTGTGTGAGTGAATGAGTGAAGGTGTGTGTGTGAGTGGATATGTGTGAGTGAATGTATGTGTGTAAATGTGAGTGCGTATGTGAGTCAATGCGTATGTGTGCACCCGACTGAATGTGTGTGTATGTTTGTGTGTATGAATGTGTGTGTGAGCGAATGTATGTACGTATGTGTGTGATCACCCACACTCGCACACACGCACTCACTCAGATACACACATTCACTGAGACACACATTCCCTCACACACATGTTCACTCATCCCCACACATACACAAATTCACACACACACACAAACACTCACACATTGGGGAGAATTTTCCCTATGTCGGGCAGGCCATGCAGGAGCAGGCGTGGACGGGCACGGGCCCAATTGAGTCCATGCCGCCATTTTGCGTAGGTGGGCCAATTAGGGCTTGCCCAGCGTAGTTTACGACTCCTGAGGATAGTGGGAGTGGGCTGGCGGTGGCGGCGTGACCCGGCTGCCTGTTTAAATGAAGGCCTGGCAGCCTTTGCAAGGCTGCTCACAATGGCCGGGAGAAGTGCACATCAGAGGGGTAATGTGCATCACACAAGTTTGGAGGGTAGGCCATCGGGGCAGGCTAGGCCAGAGGGTGGGGCAGCGGGTCAGTATGTCCCTCGTTTCTCCAGTGAGTGCCTAGCTGCCCTCCTGGAGGAGGTGACAGCGCGGTGGGAGGTCCTTCTTCTGAGGGATGGGAGGTGGAGGCCTCCCCACCTGACCAAACATGCATGGGAGGAGGTGTCCAAGAGTGTCAGCTCCCATGTGTGGTGCGGCGCACATGGTCCAGTGCCATTAAAGGTTCAACAACCTCCTGCGCTTGGGACGGGTGAGTACCATGTTGCCTCAGGTCACTTAATGCAGCCGTCACCCTTTACCCTGAGCACCACCCCTCTCCCCCCTGGGAACTCTGAGTACAGTAACGGCATTGAATCCTCCACAGCATGGATCCCTCACTGTGTGTGTCAGCAGAGATTGCCCATGCCCAGTTCACCCTGAAAAGGTTGAGCTAGAATAAAATCAAAAAATGCTGCAGGTCTGGCAGCACCTGTGAAGAGAAAGACAGATTTAATGTTTCGAGTCCGTATGACTCTTCTTTAGCTCTGAAGATGTGTCATATGGACTCAAAATGTTAACTCTGTCTTTCTCTCCACAGATGCTGTCAGACCTGCTGAGTTTTTGCAGCATTTTTGTTTTTGTTTCAGATTTTCAGCATCTGCAGTATCTTAGGGTTGAGCTAGGATGTGTTCTGCATCCGCAGCATGTGTGACACTGACATCCAGAGTATAGAATAGGGGTGAAAGTCAAGGATCTGCACCTAGGCAGAGTGCTGGAACTGGGAAGCACGTCAAAGTCAGGGAGATAACATGCTGGGAGGGGAGCTTCCAGTTGGCGGGGCACCAATCCATCTGCTGATCTTTGCGCTCCATGTGCTTGTGCCTCCTTGCTTAGCAAAGTGACACCTTGTAGTGCCACTTGTGAAGGAGACAGCATTTGGGCAATGGGGGGGCGGGGTTGAGGATCAGCCCTGGATTCTTTGGGTGAATGTGCGGCAGCTACGGGCTGATGAAGAACTAGATTCCTGCAATGTCCCCCTCTGGCTGGGTTGGCAGGAATGCGATGGTACAGGCTGGACTAATCAATGCTCTTCTCTCCTTTTCAGGAGAAGACTGCACACAATGACACCGAGTGGATGCGGACTGGCGGAGACCAGGCCCAGTTGGCCATCATGACTCCATGCGAGCAGCAGGCCATGGATCTGGAGAGGCGCCATGCACCTAGGTCCACCGGTGGTGGTGAGGCTGGGGTGCCATGGGGAGGTATGTTTGACCAGCACTGAGGTCACCATGCATGTCCCAGCAGCCATGGCACTGCTGAATACTCAGTGATTGAAGTTAGCAACATGGGTTGACCATTGATGATGGAAGGATGAGCGCATAATGATCCAGGGGACAGGGATGCACATTGACGTTGTCTGCACTGTAACTAATCAAATGTCCTCATTCATCCTTTCAGCATCACCGGAGCAGGGCCAGGGGGAGGAAGCAGAGGGGCCACCTCTCACCCCTGAGGCCCCAGAGGAAATCCACTCACCAGCGTCACACCATCTCAGTTAGGCAGGCACCAGAGCAGATACTAGCACCTCCGTAGGAATTAGATCTTTGGCTAGTGTCCTGGGACACAGCAGTGACAGCACTTCACAGTTGCAGACAGAGACAGGGAGTGCCCAGGGAACTGGCAGTCAGAGGACTGCTGGGGACCAGGTACATGCTCGGTTAGTGGCTGTGCCTCTGGAGTCGTCCATGAAGCAGCAAACGCTGGAAGTGCAGCAGGGCCTGTGGGAGGATCTGGTGGAGATACCTGAGGCAATGCGTGGCATGGTGCCTGTGCTGAAGGAGTCAACATGGAGCATCACCGATGCAATAAGCCTCATAGCCCAGCGCCATGCTTCCTCCATGGAGAGAGTGGTGACTCTTGTGGAGAGGCTCCTCTAGGAGAAAAATCAAGGCCTCCTGGGGTTGCGCTCGGACCTGCAAGCCCTCAGAACGGCATTCACTTCAGCTAGTCAGTGCCCATGCGGGAGATGGTCTGGGCACCAAGTATCCCAGCTCGGTGCTCATCCATCTACAGTGAGCAAGGAGGTCTGAAGCAATCTCACATTGGCGCAGCAGCTGTTTGTTGTCTCTGCGGGCTCCTCTCAGGTTGCTCTGTATGATGGCAGCAGCTCCGCCACCCCTCTGCCAGTGACCATGGCATCTGATGAGGCCGCAGCGACTGGGGAGTTGCCAGCTGTGGAATTGGCCGCACCCTCCAAGGCTGGGCCATCAAAGACCATGTGGGCCAGAGAATGCCCACCAAGGTCATCGTGGCCAACAGGACAGCACAGTAAGCAGCTGTCTCAGATGCTAGTGCCAGTGAGGTGACAGCACCTTGACGTAGCACCCATAAGCATAAATTCAAGGCACATTAGGCACATCATGGGTTTCTCATTGGTGCTTTTATGTTGGCCCATCGTAGTTTATTGAAGACTTGGTGTGATGCCCAACACCTTTTGTTTTGGTTTATGAAGTTACATTTGTTCCCTCAATAAATTTTGACATGTTGCCATGCCTCAGGGTGATTCCTTACTTCTGCAAGTGGACGGGAAGCCGTGGTGTTATGAGTGAGTTGTTTGACATTGAGCTTTATTGACAAGGGCCTTAGCTAATGTTCCTATCCAGGCAGATTTAACACTCAGGTATCGAGTGTGGAGCCTGCAGCCCTGGCTTGTTTTGAAGGTCCATCTGTGGTAGGCTAGCTGAAGGTTCTTTGGATTAATGCCTCCTGGATGTCCCTGCCTCCCGGGAGTAAGCCTGGGTCAGCGTCTATCCCCTCAGTGTTCTCCTGTGTGTGCTCATCCTCAGACTCACTATTGGACTCATCATGTGCAGCTGGAGCAACTGCATCTACATCTTCCTTGTCCACTGTGTCGCCCCTTTCCAGCGCCAGATTGTGGAGAGTGCAGCATGCAACCACTATCAGCAACACGCGATCTGGGGGGTAGTGGAGTGCGCCCCAAGTGGTCCAGGCACCAGAAGCGCAACTTGAGAAGACTGATGGTTCTCTCCACCACAGCCCTTGTGGAGGCGTGGCTCCTATTGTACCGCTGCTCAGCCTCTGTTCTTAGATGGTGGAGAGGCATCATGAGCCACCTTCTGAGGGGATAGCCCTTGTAACGCAGCAGCCATCCATCCAGCCGAGCTGGAGCACTGAAGAGCCTCAGCACCTGGGAGTGTCTGAGGATGTAGGCATCGTGGGAGCTGCCTGGGTACTTTGCAAAGACTTGCAGAATCTGCATCTTGTGATCATACACAATAGTTCAAGGAGTGGAAGCCCTTCCTGTTGATGAAGGCAACGGGCTCACCTGCTGGCGCCTTGATGTCCACATGTGTGCAGTCTATTGCACCCTGGATACGGGGAAACCCAGCAATCACCGCAAAGCCTCTGGCTCACTCTGTCTGGCTGGCCTCGTCCCAGCCGTAGTTGGTGAAAGTCAATGCACATCTGGACAGGTCATCTGTCACCTGCTTGACACAAGTGTGGACAGCTGATTGGGGACTCTGCAGAGATCACCCACCGACCCCTGGAAGGATCCAGAGGCATAGATGTTGAGGGCAGCTGTGACCTTTGAGCCACTGGCATGGGGTGTCCACTCACACAGTTGGCGCAGATCTCAGGCCCAATCATCTGACAAATGGAGGTGACTGTCTCCCTTGGGAGATGGAGCCTTCTTTGGCACTGCACCTCAGAAATATTGAGGGAGCTGCTTCGCCGCCTGTATCCCCTGGCAGCAGGATAGTGCCGTCTTCTGCGGCCCCTTCCACCTTGGTCTACCTCTTGGCCCTGCACCCCTTGTGCCTGCGCCTGTCCTCCCAAAGGTGGCTCCCCTGAAGGCTGAATGTGGACTCCTGGCCTCCTCCCCCTTCTGGCCCTCCCTTCCTCCTCAGAGGGGGTGCCTCTGGTGGAGAGCACAACTCCCATTCCCAGGCTAAGGGAAGACTTCCTGAAAGCTGCAGGCTCCAAAAATGACCTTTACTGTAGAGTCCTGACCCGAAGCCTGTTACTCCTGTCCAAGCAGCTGGTATGAGTTTTGAAGTATTCCTGCTCACACAGGCAAGTATAAGTAACTCTCACACTTAAATACCTGAAAGATCACATTCGCAACCCCACTCTCCCCTCTTATCCCGTCCGTGGATGAGGTTTATACAAATGTCTCCTACCCGCCTGCCCGTTGTGCCTGTACAATGTCCTGAAGATCACACGGGCTGCGAAAAATCGTATTCAGTTGCTGCCTCAAGGGCCTTAACTGGCCCATTAATTAATGGCAGGCGCACATCTGTACTCGTAGTGCGTCCGCCTTCCGAAATATCAAGCGTCATTTTACGGTGTCGGCATGCGGGGCTCACCCCCGCACGCCAACGGGAAAATTCTGCCCATTGACTTATACGCAGATAAAAGCAAAATGCTGCGGATGCTGGAAATCTGAAACAAAAACAGAAAATGCTGAAAAAGATGCGTGTGCGTGTGTCAACATGTGCGTGTGTGTGTGAGTGAATGTGTGTGTGCACGTGTGAATCTGTGTGCGTGTGAATGTGTGTGTATGAGTGTGTGAATATGTGTGTCAACATGCGTGTCTGTGAGTGTGAGCAAATGTTTGTGTGTGAATCTCCGTGTCTGAAAGTGTGTTTGTATGAGAATGTGTGCGCGCAAGTGTGTACATGCGAGTGTGCGAGTGAATGTGTGTGTGAGTGAATGTGTGTGTGTGTGTAAATCTGTGTATGTATGTAAATCTGTATGTATATGTGAATCTGTCTGTGTGCATGTATTGTGAATCTGTCTGCATGTGAATCTATGTGTGTGTGCATGAGTGTGTGTGTGTATGTGTCTAAGTGAATGTGTGTGGGTGTCTGTGTGAGTGACTGTGTGTGTCTGTGTGAGTGAATGTGTGTGTGAATCTGTGTGCATGTACGAGTGTGTGTGTCAACATGAGTGTGTGAACGTGTGTGTATGAGTGAATGTGTGTGTGTGTGTGTGTATGAGAGTGTGTGTGTGAAAATCTGTCTGTGTGTATGTATGTGTGAATCTGTGTGAAACTATGTGTGTGTGTCTGAGTGTCAGTGAATGTGTGTATGTCTGAGTGAATGTGTAGGACCGAGTGAATGTGTAGGTCTGAGTGAATGTGTGTACCTGAATATGTGTGTGTGTGTGTGTGTGTGTGTGTGTGTGTGTGTGTGTGATGAGAAGGACGTTAATAGGGATGAGGGTGAGGAGGCCCTTGAAGGCGACGATGACAGTTATGATGGCATTTCATTGGCCAGACGAGGCTGGTGCATAGCTGCTAAATTCTCGGAGGATGATGATGGCATGCAATGAGGAGACACCACAGATCCTCACATTGCATCTGTGAACATTTGATTACTGTCTGGCTGATAGCAACACACATACCCTCTGTGATAAGGCTCCTGTCATGGAGACGCAGCAGGTGTCCATAGTCCCTACCTTCCAGGAGGACGATGATGTTATGCATTGGAGATACTCCATTGATCCTCACACAGCTTATGTGAATGTCTGACTCCTGTCTGACTGATAGCAGATCGCTTACGCTCTGCAAACAGGGTCATATCATGGAGTTGCAGCAGGGAAACTTTAAGTTTTCCTGATCCTATGGCATCCCTCGAGAGCTGAACCCTACAGGACCAGACTGTCATGGACACAGATGCTGATGAGACGGGAGGGCAGCCGCACCTCAAAGATGCTGAGAATGCACATGATGGAACTCTGTGCTGCTGGCACAGGATATTCTGGCAGCGATAATAAGCCCCAATGAGGTGCAGGTATGATTGATGTGTCCAGTGATTGTGAAGGTGCACCATCAGTGTGCTGGGACGGTTGCACAAAGCACAGGGAAGAGGCCCTGTACTGAGATACCTGCCTTTACCTTGTGCGGGAACCAAGCTTTCACATCTGAGTGGCATGAACATTGCTGATCAGAACAAGGAGCAATAGGCAAGGCGTTTATTCTTGGGAGTTTATTTACAATAGTGAACATTATGTACAAGTGATTAACACCCATGCCCAGACTGCCTAAATAGCCAAGTGGTTATGGTACTGGGCTTGTAACCCCAAGATCAAAAGTTCAAATCTCACAATGGCAAACTATGAAACAATGTAACTTCATCTGAATAGGAACAGATGGAAATGTGTTTACTCAAAAGAGTTACATCTTCTTAATTTAGTTTAATTGTTTTGACTCTATAAGTGTTACATCTTCTTAACCTTCCTAACCCTGCTGCTACGTTTTGGTGCTCCCTGGACATCCACTGCAGAGGTGGAGGTAGGCTGCTGACTGTGACGCCCTGTCTGTGATGACCTTGGCGGGCATCCACTGGAGGGCCGAGACCTGGAGGGCCCCGGCCTCGGGTGTCCTGCTGTGGGCCAGCTGCACCCTCCTCGGCCTGTGGAGCTGGAGCTTCTGTGATCACAGGAAGAGGGGATTTGGATGGGCCGGACACTCCCAGAATCACCTTGGCGGATGGCCCCAGGGTGTGCATAAGCTGGTCCTCCTCCCTATGGGCCTGGGGGCCCCAGGCTGATTCCTTGAGGAGAAGGGGAAGCTGGAGTGAGATCAAGCTGCCCCGCACCCCGTTGTGTTGACATGGTTGACTATGGCCTCATTGATGGAGTTCAGCCCATGCAGCAGTGCAGGACCAATGTCCTGGACCAAGGTCTCCATGGCAGCCGCCATCCTAGTGTTGACCTCGCTGTGTTGGCACGCTGGCGCTATCACCACAGCCTGAGGGTGAATGGACTTTTCCATCATGCCTTGCAATCTGAGGAGTGCAGCAGACATCCCTTCCTGATGTTCCCGAGCTTGCCTTTGCAACTCCAATAACTGAGGTATGACCCAGTCCAGAGGCTCGTCATCTGACTCAGACTCAGCAGAATTCTGGCCACCAGCAGTCCTCTGAGTGCCGGGGACCTGGGAAGTCACTGATGATGCCAGCAATGGATAAGACAGTGCAATGTGCTCACCAGATTGTGATCCCGAGTCTACTCTAAAGCTAGGTCCTACCGAGATGTGTGCCTGTGCTGGTGGAGGGTATGGGTGAGCGCTGTAACAGGACTTCAATGATGGTTTCAGCATATTCCTCTTCTGAGGTGTCTTCAGAACTTGAGTTGAGGATCTGGGTTGTGGAATCCCTTGGCTGTTTCCCAGATGTGCCTGCGAAAGCAGGGAGAGATAATTAGTGCATGGCAGTGGCCTGGGAAACAGGAAACATCACTCACAGCATGGTTGTCTGATGGGTGTTGCATCCTGGATCCTCATTTGGTTAAGCACCATCAACCTCACCATCAGCACAGGAACAGTCCAGACCTTTGCCGGTGAACTGGATGACTCTAGTTTCAAAGTCTGTAAGGACCTTGAATTCAGGCATTCCTCCACCTGTCTGCGACTTCTCCCTTTTGTTGTGTGCCAGCTTGTCCTGCATGAATTCAGATGGAAAGAGTATAAGCAGGATGCCTGCCAGGCCAGATGATAAGTATGCCTGGCATTTGTGGGTAGTGAGTGGTGCTATGGTAAGGGTGAGGACAGTGAATGTGAGTGTGAGAGAGTGAATGGTGATGTTCCTTGAACTAGCAGTAAGTGAGACCCCTGTAGATGTGTGATGGGTTTGTGAGTGTGTGAGTTGAGAGTGATGAGAAGAGTGACTTACCCTGGCGGAACGGAAGAGATCATTTATCCACTTTTGGCACTGGGTGGCTGTCCTCTTTTGCAGGGCATTGGCGCTGACCACTGCTGCCTCTGCCTCGCATGCTGGATTTGTCATCTAGCTTGCTGGCCTTCACCCATGGCGGGGATAGAGGATGCTGTGCGGGCCTCCAATACGCCCAGTAGCTGCTCGAGGGACATGTCAGTAAATCTGGGGACAGCATGTTTCCTCCCTTTGCCAGCCATGACTCTGCAGCAGGTTCCTTTTCCTTGAAGAGTGCTAGCTCTTTGCAGGGGCAGCCTTTAAATATGCCGCCCGGTTTACTGAAGGCCTGATGTGATGGTGGGACAGGCAAAGGAAAGGAGACCCTGCCAGTGACTTGGCGTGTTTCCTGCGAATGTATGATTAATGAGGGGGCAATATGGCATGAGAAACCGCCATTGCAGCCAGTGGGTAAAACATCCTTTTTCCTGCCCATTAGCATACTTAGTGCAAATCTGGGATGATTCTGCCCTATCTTTCCAAAATTTGCTCACTGGCCCCTTGAGTGTGAAAAATATGTGCCCTCCCCCATGTGAAAAGTTTGGACAAGCATGGTCTAGAACTAGGGGCAAAGGCTCAGGATAAGGCGTCGGTCATTTAAGGAAGGGATGAGGAGAAATCTCTTCAGAGGTTTGTGAATCTTTGGAATTCTATACCCAAGAGGGCTGTGGGTGCTCAGTCAATAAGTCTATTCAAGGCTGAGATCGATAAACTTTTGGATACTAGGGGAGTCTAGGGATATTGGGATAGTAGGGTTGATGAAGAAATTTAGACACAATCTTACTGGTGGCCCAGGTTTGATCTAACATCGCCTCACCTCACCTGCTGCTGAAACCTTTATCCATGCCATTGTTATCTCTGGATTTGACTATTCCGATGCAGTGCTTGCTAGGCTCCTACCGCTGTTTGTAAACTTGAAGTCATCCAAAACACTGTCACCCATATCCTAACCTGCTCACCTACGTTAGTTCCCAGAATGGTGTCCCAGGCTCGAGGCGCTGTGCGGGGAGTTCACGGGAGGATTTTAAAGCAACTAAATGAGGTTACTGGCCGGGGATTGGGGTGGGGTGGTGGGGGCGGGGGGGGCGCTTGGCAGTGGTGAGGCCATGAAAAGATTTGAACATGAAGATGAAAATTTTACATTTGTGGTATTGGTAGCCTCAGAACCAATGTAGGTCAGCAATCAGAGGGGTGATGGGTGAGCAGGCCATGGTGCAGGTAAGGATATGGGCGAGTGTTTTGGTTGACAAGTTTACAAACAACAGTAGGAGCCTAGCGAGCACTGCATTGGTGTAGTCAAATCTAGAGATAACAATGGCATGGATAAGGGTTTCAGCAGCAGGTGAGGTAAGGCAGGGTGAGGCGATGTTGGACAAGTGGAAATAGGCAATCTTGGAGATGGCGCAAGATCATCTTGGGATCAAGTACAACACCTAGATTGTGAGTGGCCTTCTTCAGCCTCGGAAAACAGCTGGGATCGGTGGTTCTGAACACATTGTTCTGATGAAAGGTCCCAACTTGACCATGAACTCTGGTTCTTTCTCTAAAGATGCTGCCAGACCTGTTGCGTGTTTCCAGCATTTTCTGCTTTTATTTCCGATTTCCAGCATCCACAGTATTTTGCTAAAAGATACCATGACTCCTGATGGTATGCTGAATACTTTTCTTTCTAACCTGTCTTTCATGGGTGAAGGCCCCTGTCAATTAATTCCTGCTTTGAATGTATGATTTAAATTCATCCCACCATCTTTCTTTGGCAGTGTCCAAAACTTAATAACAAACCACCTGACTGGCTGCAAGTTTAGGGTCTTCGATATTCCCACAACTTCAGTTATAAGCAATTTGTGTGTCTGTCTTTAAACAGCGAACCTATCTAGCTATATGATGGTGATGCCCAATTGTATAACAATAGTACCTTCTTGAAATCACAATTAGATATCCATCTTCCACATGCCCCAATTACACCTCAACACCCTTTCCAAGGCTGACACAAAAAATAATTTTATAAGTCGAAAGGTCAGATCCAACTTGTTACCTGTTTATTTCACAGAAAGTGAACAGATAACAGAATCACTTGGTTCAATCGATATAAATTGCATTATCATTCAAAATAATATTAAAACCACATCTACAAGAACTATATTTTCTTTTAAAATTTGGAAGGACACTTGGGATCTGAGTCACAAGTGCACCTGGTGCAAGCAGGCCTTTTCCAAGAAATCCCATGACATCAGCTAAATGACCAGCGTGACAATAATGGAGGAGAGCTAGTTGTTTATTGAACTGCAATCACTTTAATTAATGGGAAAAAGAACTGTTTTAAAGGCAAAAGCCTTTGTGATTTACTGGAAATTACCTGATGGAGACAAGGGCCAGGATTTTCCATGCCCGCTGGTATCAGGCATGTTTGGTGGCGTGAACAGACAAGATGGAATAATCAGTTTCACAACGGCATGAACCCAGTTCGCGATTGTCCGTTCAGCCTGCCAATGGTGGGCCACATTTCCCGCCATCGGATGTCGGGAACCTCATTGTAATATATCAGCATATCATTATTAGGCCAGCCCAACAAATCATCGCTAGATCGTCCGCCCATGGCGGCAGGAAAGTACGCCAATGTGTTTCACAACAGCATATAAAAGGTGTGCAATCGACAGGCTGCACTTTGAGGGGATCTCATAGGTGAGTACACAGTGACGGTGTGTAGCGCTTGCCAGGGTCGCCTGTGGGACTTCGAGCGTTGGCGGGGGTTAAGGGCAGCCTTGCC
Organism: Carcharodon carcharias; assembly: GCF_017639515.1. Taxonomy (NCBI): domain Eukaryota; kingdom Metazoa; phylum Chordata; class Chondrichthyes; order Lamniformes; family Lamnidae; genus Carcharodon; species Carcharodon carcharias. The sequence goes on along the minus strand of NC_054472.1, from coordinate 119,727,121 downwards.
GTTGAGGTGAAGGGAGGGCAAAGGCAACCCTACCGTTGAAAATAGTGCACAAGCATTCAGTGTGGGGGGTAGGGTGGGTGAGGGAAGCGGCAATGCATTAGGGAAACCTGCATAAAGTGACCATTCCTCTGCAGCTGAAACAGTTCAGGCGCAGCCACATTGATATGCTTGAAGTCGAGCTTCTAGCTTATCTGCCCACTCAAGCAATGTGGAGGCATCAAAGTGCCACCAAGTGCTCCAAAGCTTTTCACCCCCTAGCCCCCCATCCTTACCCTGGCACAGAATGCAAAGTCATGAGCGTTTTAGTGGACTGCAGAATAATTGGACAACTGGGCACATTGTACAATCTCCTTGCTAAAGCTGGCCATGAAGCAGTCACTGGTGGAGGCGCTCACAGACCCTTACAATGTCATTATCCCAGTTTGCACAAGTCTCTCCCATGGTTCAAGCCAACAGAGCAGCCTTGCAGTGTGGTTTAGGAGAATGCCTGCACCTGAGCTGAGAACACAGCATGCAGTCCAATGGACAAAGCTGCTGCCAATTGGTTAGGTGGAGTGGGGCAGAGGTTGTGAGGTTTCAGGCAGCCATGCAGTGCACTAATCTCTGGCCATCCAAGTGATGGCTAACACACTCTGATAAGTGTTAATGGGCCTTCACACTTAACCAGGACAGGTTTTAGTACACCCATGCTAACCACATGTCTCTCTTTCATCCTGCAGGAGTACATCAGGATCATGGAGCCTGGTGAACTAGTTGTATGGCTGATGGCCTACAGAGAGTGAAGACGACAGAGGAGAGAGTGACTGAGGCTCCTGGCTGCGCAGAGGCAGGAGCAGCACCCTTTGGAAGAAGGGGCGGCTGGGCTCCTGCATACACCACCGAAGAGCCACAGCCAGCCGCTGCTGGTCGGCGCCAGGGTCCATAGACACTGCCTTTCATTCCTGAAGATGACCGAGAACCAGGGTTGCCGAAGACTGCGCATGTCTAGGGAACTCGTCGGTCACATCTGCCAGCTAGTGCAGGATTTGGCACCAATGGGACATGGAAGGTATCTACTGCCAGTGGCCATGAAAGTGGTAGTGGCATTCAGTTTCACCGCCAGTGGCTCCTTTCAGAGCTCCACAGGTGATCTCTGTGGGATATCACAATCCACCACCCACAAATGCATCATTGAGGTCACAGATGCCACCTTTGCAAGGGCACACAACTTTGTACATTTCTCCCGAGACCAGGAGAGCCAGGATGCAAGGTCAATTGGATTCGCCCAGATCTGAGGTTTCCCACAGATGCAGGGTACGATTGACTGCGCTCATTTAGCGCTCAGATCTCTGTTACAACATGCATTGAAATCAGAGTTATACAGCACAGAAACAGGCCCTTCGGCCCATCATGTCCATGCTAACCATAAAGCACCTGTTTATTCTAATCCTATTTTCCAGCCCTTGGCCTGAAGCCCTGCATGCTATGGCATTTCAAGTGCTCATCTAAATAATTCTTAAATGTTGTGAGGGTTCCTGCTTCTATCACCCTCTCAGGCAGTGTGAACAAGATTCCAACCACCCTCTGGGTGAAAAAACCTTTCCTCAAATCCCCTCTAAACCTCCTGCCCCTTACCTTAAATCTATGCCCCCTGGTTATTGACCCCTCCACCAAGGGGAAAAGTTTCTTCCTATCTACCCTATCTATGCCCCACATAATTTTGGATACCTCTATCAGGTCCCCACTCAGCCTTCTCCGCTCTAAGGAAAGCAACCCTAGCCTATCCAGTCTATCTTCATAGCTGAAAAGCTCCAGCCCAGGCAACATCCTGGTGAATCTCCTCTGCACCCTCTCCAATGCAATCACATCTTTCCTATAGTATATGGACTGGAACTGCACACACTACTCCAGCTGTGGCCTAACTAGCGTTTTATACAGTTCCAACATAACCTCCCTGCCCTTATACTCTATGCCTCAGCTAATAAAGGCAAGTATCTCATATGCCTTCTTAATCATCTTATCTATGTGTGCTGCTGCCTTCAGGGATCTATGGACAAGCACACCAAGGTCCCTTTGATCCTCTGTACTTCCTAGGGTCCCACCATTCATTGTGTATTCCCTTGCCGTGTTAGTCCTCCCAAAATGCATCACCTCACAGTTCTCAGGATTAAATTCCATTTGTCACTGCTCTGCCCACCTTACCAGCCTATCTCTATTGTCCTGTAATCTAAGGCTTTCCTCCTCACTATTTACAACACCAATTTTGTGTCACCTGTGAACTTACTGATCATACCTCCGATATTCATATCTAAATCATTAATGTACACTATTAACAGCAAGTGTCCCAGCACCAATCCTTGCAGTACACAACTCATCACAGGCTTCCAATCACAAAAACAACCTTTGACCATCACTCTCTGCCTCCTGCCACTAAGCCAATTTTGGTTCCAATTTGCTCTGGATCCCATGGGCTCTTACCTTCTTGACCGTTCTCCCATGCGGGACCTTGTCAAAAGCCTTTCTGAAGTCCATGTAGACTATATCAACTGCACTACCCTCACCTACACAACTAGTTACCGCCTTGAAAAATTCAATCAAATTTGTTAGACATGATCTCCCCCTGACAAAGCCATGCTGACTATCCTTGATTAATCACTGCCTCTCCAAGTGGAGATTAATCCTGCCCCTCAAAATTTTTTCCAACAGTTTCCCTACCACAGATGTTAGACTCCCCGGCCTATAATAACCTAGTTTATCCCTACTACCCTTCTTGAATAATAGTACCACATTTTCTGTCCTCCAGTCCTTTGGCACTTCTCCTGTGGCCAGAGAGGATTTGAAAATTAGTGTCAGAGCCCCTGCAATCTCCTCCCTTGCCTCACAGGGATCTTATCTGGGCCTGCTAAAACCCCTATTACCTCCTCCCTTTCAATGCTAATTTGTTTAAATATATCATAGTCCCCCTCCCTGACTTCTACACCTACATCGTCCTTCTCCATAGTGAACACAGATGAAAAGTAATCATTCAAAACCTCCCCTATGTCCTCCAGCTCCACACACAGATTGCTACCTTGATCCCTAATGGACCCTACTCTCTCTCTGGTTATCCTTTTGCCCTTAATATATTTTTAAAATGCCTTGAGATTTTCCTTTATCTTGCCAACCAATATTTTTTCATGCCACCTCTTCACTCTAATTACTTTTTAAGTACCCCTACACTTCCTATTCTCCTTTAGAGCTTCTGCTGTTCTCAGCCCTCTGTATCTGCCATAAGCCTCCTTTTTTTCCTTATCCAATCCTCTATATCCATTGACACCCAGCGTTCCCTGGACTTGTTGGTCCTAACCTTCACCTTTACAGGAACTTGTTAGCCCTAAACTCTCTCTATTTCCTTTTTGAATGACTCCCACTGGTCTGATGTAGACTTTCCTACAAATAACTGCTCCCAGTCCACTTTGGCCAGATCTTTTCTTATCATATTGAAATTGGCCTATCCCCAATTCAGGACTTTTATTTCTGGTCCATCTTTGTCTTTTTCCATAACTACCTTAAATCTTACGGAGTTATGGTCATTATCCCCGAAATGCTCCCCCATTGACTCTTCTACCACCTGCCCGGCTTCATTCCTTAAGATTAGATCCAGTACCACCCTTTCTCTTGCAGGAAATTCTATGTGCTGGCTCAAAAAGCTCTCCTGGATGCACTTTAAGTATTTTAACCCCTCTAAGTCTTTCACACTAAGACTATCCCAATTAATATTGGGGAAGTAGAAATCCCCTACTATTATGACCCTATTATTTTTACACTTCTCTGAGATTTGCCTACATATCTGCTCAGCTATCCCCCTCCGCCTCCCCCCCTCCCCCACCGACTGTTTGGAGACCTATAGTACTCTCCCAGCAAAGTATTGGCCCCCCGTTTCTTTTTAAGTTCTATCCATATGGCCTCATTTGAGGAACTTTCGAAGATACCATCCCTTCTTACTGCAGTAATTGATTCCTTGATCAATAGTGCAGTGCCACCTCCTTTCTTTACATCCCCCGTCACGCCTAAAGATTCTATATACTCGAATATTGAGCTGCCAGTCCTGCCCTTCCCTTAACCATGTCTTTGTGATAGCAATAATATCATATTCCCATGTGTTAATCAACACCCTCAATTCATCTGCCTTACTTGTAAGACTCCTTGTGTTAAAATAGAAGCAAGCCTGCCTTGCATTATTTCCTTGTGCCTTAACAGGTCTATATTTGCTGTGCCTTCCTGACTGACTTAGTTTCTGTTCTATATTTGGCTGTGCATCACCCCCACTGTACCTCCACTCTGTATCCCAAGCCCCTGCCAAATTAATTTAAACCCACCCCAAAAGCACTAACAAACATCCCCGCAAGGATGTTGGTCCCATGCTGGTTCAGGTGCAACCCGTTCAACTTGTAGAGGCCCCACCTTCGCCAGAAACAGACCCAGTGACCCAGGAAGCTAAAGCCCTCCCTCCTGCATCATCCCTTCAGCCATGCATTCATCCTCTCTATCCTCCTATTCCTAAACTCACTAGCATGTGGCACAGGGAGTAATCCAGAGATTAAAACCTTTGAGATCCTGCTTTCTAATCTGCTGCCTAGCTCCCTAAATTCTTGTTGCAGAACCTCATCCCTCTTTCTCCCTATGTCATTGGTACCAACGTGAACCACGACCTCTGACTATTCGCCCTCCCCCTTCTGAATGCACTGCAGTCGTTCTGTGACATCCTTGACCCTAGGACCAGGGAGGTAACACACCATCCTGGAGTCATGTCTACAGCCGCAGAAGTGCCTGTCTCCACCCCTCAGTATTGAGTCTCCTACCGCTATTATTCTTGCACTCTTACTCATCCCCACTTGTGCAGCAGAGCCACCCACAGTGCCGTGAACTTGGCTCTGGCTGCACTGTCCAGAAGAACGTTCACCCTCACTGTTTTCCAACACAGAAAAATGGTTCTTGAGTGAGATGCACTCTGGGGCTTTCCTGACTACCTGCCTGCCTCCCTTCTTCTGACTGGTGGTCACCCATTCCCACTCTGACTGCACTTCCTTAAGCTGTGGAGTGACCACATATAAAAACGTGCTACCCATGTAACCCACAGCCTTGCGGATACACCACTGTGTCTCCAACTGATGCACAAACTCCAAAACCCGTTGCTCAAGCTGGTCAAACTGGTGGCACTTCCTCTACATATGGTCATCCAGACTGCAAGGAGTGTCCAAGAATTCCCACATGCTGCAGGCCATACAACACACGGGACTGAGCTCCTTTGCCATACTTCTTGTTTGTTTTTAATTAAAAACTATTTCCTTAAATTTAAGCCAGGAGAAAACTATTTAGTTTTTCTGATTAAAAAAAACAAATGCTGAGACTCTTACCTTCTGTAATGTCATTTAAAGTGGAAAAAGACAACTTACCCACTACCTACCAACCAGCTCTCTCCCCATCCTTACATCCCTCCTTTTGAATTCCAGCGCCACCGAGTGTCTGGGTGAAAACTGGCTCCCTCACAGGTAAACTCTGCTCTCCATACAGCCACTCTGCTCCCTCACAGGTAAATTCCCCTCCGCTCTTTATATAGCTGCTCCGCTTCCTCACAGGTAAACTCCTAATCTTTATACAGCCGCTCTGCTCCCACTCTTCATACAGCCACTCCACTCCCTCACAGGTAAACTCCTGCTCTTTATACAGCTGCTCCACTCCACTCCGCTCTTTATACAGCTGCTCCACTCCATCACAGGTAAACTCCTACTCTTTATACAGATGCTCCACTCCCGCTCTTTATACAGCCACTCCGCTCCCTCACAGGTAAACTCCTGCTCTTTATACTTCTGCTCCGCTCCCTCACAGGCAAACTCCCACTCTTTACACAGCTGCTCCATTCCACTCAGCTCTTTATACACCTGCTCCGATCTCGCTCTTTTTTGTTGTTTGACATTTACTATTTATTTAATTTCCCCCAATGCTTAAGTTGCTAATTTAATAATAATCAACAAATGATAGTTACTCAACTGCTAATTTAAATCTAAAACAAAGCTAAAAGCTGAAATACTTAACAGCCTGCTCTCCAATGATGTCACGCTGTGTTTTTTCAGTGTTAGTCTGAATCGCTGTTTGGAGGCCTCTGTCTCTCTCCCCTGCTCTTTATTCACTCTCTCTCCACGCTGTTTTCACTCAGGGCTGCTCTTGCTCCTGCTGCTGATAGTGAGGCATTTGTCTATCCCCCCTGCTCTTTATACACTCTCTCTCCACGCTCTTTTCACCCCGGGCCACTGTTGCTCCTGCCGCTGGACTACATCAACCACAAGGGGTTCCACTCCCTGCCTGTGCAGCTGGTATGCAACCACCAGAAATGCATCCTGCAGGTCTGCACATGGTTTCCAGGGAGTGTGCATGACCCCTACATCCTCAGTTGGTCACAGACCCCTGCAGTCTTCCAGGGTCCACAGAAGCTGCAGAGATGGCTCCTCGGGGACAAGGGCTACCCGCAGAGGCCATGATTAATGACACCCATGCAGTGGTCTCAGACTACAGCAGAGTGAAGGTATAATGAGGCTCAAGCTGCAACTTGCAACTTGGTGGAGCAAACCATTGGGATGTTGAAAATTAGGTTCTGGTGCCTGGAGCGGTATGGGTGGTGTCCTGTTTGACTCCAGCCTGGCTTATGGCAGTACAAGTATCCTCTGTGAGAATGTGTCTCCATGACAGGAGCAGTGGAGGCCCTTATATTCATTCAATTGCAGGAGGGTGATGAAGACATGCAGTAAGGACATTCCATAGATCTTCACATAGCCTCTGAGAATGTCTGACTCCTGTCTGGCTGAGGGCAGCTCACTTGTGCTCTGTGGTCAGGGCCATCTCAGAGACGCAGCCATGAAACTTTAGAAGCACTTGATCCTTTGTTCGCCTTCAACACCTGAACTCTTCAAGAGCATAGCATCACTGGTCACAGATGCTGAAGAGATGGGGACCAGCCCCATCTTAAATGTGCTGAGAGCACACAGAGTATGCGGGACCTCTGTGACACCTGCCCACAACATTCTGGCAGCAATGACCAGCAGCATCGAGGTGCAGGCATTAGTAATGTTTCCAGGGAGTTTGAGGCTGGACTATCACTATGGTCTGAAGGCCACACAAAGCACGGGGAAGAGGCCCTGGACTGAGACACCTGCCTTTATCTTGTGCAGAAAGGTTTCACATCTGAGTGACACGAACACTGCTCATCAGAGCAAGGAGCCATAGGCAGGGAGACATTCTTGGGAGTTTATTGACAATAATGAACAGTGTGTATAAGTGATTAACACCCGTGCCCAGGCTGTGCAACCAATTCTTCTTAACTTTCCTAAACCTGCCACTATGTTTCGGTGCTCCCCGGCCATCCACAGTGGAGGTGGAGGCAGCCTGCTGACTGTGACGCCCTGTCTGTGATGACATTGGCGGGTGTCCCGTGGAGGGCAAAGACTTGGCGGCCTGCTTTTGGGGTCCTGCTATGAGGCAATGGCACCCTCCTCGGTATGTGGAGCTAGAGCTGCTGAGGTCACGGGAAGAAGGGATTCAGATGTGCCGGATGCTCACGGAGTCACCTAGATGGATGGGTCCGGAGTGTGCACCTGCTGATCCTCATCCCTATGGGCGCCCGAGGGCCTTAGGATGACTCCTTGAGGAGAAGGGGTAGCTGGTGTGAGATAAAGCTGTCTTCACCTCTCTCATGTACACACTGTTGGAGGCCAGCTATGGCATCAGCAATGGAGTTGAGACTACACAGCTGTGCAGGAGCAACGTCCTGGACCAAGGTCTCTATGGAGACCGCCATTCCACCAGTGTTGATCTCAGTGCGTTGGCATGCTGGTGCTATCACCTCAGACTGAAGGCAGACGGACTCCTCCATCGTACCTTGCAATCTGAGGAGTGCAGCAGACATCCCTTCCTGAAGTTCCCAAGCTTGCCTTTGCAGCTCCAGCAATTGAGGTATGACGAATCCAGTGGCTCATCATCTGACTTGGACTCAGCAAATTTCTGGCCTCCAGCAGTCCTCCGAGAGCCAGAAACCTGGGAAGTCCCTGCCGCCACCTGCTGTGGATCAGATAGTGCGATGTACTCACCAGAGTATGAGCCCAAGGCTACTCTAAAGCTAGGTCCCACGAGGTATGTGTCTCTGCGTTGGTGGAGGGTGTGGGTAAGCACACTGATGGGCCTTCAAATTCCTCTTCAAATGCTTTTTCGGGGCTTAATTGGAGGCCCTGGGTCATGGACTCCATTGGCTGTTTCCCAGATGTGCCTGCGGAAGCAAGGGGAGATAATTAGTGCATGGCAGTGGCCTGTGCAACAGGACACATCACTCACAGCATGGTTGTCTGATGCATGTTGCACTGCTGGATCCTCACTTGGTAGATCAATACAGAACCATCCAAATCCTCGCCAGCCAGCTGGATGGTTCTGTTTTCAAAGTCTGTGAGGACCTTGATTTCATCCCTCCACCTGTCTGCAACCTCTCTCTCTCTTGTTGTATGCCAACTTGTCCTGCATGAATAGAGATGGAGAAAGTGTAAGAAGGACACCTGCCAGGCCAGATGATAAATGTGCCTGGCAGATGTGAGTGGTGAGTGTTCCCATGGATGGGATGAGGACAACGACAGTGAGAGAGTGAATGGTGATGTCCCTTGAACTGGTAGTGGGTAAGATCCTTGTGGATGCATGATGGATTTTTGAGTGTTGGGTTGAGAATGATGAGAAGAATGACTTACCCTGGTGGAACAGAGGAGATCATTCATCCTCTTGCGGCACTGGGTGGCTGTCCTCTTTTTAAGGGTGTCGGTGCTGACCACCGCTGCCACCACCTCCTCAGCCTGGTTGGTCACACCGCTGCCCATCCTGCAGCCAGAGCGGGGTGGGTAGGGGACATACCGGCAGGACTCCACAGCATCCAAAAGGCATTACAGTGATGTATCGCTAAACCTGGGGGCTACAATCTTTTTGCCTTTCGTGGACATCTTCCCTGCAGCAGTCGTGGGCTAGAAGCACTGAGATGTGTGCGTGTGGCTGGATTTTAAATATGGCGCCTGGCGTGATGAAGTGGTGAGGCGATGGCAGGCAGGCGAATGAGAGCCCACCCACCATGGAAATGGGATGTTTCCCAGGACTACATAAATAATGTGGCGGGTTTGGGATGATACAGCATGAAAACCCGCCATTGCAGTTCGCAGGTAAAACGTCGTCTTACCCGCCCGCTATCGCACAGTGCAAATCTGGGATGATTATGCCCAAGCTTTGTTTTGAATTTCTTATTTTGAACTCAGTTGGAAATGAACTGAAAAGGGGAAAAGCTGCCCAGCTCGAGCTCTCTTTTCCTTGCTTGAAATACAGTGTGGCTCTCAGTATCGAGCCAGGAGTCCTCATCTCAGGAGAACTTGTAAGTATTTGGAAACCCGAGAGGTGGGGATGAGAAGGATTGATCCAGCTCTATTCTCCTCCATGCTGAAGCTCCATTGGTGAGAACCTCCAGATGTCTATTGAGACTAGCGACCCGCCCTCGCACAAGGGAGCTCCAGATCGACAACTTCAAAACCCTACGAACTTTATCCTTTTTATAAAGTTTTTTCTTCAACCGCCCATGTCTGCAGAGACTCTATTTGCTTGTCCTTTGTTGCTGTGTGTGTGTATGTCTGTGTTGAGAATTTTAAAAAGGGATAGATAGTTACACTTCCAGATTACAAATTTTGTGTTAATCAGTTCTTGCAACTTGTTTTAAAAAGATGTTTCATTTTATAATAAATCAATCATTCGAGTTTCTTAAAATAAGCCTGGTTAAAGTCTCTTCTTTTCTGGGTCTAACAACAGCAAAGGTAAATAACTGGCATTTTGGTAAATAGTGAATTAAACATTATACTAATGTTATGACCTGTGTAGTAGTGGGGCTAGGTAAACTGCACACCACCCCCACCCCTCCCCCCCCCATCCTGGTTGTAACAAACATGAAAGTGCAATGCATACCCACCCCAGCGAGCTAGTCTTGTTTGACTTAAACAAAATAATTGTCCTGAATTCTAACTCCTTCAGTCTGGCAAATGTTTGCCTTGCAAAACGCTGCCTGGTCGCATTCAGTTTTTATATCATGTTTTTACACTCAAGGGACAGGACTATCCTAGCCAACTGCTGCTGAACACCCGCGTTCTGGAACCTCCCAATATGCTAAATAATTATTGATTACCAATGTAACTCTTTCGAGTACAAACCCGTTTCCATATGTTTCAGATGAAGTTACATTGTTTCGTAGTTTGCCATCGTGAGATTTGAACTCTTGATCTTGGGGTTACAAGCCCAGTACCATAACCACTTGGCTATTTAGGCCAAGCCTTTTCACACGAATTAACGTGTTTTTTTAAGCACTGGATGGGCTCGTCTGGGGATTGAACCTGGGACCTCTCGCATATTAGTTTATTACAAATCCCAAAGCGAGAATCATACTCTTAGACCAACGAGCCAGGTACTTTTTTTAAGATGTAACTCTTTCGAGTACAAACCCATTTCCATCTGTTCCTATTCAGATGAAGTTACATTGTTTCATAGTTTGCCATTGTGAGATTTGAACTCCTGATCACTTGATAATCTTTTAAATGAAAACCAAATCAACAAAATTGGGAAAAATCAGGCACAGCCCCTAATTCAGGTCAGCTGTAAAACCAAGAACAAAGTTTTAAAGGAAACTTACAAACTTTAAATCAAAATGTGATTAAAGGGGTCAACAAAACACCCCAGTCCCCGCGGTGCCCACCGAGCACGGAAGGCCTCGAGAGTGCCAGCAGACACCACGTGCTCCTTCTCCAGGGACATCCGGCAGCGAACGTAGCCGCGGAAGAGGGACAAACAATCGGGCGGGACTCCCCCGTCGATCGCCCGCTGCCTGGACCTGTTACAACCCCAGTACCATAACCACTTGGCTATTTAGGCCAAGCAACATATTTCCATCTGTCATTTCAGATGAAGTTACATTGTTTGCCATTGTGAGATTTGAACTCTTGATACTCTTTTGAGTAAACCTGTTTCCATCTGTTTCAGATGAAGTTACATTGTTTCATAGTTTGCCATTGTGAGATTTGAACTCTTGATCTTGGGGTTACAAACCCAGTACCATAACCACTTGGCTATTTAAGCCAAGCTTGAACTCTTGATACTCTTTCGAGTACAAACCTGTTTCCATCTGTTTCAGATGAAGTCACATTGTTCCATAGTTTGCCATTGTGAGATTTGAACTCTTGATCTTGGGGTTACAAACCCAGTGCCATAACCACTTGGCTATTTAAGCCAAGCTCTAAGATGTAACTCTTTCGAGTACAAACATGTTTTTTTTTCATCCGTTTCAGATGAAGTTATATTGCTTCATAGCTTGCCATTGTGAGATTTGAACTCTTGATCTTGGGGTTACAAGCCCAGTACCATAACCACTTGGCTATTTAGGCCAAGCCCCAATGTGAATGTAACTCTTTCGAGTACAAACACGTTTCCATCTGTTTCAGATGAAGTTACATTGTTTCATAGTTTGCCATTGTGAGATTTGAACTCTTGATACTCTTTTTGAGTAAACCTGTTTCCATCTGTTTCAGATGAAGTTACATTGTTTCATAGTTTGCCATTGTGAGATTTGAATTCTTGATACTCTTTTGAGTAAACCTGTTTCCATCTTTTTCAGATGAAGTTACATTGTTTCATAGTTTGCCATTGTTGCTATTTTTAGTCCAAGCAACATGTTTCCATCTGTCATTTCAGATGAAGTTACATTGTTTGCCATTGTGAGATTTGAACTCTTGATACTCTTTTGAGTAAACCTGTTTCCATCTGTTTCAGATGAAGTTACATTGTTTCATAGTTTGCCATTGTGAGATTTGAACTCTTGATCTTGGGGTTACAAACCCAGTACCCATAACCACTTGGCTATTTAAGCCAAGCCCCTATTTAAGTGAAGCTTGAACTCTTGATACTCTTTCGAGTACAAACCTGTTTCCATCTGTTTCAGATGAAGTCACATTGTTCCATAGTTTGCCATTGTGAGATTTGAACTCTTGATACTCTTTCGAGTACAAACCTGTTTCCATCTGTTTCAGATGAAGTCACATTGTTCCATAGTTTGCCATTGTGAGATTTGAACTCTTGATACTCTTTTGAGTAAACCTGTTTCCATCTGTTTCAGATGAAGTTACATTGTTTCATAGTTTGCCATTGTGAGATTTGAACTCTTGATCTTAGGGTTACAAACCCAGTACCATAACCACTTGGCTATTAGGCTAACAAATTGCTTATTGTTTAGTCTTTGGGGGGTAACAAATTCAAAGAGTAGCTCATTAACCTTTTAACACTGTCAGTCTCATTGCCTTTTTAAGCCTGTGAGAATATATTTTGCTTTAAAACATAACCCTTAATTGTAAGTAATTTGTATAAATCTTTTCTGTGGAGATAAAGTCAAAACTCTGAAAAATGTTACACACCTATTTCCCCAGATTATTAAGCCTAACAATTTTGATAATTGGCTTATTTGAGGAGCTCTTAATTTGAGGAGCTCGTTGCCCTCTTTGGCCCAGCTGCTCTAAGCATGTGGTTGTCCTGTTAATATTTGTGCTTTTTACAAGATTCAACCGTCAAGCAGTGGTCTTATAGAATATATCAAGGTCCCTTCCAAGGCAAAATGGTTAAAAGTCTCAAAATGCATAATTATTAGCATCAGAGTACTGATGTACTTCACATCAGTAAACCTCTTTTGCAGACTCAACAGAAATAGCAAATTTTGTTATTGTTCTCCTGTCATGCGGCACCCCCAACACACACACACCAAACACACACGCAGGGCAGAATTTTTAGGTCAGCAGGCGGGTGGGTGGGTTCGGGATTGGCTGGGAAACAGACCGCCAACCGCAATCTGCCCCGGCCGTGATTTCACGCTGGCTGGCCAATTAACGGGCAGCCAGTGTGAAATGTGCACTGAGAAGCTCAGCGCTGCTGGGGTGGAGGCAGGTAAAGGGTGGACGCTGACATCAATTTGGGCACAGGCGAGCACTGACAGAAAGCACCCTGAAGGCAGAGAGCTGCCTCAGGGAGCTGAAAACCTGAAAAACATTAAATAATGTTTTTAAAATCAGGAAAAAAATATCTATGCATCACAATCAGTCACATGAACATATACATGATAAAAATGCTGTCCATAGATTTTTATTCTTTCATTTAATAACGGAAACTTCATCCCGCTCTTGGGTGAGGTTCATTAAAAATGCAAAGTCCGCCTGTCCAAACCATGAAAAATTGGAGACAACTGCACTTTTGATAACCTTAATTGGCCTCTTAATTGTCAGCGGGTGCGCTTCCGACTATTGCGCACACCTGCTTACCGAAATATCGTGCGAGCGTGAGATGAAGTCAGGATGCTTGCCCAATGTCATCTCATGCAATTTCGCATCTGATCGGATGGGGCGCATGCCCGCCCATTCAGTGTAAAATTCTGCCCACAGATTCTTCAAGAACAATGAAGGAAATCTGAATTATCTGCATATTCCTGTGTACATAGCCTGTTAATATTTTATATAATTTTTATATTATAAGAAAATCTTCGTTTGAATATTTAATTATATGAGGTGGTAAAAAAAATTTAGAAACAACTTTTGTCCAAGATATATCTGGCTGACCATGTGATATTTGATGGCATATAATAAAAAGGCATTTGTAACCACTTTGGAAGAGTTAATTTTACTGATTTCTGACTAACATATTATGCTGAATAGAACATATAGCATTCTTCACTGGGAGATAATTTGTGATTATAAGTATGCTTTTGATTTTTTTCAGTTTATTTTAAAAACACTATGGTGTCAGTTTATTATTTTAATTAACCATCAGGATAGCATTAAATGAGATGGAACTCTATAAACAACATAAAATATATTACATTGGCCTATGAAACTTCAATTTAAAAAGCATTTAAATTTAGACATTACTTAAGAGTTCTCAGAATATTCCAGCATACTTGCTGAGCCTTCATAAGATAAAAACACAATAATGCTTCGGCACTTAATAAGATCAAGGCTGATCATCTACCTCAAGTCCTTTCTTAATGGGCTACCTCCCCCTTTCCACTTTGCATATCTCTTCCAACAGCTGTTAGGATCCCCATAGAGACTAATAACTTTGAAAGAGAAATTTGAACTTCCAGTTAATGGCCGAAAGAATGACAGGTTACGATTTTGTGTTTTAAGACATCTACTGTAATAAATAACTAAGAACACTATTAATCAAACACCATCTCTGTAGGTAAGTTACACTTTAAACCATAGAACAGAACAGAATACCCCCGTTCTTATTCTGAACCCAACTCAAGAAACACACTTCACAGGTATATTTTACACTGTCCTTTATGTGGCCATTTAATTTTCCCAGAAACAATCCAAAGTGATGCTTAGTTCCTGAAGATTTGGTCCTGTTCTTTTCTTTTCTCAGCTTGGTAACTTGCAATCCTAGAACTGACTTCACAAGGAGGTTTTCTTTTCCCAGAGGCACTCCTTCTAGCCCAAGCTAAGTAACTCTTCCAGCCTTGTTTAATGCCCCATGAGTTTGGTCTTTTTAATCCAATTCAAGCACAAGCTTCCACCTGCATTCCTGCATGGTGAACCATTGAGATTTTCTTTTGACCTCAAACTGCTCCCGCTCTCCTGGATCCAGACAGACTCAATACACTGTCTCATGATATTCTAGGAAAGCCTGTACCCTGTTCTTTACAATGGCTTCTTCTGCATCCTTACCCATGGCAATGTGAATCAGGTGGGCCTTGTATCTAGGTAGAATGCTAATTAGCTATCTTTGAGAGCCCCAAGTGTCTTTCATCTTGAAACTAAATGGACAGTTTAAAGCACAACTCTTTATAACCCGACATTCTCAACACTTTTCTAGGACTTCAGAGACTCGCAAACTCCACAGTTAACACACATGCTTCTGCCATTGTCTCCAAGCATAAATACCTTGCACATTCTTTCCAGTAAAACAATCTAAGCTTTTCACCGATCTCTAACATTCAAACCAACCAAACCTATGAGCAGGCAGTCAGAACAGGTCACACGACCCCTTAATTTTACCTTAAATTTACATGGTCCCAAAACATAACAATCTTATAAACCTCATTGTTGTAATAAAGTCAAACATCATGGAGAAGAATTTTCCCTGTCAGGGGGAAGTGCAGGAGCGGGCGCGAGCAAGCATGCTTCCTATTGGCACCCCTGATTGGGGAGGTGCTGCCATTTTACATGGGCGAGCCAATTAAGGCCCGCCCTGCGTGACATCCACCAGGAAGCGCTATGCGCTTGCTGTATGGGCAGGGGGGGAGATTCCTTCAGCCAGGACTGCGCTCTTTTGCACGTGTGCGCGAAAGAACACACTGATCTCCCTGAGGCTAAGTGCAGCCTCAGGGAGATTGGCTCAGAATTAAAGCTTTGAGGGTAAATGTTGAAAAAATTTTCCTGACATGTCCCCTCATGTGACACTGTCACATGAGTTAGGACATGTCCATCACTTTAACTCAAACATTTATTAACTTTTTAAAAACTCTCATGAAACGTCATCCCACCTGTGGATGATGTTTCATGCTTTTTTTGAAGCCTACCAGGGCCCCCAGCCTGCCTGCCAACCCTAAGGTTGGACGGACAGGTCCATTAATTAGGTTAATGACTTTTTAAATCGCTTCAATAGGCCATTAACAGGTCAGCAGGCGCATAGCTGATTCGGCTGCGCCCTCGCCGACCTAAAAATGGAAATGACGCAGGCTATCGTCGGAGGTTCTGCCCAGTGTCATTTTATATGTCAGCGAGAGGGCCCCACGCCCCCCTGTTCACCGACCTAAAGATCCTGCCCTTGGAATATTTAGTTCCCAATCTTGGACACTGCAACTACTTCTCCATAATCCTGAATTAGGGGCTGTGCCTGATTTATCCCAATTTTGTTAATTTGGTTTAATTGTTTTGACTCAGAAAGAGTTACTTCTCCATAATGGTTATTAGATAAAACCCACTAATTTCTATCTGTACTATTAATTCATCTATCTTGTTGTGAGCACTTTGCAGATTCAGATACTGAATCGAGCCTTTACTTTTTTTTCCCTATTTTTCCCTGATGTCACCTTTGCCGCCAATATCCTTTTACTATCTTTTAAGCTATCTGTCCCTTCCTTGCCATTCTGCTTATTTTTACCCAAATTGTTACTCTGTTCTATAGCCTTGACATTTTCCTTACTGCTTTTGAATTTACCCTTTCCTGAATCCTCCCAATCACCATTCATTATTTTAAAGCTCTATCTATTGCCCTGGATATTCGATTTGCCAGGACACTAGGCCCAGCCCAGTTTAAGTGGAGCTAGTTCCAAAGGAACAAGCTTGCCCTTTCCACACTATTGGTGCTAGAGCTCTATGAAGCAAAACCCTTGCCTTCCACACCATTCTTTCTGACATGCATTGAGTTTTCTAATCTGTTTGCCCCTTTGCAAATGTAAGCATAATCCAAAGATTGTTACGTGAGGTTCTTCTCCGTGATGTTTGACTTTATTACAACAATGAGGTTTATAAGATTGTTATGTTTTGGGACCGTGCAAATTTAAGGTAAAATTAAGGGGTCATGAGACCTGTTCTGACTGCCTGCTCATTGGTTTGGTTGGTTTGAATGTTAGAGATCAGTGAAAATCTTAGATTGTTTTACTGTTTTACCTTGCTTATTAGACTCCACTAACAGAACCTCATTCCTACTTTCACCTATGTCTTTGGTTCCAACATGTACCATGATAACTGGATCCTCGACTTCCCTCTCCAAGTTCTTCCACAGCTGCAAGAATATGTCCTTAATCCTGGCACCAGTCAGGCAATACAGCCTTCAGAACTCCCAATCACGGCTACAGAAAACATTATCAACCTCCCAAATATACTTATATGGTCCCTAACCAATACAATACAACCAATACACTCCTCCCACTTGAATAGTCTCCTGTGTCATGTGTTCAGTGTCATGGGCAGACTGTTCATCTATTCTGCAGACTTTGCCCTCATCCACACAAGCAGCAAGAACCTTGAACCTGTGAGATCTGGAAATCAAAGCTATCAACAAAAAATGCAAGTCAACGATTACAAGGTGTTGAGACATTGCAGACTCCAACAAAACACTAGCTCTTCCCTTTCCAATTCATGTTCCCATTCCATGGCTGGCAAACCAGTTTTACAGAACCAAAGTGAAAAATAAAGATAATTAAAACAGATAACTTAAATGCCCCAATAATGTTATACTTGAATCAGTGATATATACTCTATTGTTTGGATTATGATTACAAAAAGATTAGCTCTCCTGGCACCCAGTTGAAGTGGAATGCAACCCAGATTTCTGAAAGAAGCAAAGGTAGAAATAGCAAAGGCATTGATCCCAATTTTTCGGTCCCCATCGAATACAGGAGTAGTGTCGGAGGATGATAGGGCTGCTAATGTTATACCAATAGTCAAGAAAGGAGAGAGGGGTAAACCAGGAAACTACAGGCCAGTCAGATTAACATCAGTGGTAGAGGATTGAAAACCATTATCAGGGACAAAATACACTTTCATTTGGAAAGATGTGAATTTGTTAAAGGCAATGTGTCTAATTTGACTGAATTCTTTGAGGTGGTAGAGAAAGTTGATGAAGTTTATGCAGTAGATTTTGTATTTTGGAGTGCATACACGAGGCCTATTTAGGAGATATAAGCCCATGGAATGGATGGAGAAAGTGGTGATATGGATACAAAATTGACTCATCGACAAGAAACAAAGTATAGTGGCAGATGGTTGTTTACAGTGGTATTACCAAGGGTAAATTTTGGGTCCATTACTCTTTTCAATCTTTACATACGACCTAGACTTAGAGATTATACAAAACTTGGTAGTGGTTCATGATGAAGATAGTTGTAGGTTTCAGGATGACATAGACTGGATGGCAATATGGTGTCAAGAAGGCAGCAGCATGGCAGATGGATTTCAATGTGGAGAAGTATGAAGTGATATACTTTGAGATGACTAATATGGAAAGACTATATATTTTGAAAAGTGTAGATGGGCAAAGAGACTTTGGTGTTCATAAAGACAAATATTTATAGGTGGCAGGGCAAGTTGATTAGGTGGTTACAAAATACATATGGGTTACTTGGGCTAATACAGATGAAGAGAGTATAAAAGCAGAGAGATCATCCTAGAACTTTGCAAGTCACTGGTTAGGTCTCACCTGGAGTATTCTGGACAACTGTGCACACTTCAGGAAAAAAGTAAAAGTCTTAGAATGGGTATAAAGGATGTTTACCAGGATGTTATCAGGGATGAAAAACTCCAATTATGAGGGCAAGTTGGAGAAGTCAGAATTGTTCTCCTTGGAACAAATGTTAAGAGGTTTTCATGGTGATGATAGGTTTTGATCAAGTAGCATTTGATGGTTCAATAACCAAAGGCCATAGTTCTATGAAATCCTTTTAGTCACCTATATATGGGGTTTCCATTGAGTTTTTAACCATTACAACAACGCAGTGATAGAGAATCCAAGGTAGTTCATCAACACCCACTGCCCTGCCAGGGGTTTACCTCTAACCCATGTCCTTATTGACCTCCATTTCTCCAACACATTTCAAAATGTTTGTCATGGCCTCACCCCACCCTATCTCAGTATTTATCCCATCTTGTATCTTCTTTTCTTTCTGTTCCCACTAAACACTACCATTAGTGGGTCAGTCTTAAGCCATCATTTTCCTGAAACCCTCCACCTTCTTACAGCTATCTTCACCTTCAAAATCTATGTCTCCAACCAGACTTTTAGCCATCATCTTGTTCTAACACTCAACGCCCATTTCTTCCTATGTGAAGTGCCTTTGGGACATTTATGTACATTAAAGCACATTATACATTAATGTGAGAAGAGAATGTAAACTCACAGAGCAGTTGCAGCAAATAGTATTGGTGCATTTATGGGCAAGTTAGATAAGCATGAGTGAAAGAGGAATAGAGGATTACTATGATAAGAGTTAGATGAGGAAGAAAGAGAGGGGCTTGAGTGGAGCATATATGCTGGCATGGACTAGGTGGAATGAATGGCCTGTTTCTGTGCTCTATATTCTATTCCATTTGTGTAATATAAATGCCAAAAGTTGTTTTGATTGACTTTTGATTGCTTTTCTAATTGCCTAATATATTAATAGTATTGTTTAGAATAATGAATACTAATTTCACTTGTGTAAAAGTTCAATAGTGTACACTTTCACATCTCTTAGAAACAATGGAAGATTAGCTACACATCAAAAATAAAAACATTTTTTCTGTAAAGAAATCATTTCAACCAATATTTCAGTTTAAATGTCAATTTAATACATTCAAAATAAACTAACACATTCAAAACAAAATGGAACCACGATTGCAGTAAGACAATTTAACACAAACATTGTACAAATGTTGAAAGTTGAGGTAGGTCTGGTTGGCAAAACAAAATTTACCATATTTAGGGATCCAAAAAGTAATTAAATTCGGAATTAACATAATGATAAAGCAGCAATTAGATAAAACATCCTATGGAGTTTCAAAAAGCCATTGCATAATTTAAGCTTCACAGTTAAGTTGTTCATATTCTACAGCTAATCTAATACTAGTTTTGAATCAACTACCGTTTACATGCAACAAAAAAGAGATTACTCACTTTCAGGTGTAGTACTCATTATTTTTTGAATGAAGGTATCCTACACAGACCATCGAGTAAACTATCCAAATCAACTGGGAAATTAATAGGAAAACCTTAAAGGAACATTCAGGCTGGAGTGGGACTTTTCCTTACCACACTATATAAGAAAATTCAAGTGGACATCTTCAGCTTTTCCTTTAATTTGCAATAATATGACTTCACATACCTATTTCACTAACTGTTAGATATGAAAGCAACAGTTTTATAGCCATAAAAAAGACGTTCTTTTGCATTTAAAGTCTACTTCAATATACTGGCATGCTAGAATCTGGAATGTACTTATTACTCAAGACACATATTGGAAAAAGGGCATTGTAGGCTGCATGGGAGACAAGACCAATGATTAAGCCACATTTTGAAATATGGTGTCAAGATGTAATGGTGTTTGAGTACTGAAAAGATAGTAGGGAAGAGAGGGGAAGCAGAACCTGGAAATGCATCCCTGTCAGGATATTGTCAACGGTGATGTTTCTGCCAAAGTCAAATCTATTTGTTTAAATCAGAGTATGTGGGGAAGTATAGCTAAAGAGGTTTGGTAAGGAGCCTCAAAGCCAGTACATGCATTGGAAGCAGTTCAGGGAAGGTTTACTAAACTAATATTGGGAATGGGCAGGTTGTCTTATGAGGAAAGGTTAGACAGGCTAGGCTTGTATCTGCTGGAGTTTAGAAGAGTAAGAGGCGACTTGATTGAAATTTATAAGATCCTGAGGGGTCTTGACAGGCTGGCTGTGGAGAGGATGTTTCCACTTGTGGGAGAATCTAGAACTAGGGGTCACTATTTAAAAACAAGGGTCGCCCATTTAAAACAGAGTTGAGGAGAAATTTTTTCTCTCAGGGTCATGAGTCTTTGGAACTCTCTGCCTCAAAAGGCAGCGGAAGCAAAGTCTTTGAATATTTTTAAGGCAGAGGTAGATACGTTCTTGATAAGCAAGGGGGTGAAAGGTGATCGTGGGTGGGCAGGAATGTGGAGTTGAGGTTACAATCAGATCAGCCATGATCTTATTGAATGGCGAAGCAGGCTCGAGGGGCCAAGTGGCCTTCTTCTGCTCCTAATTAATATGTTTGTATGTAGGATAACAATGGTGAGTGTGAAAACTATAAGATTAGCAAGAAGAAGACCTATAGCTCTCCTGCTGTTGAGGTATTTCATGGGAGTGCAATGTAGTCTACCTCTAACCAAGGGGTACCTTGAAGTGGACTTTGTAACTTAATTATTACATCAGAATTTGGCTAAAAATTTGTCATTGGATATATTCTTAGCTTTAGTGAACTCTAATTCTGCTATTGGTGATATCCAGTGAACCTACTGGTGTCCAAAAGCCTGGGAGCTGGCAAATGACACAAAGACAAGGTGTACATGGGGCCCTGGAGATGGAAATTCCTTGTAATGGGGATCATTGCAATCAGTACTAGATACTTAAAACCCTTTAAAGACACTTTTATGGCTCCCCTGATGGCCAAAGGGTGAAGCTGTTGCCTGACATAGCATAAGAGCTGTTGACACTTCCAGCTTTTCTAACCAGCTTTATTTATCACCAGCATTAATTTGAAATAAATGGATTAACAAAGGTGCTAAAATGCTGTCAAAACTCAAACATCCATGTTCCATGAAAAACTGTTTCCGAACCCCAACCCCAACCCCGTGCCTTGGAGGCTGGAGCGCTTTTTGGACATTATCTGCCCATTACCTTCAATTTGCTGAAGATAGTCTCCTGAAATGCCAAATTCACGATTGAAGTTTTGAGTCATTAGGCACCTACAAAATGTGGTTATTGGCAAGATGTAAGGAATGGATTGATATTTTGGGAGACCTATATATCAATTCTGCATGCGTCAGCTGCCATAGAGCTTTGTTAAAGGTATTGTTATGCATGGATGGACAACATCCTCTAGTTCCCTCTCTTGTTGCTAGGCCAACGTGGCCTGATAAATCTGATCAGTAGTGAAACATGCCTATCTCAAGAGCAGGATACAAAGTCTCAGGCCAACAGAATCTCAACGTCTAGATACTTTCCTGGGTTGGGAATGAGATACATGACCCATACTGGGCAGAATCAATTTATCAATCCAATTGATCAATTTATGAGTGGTTAACTACAATTTATCAATACATTGTATTTCTAACTACTTTGAATATCCAGAACTCTATGAAATCTTACCATACAAGAAATGCAGTGGTAAATCAATGTATTTCATCTTAATGCTTATATTCAAGGTGAATTCCACTTGGGTAATAACACCACTAAAAGATCACATCCCCTGCATTAGGAACCAAAATTAGAAGTTATAGAATCTGATTCTTGATCTTCAAACATCAGGAGCTCTGAGAAGCACACCATTAGCTACCAAATCTTCAACAGTGTTTGGAGAAGACAACTCATCACAAAGTAGAGATGAGGAGATTGGTGCTGCAGTTTTTCATATGTGGCCATGTGTGGCTTAAAAACAATTTGAAAAGAGACCAGAGTTGGAAGCAGGCAGGAAAGTGGAGTTGAGATCACAATCAGATCAACCATGATCTTAACGAACACTGGAACAGACTCGATAGGCTGACTGGCCTACTCCAGCTCTTAAGTTCATATGTTCCTACAGGGAATTCTTTTCTGAAAGTGTCTGCCCATCCTTTATTCCTGTTCTACATATGGATTGAGTGCCTAGGAACAGAGGGCATTAAGGCGTGGCTTAGAATTTCAAACACCACGTGCCAAGATCAGATGCACTGGCTGTTGTCATGTCAAGATATAGAACATGAAGAGTCACACCTGAAATGTGAATTTACTTTTTTGAGATACTAACCTGACCTGTTGTGGATTTACAGCATTTTCTGTTTTAATTTCAGGATACTGTACATTAAATTACATCTGTTCATCGACGTGTCAATGCTAAACACTATCTTAAGATACTATCAAAATTTACTAGTCGTCCAAAATTGTATGCTTTAGAGATGCAGTAGGTTTCAAGCTGACAGCATAATAGCCTTATTCTTCAAGGGAGGTTTTGTGAAGGATAAATTATAAAAGGGCAAAGTTATGCTCTGACTAACTCTGCTTTTCCTTGCCTAGATGTTTCTTCTCCAGCTGAATATTGCCAATGCAGGCTTGATAACTGCAAAGAGACATTGCAATCTCTGGTGCTTCACTCTTTGCTAGAATTTCAAATCGGAGCAGCTGCTGTTTATGTCACAGGATGGCTTTATGGAACTAACTCATTGTTTGAAACCTGGTATGCAATCAAGGTCAAGAGTTAGATCAAACTGAAAAAGGAAAAAACCCTGCTCAACTTAAATCTTCCAATGCAGATCACATGGATGAAAGCTGTACATTCCAATAGTTGAAAAAAAAACTTCTTGTGTGCTATATGTAGCAAAATTATAAATGTATTTTATAAAGAATATGTTTCACATTTGCTACACATAGTACACCAAGAAATTATCCACCAGAAGATGAAACAGCCTGTGTAAGAACAACCTTACAGAACAGAACTAGAACAGAAAGTTATCACTCCAGCCTGAAACTTGAGTTTCCACTTATTTTTCCAATTGGCCTGTCTAACTTGTTCATGGTATGTAGAGTACAACAAATGCAGAAGAATTTATATTATGCACTACAAATTTAAAAGTGAATTTACAATGGTGTTCTAACTAACACAGCATACATTCAACCTTAAAATGCACAAAGTTCAGTGACAAGACTGGATGCTATGCTACGGCAGATTGCCAATCACAGCAAAATATATTGATTTCACAATAACTGAAGGTTAGATTAAAAAGGACAAGACATGATCCAAACAATACCTGTTGCAAATGTACATATAAACGAAATACTCAGATGGAGAGGTCTATAACTTATTTAGCTACTTCTAGTCTCAGCCATAGTAAGCAAAATGTAGCACTATGTCCTGTCAGTGGAATTTGAACTTCAGCAATACATTCATGTAATACAAAGCTACCTGAGATCTGTGACAATAAGATTTACCTTTTCTGTTGCCATAATCCATCTCCCAACACCAATATCATGGGATATCTTTAAAATCCATAAACCCCTAAGGCAGATAACTTTTGTACAAAGCTCACATAACACTGGGTGAATATAAAAGTTTAAAAAGTTCTATAATTATTGTTGTGAAAAATCAGACAAGAAATTGTGTACAGTGCAGGGGGAGAGAGAACTACATTGTAAAATAAAAGATGTTCATTTGTAATTAGAAATATTTACAGTAATAGGCTTTGCTTTAAAGGTTACCTCACTAATAACAATCAGCATTTTTTCATCTGCAATCTCCAACCCTTTGCTACCAGAGCACATGTATATTGTTGCTGGCACAGCTGTGCCTGTGTGGTCTGAATTTAACATTGTACTGACACTTTCCAACTGTAACATAAAAATGTGTTGAATTTTTCTCTCTCTATATCTCAGATTGGAATGCTTTTATTCTAATATTTTTGTTTGTAGTATTAGATATTCAGAACTAGCCAATAGTTATGATTTTATGATGCTCAGTACAAGCATAGATTATCAAATTTGTGGGGGATTACTCATTTAAAATTTTCATACAATTGTCCTTTCTCTTGTCTTTTAGTTGCTGTTGACATTATCACTGCGTCTCTTAAATGAATTATATAAGGTCTCTTGCAAGACTTAAGACTGCTGTAGGTGTCTAAAAATTAGTCAACATGTAATAGTGTTGCACAGTGATAATTAAGATAAATTACAACTAAATGAACATGTACATTCATTTATATACCTACAGAACATCTCTTAAAACAAAGAAAATATTAAAAATGACACATTACAGGCAACATAGCAAGGAACCATAAGATGTGTGATACTAGTGCATTTACTCTTTTCATATATGTGTTGTACAAAAAGGAAACTGAAAATCACATTGCCTCCATCCTCTTAACAGAATTTAGCTTTTACCATTTTAACATTTAAAAGAGGTGTAGATTTTCTGAGTGTCAAGACTGCACATTCAGCATACCAAAAGCTATAATTCAATGCATTATTATAGCTACTTGCATGAAATTAAGAGCCAATGAAACAAATGGTGGAAGTGTAAACAAAAGCAAAAACAAAAGCACCTGTGCAATATATAGAAAAGTACTCTTGTGGAGGATATACAGGAGAGAGCAAAGACAATTCTGTTAAATGAAATCACAAATTAACAAAGGCCTACTTGTGTCAGAAAATGTTTCGAGACAAGATGCCATTAAAATTTACAGCAACACTCCCACGAAGCATCAGATAATGAAATTTTGCAATTTCTCTAGTAATAAGTTTAGATTAAAATGTTCAGAAGAAATGTGAGCTTTCTAAAAAAAATACTTAAGGGTGAAGTATTACATCAAATAAGTATGAAACCATATGCTACAAAAACAAAAAAAAAGAGAATAGTTAGCATGATTACAGACAATCCCTCTCCATTGTCACCTATATGTAAACCCCTGAGCTTAACTGTAGATACATACAGTCAGAATAGTGACAGTGGAGAATCTTCAACATACAATCTTCAATTGCTTTCCCACCACTGCTTTGGTTCTGTTTCTTTCAAGTGAAGTATTTCTATTGACAGTAGTTCACTCTTCTTTGATCCAAGCCTACTTTCGACACATTTTAAAATAAGTAGTACTGGTCAAACCCATGATGGAAAAATACACATTCTGCAGCTCATGCTGCCTTTTTCTGCCATGTTGAATAGGTTGATGTACCAAGTCGTATGTAAAGCAATTTTCCTCACAAATCGCACAATAAACTCTCTTCTGGAGTTACTGAAGAAACTGACCTCAGAACGTAGCCCTCTCTTATCTCTGAAGGCTATGTTTCTGTTGTTAAAGTGACTGTCGTCAGGCTACCGACAAATTTCAATGTTTTTTTTCTACACAACTGTGCCACCTTACCCTTGTGGAATTATAAATTGTGCTTTATCATACTGTTGTTAGTGCCACCCATCACCCTTGTTTATTGTTTCTTGCCATCTGAAGTGAGTTTAAATATGCCGTCCAGTAAGAAAATAAAGTGGCTTATCATCACTGCTGCTGGCCGTCTGGAACTCATCACGCAGCCGGAACTGCCATTCATCTTCCAGCTCCAGGCGTACAATAGTCTGACGTAATGAACTTCGGTCTTGACAAATCACACAGAGTGTGGCACCTTTAATTGCAAATGTAAGTAATATTAATTTATGATCTCACCAAAATACAGACTTTCAAAGCTTATCTTCTAACTTATGTAAATTCACCCCAAAATTGAAATGTTGTTTGCCCACTTCATAACAAGAGCTAGAGGCCTATTGCTATCAAGAATTGCAATCTATCTGTCATTTGAAGAACTTTCCAACCATAGTATTGTCAAGCTTTAGGGGAAAGGAAAAAGCAATTGACATCATCCTGTTGGTTGATTGTATACTTGTGGCAGCAGCAGCTGAAGTGAAGTGACACAGTGTTCAGTGGCAGCAAGAAATGGGTAAAAGGTCAACAGAGAGCAGCTAACTTGTTGCAGCTTGAAGAGGTAGACCATGGAGCAAAAATCAAATGATACATCTCAGGGAGGAAGAGTGCAACACCTAGAAAGCACTGCCAGAAATCACCAGAAGGCTTTCTACCTTCAAAATGTTCCGTTCAGTAAGTGACCACTTCATCATGCATCATTATTTGGATGTAACTTCCTGGCCATATTAAAATTGTTACTTTGCCCTCCAGACTACATACATGGATGGGTTAGATTTATCTGTGAACATGGTCAATTTCATTGGGGCACTATCTGGTAAGGGGTGACCTAAGTTTGCCACATAGCATTGCCTCTGAACATTCTGGGTGACAAATAGAGAATCTTATCAACTAGAAGCAAACAAACTTAAATATCATACAATCAAGTTCCCTGGCACTCCTCTAAGCCAATTTAGCAATAATGTCCAAACAAGAACTCCGTTACCTTTAAGAAAGAGGAATTTTTTGAGAAAGTCAGCGACAACGAATGAGTCACAGAGGTAGAGGAGAAGGCCACTGAACAACACCTCTTCGAATTTTATGTTAACTGAGTGAGGTCGTGAACTTACATAACACACGGAAATCTAAGAATGGGAAAGAGCAAAAAGTTAAACACACACCTATTAAATGAAATGTTTAAGGAATATCTGGTTCTTGCTTATTACATACAATTACATAAAATATACAGCACAGAACCAGACTTCTTGGCCCAACCAATCCATGACAGTGTTTTCTACTCCACTTGAGCCTCCTTTTATCCTTCCTCATTTAACTCTATCTGCAAAACTTTCTATTCCTTTCTCCCTCATATGCTTATCTAGCCTCCCCTTAAAAGCATCAATACTACTCTAACTCCTGTGATAGGGAATTCCACATTCTCATCATTCCCTGGGCAAAAAAATTCTTCTAAATTCCCCATTGGATTTCTTGGTGGCTATTTTATCTTGATGGCTTCTAGTTTTGCTCTTCCCCATAAGTGAAAACACTCCCTCTCTGGACAGGATTCTAAAGCCCTGTTGAGGTCAGGAATGACGGAGGACAGGGCCCAAAAACACTGGTGCTGGCCAGTGTGCTGCTTTCCTGACATCGTTCCCATTTTGGCAGTGCAGCCAATTATGTGCATTAAGAGCCTTGTTAAAGGCAGTCAACAGAGGCCAACTGCGATTTTTCAGTCAGCCTCCAGTTTAGAGAGAGCAGTTCAACTGTCTGGAGGAGGGCACCCAGTGGCAGACTAGGATGCCAGTGCTCCAAGCAGATCCTGCCTGCTTGTGTGCGAGTGCAGCCAAAGGCCACCTTGTAGAGGGATTTCCCCCACTAAAACTACCCCGCAGTGGTGGCCTGGCTGCTTTCTCCATTTCTTTAAATTAATTTTTTTTAAAAATTAGTGAGAAGGCATCTTCAGTTACTTACCTTTTATTGCAACTAGCTGCTTCTTTAAAGCTGAAAGGCCTCTGATTGGCCCTCTAGCTTCAAGAACCCAGCTGCCACCCTTAATTGGATGGGGAACCTGTCAATTAAGACCACATCTGGAGTACTTTGCATAGTGTTGGTCACCTTGTTTAAGGCAGGATGTAATCATGTTGGAAGCAATTCAGACCAAGTTTACCAGACAAATACCTGGGATGGGCAGGTTGTCTTTTGATGAAAGGTTGGACAGGCTAGGCCAGTATCCACTGAAATTTAAAAGAGTAAGGGGCGGCTTGACTGAAACATATAAGAGCCTGAGGGGTCCTGACAGGGTGGATGTCGAGAGGATGTTACCTCTTGTTACCTTCTAGAACTAGGGCTCACTATTTAAAAATAAGGGGTCGCCCATTTAAAACAGAGATGAGAAGAAATTTTTTCTCTCAGAGGGTTGTGAGCCTTTGGAACTCTCTTCCTGAAAAGGCGGTGGAAGTAGAGTCTTTGAATATTTTTAAGGCAGAGGTGAGTAGAGTCTTGATTAACAAGGGATGAAAGGTTATTGGGTGTAGGTGGGATGCAGATTTGTGATTACTATCATATCAGCCATGATCTCGTGGCAGAACAGGCTCGAGGGGCCGAATGGCCTACTCCTGCTCGTTGATGGTATTTATGTTCATATGTCCCAGTCAAAATTCCAAAGTGCAACATGTCGGAATTAGGACTCAGGAACAGTCCTACCCGCTAAGCAGGTGTCCACTCTATCAAAAACTTTCATGATGTTTAAAGACCCCTAATATGTCACCCCTCAGCTTTCTCTTTTCAAGAGAAAAGAGATCCAGGTTGCTCATCCTTCCCTGACAGGGATAAGCTCTCAGTTCCGTTATCATCCTTGTAAAAATCTTTTTTGCACCCTCTCCAGCCCCTGTATAAGTCTTTTATAATGTGGCAACTAGAACTGAACACAATACTCCAAGGGTGGTCTAACCAAGTTCCGATATACCTTTACACTTCTCTACTTGTCAATTCTATTCCTCTAGAAATAAACCCTAGTGCTTGGTTTAAGCCAGACTATTAACTTGAGCAGCCTTTCCACCATATTTTTCAATTTAAAGTATTCATAAATACTTAACATCCTGCTGTAAAACTGAGATTTAATGAAGAAATTTGTGGCAACATTGCAATAGTGGTAGAGAGTGGAGGGTAAATATTGAGGTTAGGTGAAACTGGCGTACAGCTACACTGAGTAGAAACCGGAGTACAGCTACACTGAGAAGAAGCTGGAGTACAGCTACTCTGAGTAGAGACTGGAGTACAGCTACACTATGAAGAGACTGGAGTATAGCTACAGAGTTGCAAATGGATTCCAGCTACAGAGTTGAAACCGGAGTACAGTTACACGGAGCAGAAACCGGAGTACAGTTACACTGAGCAGAAACCGGAGTACAGTTACACTGAGCAGAAACCGGAGTACAGCTACACTGAGAAGAAGCCGGAGTACAGCTACACTGAGAAGAAGCCGGAGTACAGCTACACTGAGAAGAAGCCGGAGTACAGCTGTACTGAGAAGAAGCCGGAGTACAGCTGTACTGAGAAGAAGCCGGAGTACAGCTGTACTGAGAAGAAGCCGGAGTACAGCTGTACTGAGAAGAAGCCGGAGTACAGCTGTACTGAGAAGAAGCCGGAGTACAGCTGTACTGAGAAGAAGCCGGAGTACAGCTGTACTGAGAAGAAGCCGGAGTACAGCTGTACTGAGAAGAAGCCGGAGTACAGCTGTACTGAGAAGAAGCCGGAGTACAGCTGTACTGAGAAGAAGCCGGAGTACAGCTGTACTGAGAAGAAGCTGGAGTACAGCTACACTGAGAAGAAACCGGAGTACAGCTACACGGAGTAGAAATTAGAGTACAACTACATTGTGAAGAGACTGGAGTATAGCTACAGAGTTGAAACCGGAGTACAGTTACACTGAGTTGAAACCGGAGTACAGTTACACTGAGTAGAAACCGGAGTACAGTTACACTGAGTAGAAACCGGAGTACAGTTACACTGAGTAGAAACCGGAGTACAGTTATACTGAGTAGAAACCGGAGTACAGTTACACTGAGTAGAGACTGGAATACAGCTACAGAGTTGAAACTGGAGTATAGCTTCACTGAGTAGAAACTGGAGTATAGCTACAGTGAGAAAAAACTAGAGCATAGCTACAGTGAGAAGAAACTGGAGTACAACTACATTGAAAAGAGACTGGAGTATAGCCACACTGAGAAGAAGCTGGAATACAGCTACACTGAGAAGCTGGAGTACAGCTACATGAAGTAGAAATTCGAGTACAACTACACTGAGTAGAGACTGGAATACAGTTACAGAGTTGAAACTGGAGTACAGTTACACTGTGTAGAAACTAGAGTATAGCTACAGTGAGAAGAACCCAGAGTACAGCTACACTGAGTAGAAACTAGAGTACGGTCTGAAAAATATATATTAATAAAAGATAAATTATGTGAGCAAGATATTAAATGATAGATTCCAGAAAAAAGACAGAAGAAACTTGACAGCTATCCATTACAGGTTGGTTAAATTAATTAATTTTGGTGTTAATTTAATAGACCGGTATTAATTTTAATGATTAAATCTGCAATCTCCAGGAGTTAATTTCTTAATGTTAATGCTGAAGAATTTATGAATATAATGATCAGATAGAGTAATTATCAAGTGTTTCCTTTTTTGTCTTTTCTTGGTCAAAAGCCGCATCTCCAAAAACATACATTAAAAAAAAGTTTTAATATTTCACTCAGAACACACTTTTATCATAATGTTCATTCTTTCTTGGTGTCATTTGAAGCAGGTATTGCAAAAAGAACCACATTAAATATTACTAGTACTTTACAGAATGGTGAAGCGTGCTTCTCAGGAATAGTGCATGCTTAACACTTTGGTTCATTGCAGTGATCGACTTAGGCAAAGGCTCACCTCAGGACCCAGGTTCATGTAGCAATCAATGGCTAACACAGGGTTCTTACTGTTGCGTAAAGCTTTAGGAAAGAGTTTGTGACTAGCATGTTGCAGAAACTTTTCCAGAAGGAACTGGGCAGGAGCAGCCAGCATTGTGCTTTCACTATCTGGAGCACAGACGTACTGAGAGGCAGAAATCATATTGAGGCTTTCACTCACCTGTGCACAAAGAAAACAAGGTTGTCAATGAATAGGTCAGGGAGGAAAATGAGTTGCTGCAAGGTTACCACTGATCAATCCAAAGCTCCAAGACTATTTCTTCCTGATACACTACAGTACATTGGGCCCTTAGAAACTAATCCTCACACATATAATTTAATAAATCATGAAAACATACAGGGATTTTACAATTATCTCTAATGCCAAACAGGGAATACAAGAGAACAGTTCATTAACTGAAAATGTAGAGCTTGTCTTTAAAAATTTTAACCAACCAATTAGGATCAGGTACACATTACAATATCAAGTATTCTCAGAGATCTTGACATATTTGGCTGAAGTGTAAGTTTTACTCCATAGCTAACCAAAACCTGACAGTAGGTGCAATTTTTTCAGTTATTGTTGAAGGCAAGTGTAAAAGACTTCAATATTTTTAATATGTTCATCCATGCACTGAACCTTGCATTGGAAGTGTTTCTACAGAGAGACCTGTGGAATGAGGAGCAGACTACTTAAAAGGCTGCTGCTCAGAAGTAAAGGGAGCGGTCACTTAAAGGTAAATGGCCTCCTGTTGAGGGAGGGGGAAGGACACAAAAACTCCCCCACAGTCAGCATTTCCAGGGTTAATGGGAGAAAAACAATGAGAGGCAAAATGGAAGATGACAATGAAACAAATATGAATGTGTAAAATAAAGTTAATGGAATTATGGCAACTCCCAATGGGCAGTGGTGATCCTGCTGCAGATGACACATCTCTATCTTGTAGACCTTTAGCTGAGGCAACTTTACCAGATGATTGGCAATTAGATATTGCAAAGTGTGCAGAATGTTTTGGGATTTGCTGATCTCCCTGGATAAGTGTTGGATACCAACTCCCAAATGAAACTGAAGTGCTTTACAAACAAAATGACCTTAAGTGTTGAGGACAAATGGGCACCACCATCTTAAAATATAAGGCATTAGAAACCATAGAAAAGTTACAACACAGAAGGTTGGCTATTTGGCCCATCTTGTCCATGCCAGCCTGAGGACACCCAGGTGCCCTTACTAATCCCAACTTCCTGCACCCGGCCCATAGCCCTGCAGCTTACAACACTTAAGGTGCAGATCCAGGTACTTTTTAAAAGAGTTAGAGTTTCTGCCTCTACCACCAACTTGGGCAGCAAATTCCAGACACCCACTACCCTCTGCGTAAAAAAGTTATTCCTCATGTTCCTCCTACACCTTCTGCCACTTATCTTGAATCCATGTCCCCTGGTTCTAGAAATCTCCACCAAGGGAAACAATTTTATCCTGTCCACTCTATCTATTCCCCTCATAATTTTGTACACCTCAGTCAAGTCACCTTTCAGCCTTCTTCATTCTAAGGAAAATAACCCCAACCTGTCCAATCTCTCCTTGTAGCTACACTTTTCTAACCCTGGAAACATTCTTGTAAACCTCCTCTGCACTCCCTTCAGAGCTATTACATCCTTCTTGTAATGTGGTGACCAGAACTGCACACAATACTCCAGTTGTGGCCTCACCAATGTTTTATACAATTTCAACATTATATCCTTACTTTTATATTCTGCCAATGAAGGAGAGCATTCCATGTGCCTTCTTTACAACCTTGTCTAAGTGAACTGCTGCCTTCAGGGACCTGTGTACTTGTACGCCAAGATCTCTCACTTCATCTACCTCTTTTAGTATATTCCCATTTATTGTGTAATCCCTGTAACTGTTTGACCTCACTAAATGTATGACCTCACACCTCTCTATGTTAAAATCCATCTGCCACTTTACCGCCCGCTCCACCAACCCATCTATATCGTTTGGGAGATTATGACTATCCTCTACGCTATCCATTACTCAGCCAATCTTTATGTCATCTGCAAATTTCCCAATCGTTCCCCCCCCCACATTCATGTCCAAATTGTTAATATATAACACAAACAGCAAGGGTCCTTACACCAAGCCCTGTGGAACACCACTTGAGACAACTTTCCATTCGCAAGGGCATCCATCGACCATTACCCTTTGTTTCCTGTTACAAAGCCAACCTTTTATCCAGTTTGCCACATTACCCTGAATCCCATGGGCTTTTACTTTCCTGACCAATCTGCCATGTGGGACCTTGTCAAACGCCTTGCTAAAATCCATGTACTCAACATCCACTGCACTACCTTCATCAACCCTTCTTGTCACTTCCTCAAAGAATTCAATCAAATTTGTGAAGCAAGACCTTCCTTTAACAAATCCATGCTGAGCACCCCTGACTAGTCCATGCCTTTCCACATGACAGTTAATCCTATCTCTCATGATTGATTTTACTCATTTGCTCACCACCGACGTAAGACTAACTGGCCTATAATTGTTTGGCATTTCCTTTGATACCTTTTTAAACAATGGGACTACATTTGCATTTCTCTAGTCCTCCGGTACCTCCCCTGTATCTAGTGAAGATTGGAAAATCATCCTCAGAACATCTGCTATCTCCTCCCTGACTTCCTTCAGCAGCCTCGGAAACAATCCATCTGGCCCTGGTGACTTATCAACTTTCAAGGATTTCAACCCTTCGAGTACTTCCTCCCTCTTTATGACTAACCAGTCCAATATCTCAATGTTCTTCCTGGACTACTATATCTACATCCTCCCTTTCCTTTGTAAACACGGAGACAAAATATTCATTTAAAACCCTTCCCACAGCCTCTGCATCTACACACAAGTTTCCATCTTCATCTCTGATAGGTCCCTTAACTAACCTTTTGGCATTAATGTATTGGTAAAACATCTTTCGGTTATCGTTAACTTTACTTGCTAATTGTTTTTCATGCCCTCTCTTTGATTTCCTTATTTCCTTTTTCACTTTGTCCCTGCGCTTCCTATATTCATCTAGGCTATCTGCAGTGCTTAGTTCTTTGTGCCTGTCGTATGCTTTCTTTTTCTGTTTGAACTCCCCCTGTATTCCTCTAGACAACCAGGGGGGTCTAGATTTGGCAGTACCACTCTTATTTTTGTAGGGGACATGTCTACTTTGTACAATTAGGATCTCACTTTTTAGTGTTTCCCACTGTTTTTCCACTGTTTTATCCTCCAGCAGTGCTGTCCAGTCCACCTCAGCCAAGTCCCTTCTCATTTCTGCAAAATTTGCCTTCCCCAAGTTCAAGACTTTTACTCCTGCCTTATCTCTGTCCTTTTCCATGGTAATGCTAAATCTAACTGAATTGTGATCACTGTCCCCGATATGGTCGCCAACTGTCACTTCAAACACTTGCCCTTCTTCATTCCCCAAGACTAGGTCTAGAATTGCATCTCCTCTCGTTGGGTTTGTCACTAATTGGTTGAAAATATTTTCCTGGACACACTGCATGAATTCTTCTCCCTCAGTGCCTCTTATATTGTTTGAATCCCAGCTGATATTAGGATAGTTGAAGTCCCCTACTATTATTGCCCTCTTGTTCATACAAGCAGAAATTTGCCTACATATTTGTTCTTCTATCTCCCTTTCAATATTTGGGTGTCTGTAGTATACTCCCAGTAGTGTGACTACCCCTTTTTTATTTCTAAGCTCAATCCATAAAGCCTCATTTGTTGACCCATTTAGTATATCATCCCTTCTCACAACTGGAATTGATTCTTTAACCATTAGTGCTACCCCGTCCTCCTTTTTTATCTCCTACTCTATCGTGTCTGAAGACTCTATAACCAGGGATATTAAGCTGCCAGTTTTGTCCCTCCTTTAGCCAGGTCTCCGTTATAGCAATGACATCCTGCTGCCATGTGTCTACCTGTGCCCTTAACTCATCTACCTTGTTTGTAATACTACATGCATTGAAGTATAAACAGTTTAACTCTGTCAATTTCCCTTGCTGGACACTTTCTAAACATTGCTTCTCCTGTAACTCCATGTCTATCACAATGTCCCTAGCTAATATTCTACCTCCATTTTTCTGATCTGAATCTGACCTATCTGATCCTACTCCTGGGATCCCATCCCCCGCCACGCTAGTTTAAATATTCTCCAAAAGAACTAGCAAAAGCCCCCGCAAGAACACTGGTCCCAGCTCTGCCTGGGTTCAGCCCGTCCAGTTTGTACAGGTCCCACCTTGCCCAGAATCGGTCCTAGTGCCTCAAGAATCTGAATCCCTCCCGGCTACATCATCTCTCCAGCCACATGTTCATTTGGTCTATCCTCTTATTCCTGCTCTGGCTAGCATGTGGAACTGGGAGTAATTCTGAGGTTACTATATTTGAGGTCCTGCATTTTAATTTATCTCCTAACTTCCTGTACTAAGCTTGCCAGTCCTCATCCCTTAGTTTACCTATGTCGTTGGTACCAGTGTGTACCATGACCACTGGCTGTTTACCTTCCCTCCCTAGAATGTCCTGCAGCTGCTCTGTGACATCCTGGACCCTGGCACCAGGGAGGCAACATACCATCCTTGTTTCGTGTTTGCGGCCACAGAAGCGTCTATCTGTGCCCCAAATATTGAATCCCTATCACTATAGCCCTGCCACTTGTTTTCCTCCCACCCCTCTGAGCAGCAAAGCCACCCACGGTGCCGTGAACTTGGCTGTTGCTGCTTTCCCCTGAGAGGCAATCCCCCCCCCAACAGTATCCAAAGTGGTACATCTGTTACAGAGGGGGATGACCACAGGGAACTCCTGCACTACCTTCCTGAGTCTTTTACTGTTCCTGATATTCACCCATTCCCTTTCTGCTTGTGTAATATTCACCTTTGGTGTGACCACCTCGCTAAACGTGCTATCCATGACTTGCTCAGCATCGCAGATGCTCCACAATGAGTCCACCGGCAGCTCCAGCTCTGAAACCCGGTTAGCTAGAAGCTGCATTTGGACACACCTTCTGCAGACATGGTCACCAGGGATGCTGGTCTCTCATTTCCCACACCCTGCAGGAGGAGCATATCAAGGGTCTGAGTTCTCCTGCCATGACGTCCCTCTCGATTAAGCTAGTTACCCCCTTAAAAAATACGCTAGCTCAGGGCCTTATTTATGTTAGCTAGGAACCTTGTTTCTTGACTAATTATACTTGTACAGTACTACTCTATTCTTTTTTTTTAGCTCCTACCTCAGTATTAAGCAATGAATTACTTTAATAGATTGAAAAAAAAACTCACCAGGATTTACTCACCAATCAGCTGCTTTTTTAAAAATCCACTTTCAGAAGAGTGTCCCTCGCATGTCTGCTGCACTCCTGAAGGTACTGCCTCTCCCCGCTCTTTTTTTGGTTTGAGGAGGAGGGAGGGATGGAAACTCTACAGCAATGTAATGCTTGGAGCTATTCCGTTCTTTGACAGTGGGTCCTCCTCAATTCCCCTTCTGAGTTGTGGTGACTGCGCTGACTTCTCCCAGAATGCTTCTCAGTCACTTCTCACTACCGCCCTCTCTTGGATGCTCTTCCTCCTGTTGAGTGCAAGGGTCCTTCTCTTCAATCCCCTTCTGACTGGTGGTGACTGTGCTGACATCTCGCAGAATGCTTCTCAGTCACTTCTCACTACCACCCTCTGTTGGGTACGCTTCCTCCTGTTGAGTGCAAGGGTCCTTCTCCTCGATCCCCTTCTGAGTTGTGGTGACTGTGCTGACTTCTCCCAGAATGCTTCTCAGTCACTCCTCACTACCGTCCTCTGTTGGATGCTCTTCCTCCTGTCGAGTGCAAGGGTCCTTCTCCTCGATCCCCTTCTGAGATGCAGTGACTGCACTGACTTCTCGCAGAATGCTTTTCAGTCACTCCTCACTACCGCCCTCTGTTGGATCAGCCATACTGAAACAATGCCCGACCAAAATCACTAAATAGGTACAGTGAACTACTCCTGCAACCACGGGATTTCCCTTTGTTTCCATTTCAAGTGGACACATGGAGAAAAATAGAGTAATTCCAACACAAATATCAAGGATGGTAAAAGGGCATCGGTCTGAAATGTTAACTTTGTTTCTCTCTCCACAGATGCTGCCTGACATGCTGAGTATTTCCAGCATTTTCTGTTTTTATTGCAGATTTCCCGCAGCTGAAGTATTCAGCTTTTGTCTCAATTTCAAACAGGTTGTAATGAACAGCCTGTACTTCTGGCATTTTCTGTTTTTATTACAAATATCGAAGAGTAGTTTTAAACGCATTTAAAATATACTAATGGCTTGAATGAGGTTCATGAATGAAATGGCCACAAGCACTTCAGCTTACTAAAAATAGAAGAATGAAAAACTGCATTTTGGGAAGAAAAGGGCACAATGTTCCCAACGTTCTTCTTCCTTGTTGCACTTCTGTGCTTGCTCCCCTGGCATTCAGGCAAATTAATCTCTTTATGACCAGAGTAAAACAGAGGCCCCTCTACTCTCCACCAATGATACATCTCAACTTGAGCCTCAAAAGAGAGAATTAATAATCCTAATGGCCTCTTTTTATATGCACTGACAACCTGTGTAGTTTTGTATGGCTGACTCACGACCACAAAGAACCAAGTTGAAAACGCTCAAGTCCATATCACATCCTTACAGCCAAAAGAAAGGGAGAGAGAAGATATTACAATTTTATCAGCTTGAACTGGATTAAAATCCAGGTCTCATTGGTGGAAGGAAATACATTTCCTAACCTACCCCACCTCATTGTCCTCCTTTGTATATGAAAAAGACATGCGGCAACTATGAAAATATAACACTGCTCATAACCTCGTTTGAGTTTATGAATGACTATGAATCAACTGTGGACAACTGAATGGCCTACTCCAGACCTTGCCCACTGCTGCTCTTCAGGAGCATGAAAGTAGCCTAAAAGGAACAACTGTCCTTCAATTTCTGGGAAGAATTCAAACATGACAGAAGGGAATATGCTGAGAACTGTTAACAACAGCAATAACTTGTAATAGATCATTGGAGTTCCTCTTGTTCGCAACTCTTGTCAGTAACATGTCCATACTCAAGGCCTCAGCAGAGGGAATCAAAACCCTATTTGAATTTTGGCAGTCCCAACATGGTTCACAGTAGAAATGAGTCAACCAAGCAAAGCTACTCAGAATTGCACTAAACTGCTGACTGACAGTGACTGAGGCCTTAAGAATGTGTCTTATTTTATAGAAAGGGGAATTCAAAAGTAACAATCCTAAAAATGGTCTTAGATTACCTTTAATCTCCAGTTCATTATTAAAACAACAACTTGCATTTATATTATGCACCTTTAATCGAGCTTGACATCCCAAGAAATAGTGAAACAATTCACTGAGCACACTTGTACCCATTTTCTACATCCCCAGTGATGTATCATATTATAGGATAATTAAGTATTTGACTCAAAACTGAGTTGGTTTTGAACTAAATACTTTTATTCCTTAGAGGGGATGGGCCAGAATTTGTTGTCAAAATAATCAAAATATTTATGATCAAAAAGTGCAGTAACTTCAAGCAAGAAGCAGATGCACAGTTAAATGAGGATTTCCAAAAGTTGCTGTTCAAGTTATGTTGCTCCACTGTTAGTTTCACACAAACAGTATCTCACTGTCTGACTCATCATTGAAATACATTGAGTAACATAAAGCTGCTGTTTTGTGTGCTGGATACAAACTAAACTCACCAGAGAAAGTTTAGACTTGTCCATTTAACAAGATGAGAAATGTTAATTATTGCCTTTCAGCCTTCACTGGCACTGAAAGGTAATTATTAGAAGTGTGAAATCTCATTTTAACTTTTGGTTTTATTTTTGATTTAAAAATATAACATTTATTATACATTTAAATATTTTTCCTTTAACTTTATATGGCACGAAGAAGTTATTCACTGTAACCTGTTGCAAGATGTTCAATATCAGGTAAAACATATTCTTGCTCAGGATCAAGGTGTGTTCATAAAACATATCATCACAGTTATTCCTTACCATGATCTTGGGTTTGATAACAAAATCTTTATGTCCTCCAACCTGGATATATTTCTTCATGAGACTAAAGTGGTTGAATCGACAAAGGAGTAAACCACTGCTATTTGTCCGTAGGTTGAAGTCAATGTCTTCACAGGTATACCTATTAGAAACAGAATGTTTTAATTCCTTATTTTTTCTCTCTACACAAGGGCCATTCACAGTAAAAGTTTCTTTGTACAATGATACAAACTGAGCCACTGCATAATCAATCTCTCTTCCCATGGCTAAAGGGTTTCAATTACCAGGATGGCAAACTTATTCCAACTTTTTTCCATTATTCCTGTCAGTGGTTTTTTTTCAGCCAGCTCCAGAATTCTGGATTTTTCCCTCCCAATGCGGGACCGAAAAGCATCCAATGGGCTTTAAAAATGATGGCAGGACCCAAATCCGGCATTCCCGCACGTCAATGTCCCTGCTTTGCTGGCATCATTGAGGAAATGGACATTTCAGGTCTTCAGCAATTTTCATTGAGTCGGGCTGGTTTTGGAAGGTGATGTGAATCACACCAGCACCGAGATGTCATTGACCATGGTCGGGAACCGTATGAAATGTGAGTTCATCTTCACATCATAATGAAGTGCAGTATCAGGATTTATATATGTTTTTAATATAGTGAGTGATGCTAGGGCTTTTTATTTTGAGGAGGTAAGTGACCGTTAAAGAATGTGGCTGCCAGGTTGTCACTTCTGACATCTGGCAGGCTTTCAGTGTAATGAATAGCATTGTGAAAGTAGAAAAGTTTTTAGATGTATTTGAGTGCATTATCCACCAGATAAAATGCT
Source organism: Carcharodon carcharias (assembly GCF_017639515.1). Classification (NCBI taxonomy): domain Eukaryota; kingdom Metazoa; phylum Chordata; class Chondrichthyes; order Lamniformes; family Lamnidae; genus Carcharodon; species Carcharodon carcharias. The sequence continues at coordinate 119,687,628 of NC_054472.1, read as the reverse complement.
ATTCTGAATTGTATAACGGTGAAATACAGAGATGATGGTGTGAAATGTGCCCAGAGATTAAATTATTTTTTTGAAGTTCAGCTCAACCCTCTATGTGGCTATTTCAAAGCTTTGAAATGGGCAGGTGGCTGAACCGAGCTTCAAAAATAGTGAAAGCTCAGCCACCTGTAAAAGCTTTGACAGATGGCTAAGCTTCTGGCTGTCTTCACAGGCTTTAATGGACTCAGCTAAGAAGGGTTTGTTGACACAGTTGTTCAATGAACTCTCATTATGAATGCTTGGCTGAACTATAAACCTATTAATACAGTCTGCTCAGCAGGAGTTGTTGACGCAACTGGCAAATGGAATGTGAGATCGGTTATTTTGATAGATTTATGAACTGTTAAAATTGTGTTTTTGCAAGTGAATTTTCAAGTAATGCTTATTTATTTTGACAGATTTACGAGCTACTCAAAGATTGATAGGCTCATGAATCCTGTTTAGAATGATTACTGGATGAGTGGGCTGGGAGTATGGGGACTCAGTGCAAGTAAATGAGCAAGTAATCTTCCCAGTTATGGAGGGTGGGGAGTATGGGAGATGAGAGAGTCATGAGGTTGAAAGTTGGTTGTGGGGGTAAGCTGGTATGGGGCATGAGGGGGGCTTGGGAGGTGAGTGAGTAAGGAGATGAGGGTTAATGGGCTTCACATTCATCTTCACAAGTGTGCTGAATTCTCAGTGAATGGAGGTGATTGACAGCTTTATGAGGTTGTAATAAGTTATTCTTTCTTTGATGTGCTTTTTCATTTCCTGTTTATATATTTTGACAAGATTAGGAGGTGTTAAGAAAATTAAATCTTTGTCTTTGATACTATGAATGGTTGTGTTTCAATTACACTTTTAAGAGGTTATGCATTTTTTATACCTGCATTTTTTTCCAAAGGAGATTTTTAAAGCGTATTTGTTTATTTTGTCAATTTCAGGAGCATTTTAAAGGCTTGTCAGGCTTACCAATGGCTCATTGGTTCTGTACATAGAACACTGGAAGAGTGGGTATGGAGGATGTATGGAGGCATGGAAAGGATATGGAATAGGCATGGGGAGCTTGAGAAGGCATGGGGGGTTTATGAGGGGCATGGAGGGGAGCTGGGAGATATGGGCACATGGAGGGGGAATGAGGATATGAGGGGGCATTGGGAGTATAGAGCAGTGAAGGTGAGGGTTAGGGGTCTAACAACCATGTGTAGGACCAGTACAGTGTCCCAGCAAACCATGGCAGGCCTTCCAACCAGCCCACCTCACTACCCAGACACCTTAATCATTGTCTCGATCTTCTTCCATTTTAACTAGCGGTCTGAGTAGGGAAGCCATTGTGGCTTTCCCATCAGGGAAATTTAGCAGGATGAAGAATTGTGGGCTGGAAGAGAGTCATACAGTTGTGCTTTTTTTGCTTTTCTTAAGAACCTGGACTCCCACAGATTCCACAAGGAAAACTGAGACCTCCCCTGCCTTGCCTTGGCTCCCCCACCATCCCTAAAGATCTTCCCATAACATAGATGAGTGTCAAGAATAGTTCCATCAGTCTCTGCCACCAGCCTCTTGCTAGTTCATAATCCACTCATGCCTACCGGCAAGCTGCTTTTTCCTGCCAGTTGCAATCAGCTGGAGTATGCAGAGGAGACCTGAGACTTCAAACCATCCCAGTCTTATGCTCCTAAGTTCAGGATGGTTTGTTGCTACTGAATGAGCAAGTAATCTTCCCAGTGTCTTCATGAGCAGGTTACCACACACAAATTATTTTGACTACCAAACTCAGCATGTTCTTGGCCCTGATTACCAGAGTTACTCCAATGCTTTCTTTACGCAGTTATGGTCTGGAGTCACTCAAGAACAAGCACAATTAACTCTGCTGTTCTTTCACAAAATCACTGTCAAGCTCCTAGTTTTACTACTTGCTACCTGCAGACAGATCTCATAGCAGTTACCAGCTATGTAACTTAAAACAGCTAGCTGAATTAAGATGCAAAATACCAAATCTTACCGCTACAATGAATAAACTCTAATGATTGTTAAACTTGGAACCCTAATAATGTAAAGATTCTAATCTAATGATCAATGTTATTTTATTCTTTTCTTTCTATCACTTACTCAAGCAATGGCTGATTGTAAAACATACCTCAATTTGGCCCCTGGCTGTGCTAGAAGTTGATTTGAAATAAATGAATAAATCTTTGATGAAATTCCATCTGTTAATAGTGTGAAACTTACCTGTTCAGATCATACTGTACATTCTGCGTAAGATCAACATTCAACAATATAAAGTCATGTATGTGACAGCGAGAGAATGGTGTCTTCAGTTTGCTAGCATTCAACTTGCTGTTCCATTTTTGAATTCCACAGAGCGCGTAATGAGTAATCTTTGGTGTGGCCTCAATATGCAGCATTATGGTCTTCAAGGAAACATTCTTTGTGGAAATCGTAGGTTCCTTTGTTTCACTGTTTAAAAGAACTGTTGCGTCAATTGCTTGCACAGGGCCATTTCATTTCACACATCCACATTCCAAACCCCACAGCAGCTTTGCAAATGAAATAATCTAAGTTTCACCTCATTGCAGTCTCTGAATTCTTGTCATTCATAAAGTGGCTGCAGCATTTGTTTATATAACATTGAATTATTTTGTGATGCAAGGTTTGTTTGTAAACTTGTTTTAGATGTTTCAGAGAGAAGCAAGAGGGGCTTATATAAATGCAAATTCTCTAATCTCTTCTTTTGTCTGTTACACGATGGGCAGAATTTAATGCCCACCCCAAGGCAAGGTTGGAGGTGGGGAATTTAATCAAGCCGGGGGGGGTTTCGTGAATGGCCTTCCTGCCCCACCACCGAGGTCCTTGGATGGGCATAAATTCCTACCATCCTGCCCCTGCTGGTTTTCAACCAGCGGTGGATACAGCAGTTGCCACATGGGGAGCCCAAGAAACAAACCCCGTCAAGTTTCTAGTGGGGTCCCGGCGGGGTAGGCACTCAGAGCCTTATCGAGGGACCTGGATTCAGAAAGGTTGAGGGGGAGAGGGGTGGTGCTGAAAGTCACCCCCATGCCCTTGCTGCCAACATCCACCCCTACTACCCACGCAACCCATGCCCTGTGACCCCCCATCTTGCCCTCACTCATCTGTAGCCTGGGGATCCTCACTGATCTTGGGCCTGTGATGTCAGCAGCTGCCATTGCTCCCACTGGCGCTGCCTGCTGGCTTCTGATTAGCCAGCAGCTCCAGGGGATCGGAATTTCTGCCTGCAGGGTCCCTGATCCCAGAAAAATCCCATGCTGGCCACTTAAGTGTCTGATTGGCACTTAATAGGGCAGGCCTTCCCCAAAGGAGGCAACACGGTACTCTCTGATTCCCACTGCTTAGATTAAATTCCATCACATATGTGGGTGGGATATTGTGGTACAGTATCTTAAAAAGTTTGCATCATATATTGGAAGATGGAGTCTTTAGACACTAGTCTTTCATCTCTGGTACTGACATCAAATTCAGCCTCGGCTAAAAGGACGTAAGGGTACTAAATGGAAAAAGTTTGGACAGTCACAATCCAGCTCCCAGTGGGCATAGATCTTGTTATATTGTTCATAAAGAATTAGGAACTAAATGTTAAGAGAATGCACATCCAGGGTGCCACATTTACTGCTGCACTGAAGTCAGGTGCCAAGCAACAATATACCAGCCAGTAGGAAATACATTCAAAGCTCCAGCATTTTAAGTCCAAAAGTGTGATTATTTTGAATTCTGGGAACCAGAAGACATGACATGGTGGTAGGTGCTGTGAGTAAGACCTTAACATTTTAAATGGATTTAATTCCAAATTAGATTGAAAAAAAATCAACCTGAATTCGTGCCAGATAGAGAAAAACTGAGTGAGTTGTATGAAAATGAAATGGCCATGATGAATTGGGAGGCTGATGATGTCATAGAGGCATTTGAGAAATTTAAACAAAAGCGTAGGCTGACATTCAGTAATTGGACCCTAAATGACACTAAGAGGAGGAAAGAATCAACTGCATTCTTTTATGGGCATGAGAGAAGGTGTTTGATTTATTTAATAGCTGGGAGATGAATGAGGATGACAGTGAAAACTCAGACAAAGTTTTTGAAAAATTCAGCACACATCTCCAACCAATATCAAATCATCAGATGCACCAATATGAATTCCAAGCCTGAGGCTGGAACCAAATGAAACTGTTGACAATTTCTTAACAAGGTTGAAAAATGCAGCCAGAAAATGTAAATTCAAGGAAACAAGTGAAAGGCTGATAGATCAGCTCTGCACACCCTTAAGTACAAAAGATTTGATTGGCACATGAAACAGCAACAAAAGGATGCAGACCATATAGGGAGAAAGATTTGCAGAAGCTGTGGATGACCACATGAGTTCAGAGAAAAAAGGAAATGTGCCGCATATAGGCCCGATCACTGGGAAGAGATGTACAAAAGAGAAGATGGCAAGTGAGTTACCAGAGGAAGAAAATGAGAATGAAAAGACACCAAAACATCCATAGTCTGGAAGATGACTACGGCTGGAATTTTCCGGCCCCGTTGGTGTCAGGCATCATGGTGGGTGGGTAGGGGGACATTATGGTGAGAAGGCCCAAAATTGGTTTCACGCCGTTGTGAAACCAGTTTGACATTATCCACTCCAGCCATCAATGGCGGCCCACGTTTTACGCTGCCAGGAACGTAATTTCAATACTTTGGCCAGGATTTCCCTATGGCTGGTGGGTTGGCGGGAGAGGCTGGAGGCAGGCGGGGAGCCAATCGCCGCCCGTGATCGGCTCTGCAACGCCATTTTATGTGAGCAGGGCAATTGAAGCACACCCAGCATAATATGCAGCCAGTAGCGCTCAGACTACCTGTGCTGGTGGGGGGAGAGGAGGGAGTGTCGGGGCCAGCACTCTTTAGCACATGCGTGCGAAAGAGTGCATCAATCTCCCTGAGGCACGGCAAATAATTAATTTATTTAATAAAAGCTTCAGGGAACCTCAGCCCGCTCGGTTGGACGGGCAGCTTTCTGGAGTGGCTCAATTAACTTCTTATAGCAGCACCTAGAGGAGAGCGCGAGAGGAGGACTCTGGGACAGGCAGTCAGCAGCAGCTAGAGGAGCCGGGAGCGGAAGAGGAGCGCGAGGGGAGCCGGGAGCGGAAGAGGAGCGCGAGGGGAGCCGGGAGCGGAAGAGGAGCGCGAGGGGAAGCGGGAGCGGAAGAGGAGCGCGAGGGGAGCCGGGAGCGGAAGAGGAGCGCGAGGGGAGCCGGGAGCGGAAGAGGAGCGCGAGGGGAGCCGGGAGCGGAAGAGGAGCGCGAGGGGAGCCGGTAGCGGAAGAGGAGCGCGAGGGGAAGCGGGAGCGGAAGAGGAGCGCGAGGGGAGCCGGGAGCGCGAGGAGCGCGAGGGGAGCCGGGAGCGCGAGGGGAGCCGGGAGCACGAGGGGAGCCGGGAGCGGAAGAGGAGCGCGAGGGGAGCCGGGAGCGGAAGAGGAGAGCGAGGGGAGCCGGGAGCGGGAGAGGAGCGCGAGGGGAGCCGGGAGCGGGAGAGGAGCGCGAGGGGAGCCGGGAGCGGGAGAGGAGCGCGAGGGGAGCCGGGAGCGGGAGAGGAGCGCGAGGGGAGCCGGGAGCGGGAGAGGAGCGCGAGGGGAGCCGGGAGCGGGAGAGGAGCGCGAGGGGAGCCGGGAGCGGGAGAGGAGCGCGAGGGGAGCCGGGAGCGGGAGAGGAGCGCGAGGGGAGCCGGGAGCGGGAGAGGAGCGCGAGGGGAGCCGGGAGCGGGAGAGGAGCGCGAGGGGAGCCGGGAGCGGGAGAGGAGCGCGAGGGGAGCCGGGAGCGGGAGAGGAGCGCGAGGGGAGCCGGGAGCGGGAGAGGAGCGCGAGGGGAGCCGGGAGCGGGAGAGGAGCGCGAGGGGAGCCGGGAGCGGGAGAGGAGCGCGAGGGGAGCCGGGAGCGGGAGAGGAGCGCAAGGGGAGCCGGGAGCGGGAGAGGAGCGCAAGGGGAGCCGGGAGCGGGAGAGGAGCGCGAGGGGAGCCGGGAGCGGGAGAGGAGCGCGAGGGGAGCCGGGAGCGGGAGAGGAGCGGGAGAGGAGCCGGGAGCAGGAGAGGAGAGCGAGAGGAGCCGGGAGCTGAAGAGAAGCGTGGGAGGAGCCAGGAGCTGAAGAGGAGCGCGGGAGGAGCCGGGAGTGGGAGAGGAGTGTGAGGAGCCGGAAGCTGAAGAGGAGCCGGGAGCGGGAGAGGAGCCGGGAGTGGAAGAGGAACTGGGAGCCGGGAGAGGAGCACGGAGATCAGGGGTGTCTTAGGGAGTTCAGTGAAGAGGGAACGAGGTGATCCTTTGAGTACCGCGAGTACGACCGGGTAAGCATTTACTCCTTTTATTGCTTATAGTTTTAAAGTCTTATTTTGTGGTTCATCGTTTGTAGGGGCTATATTCTGTAACAACGAGGAGCAGGGAAGAAGAGTAATTGATATTAAGTACCTTCCAAAAGGTTTAGTTTAATTTAAAGTGGTAAGGCATGGCAGGAGAGCTCAAAGCCATGGTGTGGGAAGCCGGGCACATTTCCAATGCCTAGGCCCAGCATGTGTGCAGGAAGTGTCTCTAGCTGCAGCTCCTGGAAGCCCGGGTTTTGGAGTTGGAGCGGCAGCTGGGGACACTGTGGAGCATCCACAAGGTGGAGAGTATCGTGACTAGCATGTATAGAGAGGTGGCCACACCGCAGGCTAAGAGTCCACATGCAGGAAGGGAATGGGTGACCACCAGGCAAAACAAAAGGGTGAGGCAGGTAGTGCAGGAATCTCCTGTGGCTATTCCCCTGCAAAACAGATATACCGCTTTGGATACTGTTAGGGGGAATGGCCTCTCAGGAGAAAGCAGCAACAGCCAAATTCATTGCACCACGATTGGCTATGCTGCACAGGCGAGGAGTAAAAAGGAATACAATAGTTATAGGAATCAAGCTGTGTCCTCAAAAAATCACAGCTATTTTGGAGATGGAAGCTTCAAGAAACAAGAACGAATTGAGAAGTTTCCTTGGTTTGATCCAGTACATGAGTTCTTTCATTCCTCATGTATCAGAACACACAGCGAACCTATAAGAGCATATGAAAGTTGTTGAGTACCAGTGGTCAGAGCCACATGAGAGCAGTTTCAACAAACTCAACAGGCATTATGCAAGGAGACAAGTCTGTCATACTACAACAGAAAGAAATTTGTCACTGTAGACACGATGGGCCAAATGGTCTCCTTCTGCACCATGACAATTCTGTGATTCTGTAAGCAGATGCTTCTACAAAAGAACTGGAGCAGCCCTGATCCAAGGGGGAAAACTGATAGCATTCTCATCCAAAGCGCTAACATCACCTCAGACCAGGTACATCAACTTAGAAAGAGAACTTTTGGCAGTTGAGTATGGATGTCAGAAACTCAGTACAAATTTCTATGGGAGAAAGTTTATGAAAGATCATTGTCCACTAGAGTAGATCTACAAAAAAAAAAGTAGGTGTAGAGCACCAACAAGACTGCAGGTGTTAGTCTTAAGGACTCAGAGTTATGATTTAACCCTGAAATACAAGCCAGGAAAAGAAATGGTGCTAACAGATGCCCTAACTTGTCACCACAGGAGAGATAACATGCAAAGCCAAATGAATGGGTGATTGGAATTTGAAGGCCAATATTGAAAGACAAAGCACTCTTTGACAGGTAAGGAAAGAGAGCTAAATCAGAAAGTTTAGGCAACTACAGAAGAAGATTTCCAGAAACATACAACATCCCAAGATGAAAAGCTAGGTTCACAGAATAAAGTCGCTGACCTGGAAAGACTGAAGGCTGAGCAGGAAATAACGTAGCAAGCTGAAAAGGAGCACATGGAAGAGAAACCGCACGCTGTACAGTTAGCAGAAGAGGAAGGCATCCAAGAGGCAGATCCTGAACCTCAGATCAAAACTTCAACAGCAAGTGTTTCAAATAGAAGAACTTGAAAAAGAAAAGAATGGCAGTGCTGAGTTCAGACAGCAAATTACTGGACTGCAGATGCAGTTTAACACTATATCACAAGCAGAGAAAGTTTATTACTGGTCTCCAGTAAACCAGTGAGAAATGCTGGAGTGTTTAAAAGAGGAAATACATGGGGGGGAAGGATTTTTCCCTTGTCGGGCAAGATGTAACAAGTGGCGTGCTACAGGGATCAGTGCTGGGACCTCAACTGTTTACCATTTATATAAGGAATTTGGATGGGTGGGATGGTTGCCAAATTTGCTGATGACACAAAGTTAGGTAGAAAAATAAGTTGTAAAGAGGACAAAAGAAGGCTACAAAAAGATATAGATAGGTTAAGTGAGTGGGAAAAGATCTGGCAAATCGAGTATAATATGGGAAAATGTGAAATTGTCCATTTTGGCAGGAAGAATAAAAGAGAAGCATATTATCTAAATGGAGAGAGGTTGCAGAGCTCCGAGCTACAGAGGGATCTAGGTGTCTTAGTGCATGAATCGCAAAAGGCGAGTATGCAGGTACAGCAAGTAATTAGGGAAACTAATAGAATGTTATAATTTATTGCGAGGGAAATTGAATACAAAAGTATAACCTTATATTTCAGTTATACAGAGCAGTAGTGAGACCACATCTGGAGTACTGTGTAAAGATTTGGTCACCTTATTTAAGGAAGCATGTAAATACATTGGAAGCAGTTCAGAGAAGGTTTAACAAGCTAATATCTAGAATGGGCAGGTTGTCTTTTGAGGAAAGGTTGGACAGACTAGGCTTGTATCTGCTGGAGTTTAGAAGAGTAAGAGGCGATTATATTGAAACATATAAGATCCTGAGGGGTCTTGATAGGGTGGATGTGGAGAGGATGTTAGCTTTTGTGGGAGAATCTAGAAATAGGGGTCACTGTTTAAAAATAAGGGGTCGCCCATTTAAAATGGAGATGAGGTGAAATTTTCTCTCTGAAGGTCTTTGGAACTCTCTTCCTGACAAAGTGATGGAAGCAGAGTCTTTTAAGGCAGAGGTGGATAGATTCTTGGTAAGCAAGGGGGTGATAGGTTATCGGGGATGGGTGGGATGCAGATTTGAGATTACCACCAGATCAGCCAAGATCTTATTAAATGGCGGAGCAGGCTCGAGGCCCGAATGGCCTACTCCTGTTCTTTGTTCGTATGTTCATATGTTCCAACTAAGGAAATGTATCCAAAATGTCTTCTCTTGACAGCTGTTGACTGACTTTCCAAGATTTGCCATCATTCCTTTTTATTTTGCTTCATTACCAATCTTAAGTGTGTCAAGCAAAGAGGGGATAAAAATTTCCCAGCAAGAGAATGAGAATACCAGTGTGGGATGTCGCTCCTACATATTCTATGGTACTCTGACACTGCAGAATGAGGGACACTGGCAGAAAGCTGGAAGTAAACAAGCAATTCTCAAAAAGAAATCTACTCCACCATTAAGACAATGCTATATTTGCCTTTCTTACCTGTTTGGTTCTGTTATATTATGAATATTCCAAAGGACACAAGAGTCATCTATGACAAGTATAAATGGCCAGACGCACTGTCGTTTGACCCCTATCTCTTCCTGACGGTTTCGTTCCAATTCCAAATTGTGGTATGAAAGTTCTTTGATTAGAAAATGGGCAGCGCCTGAAGAGGTCAAAAGGTTATATAATGATTACTCATTTTATAAACCTAATGTTCTGAACAATTGCAGAAAAAGGGTATTTAATAAGGTCCATTTTGCTATTGGTTTAAAGTATTATATTAAACGAAAAAATATGATAGCCATAATTTGAAGTAATGCAGTTGTACTCTTGTCTTATTCCAAATTCATAGGACATGATTGCTGTTAGTTGAGTTAATTTTCATCCTTTGATTAAAGTTTATCCTTCACTTAAAAAAGGATAGATTTTTTGGTAAATTGGGGGTGGGAAAAACTGGACAGTGCTCCATTAGTAGAAAACTTAAGGAGGCTGCTTTGATGTTTCAGTGTCTCCCAAAAAAAATATTTTGAGTTTGAGCTGGAATAAGACACTTTTGGGGCTAGATTTGTGGCTGGATTGGAGGCGTGTGGGGCTGGAAATTAGCCCCACATGCAGCAGGTAACCAATCAGGCTCATTAAGGACTTAATTTTCAATGCAGCTTCCACATTCCTGCACCAGCAGAGGCCAGTTTGGATGCAGGGACAGCCCCCCTGTAGAGAGGTTACCCCTAGAGTGGTGGTCTTACTGCTGAATCTATTTCTTAATTAAAGATTTTAAAAAGTTGGAGAGAGGGTGCCTGCAGTTTGAAGTGCCCTCTCTCTTACTTATCTTCCATTGCAGCTTGCTGCTCTTTTCAAGTTGGAAGGCTTCCGACTTGCCCTCTAGCTTCAAGAGCCCGCCCATCAGCCTTAACTAGATTCAGAACTGTCTCCATGTCAATTAAGGGGGCACCCCTGTGAAAATTCCCAGGAGTGACAGTGTTCCCCTACCCCCTCACCCCCCACAACGGTCCCCCTCCTCCCCCATCCCAGGGACGGATTGACACCTGGAAACAGTCCCAACCTCTGTCCCGTCCAACTATTCAGCCTTTGGAATGAGATTAAGCCTCCCTTAACTTGGCTCCAATGCAGGTTTGGTCCTGAAATCTCATACAATGTCCTCCTTGCCTATCAGACAAACAACTCTGATTGTGCTACTTTTTGGATTTGGCTGAGGAATCTGAAGGCTGACTCTCATTATTTCCTGCCATCTTATCTTCGGAGAATTCCTGTTTTCCATTACTTAGTTTTCCTTATGCTTTCTGAAAGAGTCAAGATAAACTCTATAATCTCTTGAGATTTTGCTGTTAGAAAGATAACAAGAACACAACTGATCGATGGGTACGTCTGCAACAGCACAACAAAAGATGATTCTGTTTGCAAAATTGAAACCAATCGTGAAAAAGGAAAGATCTCAAGGAATTTCATTCTTACTGTCAGTAACAAAAATTGGAGGCAATAGGAGAGACTAATGTGGTTTTTCACGCACAAAAAACTCTCAATGGAGCACTGCCCCTACCATTCTTTCTTATTTAGCAATGGACTATCCTGAAGTATATAGAGAATGAACAAATGAAGAATTATTTGATTTACATGCTTAATGCAAAAACATCATAAATATCTTCATGTTTAGATATCTTGTATCACACATGTGGTTTACTATAAAATGCTTTGTTTTAATGGAAAATTTACATGGGTGAAACAAATATCCCATAAATATACAATCATTAAGTATTTATCTAATTTGATAGCTAAAAGTCCAACAGAAGTAAGGGAAATATAAGTGAAATTGCATAAAAACAAACGTGTAAAATTACTCCCATGAACCAGTGCTTTGACCGCTTACCAATTTCATTATAGAGTGTTCCAAAAACTCGACGAGAAAGAACCATGTTCACCACTTTAATGAAAATTAATCCATTTCACAACACTAGGCTCAAGTTGTGCAGCTGGCTCTCATTCAGTAATCTCATGTAACACCTACTGCTCACTGCAGCATAACCAGAAAACATAAAGCAGGGTTTACTTACCCACCCCTGCATCATTGAACATGCCTGGTAACACCAACATAATGTGGTTGGGCCAGTATTTTCGATAGAGAGGCATTTCAAACTCTTTAACCACGAGGATGTGAAGATGGTTTGCACCCTCCATGGCATGGTAGAGGTTCAGAAGGCCATGCTCATGTCGCCCTGTAGTAGGTGTAAAGATAGGACTCTTCACTGATTTTGGATTCTGCCAAAACAAATTAACAAAACAATATTGCTAAATTAAAGTAATTCTGTCACATAACCAGTATAACAAAAGAGCGCATGCATAATATAAATTTCCCAATATTATGCATTTGAAATTGGCAAGTTGCTCATATTTATTACAATTTATGGACAAAATAGTCATTTTTCTGACACACCAATACTCCATATACTTTGGCCCTGATGTCCAGGGAGGCAGGGAGGAAGCTGTTTAGTGTTCCGGAAACCCATAGGAATGGGGTTCCCTCAGTTATTGCCAAATATAGCGGAAGGAACCGATTAGCATTTCTTGTTTCCATTTCCAGGACACAACCTGACTTGCTGCTGGCAATCGAGGACATTGCACCAGGCTTCAGCCGAAGAGGCAAGAGGAGGGTAAGGCTGGGGGAAAGGAATCAAGAGGCCAGGGCAGGGAGACCAGAGGCCAATGTTGTGGGAGACTGGAAGTGGTATTGTGGTGGGCATCAGGTCAGCGGAGAGTGGAATGAGGAATCATCAGAGGGAGATTGGAAGCTGCAGCCAGGAAGCACAGAGGAGAAGCGGGGGATTGATGGGGGCATAGGGATATCAGGATGGCTACCTTCAGGGGACATGTGACATGGATGGAAATCGGATCATTTGGGTTAGGGTTGAGGGTCCAGTCATCGGAGGAAGGGATCCAAACACCAGGGGAGACAGAGGGTGAGAAGCAGATTTGCTTAGTTGGCCAGGGGAAACACTCCTGCTCCACCTGACCCACAAGCAGTGCTATAAAATGATGGAGGCAATCCTTGTCTCCCTTTAGCTGCCAGTTTTTCCAAGACCCAAGAAACTCAGTTGGCCATTTTAAATCTAAAATGGAGGAAAATACTGAGGCAGGTTGCCATATTAGAACATTTAAATACCTGTCTCCTGTGGGCAGGTTGGTCACCCAACTTCAATCCTGCCTCTGTTAAAAACAGAAGTGAGTGAGTTGGTGCTAGGCAGTTTAGGTTCAGGTTTGGGATTTAAAAAAATGCTATATCCTGCTTGGCCTAAACCTGTCTCCTTTTGGGAGTTAAGCTTCTCATCTTTTTCTCAATCTCAATGATAAGATTCACTTTCACATTCCAGCCCATGCTCCCCATGCACCAAAATGTGACTTTATACCAAACATGGGAGAGTTGGCTGCAGACTGAATGAGGTGCTACAAGTTATACAGTGGGAAAATCCAAGATAAGCTTCCGATGTCTCTGACTGACATAGACAATTAACATTCCAACTGATGAATGGGGTCAATTTTAACATCCTCTTTCCCCCAGTCCAGCAGGAGTGATGCTGGTCAGGGAGGACTCAGCCTTATTTCTGCCTCCATCATTGAGGGGTATCTCAAAAGCAGCACGGCATGGCTGGTTGAGCCTAAAGTCAAAGGTCCTGGCCCAACTATGTCATGGATGCAGCAATAAAAGTTCAGGTGTTAAAGGGCAAGCCAGAGAACTACACCACAGAGTCTTAGGCCTCCCCAGCCTCACACCCCAGCTTTGGCACCCCCAGGAGAATCCCTCCTCCCCTAAACGCTAACTTCATGCCAGGGATCATATCTTTGGGTCTCCAGACATTTTGGGCTCATAACACAATTTCTGCTCCTGATACTGCCTGCTTACCCACATCATTCCAGTTAGTTTTGGATGGGAGACAAGTGATGCATTATTCAAATGAGGGTCAGGTGGTAAGAAAGCCTTACGGTGAGCTCTTTGAAGAGGTTTGTTTCCCAGCCCACATCGCTGAGTGCCTCTAACGCTCTCCAAGTTAAAATCATATAGATCAGATTTACTAAGACACATTAAACTGAAGCAAGCACAAACACAACAGATTCCATTTGATTACTGAATCTACCATACAGTCCTTGCTTCACAATGAAAATAAATATAAATAGTAAAATTATCTGTAATAATATACTTATACTCTAAAACAACATCAGTAGCACAGCATTTCCACGGGCTTGAATTTCAAAACAGGGTCGGGAACTCAATGCCCAGATAATTTTTGATTGCTGACCCCACACCACAACTATCGCAAGAATTTTCGCCACATGGAGAGGTTCTCCATATTAGCAAAAATGGCAGCAGAGTCCCAGACCTGTCCCCAAACTTGGCCTCTGCCATTTTCGGGAGGTGGGAGAAATGAGGGCGGGTTCTAATGTGCACATCCCTGGCTCACAGAGGCAACCACACACATTAAAATGCAGCCACCTCAGTCAGGTCTGATTTTGGCTAGTGGGATATCCAAAACATGACTTGTGAACTTTACACCTGGTAGAAGAAAATCTAAAGTTAGCCGAGTTATTTGGAGAGGTAAGGTATCCTTTTGACTATGGTTCCGGGACACCTTTGGGAGAGGTCAGGTGCTCTTTGGGAGATGTAAGGTGCTCTTTGGGATTGTAAAAATTAGCCATGAATGTGCATAAAATATGCATAAACTCATTGGAACTGTCAAAAGAACTGTCAAGTTGTCAAGGTATTTAAATGTCCTTCCTTTTAACTATTTGAAAAAAGTTGTCTGCAGTATTAAAAGAAAACAGTGCTTGCTATTCCTTTTGCCGGCTGACATAAGCCTGAGGGTTATAATTACAGGATTATTGCTTTACGACTGATTTCACAACCTATCATTATTATAGTGGGGTGACTATCAGTTCACAGTTTGACAGCGTCAAGTGATTATAAATACTTCAAAGTGGGATTATGAATACAAATGCTTGTTTTCTTAAGGGAGTAAAGGAAGTTAAACATAGTGAATGGGTTTTTAACAATAAGAGTGGGGATTTTTGAAATAATGAATTCATCAATAGACACTTAAGGACTTTATTTAATCTTAGCATGGGTCCTGAGGTCTGCCCATGGTGAATACTGGGTGAGTTGACATGGTAGATGTAGAGGCAAAGGGTGGTATGTGGGAGGGCTTGGGTTGGCATGAGTTTGCACTAAGTTGGCATGGGAGATTTAAAGGGCCATGAGGTGGTGGGTGGAGGGACATATTGGCTATAAAGGGTCATGGGGTGGGTAGAGGGCTATAAGTTGACATAGGGACTATAAAGGGGTCATGGGGTGGGTGGGTTGGCATGGATAAGGCATGGAAAGAGTGTGGGGGGGTCAGGGGTATGGGCTGGAGGGATGTTTCATGAATTCTTGTTTTAAAAAAAAACTTTGATACAGTGCCCAAGCACTGATGCCAGCCTTTTGCCCTGCCCACCTCTTCACCTGGCAGCTCCCACCTCTTTCTGGGGTCACCCGCCATGACTCTTATTTTCATCCAACCCGGCTGGGCCAAAAATCCGACCTTCCAGGACACTTTTTCCCAGGTTGGGTTTACAGAGCTGGGAATTGACCCAAATCTGCGTTCCTGACCCAGACATTCTGGCCTGTGTCACTCATGCAACTCCATTTTGAAACGTTAATTTCAAGCTTGGTACCTAATCAGTTACATTTCTCCCATTACTCCTGCTCCTTTCAGAAATGCTTGCAGTCTAAAATTGGCAGAGAGGGAATAAATTTTTTTTTAATTGTAGTTGATAAAAGTTTTTTTAAGAACTTTATCAGCTTTGATGGAGGCTCATTGAGAGGTAACTTTTTAGAAGGGAATTGAAACGAAAACTGAGTTCTTCACTTCCATTCAAAAATACCCTCATGCCAACATATGCTCCTTCACCCACCCTGTGGCCCCTTTATGGTTCCTATGCCAACTTACAGCCCTTTACCCTCTCCAAGACCCTTTATAGCCACTATGCCAGCATGCTCCTCCACCCTACTGCCATTTTATGTGGGCGGGCCAATTAAAGTCCGCCCAGCGTGACATGCACCCGGAAGCGCTGAGCGTTCCCTGTGCGGGTGGGGGTTGCCTGAGTCGGGGCCGGCGCTTTTTTGCCCTATTCTCCCCTTTTAGTTTAATTGATATTTAAATGGGCTTAAAAAAAGCCTAAGTTCGGCGGCCGCGCAGTTGACTCGGCTGCGAGCCTGCCAAACTGAAAATTTTACTTCATTTTACGCCTCAGTGTGTGGGCCCCGCCCCCGCTTGCCAGGCTAAAGATTCTGCCCTAAGTTCAGCAATCCTGCCACATCCAGTTATAAATGGTGGTGGACAATTAACCAACTCACTGGAGGAGGAGGGAGCTCCACAAATATCCCCATCCTCAATGATGGAGGAGCCCAGCACATCAGTGCAAAAGATGAGGCTGAAGCATTTGCTACAATCTTCAGCCAGAGGTGCCGAGTGAATGATCCATCTCGGCCTCCTCCGGAGGTCCCCAGCATCATAGATGCCAGTCTTCAGCCAATTCGATTCACTCCACTTGATATCAAGAAACGGCTGAAGGCACTGGGTACTGCAAAGCCTATGAGCCCTGACAATATTCCGGCAATAGTACTGAGGACTTGTGCTCCAGAACCTGCCGCGCCCCTAGCCAAGCTGTTCCAGTACTGCTACAACACTGGCATCTAACCAGCCATGTGGAAAATTGCCCAGGTATGTCCTGTACACAAAAAGCAGGACAAATCCAACCCGGCCAATTACCATCCCATCAATCTGCTCTCGATCATCAGTAAAGGAAGGGGTCATCAACAGTGCTAACAAGTAGCACTTGTTTAGCAATAACCTGCTCACTGACGCCCTGTTTGGGTTCCATCAGGGCAACTCAGCTCCTGACCTCATTACAGCTTTGGTTCAAAAGAGCTGAGCTCCTGAGGTGAGGTAAGGGTGACTGCCCTTGGTATCAAGACTGTATTTGACTGAGTGTGGCATCAAGGAGCCCTAGCAAAACTGGAGTCAATGGCAATCAGGGGGAAAATTCTCCATTGGCTGAAGTCATACCTAGCACAAGGGAAGATGGTTGTGATTGTTGGAAGTCAGTCATCTCAGCTCCAGGACATCATCACAGGAGTTCCTCAGGGCCCAACCATCTTCAGCTGCTTCATCAATGACCTTCCTTCCATCATAAGGTCAGAAGATTCGCTAATGACTGCACAATGTTCAGCACCATTCATGACTCCTCAGATACTGAAGCAGTCCATGTTCACATGCAGCAAGACCTGGACAATATCCAGACTTGGGGGCTGACAAGTGGCAAGTAACATTTGCGCCACACAAGTGTCAGGCAATGACCATTTCCAACAAGACAGAATCCAACCATCGCCCCTTGATGTTCAATGGCATTACCATCACCATCACTGAATCCCCCACAATCAACATCCTGGGGGTTACCATTGACCAGAAGCTGAACTGGACTAGCGATATAAATACTGTGGCTACAAGAGCAGGTCAGAGGCTAGGAATCGTGCAATGAGTAATCCACCTCCTGACTCCCCAGAGCCTGTCCACCATCTACAAGGCACAAGTCAGGAGTGTGGTGGAATACTCCCCATTTGCCTGGGGTGCAGCATCCATAACATTCAAGAAGCTTGACACCATCCAGGACAAAGCAGCCTGCTTGATTGGCACCACATCCACAAACATTCACTCACTCCACCACCGCACAGTAGCAGCAGTATGTACCATTTGCAAGATGTATTTCAGGAATTCACCAAGGCTCCTTTGATAGCACTTCCAAACCCACGACCACCACCATCTAGAAGGACAAGGGCAGCAAATAGATGGGAGCACCCCCACCTAGAAGTTCTCTTCCAAGTTACCCACCATCCTGACTTGGAAATACATCGCCGTTCCTTCACTGTCGCTGGGTCAAAATCCGGGAACTCCCTTCCTAACAGCACTGTGGGTGTACCTACACCACGTGGACAGCAGTGGTTCAAGAAGGCAGCTCACTACCACCACCTTCTCAAGGGCAATTAAGGATGGGCAGTAAATGCTGGCCTAGCCAGCGAAGCCCACATCCCATGAATGATTAAAACAAAAATGTAGGAACAGTTAAATGTAAGATCAGTAAAACTGTATCTCCATATGAAATGATGCTCCTACAAAATTATCAGTTCATATGTCAGTGTGTGCTCAGTCCCTTCATGTGTGTGGACAATTTATCCAGCTTTCGGAATGTTATCCGGTCACTGGTAAATACTTCAGTTTTGCACAATTGCACCATTTCACAAGTGGACTCACTTTTCTGTCAATTATAGAAAATTATGTGAAAGTTGAATTTTACAGCCACATTGAGATTATCCAGTTTTCTGTAATTTCTGCTAAAATCACAATCACAAAATTAACTTAAGAAAACTGATGACCAGCCACCATTTTGGATGGCACATGTTGAAATCTACAATCTATCAATTTTATCTGCCAACATAAGATATCCTGTTATGTTTAAATACTTTGACTCCTTATAAATCATTATATAGTTGTCTTCAGCATTTAGTGAAGTATATACTTCAAGTCGTAATGAATAACTTACTTGCTAAAAGTAATCAATGTGCAGTAGTTGTCAAAAAGATAAAGCTTGATAACAAATCCTAGTAATGTGATTACAAGCCAAAATCAAAAGTTCAAATTTAATGCTGCATAAGGCTAAATTTAGAATTCTGTACAATTTTCATGCTCCCTAACTAAAAGAACATGGATGCATCAGAAAGAATTTGAAGTAGAGTGACAGATATGGTACTACAATGTAAATACTAATTTCTAATTTCACATAACTGAACTGGCCTTCACAGAAGAAAACATAGTAAAGGAATCTGGTCAATTTATTTCAAATAATGAAAGATATAACTACTGTAAAAAGGAAAGGCGAGATATCATCTTAATCTTACTTTTGGGTGCTGTTTTTCATCTTGGTCAAACTCCCTTGAAGTACAAATTGCAATTTTTTAAAACTTTTAACTTTAGGTGTCAGTCTTACCTTAGCAATAGCACCCTCACTCTCAGTCAGCAGGTTGTGGCATCAAGCTCCACTCCAGGTACTTGAGGACATAATTCAGGCTGACACTTTGGTGCAGAACTGAGAGAGTTCTGTACTGTCGAAGGTGCTGTCTTTTGCATGGGGCATGAGAACAATGTCTTAGTCTTCCCTCTCAGGTGGACATAAAAACTAGCGTTGTGCTATTCAAAGAAGAGGAGGAAATTTCTGGCCAACATTTCTCTCTTAAAACATCACTAAAATAGCTCATCTGGTCATTATCACTTTTTTGTATGTGGGATCTTACTGTACACAAATTGGCTGCTGCTTTTCCCTACAGCAAAGCAGTGGCTACACTTCAATATTACTCAATTGGCTGATAAGTGCTTTGGGATGTTCCGAAGTAATGAAAGGCGCTATGTATATGGAAGTGCTTTTCTTTCCTTTACAGCAGTAATGTTTTTAATCTCTGTCAAAATAACTTTAGCTCAAAATGAAGTTTTTAAGGAGCCCCTACAATTGCTGACCTTATCTGTGACAAGAGGCAGACGCATACTTTCCAGATGTTTACCCTGCTGGCTGAAGATAAAATGCTGCTCCTTTGACTTGGGGATAATAAAATGAAGCTGCACTTCCTCTCCCAACATGGAGGAAGAAAATGTAAATGCATGTAGCGTAGAATCAGACACCTGAAACATAATTAAATCATGGATTCAATCTCTCCAATGAAACTTTGTACATAAATTTATAAACTGGTCCTGGATATCATTACAGTGAAATCTTATACAAATACATATTTCATTTGCAATGAATAATATGAAGTGAGCCATCACTTAATTTTGGAAAATGATGAAAAAGGAACATTAGAATTAATAAGAATTTTTTAAAAATACAGAAGTAAGTAGTGCAGGTAAAAATAAATGAAAGAGAAGGCTGGAGTGTAAAGGTAGAAAAGCGAGCAGTATATTAAATTATTAACTAAAGAGGCTGTTGGAGAGCAAGTGGATACACATCATAGCTCAATGGACACATTAAATTAATACTGTAGCATAAACCTGACAATGGATTGTATCAGAAAATTTAACAGGAATAAGCTTGAAGAATCAAACAAGATTGGTCATCCATAACCATAAGGGCCTTAGAATGATGTTATGGAGGATCTTCATAGCTGGTGAGAAAAGAGAAGACTGAAAATTCTGGTGGTCTATAAAGCACTTTATGGGCAATTGTAAAAGCAGGCCAGCAATGCTCATTATGTGATATCCTGATTAACAGAGCGATCCAACTAGATCTAAGTTCAATAGCGAGGCCGAGACACCAAAATAGTTTTCACATTTTGGCTATAGCCTGATAAGGGTTTCCTTCAATAGAAGATGATGTGAGGTGGGTGAGCAGCTGTGATGGCTGCCTAATGGAGAATTGTGCTGGTGTTGTATCTGTCTGAAAGGCAAATTTATGGTAGTTCTTATCCAGGATCCTTAGCACATTTTATAACTCCTTTATAATATATTTATTTATGCTTATGTAGTGGGGTCTCTAACAGCAGGTGGTGATGATGGGGGAGAGCACCAAGCAAGGGAACTGTTGGCCCCTGTGGGCCCCTCCATGTACGGAGAATTATCTTTGACAAGGTGAGGGGCAGAGCCAGGTACCATGAGGCGAGGGAGAAAGCAACAAGGACAAGTCTAGTATTGCTAGGGAGCCAGAAAAGGGAATTGGAGACCTAGTCAGACTGACTGGCAGCACACCTGAGTCTAAGAAGCCTTGTGGACAGAGAGGAAAACAGGACTGCAGCCAGGAGAAGGAGCAGCAGTTCATGACTGGTGAGTAACGGTGTTGAGGAGCTGAGGCCACGAATCAGGTAGAGATCTGGATCATCGTTCACTGGGTCAAAATCCTGGAATTCCCTTCCTAACAAACTATTGGGTGTTCCTACAACACATGAACTGAGCGGTTCAAGAATGCAGCACACCTCCTCCTTCTCAAGGGCATTTAGGAGTGGGAAATAAATGCTGGCCTAGTCAGCAATGCCCACAACCCATGAAGAAATAAAAAACATATTCTCTGCAAATAGTCTGTTCCTTGAAGTTAAGCTTTCCCTTGTGAGTTTATATAGTTTGATGCCGGTGGAATAAAGGAATTTGTACTTTAATCTTTGTGCAGTCCATGTGCTTAAATTGCACTTCACACTAAGGAGGTGCTTTTTAAAATCACACAAGTTGTAGGCCAAATTTGTGATTGGGAAGATGCTGAATGGAGACAAATAACTTCATCCATAAAGAGGGATGAATGATGAGATAACCTGGGATACTATTGCAAATTTCCTTAAGTTGCATTGGTAAAGTTCTACGCATAGCTGGTCAAACCTAACGAAGGAGAATATGGACTGCTCAGTATATTCAGTGACATAAACGAGGGAAGAAAATATACATTTTTTACCTACATTAAATAAAATGAGGCAAATAACATTGTGATACAATGGGTAAAAAAAATCTATTAAGCATGCAGAAAACTGGCCTACCAGGTTTAAAGAAACTAAAATACGCATTTCCAGTTCTGACCTGTGCAGCAGGGTTGAAGTCTATGTAATGATGGCAGTGCTCGCAATGATGGAATGTGTTGTATGCAGCATACTTGGTTAGCATAATAGAGACAGTCTCTCGCTTTGCTGATCCTTCATTTGGACTGCGTTCTTTGCAACTTTCTGGAAAACACAGAACCTTTCATTATCAGCGACTACAAAAACTTAAAATAATTCACAAATATGTTGAAATGTGACAGCAAGGGGCTTACAGATATTTAATCATCTTGATGAACAAATGTGGCATTTTTACCAAACTGAACGTCAATGCAGGTGAACCATTAGGCACAACTGACGTGAAATTCCTTTGTGCACCATTTCAACGAAGCTGGTGACACTTTTATTTTGCATGAGTTAAAATATCAAACAGGCATTTTGCCCAGATATCCAGCCTCCACAGCATATTGCTTCTATTTCATTCTAATGCTTTGACCATTTGTTATAAGTACTGCACAGAAGCATTTCACCATTTATACATATTTATTTCTAGTAGAGCTTCTGCTATTTTTATTTTTAAAAAGTGTTCTTTGAAGGTGCTGTATGCCACAATAATTGATATCAATTATTCTTCTTAGGGTAGAAAGAAATTGAAATTACTGACCCTTAAATTCATTGGTGCCTGAAACAAGGCATGATTCTGACAGTATGCTGGAATGGAGAAGCCCAAGGACTGAACTAAATTCATCGACCAGCCTCATTGTAATAACTCTGTAGTTACCAATTAGGTGCCCCAATGCAGCTTGCATGTTGGCACCTTATCAATTCTGCCCTGCAATAAGGCCCATAGGTCTAGGTCTAGGGGATATGATCAGAAGGCAGTGCGGGTGATGTTGGTGGGCTGGCTGTATCCTGTAGTTGTTTTGTGAACCAGGATTTTACAGCCCTCCAGGGAGCCAAGTGGCAACCTGGAGGAAGGGTCCGGGGGGGGTGTAAAATTGAGCTCCGTGCTAATGGCAGTGGAGGTATCGGGCGGCCTGCTTGCCAGTGAGCCCACTGAGGAACTTGTGGTCCATTAACGGCCATTGAAGGGCCCTCTCCTGCTGCCACTGGGATTTTGCCCACAATGGGGGAGGTCAGCGTTAAGCACCCAGCTCACCAGTGCCGACCAAAGGCCCCCCTACCAAGGTATTCCCTGTCCTCCCTGGGTTTCCCTCCCCACCCTGTCCACCCCGGCCCCTTCAAACCCTTGCCAGGGCCTGCCAACCTGGCCCCAGTGAGACTCTGGGTTTACCTTACCGTTCAAGTTTCACCACAGCTCACTTCCCTCAGCAACTTGCTGTAGTCCCAGCAATAGCCACCAACCCCAGTGGGGCTGCTGAGACAGGATAGCTGCCAGCCATTTGATTGGCTGACAGCTCTCAGAGGCGTGATTTTCTCCTTGATAAGGGCAAAACACCTGCCTCCAGCCAATTAATGACCCAACGGCCATTAAATAGCTGTGGGATGAATTAACACAGCTGGAGTGGGCTCCGCCCTAACTTTTACACTGGATTTGGGGCCCCACTCACAGCATAAAATTCAGCCCATGGAGTCAGGTGACACATTGCTGCTCCTTCAGGCTTCACACAAAAAGTACTCTTCTGTAAGCTTTGGTGCCTTTTTTGGAGCTGCCTCCAGCAGTCAGTTTCAGGGCCACAAGTTAAGCTGCTGGAGGCCTGGAAGTACTAGTCAGAGCTTTCCCATTGCAACCCCAACTAGAGAAAATTGCTTTAGCCGTCCTGGTCTGAAATTGGTGCAAAAGCCTCAATTCAACATTGAAATGAGGTATCCATTAGTTTCAGGTTGTCCAAAACAAAAAAACCTCAACAATTTAACAACAACAACTTGCATTTATATAGCACGCCTAGCATGGTAAAACGTCCCTAAGGTGCTTCACATGATTGTAATCAGACAAATTGACACCTTCTCGATGAAAGAAACATTAAGACAAGTGACCAAAAGCATGGTCAAAGAGATGGGCTTGAGGATTAAGTTAAAGGAGAAGAGTGAAGTGGAAAGACAAAGGTCTAGTGAGGGAATTCCAGAGCTTAGGGCCTAGACAGTTGAAGGCATGTCTGCCAATGATGAGGCAAAGGAAGTTTGGATTCACTAGAAGTTGGGTGAACACAGAGCCCCTGAGGATTGTGGGCTGGAGTGGATTACAGAAATAGGGAGAGAAGCCATGGAGGTGTTTGCAAAAGAAGGTAAGAATTTTAAATGTGAGGCATTGGTGGACCGGGAGCCCCTGTAGGTCAGCAAGTGCAAGGGTGATGGGTGAATGAGGTTTGGTATGGGTTAGGATGCAGTCAGCAGTATTTTAGATAAGCTCAACTTTATAGAGGGTGGAAGACTGGAGGAGCATTGCACCATTGTGGCATCCAGCCCAATGGGCTGCTATGAAAATAAATGGGTTACAGAGAGGCTCAAAAGATGGTGCCGAGCCCAAATGGTACACAGAGTGGTTGACTCTTCATCTCAAATAGGAGCCAGCAGGAACATTATGGAGTTTAATCAATCCTCTCCAGGCTCAATAATTTCTTGCTGCATGGCATTTGGGGCTTTTGGAGGCTTCAGTTGGACTAAAGCCAGTTGTCAGTGTTAATTTCACTAACCTTTAATGAGGATACTTTGAATTTCTGAGGCAGCCCAGGTACTTCCCCAAAACACACAAACACCTTTGATATTGGGGTGAGCAAAAGATTTACTCATGCTGTTCTCCCTGCTGGAAAATGGCTTATGGAACAATAAAGAGCAGTATCCTGGCAAAATAGGCAGTTACATCAGAGAGACACCCAGGGCCCAAACAACATTCAGACTGCTGGCCTTTACCAGCTAAAACAATGTACACATATTAGCCTGGTAGCATTATAAGTGAAATCAAAAAGGAAAATAACAGCAGCTAAGATAGGACAATTATGAAATTTTCAGCTGACAGGAAACTTGAAAGTGTAGTGAACAATGGGGAAGATGGTAATAAAGAGGGCATGGACAAGCAGGTGGAATGGGCAGAGACATGGCAGATGAAATTCAACACTGAAAAGTGTGAAGAGATACATTTTGGTAGGAGGAATGAGGAGCGAAGTTGCACACTAAATAGTACAATATTAAAGGAGTGCAAGAACAGAGAGACCTGAGGGTGCTTGTGCATGAATCTTTGAAGATGGCAGGACAGGTTAACAACGCAGTTTATAAGTTACGTGAGATCCTGGGCTTTATAAATAGAAGCATAGAGGGAAAAGCCATTAAGTTATGCTAAACCTATAAAACACACTAGTTTGGCTCTAGCTGGAGGACTGGGTTCAATTCTGGGCATTACACTCTAGGAGGACATGAAAGCTTTGGAGAGGGTACAGAAGAAATTTACAAGAATGTTTCCAGAGATGAGGGATTATAGCTACATGTATAGATCGGAAAAGTCGGGTTGTTCTCTTCAAAGCAATGAAGGCTAAGAGGAGATATGATTGAGGAGTTAGAATCATGAACAGTCCAGATAGAGTAAATAAAGACAAACTGTTTCCTGTTGCTGAAGGGTTAATAATGAGAGGGCACAGATTTAAGTTGATTGGCCAAGGAGCCAGACCAGAAGAGACAAGACATGAAATTATACACCATATGATTAAGATTTGGAATGCACTGCCTGAAAGAATAGTGAATACAAATTTAATTGTGGCCTTCAAAAAGGATTTAGATAAGTGCTTGCAGTAGAAAACTTTGCAGGGATATGTGGAAAAAGCAAGGAAGTGGACAAACTAGATGGCTCTTTGAAAGAGCTGATACAGATTCGAAGGGCCAAACGGTCTCCTTCTGTGCTGTACTATTTCATATTTCTATGAATTTCACCTGTCAAGAATCTTAATTCAAGAAGATACAAATTAATTTTTTATTTCTCATTTTGCACACGCACAATAAATGCATTATTTCAAGCAGTTGTACTATTATGTTTAAAAAAAACACCCTGCTGACCTATCTTAACCTTTGGCAGCTTGTCTGAGTACACAGAACTTATGTGGCGATACTTTGGATCATGCACTGTGAGGTCAAAGGTCATTTTGCTGAAGAGTTCAATGTCAGGCCACTGTGCGTTAATTCCCTGTGTGTGCTCATTTGCTTCTTTCATCTCTGAAACAAAAAGTTTACAGTTTAGATTAGGAGTGATGGGATACAACTTTACGTTAATCTCAGGGAGCACTATAGGTGCTCAGCTATCCAAAAGAATAACTATCAGTTATCCTGCTTTCTGATCTCTGTGTCTTTCCAACTGCCGAAAAGGTCTTTTGATTTTTTCCTTTGAGGACAGATGGTGCATAGCAATAAGATTTGGAACCTTACGAAAAGAGCCCATACTGAACTCTCTCATTGTCATTCTGATTCATTTCCATAACGAAGCATGTCTCACAAACTTAAGGGGATGTAATGTTTTTAAAATTCTTATGACATTTCTGCGTTTCACACTAAATGTTAGGGGATTGGGAGCATGCTTGATAAATATTATCCATCATGTAAAGATATCTACATTATAGAGATGCATCTGGGTATTTCTGATGTATGAAAAATAATTATACATACCCTCATCAATTTCCTCTTCATTGTATACATCAACCTCTAGAAGTCTTATTAGCATGCGAAAAAGAATCCTAAGGAACTGCAAGTATGCACCTGTTTTCCCAACCTGAAACATAACATTCTAATTAGATCTTTCTAAATCACCAGCAAATCTGGGGAAAAACACTATTAAAATTTCTAATGCTGAGCAATTTCCTAAAGCTGGCAAAATAACAGCAGTGACAGCATTTTAAAAATCTGAACTTTCAATTTAAATTGTACATTTTATTTTATAATAAAAGGAAAGCGTGTTGCTGCCGAACAGAATTGAAGTGGGTATGTTACACACTCAAAACAATCTTTGCCAATAAAGTAAAAAGAGCATGAATGATACTGAGCAAGTGTAATGTGATTATTACTTATTTCTCCTTGGAAATAACACAGCATAAAGAATCAGTAAACAACATTTAAACTCAATGATTCATCCAAATCCTTGGCCAGGGTTTTACCAACACCCCCGTGTTCCCCCTCGGAGCCTTGGATGGAACTCCTGACATAGAAGTTCAATGCTGCAGTGGCTTATAGAGCCACTGGCATTGGTTTCCCTCCCAGTACAAGGGGCCACAGGTCGTCCTGCAGTAGAACATACAGGTCGTGTTTCCCTCCCTAGACATCCTCTGCAGGTGGTTGAGATGAGAGTGGCACACTCTGGGACAAGCCATTAATCTGTGTTGGAGTGGCCCCCTGGTTGGTTCCCTGCTGACCGTCCTCAGTGTCTGCTCCTGCTGCAGGTTGTGCCCCTTGTTTGCCTTCTACCCTCTGTTCGACCAGGCCCAGTTCCATCCTTCCTCTGCGCCATTCCTCCTCTGCCTATGGGTCCACAAACACTGTGTGGATGAGATGCATTTCACCTTCAGAAGCTCAAACCCAGGTGTGTCCTCCAATGGTGACCTAGCCTTCAACAAAAACCTTGCAGTTGTGAATGAGTGGGTTCTTCCACGGCACCCAGCTCCAGGACCCTGAGCTCAGCCTGGTCTTGCTCAAGTCTCAGACCTTGTCTTCCCCTCAGTGAAAATTCATAGTGCTTTGTATAAAAATATAAATTGTCACCAATTTTGAGGTTTGTAGCTTCAGAACTGACATTATGTTCAATAACTAGAAGTGGGGATGTCCGATGATGTTTGCACAATGTTCAGCACAATGTTCCTCAGATGCTGAAGCAATCTGTGCCCATATGCAGCAAGACCTGGACAATATCCCAAATAATGGCAAGTAACATTGCCTGTCACTTGTGTGGCATTAATGACCACCTCTGACAAGAGAGAATCCAAATATCTCCCCTGGACATTCAATTGGCCTTGCCATCGCTGAATACCTCATTATCCACATCCTGAGGTTACCATTGACCAGGAACTGAACTGGACTAGCTATATAAATATTATGGCTACAAGAGCAGGTCAGATGCTGGGAATTTTGTAGTGAGTTACTCTGCTCCTGATTCCCCAAAGTCTGTCCACCATCTAGAAGGCACAAGTCAGGAGCATGATGGAATACTCTCCACATGCCTAGGCGAGTGCAGCTCCAATAAAAAAAAAGCTTGACACCATCCAGGACAAAGCAGCCCACTTGAATGACACTTCATCCACTACCTTCAACATTCACTCTTTCCATCTCCGACACACAGTGGAAGCAGTGTGTACCATCTACAAGATGTTCTGCAGCAACTGCCCAAGGTTGCTTCGATAGCACATTCCAAATCTATGACCTCTACCACCTTGAAGGACAAGGGCAGCAGACACATGGGAACACCACCACTTGGAAGTTCCCCTCCAAGCCACTCACCATCCTGACTTGGAAATACATAGTCATTCCTACACTGTCACTGGGTCAAAATCCTGGAACTCCCTCCCTAACAACACTGAGGGTGTACCTACACCACATGAACTGCAGCAGTTTAAGAAGGAGGTTCACCACCACCTTCTCAAGGGCAATTAGGGATGGGCAATAAATGCTGGCCTAGCCAGCAATGCCCACATCCCTTGAAAGAATTAAAATTAACAAAATGAAGGATGTCCAAATCCTACCGGCAGAAAAAAGTAAAAAATCTTTGGGCTTTGGTAATACAAATGAAGTGCTTTTATGATTTGTTACTGAAACTATACCCATGCTACTGTCTTGTAATACTCCTATAATCCAGTTGTTATCTACATGATATATAAGAGTCAACTGAAATAGATCCATAGTTCTATAATATACATTATCAGCAGTGAACTCGCCTTGACAGAGTATATGACAATAAAAAAATTATTCTGTACACAGGAATAAACAAAGTTACAGCATAGGAGAAAGCCATTCAGTCCATCATACGTATGCCAGCTATTGTTAAGAGCTGGCAAACCTAATCTACTTCCTTGTTTGCTCCTTACAGTCCTGCATTAAATGTTTAGCTTTCTCTTAAAAGGTGTAATGGCCTATCCCTCTACCATTCCATTCACCGGAAATCATCTTTGTGAAGAAATTTCTCATAATTTTTCTCCTTATTCTCCTGGTGATCAATTTAATTTAATAATGTTTCACCACTTATTCCTCAAACCAGCAGGAATAGTCTTACCCTATTCACCATCAAAACCTTTTGCAAATTTAAAATTCTCTATCAAATCACCTCTCAATCTTATCTGCACCAATGGAAATATTCACAGGGTCAGATTTTCACCATTGAGATGGGAAGCTCGAGTTGGGAAATTTCTCGACTAAGGAGACCAGTTTACCTTAAAAGAACCCCCGCCCATTATATTTTCATTCCAGGGAAGCGGGGTAAGCTGGAATGGAGGCCACCACCTCCAGAGGCAGTCTGCAGGCTTCCACAGGGGCAGGTGACTATTAAGCCAGGCTGGTTAGAAGGCCTGCCTCAGTTCTCTGGGACTTTGTCCCAGTTACTTTAAAGCTTTTAAGCTCTCTTGTCCTCACACCTCATACCCCCTCACCTCCACCCACTCACCATGCCATCTACATGCCCTCCATGCCACCTCCATGCCCACTCACCCAGTATGTACTATAGAACCAATGAGCCATATAATCATGATGGCAGGTTTTCAAATGTGCTTAAAATAACACTTATTCAGAAATCTGCTTTGAAAAAAGCTACTACTGTTACAACCCTATAAAAGTGTCAATCAAACAGTCCATTATAGTTTCAGTAACAGAATGTTTTACCTTCCTTCATACCTCCTAACCCTGTTCACATAAAAATACATTGAAAGAAACAATTCAAAGAAATAATATAGCTTCATAAAAATATCAATCAATTAAAACAGCACTCCAGTTCTATCTTTGAAAACAGACCCTTGCTGAGCTAATCCATTAGTGAGTTTTAGAGCTCAGCCAAACATCCACTATTAGGCCATCTGTGAACTTTATCAACAAAACAAAAGGCCAGACATCTGTTTCACCAGATGGCTTTTGGGCTATATTATTTACAACTACTTTTTTAGTTGAGATCTACAATTGCAATTAGGGAAATCATAGCAAAGGCATAACATTTCTCAGCAGTAGAGGTATGACCTTACTTATGGAATTATCATATGTTACCACATGTCCAACACATATTATTCCAATAATTTATTTTAACTTTACCAGCATGAGCAATTAAAATACTAAGAAGTACCTGTGGTGGTCCTGTCAATAACAACCGCCGCTGATGAAAATTTCCAGAACTTCCCTCACTTTTATTGCTAAAGTCTGCATGATGCTGCCTTGGAATTGTCCATTGTCTATAATAGAGTGACTGTTCTTCACTGCTCAAGTCCTTGTGAAACAGTGATCTTAGTGAGCTTGTCCAAGCCATATCAGCATGGGGCAACAAATTGGCGGAGCATAAATGTTCATTTTTTGCAGAGCCAAGAAGATGATACACTGGCTTTGATAAAATTACTGTTCTTGGAAAAATGAGTTGTGGAGTCCTGAAGTCTTTATTGAGTAGCATAAATTGGCGAGATTTCTCAGAGGATGAGGAAGATTTTGAGACTGTGCTGTTTGCAGTTTCTTTCCCTTCCAAGTCACATTCTTGTTTGCAGCCCTCACTGACGACATTGGTTGAGGTACGTGCTGAAGTGCCTTCATCACTTGAACTATTTACAATATTCTGAAAGCTAAGCGATGAAACAGGCTTCTGTGATGAGTCCAGAGCACTGGAGGAGCTCACTCCATTCTCTGCTATGGAACCTATTTGACGGCAAACAAAGTTTAATGTTAAAGATCAATATCACTTAGTAAAACTGCTACATTCAAGCTTCTTGTGAATACAACCAAAATACTTGGTGTTCTTTGGGCAGCTGGGGCTGTTTTGCAAACACATATTGTATTTCTCCATGCCTGTGTAGTTTTCTCAATCACATTTCCCAATTACTTCTCCATCTTAATCTCATCTCATAAAAAACTAGTGCTTATATATTGTCTCCCTTTGATAGTGGGGAGTTCTACTTACCAATTCATAAAGAAGTAAACATCTATTCAGCTTGGCAAACTTAGAACTAAAACAGCTGAGATTATTCAGTAATTTCAGGTTCCTTGTCCTTTAACTTCAATCTTCCCCTGTTATCCTCAACATGTCTTATTCTTTATGATGCCTTGGAGCTTTCCTTCCTTTTTTTAACTCTTCCTCACTACTGTAAGTTTTGTATATGATCACTTTTTTTGTTTTATTGCCACTGTATCTTTCATCTTCCTTCTTCTATGCTTGCCCTGTTCTCAATCTTTTCT
The DNA here is from genome assembly GCF_017639515.1 of Carcharodon carcharias. Classification (NCBI taxonomy): domain Eukaryota; kingdom Metazoa; phylum Chordata; class Chondrichthyes; order Lamniformes; family Lamnidae; genus Carcharodon; species Carcharodon carcharias. The sequence continues at coordinate 119,657,208 of NC_054472.1, read as the reverse complement.
TTTTTGGTCACATAATTATTGTCTTGATTTCAGTCTCTTTCTTATCTTTCTCATCAATGTCACTGGATCATTTCTAGTTCTCCATCCTTTTTAATCCATCTCTCTGAGCCTCTCTCAGCAATCACTACAATAGCTTCAATTCTCTCTTGAGTTCTGCGTCTCTTTCCCAGACATTTCTAATTTGGGTTTTCTATGTAAAGAAAGATCTACAGGAAAACAGGATAACTGATAAAAGCATCCAACCAAGAGAAATAAATGTTAAGAAAATTCATGAATAATAAAATCATCAAAACGCAGTACTGGATTTTACAAAAAGCCACATAGGGCAGAATCTTGTCGAAGTGTGAGGGTCTCGAATGCAGGCTGAAGATCCAGCAAAAGGCCCAGTTTGCCTCTTTTTGGGAAAGCCCACCAAGCCAAAAGTCAATCAGGCCTTCTGCTGGAATCAAAATCCCCAGGGGTAGAAGTCTCATCTCATAAGAGCTGCGGGCCCAATGAGAGACCAGCAGCTCTTGTGCTCAGCAGCACCACTGGGGAGGCCGTGGCTGCTGTCAGACAGACAGACACTGAGTCCCAGTATCACGGAGCAACCCAGGCCACAAGTATGTAATGTGAGGAGGGGATGGGCAGATTTGGAAGTAGGGGTCGCTCGGAGAGGGATGCAGCGGGTGTCAGCAGCAAAGGCAGGCGGGGGCAGGGTCAGCAGCAAGGGCATGGGGGGCTCTCAGTGACCCCCTGACCTCCACTTCCTGATGCCCAGTACCTTAATCAGGTAGTGGGTGTCTCTAATCAAGGGAATGTCTCCCCCCATCCAGAGGTGACAAGCTGGCTGCACGATTTTTGCTGCCTTGCACCCCGCATGGTGACAGGCCCACCTGCAGCTGGGTTAATACCAGCAGTGGTGGGATGAGGCCCTTAAATGGTCATTAATTGGTCACTTAAATGCTTCAGTTGGCAATGGGGTGGGAAGGTTGACCGCAGGCTTTCCTGCCCATAACTTAATTCTGGCAGAGGTGGGAAGGCTTCCGGTAGGGTTCTGGGAAGGGTTCTGGTATACCACCATCCCGCTTAAGTAAATGCCCTTCCTGCCTCCCAATTTGCCACCAGTGGGAGCACAATATTCTGGCTATAGTCTCATGGCTGGGACAGAAAAAGAGTGTTCTGGGCTCATGTGGGCGGATGGTGAAGCCCGGGACATGCTTTCAGGGGGGCTTTACCAGTGGTGGGAAATTAAGAGGATGCCACCAGGACTGCTGTCCAATTGAGGTAGCTGTCCAATCAGAGGGCTGGCAGCTCAGCAGCAGCATCAGTAAAGGTGATTACCGCTGAAGCTGCAGGAAGGAAAGGACACCACCATTCTGAGACATCTTCAAAGGACCAGGTAATGACTTTCACCAAATGACGGGACCAGGCAGGCAGGCCCCTGTGATTGGAGGGGTGAACCCTCCAGCAGCAGCGTCAGAGCCATAGGAGTAGCAATTGCTGCTAGGAAGCCCCTCTGTAGGCCATGGAATGTCTAGAGAGGAAGCAATGCCCCCCACCCCCCCCACCCCATACCCCTGCAATGGGAATCAACTGGGAGACCACCACACTGACAGACTCCCCATGCAGTGGGAGAGCTAAACTGACATCAAAAAAATCCCAGCATCATGGTAACATAATTAAGAATAATTGGCTGCCTAACTCTGGTCACGCAGGTGGCTGAACCGCTGCCATTCCTGCTTCTGGGAATATCCCAAAGCGTCAGGAAAACATTGGACTTTCCTCCCAACCCCTTCTGTAACCATTTTATTACCTCCCCTGCCTTCCAGCCCATCTTCAGTGGGCTGCTAAAATTCAGATCGGGGACACTGAGAATGCATGAGAACACTATCTTGACTAAATCTGAAGAATCTACAAGCAAGCTTATCACTGAACATACTAACCTGAGGTTCCAGTGACTGCACTGCTGTTACTTTGTGGCCTCTCTAGATCAATCTGTAATTCATCAGATTCATTCTCACTGATAAGGACTTTTTCTTGCTCCTTCTCCGTTTGCTCCAGAACTGCCATGGTTTCTCTGACAGCACTCTTAGAAACATAGCCACAAGCAAGGCCTATCTCTTGCTCAAGGGTTGTCCGTGTGAGGTAGCTGGAGTCAATTAACCTAAGGTCACAGTACTTCATGGACCTTAATAAAAAGATTGAAATAAATTGAAACAAATTATCAAACGAAATAAAAAAATAAATCTTTTATGTCCAACATTGTTACAGTGCATGTTTTTGAGGCTCAACATCAGCAAAACAGGCCTACAATACATGACATCTGTGCATGAGCATGTGTCTGTGCGAGAACGTAGGTTTTGGCTTAGCTACAATATTCTCCATGGTAAAACAGTCTGCCGAGTCACTGCTATGATTGGTCAAATGTGCAAGTTACCTGAATGTTGTAAGCATCAGAGGAACTAAATCCAAACAACACATAGTATCTTCAAAAGAGGAACAGGTAGTAAGGGAAGTGAAATTGGAGAAGAAAAATTTTAGTTCAATGTTTCTGTTAATCTTCCATTAAAGAGAGCGAGGAAGGCCTGTGGAAATTTTAACTTAATATTGTTTATTAAACTGATAATGGTAATCTGTATGTAGAGTCCAGGTTACAAAGATAAATTATGAGGCTGGACTATTCTGAATCCCTCAACTAGATTGTTGTTTTGCAATTTTGGAACACAGGAACATAAGGCTTAGGAGCAACAGTAGGTGATTCAGCCCATTAAGGCTGCTCCACCATTCAATAAGATCATGGCTGATCTGGTTGTGGTCTCAACTCCCCACTTTCCTGTCTGCCCCCCACCCCCCCCCACCCCTACAACACCCTTCTCTATAGGAATTTATTGCAAGGTATCCTCTACTTCCTATTTCACCATGCCAGAATTCAAATAGAACACATGATGAAATATCCTAATGCAAAGCAGTTATTGGATAATCACTGAGGTTTAGTATATGATAATACCTTTGCTTTTGAAAAAAATCTCACCTTGGAAATGATTCCCCAAGTGGATCTTTACCAGTTAAGATGACAATACATGGTAAACCTTCCAGATCCTGATAGGTGTGTGGGATCCATTCCTCCTGCTCACACCCTCTCCATACCTACAAGTCAAAAGAATAGGGAATTCAAAAGAAACCTTTTAATTCAGACAGCAATTCAGACAGCAATTTGAATGTGGAACTTGCTACCAAAAGGAGGTGAAGAACACAGACACATTCAAGAGGAAGCTAGCTGAACATATGAAGGGGACTGAAATAGAAGGCTACATCGATGGGGTTAGATGAAGAAGGGTGGGAGGAGGCTCATGTGATTCATAAACCTGGCATGGACTTGGTGGGTCGAATGGCCTGTTGTTGTGCTATAAATACTATCCATGTAAGACAGCTGGAAGTAATAATTAGTTTAATAAACAGAAATAAAAATTTCCCATCTCTCCCATTAACTCCTTGTGTTGAAGCGCTAAGTGGTGCAGCACTGAACAATACTTACAATACACACTACTACTGTTTCCAATTTGTATCAAGGACTTGGACTCAGAAACTCAACGCAAATTGATTAAGTTTGAAGATGTTACAAAACTAGGAAAGCCAGCTGATTCTGAGAAGCTAGTTCAGGAAATACAAAGTTAGTTGGACAAAATACATAAGTGAGCCGAATAATAGCACACGAAATTTAACATGCACAGATATGAAGTACTACATATAGGTCAAAAGCATGAGCGCAATACAGGTCATCCTTGAATCTCTAGCTATTCCATGGGCAGGATTTTCCCCCAGTTGGGGGTAAAGTTGAATTGTGGGCGTGGCGCCATTTTATGTGGGCGGGCCAATTAAGGCTCTGCGCTCCCTGTGCGGGCGGGGGGGGGAATCCTTAAATAGAGATTGCGCTGTTTTGCGCATGCGCACAAAAGAGCGCACTCATCTCCCTGAGGCTAAGTTCTGCTTCAGGGAGATCGGCTGTTCTGTCACAAATATTAAAAATAGAAAAAAATTCCTGACATGTCCCCTCATGTGACACTGTCACATGAGTTGGGACATGTCCATAATTTTTACAAAAACTTTAATAAAATTTTTAAAAACCTACATGAAACCTCATCCCGAGGTTTCATGCTTTTTCTAATTCTCGCCAGGGCTCCTGGCCTGCCCATCAACCTTAAGGTTGGACGGGCCGGTCTATTAATTAGCTAAATTACTCTGTCAATGGCCTCAATTAGCTAATAACAGGTCGGCGGACACACAGCTACCGGAAAATTTAAATGGGGCGCAGTGCTCGCCGATGGGAAAATCCTGTCAAAATAGCTGAAGGTGAAGTTAAAAGAGTTTATGAGTCCTAGCCATATTAGTACTGAACAAGCCCAATGACTATAAGACTGACAAAGAAAACAGAATGCTGAAATCTGTTGTCAAAGCATCAAGTTAGGAAGGAAGAAATATGCTGAAACTGAATAGTGTTTTAATCAGACCATGTTGGAGTATTGTCTCTATTCCGGTCAAGCTAAGTTGTGAATGTACAGCAAGGGGCTTCAAGTTCAAATAAAAAGACAAATTTACAACTGATGTCAAGAAGCTCTCCTTCACAAAAGATTGATTAATCCAATGAATGGATAGGTGGTGGATGTGCAAACTTTGGAATTATGTAAGAAACTGCTCAATGCCACATTATCATTACAATAATAAATTATAACAATCTGATCTTCTTCCTTATTGTTCAACCTCTACATTCAAAGAAATCATGAAGAAATCTTTGATATGAATATCAAAGCCTTGTGCTTTCTTTTGACAATAGTGCTGGTGTCAATGAGAGAATTTTATAAATTATTTGCTTCTTTCTGCTGGGTCTCAGTATCAGGGCTGTTAAGCTATCTGGATAGCCTTGAGGAGTTGGGGCTATTTTCATCAGGGAGCTATGAATGAGATTTTTAAAATGATGAAGGGATTAAGTTCTGTATAGTTCGATAGGTTATTTTAGTTGGATAGGGATGGGAGAACTAGGAAGCTTATTTATCAAGTACATTGCAAAAAGTTAGGTTACATGTTTGGATGCATTGCTTATCATAGAGAGCGATTACACTCTGGAACAGATTACTGAAACATGTATCAATGAGTACTGATCCCTTGGAAGTCTTCAAATGGGAACTGGAATAGTACCTGAGCCAGGGAGTTATTGCAGGTTACAGAGGGTAAACTGCAGGGTAGCTGGATATAACAAAGTTCATGAGTTACATACTTGATTGCCATAGGGGATCAAAGTGTAAGAGATGATGCAAGGCCCTAGATGTGTGAGTGCTCACCTCCTTCAGGAGTTTCAACGGGTTAAGTCCAATCTGCGATAGGACAATTTGTTTACTGTCTGCAGAAGCAATGTTGTTTTCTCATTCCATACTTGCATATATAGTTACATTTCTAAAGTAGTAGAAAGTTTGCTTTCTTTTCTCCTTCAGAACTTCTTTTAAAAATTGTTCCTACCTTCATTCGTGTAACAAAGTGCTTGGCGACACTAAGTTCCATGGCAGGATTGCCCAGGAGTACATCAAACCGATACTGCAGACCAAGCTTATCTCGAACATCCTGAAGTCGTTCCTTGGCAAGCATTGCTAGCTGCACTGATGGCACGCGTATCAAAAGCATATGTCCACGGCCAATCTTATCTTTCCCAGGACAGCAAATTAAATCATCCATAATACTCAGAGTCTCAGGAGTAGTGTGCTCTCTCAGCAAATTCATTGATGTTACAGCCATCATAGCTTCAGCATACTGCTGAATTAACAAGTAGCATCGGATCACCATGCTGTGTAATCTGGGATATCTGAAAAAGAGGAAGGTCATCAGAATTCCCATTACTGTAGTTCAACACCTTAAGATGAGTGTAATTTACACTCAAGCAAGCAGGGACTCATTTTATTAAGGATTAATTATAAAAATCCATAATGAGCTAAAACTAATTTGCGTAACCTTATCTGAACATTCTAATAGTTATTTCATTTGGCTTTCTGGAAAAAGTATATGTTGGAGATGGGCTTTTTAGGATTTACTTTAGAAAATCCAGTGTATATGCTTGATTACGTTGTCTTGTAATATCAAGGTGCATTGTTGTGTGGCGACTTGAGAGCACTGCACCAGATTATCAAAAGAAGGCCACTCTCTGCTCTTGCACTGCCGCCAGACAGCCTTGCCTACGAGAACTCTCTTCGGAAATCCAAGCATTCAAAGGATTATAATTTGATGACTGTTTACAGTTATAGTTAGAAACTCATGTAGAGAATGCCCAGGGCATAATTTTATGTCCCGCAGGTGGACTCTTGCCCGACCCAATTGAGTGTAAAATAGTGTGTGATGATGTCGGATGAGTGTCCCGATGTCATCGCACACTTGCAGGATATTTCCGGCACGCTGCCAACCCTTGCGCGTGTCCGCCAACAATTAAGAGGCCTTTAAGGCCATTAAAGTATTAATTAACAATGATTTTTCACTGCCCAGTTGGCAGGTGGGCAAATCAGCCAGGTGGCCTTTGTAGTTTTGAGGAAACCTCATCCACAGGCGGGACGAGGTTTCCGACATTAATTTTTTTTAAATTTAAAATGTTTTCACACAGTTTTTATCATGTATATGTTCATGTGAGTGAGTCTTATGTGCGGACATTTTTTTCAGAATTTCCAAATCTTTATTTTTGATTTCTGAATTATTCAGCTCCCTGAGGCAGCTCTCTGCCTTCAGGGAGCTTTCACTGCACGCTCCCCAACGCCTGGGCAGACTTCAGCGGTCGCCCTCCTCGGGCCCTCACCCTGGCAGCGCTGAGCCTTTCAGCACGCATTTCACGCTGGTTGGCCGTTAATTGGCCAGCCAGTGTGAAATCGCGGTCAGGGGCCAATCACGGGCAGAGGACCATTTCCTGGCTGCTCCCAGGGTCCACCCACCGTGCCTAAAAATCCCCAAAATCCCGTCCCCAATCTTTTGTTGTATGCTTTCAGCGAACGAGCTTCCTACCAGTGCTTAAAGTCAGAAAATTATTCTTAAGCTGTTAGGTATGCAGCTATAATGGAGTTAGTTTTTGTACGTATGATTTTTAAAATATGAAAAATTATTGCATTTTCTCATTTATCGTTATCAGTTAGTGCCTAATTTTCAATGCACTTTTCCTCTATTTCCCTCCCTCATCTCCATAGCTACAGGAGGATGAGAATCCACTTGATTAGCATCACAGTGGCCTCAGCCTTACTTGATGTGTCAAAAGACTTTATTATAATTTTCAAGAGGAAATACCTCTCAGTGTGCATTGGTGCCGGTCCTCAGCCCAGAGGCGTAAATGGGGAGGGGTAATGGCAAGAAGGACAAATGGCTGTAAAACCACCCATCAAGTCCAAATGATGGTTGATATGAATCAAAATGGCACCCATGTTAAGGCTTACTCTGCAAGAGACATGCAGGGACCCTCCCGGAACCCTGTGAAGAATGGGCCAGGGATACCATCCAATGGACATGGATGGGTAAAGAAGAAAGTGTAACGGAGAAGTGAAAAGATGACCAAACTCAAAATAGCAAGTCTAAATGACAGGGAGAAACAGTGAAGTAACTACCCTGAGTAAAGAATTGCAAACCATGGGTGTCTAGGAAACAAAGTGGGAGGGCAGCAAGGCAGGAAAAATTGGTGGTGGATATAAACTTTACAACCATATACAAGATAGGAGAAGAAATGGTGTTATAATAGTACTAAGCGAGGAAATGAAAGAAAAGGCGTTGGCAACGGACAGAATCAGTGACATCAAAATAAAGCTTGAAATCAGGGTGAAACGTGGAACACAGTGAGTTGTTGTGCACCACAGAGCAGGTGTGGAACAGAGGAAAAAGAATCCTGGAAACAGATGGACAATGCAATTCAAACAATACAAGCAGAGTCAGGCTAGTGATGGCAGAGGACTTAAATTGACAGGTGTATAGAGAAAAAGTAGAGTGCTTTATATAGTTACACATCATTGTGGACATGTTTTTGGAGAAATAAATAAAAAAGGAGCCAAGATCCTGGAACTTGCTGTAACATACCAACTGTAATATTAGACACCTGGCACCAAAAATGCAGAAACCACCTTATAACTTATGTAAGGAACACATCTTTGTATTTTCTGTTGGACTGTGGATTAGATTTATAATGGCTGCAGGTCGAAAGACATGGCCACTGGAACAGGATGAGAGATATATACAATGTTGCAGTCCTGGAACAGAGTGTACCATGAAAGACAGGATGGTGCCGGAAAGAAGTCCTGGACCAAGGGAACTGCCTGACAACAGCATTTCAATTGGCTCCTGACCAGGTGACCAAGGTTTTGTGTGAAAAGCAGGGCAGCAGAAAGCTCCTGGCCTGCAAAGAGAAAACATCTAAACTCTCTTTTCTTCATATCTCTATAAACTGCTAAGGAAACTCCTGTAAAAAGGAAAAGGGAAAAACCGCTGTTAGAGACATTGAAAAGCAAGTTCTCAACCAGTGAACTAAATACTGAATGTGCTGGAAGACTATCTTGTGTCATCAACAAGAACCGAAAGCAATTTGGAAGACATCGATCAAAATCAACCCATCGAATCCTGTACTCCGGATTGATGCTATTGAACTGTTTTATCCCACCCTTAAAATCCATGTTTTGTGTGTCTTATGTGGTGTGTGTGTGTGTGTGTGTGTGTGTGTATGTGTATATAAGGATTTAGGAAGGGGGTAGAGTTTAAGTTATAGTGTTAGAAGTTAGCAGTTCATATTTCTTTCTTTTGCCACTAGTTGAAGACAATTTGTTCAATAAACAGTTATTTGCTTATTAAGCGCACAAACCTAAATTAAATAGTTGGCTAGAATTGGGACAACCTGGTGGTTTGGTCAAACTTTTCATTTTTGTCATGGCTCAGGGAATAGTGGGGCTTGGTATTACAGTGCACTGTTCCTAGTGAGTCGTGGCACCTACAACAATGGTGGTAGCAAGACATATTATGGTTCAAAGAGAACATGCAAAGAACTGCAAAGTCTTCCCTAGCAAGGCACTGACCACCAACATAGAGCGCTGATGGCAGAGCTGATTGCAAACAAAACAAAATGGCAGCAAACAAGGGGTAAACAGAACATAAGGCGCTGGAAGCTCAAAGATCTACTAGTGAAGGGGGAGTTGAAAGAGCAGATGGAGAGACAGTAAGAGAAATAGAAGTTATGACAGACATGGTGGAAGACTGGTGGAACTCAGTAGCAGACTTGGTTAGGAAAACTGGTGAAGTAGTGTATGATAGATCATCATGGAGGAGGAAGGCTGGATAAGAAGCTTGGTGGTGGAATGAAAGCACAATGCAGCAAAAGAAAAGGGACTATTGAAGAAGTGGAAACAATCTGGGCTCAAAGAAGATAAAGGACAGTACAAAAATGGAAAATAGAATACAAAGACAGTGATTACTAGAGAAAGATCATTCGTCAGGGAAGAAATATATGAAAGCCTGGAAACCAAAAAGGGACAAAAAGATATTTTCAGAATAGCAGCTGCTGAGATAGATTAACAAAAGATGTGGGAAATCTATGTACAATCAAGGATGGAAGAGCAGTAATCTTAGTGAAAGAGGATGAAATCAAAGAGAGGTCCAGTCAATACTTTAACTGGCTTATGAATTAAGAAAACCCAAGAACAAAGACATGAGAGGTAGCTGCAAATCACGGAATGACAACTAGTATCAATCTGGAAGGAATCAGAACAGGACTGAAAGGAATGAAAAACGGCAAAGCAGCTGGAATGGATGAGATGCAACAAAAGTATGGACCTGCCTAGGTGAATATGAGGTCCAGGGCCTGAACAAGTTGCCCAAGGGCATGGAGGCAAAATATTTAAATTCAAAGGAAAGGGAGACATCCAAGATTCAAAAACTACTGAGGAATTAAACTCCTACCATGTACCTTCAAGACATGGGAGAGAGACATAGACCAAAGCCTGAGAAAAATAGTGGAAATCCATTAAGGTCAGTTTGGATTCATGCCCAAAAGAACAACTGATGCCTTTTTTGTTTGAGATAAGTGATGGAGAAATATTGGGGAGGCTAATGTAACAGGAGGATTCTTTCCATTGATCTAGAGAAGGCTTATACCGGGTATTTGGAGATGTGCTAGAATTTGTGGAGTCCCTGAGAAGTACATACAGCTATTACAGGACATGTACAAAGAGTTCCAGACTAGAGTAGGAAGCAGTGTAGGGGAGGGTGAGAGTTTCAAAGCCAAATTGGATTACACCAAGGATCCGCACTGAGCCCCTTCCTCTTCCTGATTATCATGGATGATCTAACTGAGCAAATGAGACAGGAAGTGCCATTATCAATGGTGTTTGCAGACATTGAGCTATGTGATGAGGATGATGAAAACATGACTCAACATCTGGAGAAAAGCAATAGAAGACATGGGCATGATGGTCACAAGACCAAAGGCCCAATTTATGGACCTTCAGTTTGAGCCTAGGGGAGAAGATCAGAGTGAAGTTGTAAAGATTATGGGTGAAGACTTGGAGAAAGTGAGTAGTTTCAAGTACCTGGGGTCAGCAGTGCCAGAAGATGGAAGCATGGAAATGGAAATTAAGCAATGGATTAGCTCTGGTTGGAGTAATTGGAAGAAATGCAGTGGAGGGTCACGTGATAGAAAAGTGTCACTGAAACTTAAAGAAAGAACCTACACAACAGTTGTGAGACCAGCCTACTTACATAGGGCAGTAACATGGGCAACATCAAGAGGAACAACGACTGGATACTGATGAGATGTGGATGCTGAGGTGGATGTGTCAAGTAATGAAAAAGGACAAAATCGTGAATGAGCACATCAGGGGGTCAGTGAAGATTGTGGGAGCATCGAAGAAAGTAACTGAGACTGAAATGATCATGATTGATATGGTTATCTGTTGTGGAGTGAGAGAGGGGTAATGTGGTGAGGTGAATGACGGAGATACGACTAACAGCAAGAAGGGGAACAGGAAGGCCGAAGGCCAGATGGGAAGATGAGAGATTTCAATGCAGTGGGATTGGAAGAGGAATGAGTGACTGACAGGAGGAGGTAGAGAAGGGTGATCAAGCAGCATTGTGGTGACCCCAAGTAAAATGGGAGAAGCCAAAAGAAGAAGAGGAAATAACTCTCGACAAGCAAAGTAACTGATTCCCCAGCATGACGTCCGCCAGGAAGCGCTATGCTGTTAGACGTGCTGAGTTTTTCCAGCATTTTTTGTTTTCGTTTCAGATTTCCAGCATCTGCAGTATTTTGCCTTTATCTTAGTGTTAAAATATCCCCCATTGGTTTTAATTTACTATCCTTTAAATTAAACCAAACACGGTCAAGCATAACCCTATATGAAATGTTTGCATTTCAGCAACAATTTTCTTGCCAAATATTCAACTGTTGGCTGATGTCAAGAACATAATCGAATACTGTATTCGAACATGAAAAGCAGTGACTATTAGTATGCCCACCTAGAAGGACATGGGCAGCATGCATGGGAAACAAAAAAATAACTGATTTAGTTTGATAATTACAAGTATTGGTCAGAAATTTCCTGAGAGCTGCTACTGCTCCATTTCCACAACTTGGTGGGAAATACAGCAGAGAACACCAGGTACAGTTTGTGCCAGAAGTATGGTGGGCACATACTGAGAAAGCTCCTTAGCACAGCTAAATCTTATGGTTTGCACAACACCAGCAAGGCAGCATTTATTGTCCATCCCTAGTTGCCCTGAAAGCATTATGTGGCAACCATATAATGTGGAAGTGGGGTCACATTGTAGGCCAGACCAGGTAGGGGTGGTAAGTTTCCTTCTCTGACATTACTGAACCAGTAGGATTTTTAATGACTATCTGGAGGCTTTCTTGGCCATTTTTCTCTTGGTATTAGAAACATAGGAACAGGAGTAGGCCTTTCAGCCCATTGCGCCTGCTCCACCATTCAATTAGATCATTGCTGATCATCTACCTCAATGTCACTTTCCCGCACTATCTCCATATCCCTTGGTGTCATTAGTATCCAGAAATCTACTGATTTCTGTATTGAACACACTCAATGATTGAGCTTCCACAGCCTTCTGGAATGGAGAATTCCAAAGATTCACCACCCTCTTAGTGAAGGAATTCCTCTTCATCTCAGCCTTAAAAGCTTGCCCCTCATTCTGTGAACGTGTCCCCTGGATCTAGACTCACCAGCCAGAGAAATATCTTATCTAAATCCACCCTGTCACAGCCTGTAAGAATTCTGTAAGTTTCAATAAGGTCACCCCTCATTCTTCGAAACTCTAGGGAATACAGACCTAGTTTCCTCAATCTCTCCTCATAAGACAATCCTGCCATCCCAGGGATTAATCTGGTGAACCTCTGTTGCACTCCCTCTATGGCAAGTATATCCTTCCTTAGATAAGGGTACCAGGTGAGGTCTCACCAAGGCTCTATATAACTGCAGCAGGACATCCTTACTCCTGTACTCAAATCCCTTCGCAATAAAGGCCAACATACCATTTGCCTTCCTAATTACTTGCTGCACCTGCATGCTAGCTTTTAGTGACTCATGAACAAGAACACCCAGGTCCCTTTGGACACTTGCATTTCCCAACCTCTCACTAGTTAATAAATACTCTGTCTTTCTGTTTTTTCTACAGAAGTAAATAACTTCACACTTATTCTCATTATAATCTATCTGCCATCTTCTAGCCCATTCACTTAGCCTGGCCAAGTCCTTTTGAAGCCTCCTTGCATCCTCCTCACAACTTACAATCCCACCCAGTTTGGTGTCATCAGAAAATTTGGCAATACTGCAATTGGTCCCCACACCCAAATAATTTATATAGATTGTGAACAGCTGTGGACCTTGCACTGATCCTTGCGTTATCCCACTAGTAACAGCCTGCCATCCTGAGAATGATCTGTTTATTCCTGCTCTCTGCTTTCTGCCTATTAACAATTCTCAATCCATAGCAGTATATTACCCCCAATCCCATGTGCTCTAATTTTACTTACTAGCCTCCTGTGGTGGGACCTTATCAAAAACCTTCTGAAAATCCAATTACACCACATCCTCTGGTTATCCTTTATCTCTGCTACAAGTAACATTCTCAAAAAAATGCCAACAAATTTGTCAAACATGGTTTTCTTTTCATAAAACCATGTTGACTCTGCCCAATTTTAACATTTATTTTTAAATGTCCAGTTATTTCAACCTTTCTAATAGTTTCTAACATTTTCCCTACTACTGACATCAAACTAACACATTTATAGTTCTCCATTCTCCCTTTTCCTTCCTTCTTAAATTAGTGGGGTTACATTTGTTACTTTCCAGTCCACAGGAACCTTTCCAGAATCTATAGAATTTTGAAAGATAACCACCAATGCATCCACTATCTCCAAAGCCACCACCTTTAACACTCTGGGATGAAGCTCGTCTGGTCCAGGGGATTTACCAACTTTCAATGCAGTTAACTTTTCAAGTACTACCTCTTTACTGGTACTAATCTCTTGCAGTTCCTCAGTTTCACAAATCCTTTGGTCCCTATCAGTTCTGGGATATTTTCTGTATTTTCTTCCATGAAGACAGACACGAAGTAACTGTTTAGTTTCTCCACCATTTCCCTGTTCTCCATTATAAATTCTCCTATCCCCACCAGCAATTGGTCCACATTTATCCCAGCTAATCATTTCCTTTTCAGCTGCCTAAAGAAGCTTTTACAGTCTGCTTTTATATTACTCGCTAGTTTGCTTCATATTCTCTTTTCCTATTCTTAATCAGCTTCTTGGTCCTCTTGTGCTGGGTTCTAAATTGTTCCCAATGCTCAGGTTTACCACCTTTTTTCTGCTATCCTTATAAGCCACTTCCTTTGGTCAAATGCAGTCTTTAACTTTTTTTTCATTTACTATGGTTGATTTACCTTTCCCTTTGGGTGTTTGCGACTTAGAAGAATCTATATCTGTTGCAGACCATGTAGCACTTCTTTAAATACTAGCCATTGCCTGTCTATCACCAAATCTTTTAGCATATATTCCCAATCCACCACAGCCAATTTGCCACTCATACCTTTATAAGTTCCTTTCTTCCGATTTAAGACCCTAGTTTCAGAATGAACTATATCGCATTTAAACTTAATATTAAATTCTGTCATATTATGATCACTTCATATTAGGGTGGTTAGCCCACAAATAGCCAGTTTTATTGTTTCAATTTCAGAACTTGTCACAGTGAGATTTGAACACAACTGTAGGTTTCTTGTCCACTGCTTGGCTACCATACCTGCACAATTAAGGAGTAAGACAGCAACTGCATTTATACCAATTGAGATCTGTGATAACACTGGCAATTCCCAATGCACAGATTTTGTTGAGGTTAACCCCCTGGGATTCACTATGGCCACTAGCCTTAAAAACCCAATTTAACAGATTTTCCTGATGACTGACTTTAGCATACGCTGACAGGCAAGATCCATTATTCGGGAGCAAAGTTCTCAAACAGCATAAAAGTCCATTTAGGAGTGCAATACTGCTGAACATTACAGGATGGCTGCATAAGGAGTATTTTTTTGTCTATTCTTTCATGGGATGTGGGTTTCGCTGGCTGGGGCAGCATTTACTAACTGCCCTTGAGAAGGTGGTGGTGAGCTGCCTTCTTGAATCGCTGCAGTCCATGTGGTGTAGATACACCCACAGTGCTGTAGAGAGGGAGTTCCAGGATTTTGACCCAGTGACAGTGAAGGAACAGCGATATATTTCCAAGTCAGGATGGTGGGTGGCTTGGAGGGGAACTTCCATGTAGTGGTATTCCCATGTGTCTGCTGTCCTTTGTCTTTCTAGGTGGCAGAGGCAGCAGGTTTGGAAGGTGCTGTCGAAGGAGCCTTGGCCAGTTGTTGCAGTATATCTTATAGATGGTACACACTGCTGCCACTGTGTCAGTGGTGGCAAGAGTGCATATTTAAGGTAGTGGATGGGATGCCAATCAAGTGGACTGCTTTGTCCTGGATGGTGTCAAGCTTCTTGAGTGTTGTTGGAGCTGCACTTATCCAGGAAATTGCAAAGTATTCCATCACTCTCCTGATTTGTGCCTTGAAGATTGTGGGCAGGTTTTGGGGAGTCAGCAGGTGAGTTCCCAGCCTTTCTTGCAGCCACAACATTTATATGGCAGGTCCAGTTCAGTTTTTGTTCAATGGCAACCCTCAGAATGTTGATACTGGGGTTTCAGCAATGGTAATGCCACTGAACATCATGGGGAGATCATTACTATTTGAACGTACAATCCAAGGCAGGCCACTTCTGCAGGGAAGTGGGAAAATCTTAAATCTTGGTAAGTACCCAGTAACGCCTGATAACCAGCCCAAGTAGGGACCAGTTTGGGGAGGAAAGGGTTGGCAATGGTGTGGGACTAGGCTGTGCATCCACTCTCTCATCAACAGAGGTAACAGGGACAGGCAGACTTGAAGACAGGGAACAATTTATAATTAATTAAGATAACATAAATAAAACACATTTACCTTTCCATCAAAGTATTCACCATTCTTTCAAAAGCCTCATCACATCTTAGGATAGGGCTTGTGATTCCCCATTGTAAGGATTTACTGTAATCAGACAAACCAAAATATACCATCTCCTCATTGCTGATCTCCTCCTGAGCGAAAAATGAGGGTAAAATAGAACAGAATTAGAGACAGGAAGTAATTTAACATCACTCAGTCTGCCAGATCTTCCCAATAGTTTGTTACAAGGCATACAATCCAAGCTTTTAACACTGGAAAATTGATAAACCCCCATGGTTCAAAATGTAGAAGCCACTTTTAAAATGTCTTACACAAAATACAAAGGTTAAATAAATCATCTGAAAACTCCACGGCTCACAAGTAACATGTGAATGTTGAAAATACTGAAATAATGGCAGAGATGGTTTTGACATTTTTAATAAGCTGTTCAATTGTAATGAAAAAAAAAACCCACTTGCAAATATTAGATACTGAAGTCAATGCACTTGGCGGGGAGGTCTGTTTTGGAGTTTGCTTCTTTGAGCTTAAATTAAATCTGGAGAGCCAGTATTAGATTAACTTTCTTTGTGATTATAATAGGGTTCCTAGCATCAGGAACTTGGCAAGATTTTCTGGTATGCAAAAAGTACCTGAGATAGACAAGAACAGTAAAACATTAAGATTACAGAATCAGGTGTACTCTGTTGGTCTGATACAGTTGTGCCTGCTGATCTGCTGTGGGAGCACACATGTTAACATGTGTGGTTAATAGTACAAAAATTTTGGAAATAATTTAGAATTCAATTATAAGAAATCACATAGCCAATTGTTACAAATAGTGGGACCATCTGATCATCTTCTTCCCAGTTTAAAACTGAAGTGAACATTTATAAAGAAAAAAGATAAATGAAACAAACAAATCCTGCAAATGATCTGTTCTGTCAGACACAAGTGCAAAACGTTTCAGTGACCACACAAACTGTGCTTTCTGATGTTTAAGGAGGTAATGGAGGTGAGTAGCTCAAAGGTTCCATGGGTACATGCTTCCAGCTGGATGGTATTGATTAAAAAAGAAATGTACCAGGGTTCAATCCTCAGTCTGTACTTAAAGATAAAATTCAACCCCAATTCTCCCTTTGATCATTATCTGGTGGCCCATGCTGTTCATTAATTGTGTCTAGAAGGTGGGTGAGGTCAAGATCAGGATCAGCTGTATTGCTCCTCTGTGGTCAAATAGCTTGTACTATCTAAGCTGATTCATGAAAAATGATTACATGTGACATCATATCCCAGATTGAATTTGTTTGTCAATATTACAACAATGACCAAATTTCAAAAGTAATTATAATTACTCCATCTGGTGGCCTTGGCCTCAATCTCTAGAATTTCCCCCCTATGCCTCTCTACCTTGCCTTCCTCCTTTAGAACACTCCCTGAAACCTACCTCTTTGATCAAGCTTTTGGTCATCTGACCTAATATCTCTTTATATGGCTTGGTGTCATACTTTGCTTTATAATGTGCCTGTGAAGTACTTTGGGACATTTCATTTTGTTAAAGGCACTCTATAAGTTGTTGCTGTTGTTATAAAACATTTTGGTACAATCTGAGATCGTGAGAGGTGCTATAAAATGTAACTTCTTTCCTTCTTTAGGAAAGCAGGAGAATATATATATTTGAAAAAGCATACGTTCATGGATGAACATTGCCAAAGGAAAGCAACACCCACATCTAGTGGCACAAGAAGCCAAGGTATGCTGCAAACTACATAGAGAATAATTGTAATTATACTGAATAGGTCTGTAACAGCAATCTGTCATATGCCATACCCACTTTCAGACTTCCTACATAAAGTATAGAGCAATACCATTTTGACAAACATCGATACATTCATTTTGCATGTGTTAAACGAGGTTGTTTTTTTTATAAAAGGTGCTTGCTTTGGAGTACCAACAAATAATCTAGCTGCCCAATAAGTCGTTCTGCTCCATAAAACAGAATAATCAAGCCAAGAAGCACATTTATTAGCCATTTTGTAGTATTAGATTCTTTCATCTTAAGTTACTTAAGTATTTTGCGGTCTGTCCGCAAGAATGACCCAAACCTCCCTGTCGCTTGCCATTTTAACACTCCACCCTGCTCTCTTGCCCACATGTCTGTCCTTGGCTTGCTGCATTGTTCCAGTGAAGCCCAACGCAAACTGGAGGAACAACACCTCATCTTCCGACTAGGCACTTTACAGCCTTCCGGACTGAATATTGAATTCAACAACTTTAGGTCTTGAGCTCCCCCCTCCATCCCCACCCCCTTTCTGTTTCCCCCTTCCTTTTGTTTTTTTCCAATAAATTATATAGATTTTTCTTTTCCTACCTATTTCCATTATTTTTAAATATTTTTAAATCTTTTATGCTCTCCCCACCCCCACTAGAGCTATACCTTGAGTGCCCTACCATCCATTCTTAATTAGCACATTCGTTTAGATAATATCACCAACTTTAACACCTATGTGTTCTTTTGTCCTGTTGTTTGTGACATCTTTTGATGATCTGCTTCTATCACTGCTTTTGCCTACAACCACACCACCCCTCTCCACTTCCCTCTCTCTCTCCCCCCCTCCCAACACCTTAAACCAGCTTATATTTCAACTCTTTCTTGGACCCGAACTCAAGTTCTGTCGAAGGGTCATGAGGACTCGAAATGTCAACTCTTTTCTTCTCCGCCAATGCTGCCAGACCTGCTGAGTTTTTCCAGGTAATTCTGTTTTCGTTAAGTATTTTTCATGCCTCCATTAACAGTCATTGTCCTGAGTTATGTTTGCCTAAGCAATAAGTCACAGTTGTGAAGAATGGAACCTTTATCAGTCTGGTTCCTGTATTAGTTCTGAAAGTCTTGAGGTAAAGTAAAACCTCATGTTACCTAACATGTACAGTATACATTATCTCATCTAATAATGAACAAACATCCCTGTCACTGCAATAATGCCAAAAAATGATCAAGGTCAGAAATATGAAAAACAGACATTGTAGCAGTCTGCATTGCCCAACCATTACAGATCAGAATCTTTGCTGCCAATTCCATCAAAACCGATTAAAGGCAAAATGAATGAGAGACTACTGAAATATCTCAGTTATAACAATGTGGGCACCAATTTTGTGTCACAGCAAATTGGCTCAGTTGTAACATCCAATTATGTCCTGAAATGGCATGATTCCAATCCTCAATGCATTTTAAGAGTTCAATCCCTAAAGAAAGAGCAGGTGTTTATTGTCTCGTGGAGACACTGGTCTCTTAAGGAGAGCTTAAAAAAAACTAAATGGTAGAAATCTGAAATAAAAATGAAAAATATTAGAAGTAGTTAGAAGTAGTTAGGAGATTCATCAGAAAATGAAAGAGTAATGACAAAATAACTTATTAGGTTGTGACTCTTCAGATGAGTGTGCATTTTTTCTGTATTTCATATTTTGGTATCTGGAGAGCTATAGATTTCCTCAAAGGATTAAAAGAGAGACATGTTAAGATATCATTAATTTGTCTTCTCATGATAACAACTTTGCAAAGAAACTTCTGAGAAGTATTTTTGGTTCAGGACATTCAGTTACTATAGGAATTCCTGCATGTTCAAGGAAATACTGTTGGTTTGATTTGCACAAAGACAAGTCACCTAAATGATAGGATCATGAGTAAAGTAGCTTCAATGTTTATTAGTTTTTATGAAATGTTTCTATTCTAAAGAGAAAAGCCTAAGAGCTGTACTTCTACATTTTAATCAAGCCAAGTTGAGTGCATGTGATACTGGAAAGAATACTTCACACATTTGTGTCCCTAGAAATCTCTTCTACGTACATCATTGACTGGAATCATTGACTTGTATGCAGTAATTTGAACACCATTAAATAATCACTGAACAAAGTAGTGGTTTTCCATCATTTATTAGACAAAAGTAAGTCAGTTATATACCACTTTGATACCTACTGTAATTTTTTTCAAGTATTCTTCCTGTACTCCCAGCAACTACTGTGGCCAATTTATCGCAACATCTAGCTTTGTTAAAATTGTCTCTTGCTGCACCATATGACCACCTAACCATAGAACCATAGAAAAGTTACAGCACAGGAGGAAGCCATTTGGCCCATCCTGTCCATGCCAGCCTGAGGACACCCAGGTCCCTTTCTAATCCCACCTTCCTGCACACGGCCCATAGCTCTGCAGCTTATAGCACTTTAGGTGCAGATCCAGGTACTTTTTAAAACAGCTTAAAGTTTCTGCCTCTACCACCAACTTGGGCAGCGAATTCCAGATACCCACTACCCTCTGCATAAAAAAGTTCTTCCTCATGTCCCCCCTACACCTTCTGCCACTTATCTTGAATCTATGTCCCCTGGTTCTAGAATTCTCCATCAAGGGAAACAATTTTATCCTGTCCACTCTATGTATTCCCCTCATAACATAACAAAGACTCCAACAGATTTTGCTGGACAATTTCAAACACTCAGATGCAACTCTAGGATCAAAATTTTCTGCTCAAAGGATGGTGTGTTACAGTTCACTCAGGGAATCTGAGTTGCTGTGGCAACATGCATTTTTACATGCATGTTGCAGTCTGGAGTTATGGATAGTGATGGCCGAGGTTCCATTTTTTTTCCATCACAAGGCTGACCAAAACTCTCTCCCACTCTTACTGCCTGCCATTGTACGTGTCAGGTACTCAACCTGTTTAGTTGCACTACAAACACACCTTCTTTGGCCATTAACTCCAGGGATGAGACTTCAACTGGGAGTTTCTGGCACACTACCCTCTGTGCAACAAGACCACTGTACATAAGATGGGATCGGACTAACTTACATATTCCTGAGTTGGAGTCAGCAAGTTATAGCAGAATTAATACTCTCCTGGATATATAATTTATTATTAAGTAATACTTCATGTCATCAGCATGATTTTGACATAGCCTATTTCAAGATTACAAGGTCAACATAAAGGGACCACATTTCTGAGGAGGTTTCCTGACCTTTTACTGTAATTGCAGTAAAAATCCCCACAGAAATGGTAGGAATGGCTATTTATACCATTTCACCAAATTTTATATCAAACTTCACCTAATTTACAATGTGAGATTGGGAGAGCCCCTGTACAATTCCATATGAAGATAGTTTACTTTTAAAAACACCAATGCTATAGCTGACTACCATTTGTCACCCAAAATAGGGCCTACTTTGATGTATGTCACTCTTGAAAGCAAACACAGCCCCATATCTTTACATGAATTTGGAATTCCTATCCATTGTGTTGATAGTAGATTTCACTCTAAGCATTTCCCCGGTTATGAGCTCTACTTTAGGATACCGCCAATATATATTGTAATACAGCAAAAAACAGTTAGAGAAGAATTGCTTAATGTGAACTTACAGGACTGCTGGGCAGTATCCAATGTACTTCATTGTAGGAGCTGACACGGGACTGCTGTGTCTGTAGAGTGAAGGGAAAGGAGCTGACCTGCAACATAAGTAAGTTGCATGCCTCAAGTGCCTCACGTGAATTAATAAACTTATCCGACAGACCTTGGCTGGATTCCCCATGTGCTGCAGAGCCTGAAACAAGACTGAGGGAACATAGATTCAATCGAGACTGTCTGGAGGACTTCTTTTATGTTTAGATAAGAAGAGGGAAGGAAAGAACTTGCATTTAATAGCACATTTCACAACTTCAGGATATCCCAAAGAGTGTTGTAGCCAATGGAGTACTTTTCAAGTGTTGTATTTTAAACAAGTAAAATAGCTAATTTGAATGTAGCAAGGTCCCAAAAACCAGAATGAAATAAATGACCAGATAATCTGTCTTAAATGATGTTGGTTGATGGATGGACGTACACCATTTCTCAGCGTTTTTATGGCTCTCCTGTTGAAGTTCTGGCGGATAATTGGAAGAATCCTTGTGTAAAGCCTTGCAGGCTCTCCCAATCAGGTAAATGGGGTCTGGGGGTTTTTGGGGTCAGTAAGCCAGCCTCCCCCTGTGAGGGACAGGTTATGAGGACAGGGGGACTGCTGCGGGGATGGCCATTGCTGACAGGGGGCCCCTGCGTGGGTCACTGTGCCTTATTAGGAGGGTTCCCAAGTTGACAAGGCTGCTGCTAGCATTCACCAGGTGGTCACCCCATGCAGTGGGGATCATCTGCTGCTGGTAAAATGCCAGTGGCGGTGAGAAGAGGCCCCTAATTGGCCACTTAAGTGGCTCAGTTGGCCTATGGGTGGGAGGGTCATCCTCCATCTTCTCCATGGCTGGTAAAATGCCATGGCAGTGGGAAAGTGATGAGCACTCCATCTAATCCACCCCCCCATTCCCTCCTTCTCTCTATATTTTCTGGGCCCTCACCTCCCAGCCATTCTCGAGAGGACTGGCAAAACCCAGCCTAATGAGCTGTCATTTGGTCAGCGTACTGAAAGGTCATTGATACCCATGGAATCATAGTCCCGGAAAAGTCAGTGTGTTCACAAAATGATGGGGGAGAAAAAGGCTTGCATATAGGTGATAGCAGTCCTTTAGCTTAAAGTACTAAATGAATAGAAGGTAGAAATCTTTCTTTCTTTTGCTGCCACAAACATATAAATGAATGCAGGTGTTTGCTGTTAAACTGTAGGCTGCACAGCTAGTGCTGAGGTACCCTATGGGAACAGAGTGCAACTGACACGTAAGTTTGTGCACTGCAGCAATTTGCAGGAGAGTTGCTGCTCCATGGCGGTATTTGTGCAGTCTCTCTTCTCCCAGCAATAATGCATTTATATTTTGATGCAAGCAGCTGATCGTCAATTGTCAAAATTTATTAGCTATGGTTTGACCACTATTATAAGTAGAAATCACAGTGATTGGAATTAAGTCTAGAGAAAGTTATTCAAAGTACAACCCAGAAATCGCATGTACCTTTCACATCCTGATGGACCCCTGACCCTGTTACAGTTCCCTTCAATGAATGTACTTTTTGAGCCTAATTTACAGTGGTACATATACTAACTATCCCTCCTGTTCTTGAAGGATCCAGGAAGGGGGCAGAAATATTTATGCTTTCAAGCCAGTTATAATCTCTATAGGTAGAAAAGACAGTTCTTAACAAGCATCATATGCTTTAGTAGCAGCATTGAAGTCTTATAGAAGATAGCAAGCAAAAGCATGAGCACTGTCCACTATTTTTATCAATGAAATCCCATAGTTGAACTGCTCTCTCCTTCACTGTGCTACCAAAGGAGATCAAAATCCTGAAACCTGTTATCATATACAACATGATATCAAATATATGCTTTAAATGGGGAATCTTTACTACTGTACATGCCGAGGTTCTGATCTTAGCCAGAATGCCATAGGGAGGTATCGAGAAGAGGGAAAAAGAAAATCAAAAACAAAGCCATTCCTACAGCACAGTCACTTGTGCCATCCCTGATAGCTGGTTGAGGTTAGATGGCATGTCTATTTTCTCCATTGCAGGTGGTGCATGTGCAAAAGACCAGAGAATGAACAACAGGAACAAATTAGGGAGTGAAATTCACATGTTATTAATTTGGCAGATAAGGGGCATTTGGAAGTAAAAACTCATTGTGGGTTTTCCCAAAAACACACGTTCAACAAATGTTATTAGTCACCCTGGGAAAGGAAACAGTTTGGGTAAGCATGGAAGTATGAGAAAAATCAAGACTTACTGCATTATCAAATAAACCTCAATGAAAAGCTAGCAAGTACTATAGGCTCAGAAGCATTATGGGTTGAATTTTAACTCCCAAAAACAGGTGTGTTGTGGCTGGGCCCATTGACAAAATCTTAAAAATCTCAAGCTCGACCCAAACCTGCCTCCAATTGCTCACTTCTGGGTTTAACCGAGGCTAAACAAAAGTCAACCAGCCAAGCAGCTCAGTGGAGGCAGGCTGGCAATTTAAATATTCTAATGAGGCTGGAAGCCTCTGATTGCTTTGCAGTTTTAACTGTGGCTAAGTGGGTTTCCAAGGCCTCTGGAAACTTTGCTACTGAAGGGAGGGGAAGTCGGCTTTGGGGAGAAGGTAAATGCCCTTACAGCACTGCCTGTGGGTCAGGAGGAGTATGAGTGTTCCCCCACCACCAACCTGGCCCCCTAAACTCCCCAATTCATACAAAGACCCTGATCAGAGATCAGACTCTACAAGATCCCTGGGGTCATAAATTGAACTGCTGCCCACCTAACCCCCCACCTGCAGGGATTAGGGACCAGATCCCACCCAGGATCTACAATCAGACCCCCTCCCAATGAACTCTGGGGTTCAGAATCAGACCCATCTACTCTTGTGGCATACACTGGAGTCCTGTCCATCTGACCCAAAGCCAAGCCTGTCAATCAGGCTGACTTCTGGGTGGCGAACTTGTCAAGGAGGAAAACTTCACTCTGGCATGTGCATTTCCTGTCTAAAGCTTTGCACCCCTGCCTGTGTAACCCATCCTTTTTAACATCCAGGCCTAGCTCCTTCAGATGTCAGCCATAAAATCCTATAAACGTTTGGAAAAGATCTATAAATCTTGCTCATTAACCACATTAATTTCTATTCCTTTATTAATAGGGACATTGAGTATAAGTGTAAGGAGGTCTTGTTGACCTTATATAAGACACTACTTAGGCCTCAACCTGAGTATTGCATCCAGTTCTGGGCACCATACTTAAAGGATGTGAAGGCATTTGAGAGAGTACAGAGGAGGTTACAAGAATAATTCCAGGGATGAAGAACTGTAGCTATGAGGATAGGTTGGAGAGGTTGGGACTGTTTTCCTTGGAGAAAAGAAGGCTGAAAGGAGAATTTATAGAGGTATTCATGATCCTGAGGGGTATGGGCAGGGTAAATAGTGAGAAACTGTTCCCACTCAAGAGAGCTTCAAGAACTAGTGGGCACAGATTCAAAATAATTGGCAAAAGGAGTAAAAGTGTTGAGGAAAGTTTTTTCACCCAGACAGTTATTGGAGTCCGGAATGAACTTCCTGAAAGGGTGGTGGAAACAGGTTCGGTCAAGGTATTCAAAGGGAATTGGATTGCTACCTGAAAGGAAAGAATGTGCAAGGTTATGGGAATAAGGCAGGGGAGTGGGACGAGGTAGAGTGCTCTTTCAGAGAGCCAGTGGTGACCTGATGGGCTGAATGGCCTCCTTCTGCACTATAAAGATTCTGTGATTCTGCATTGCCTTGTAACCCATCACCAAACATGAAATAGTAGGGTAGGTATTCTATCATTAATTTTCTTGAAAAATGTTCAGTATAAAAAGATTTTCAAAAATCCAAACTGCTAAATATGGTATTTTGACAGTGCAGAAATAATAGCCGTCACATCAAGCCAATATCAAGTAATTTGTGTGATTTGGGCAAAAAAAGCAGTTGTAAGACAGATTTAATTTTTCTTCAAGCCAATTTATTGGCTATAACTATTTTATGACTTCTTAATCTATATTCATCAGCAGAAAGGGCCATTTAGTAGGCACTCATCTTAGTACAACTGTCTGGAATAATACAGTTAATTTCCCATTTTTTTTATGTGGAATAATTCTAATTTATGGTAGATATGGTAGAAGTTCATGTGGTCACCCAAGGGAACAAATTGTTAAAACCAGGACAAACAATTAATGAGTGGTTCAACAGAATGCAAGGCCACTAAGAGAACGAGGATCAAACCATAGCCTTGTTCACAGTCAGGCTTCATTGAGATGCAAGGTTATCAATCTTAGGTGAGTTGTCAACCTCAGCATGAAATGATAGGGGACATATCATCATGGAAAAGGTTAAGTGAGAAAAGGCATAAAATCCAGCAAACAACATGGCTTACACTTCATCGAAGCCAAGCACTGGCCTCAGGCTGATATTAACAGACACCACAAAGATGTCCAAAAGACACGAAACATGTTCTTGGGAATTGTGTAAAGGAAAAAATGAATATAAAGTTGCAGAAATGAAACATAAACTTACCTAGGAAGGTCAATATGAGAGTTGTCATGAATAAGAACAAACAATGTGTATGGATTCTGCTTGACTTTTTTCATGAAAGCATCAAATTTGTTCTCAATGTCATGGTCTAACCGGATAATATATTTCTCAGCCCTTTGATAGGCTACAGCATTTTCCTCAAGACCCAAGTCTACAAGAACTCCTGTGTAAAAACAAAGATGTATTATGTAACACATTATAAATATGGCTTGTCGCTGGATCTACGTTTGTTAAGTATCAAAAGTAAATTTACTGGGTTGAATCTTTCCGATATAGAATATGCGTGTGAGTCAGAACCATTTCTGGGGCTGGACCCCAGTCACTTCTCCAGTGTACCCTCAGCCATGATCTTATGGAAAGCAGACAATTAAGAGGATTCCTCTGAATTCACCAATCAATTAAGGGCATTGGGCAGAGCAGTGGCACGGGTGGCCCAATCAGAGGACCCTCAGCACCAGGAAGCTGGCATCCCCACCAGGAGAAGTGGGCGCTGCTGAGACAGAAAGGAGAGCGTGAGGACACTTCAAAATGGAGGTGCTCGCAGACACCTGCAGAGATTTAAAAAATAAAGATGGCCCCCAGCTGTTACAGCTATTAAAATGGAGGAAGAGGCCTTCAACAGGGCTTACCATGGCCAAGGCTGTGGCTTTTTCATCCATGCAGCATTGGAGCATTGAAAGGGGGTTCCATTGGCTCCCCAGCCTGCTGCCAGGAAGCAGCATCAAAGTACCTGCCAGGTCTGGACTCAGTGGGGGGCCAGTCCTGAGAAATGCCAGTGGGTTCTGAAAATGACTCCTAAGTGGCGTGTTTACCGGCCTAATTCGCTGCTCGCCTCTGTGGAAAGCATTGCTAATTCCCAGGGTAACCCATCCCTGGGAAACTCGACTCAAGGAACCACAGCATGAGGGAAAAATCCTGACAAGCAAGTCTTTGAACTTTCCCAGCCATCCGTTTCAAAGTCATCTCTGCAGGGCTGTGAAGATGCCCCACATTGAAGCAGTAAATACCTTGGAAAAACAGATAATAAGTTACACTGGATCAAAGAACTTGTGATCATTCTTCTCATTCTCTCAGTTCACAGAATCAAAGAATCACATACATATTGTTCATACATTTTGAATGCAATACTCCTGTTAAAATATTACTGTGTCACCTATTATACCCTGTATTTGGTGCCAGAGGATAGGTGTGATACTTTTAAAAATTTTTATAAATATTTATGTATATATTTTTTCATATATTATGTGTATATGATCCTTCACACTGCTGGGTTCCCAATCTCAGTCCCAAAATTAAAAGGAAAAATCAGATGGGGAATTTCCATTGTATTGGTTTGGCATATTTTGTAACAACCAGTAAGAAACAGCATTGGAGACAGCCTGAGGCCAGGTCATCCATCCTACCAACCCACTCACACCACCCCCACCCCCTTGGTGGATGGGTGGGGGGGGTTTAGGGAAAGAGTAGGATGCATACCCTAATACTACAGTACAAAGCTTCAAAAGATTAATAATAAAGGGAATCTGGGAGGTGAAGCAAATGGTGAAAAATGAAGTGAAGAATAATGCAGTGTTCTCCATTTAAAAATCACACCAATTTCCTGATTTAAATTAGCTATACCCCTAGTTTCTTTAAATCTCTTATCAGATTAAAGATAAACAGGTGAGTTTTTAGCTATAAATAATCTGACAAATTCAATAAGTATATTAACTTATAACTATTGGGTAACAGGATAAGTAAAGCCTGTTTGAAAAATGTTACATCCATAACAGAATGTGTTCTGTCATGCACTGTAAAAACTAATTTCGCAGCAGATTTAACTGCCTACCTGAATGTCGAATACGTTGCAAAGTCTGCTGGAAAAGGATCTCCGAAGAGGGTACTAAAATAATGAAGTCAACCTTGCCAAAACGCCCCAAGTCTAGGTTTTGCATTCCAGAGTCTGCTATGGCACAAACTTGAGATAATAGCTTTCGAGCAATACTAAGCTGAGATGGATGAATCTGGAACACTTCAGTGACTGAATCTGTAGAATAAAAAGAAAGCACATCCCATTCTTAAAATTCCACCAATAGCTTGCAGTTACATTACTGAACTGGTAACTCTTATGTTTCCATGTTTAGTAGTGAAATGCGGCTGCAACTTTTTCCAGGATCCTGTACAAAGTTATTTTTTCAACAATACTCAAAAATTTATGAATCTTCATCTTTAAAGTGGAAAACAACTACTACACAGCTAAAACAACTATTACACAACTATTACATTATTCATGCTTTAATCATCCTCTTCACTCTTTGAAGGTTCTTAATTCTCCACTGTCATGAAAAGATGTTGATGTATATAATGTTACTGGAAATTATTTCAAATTGGACTTGTAGTAGGGTCTATGTCTGTGGGTGCGAGTGTGTGTGTATTAATTGGATTAAAGCCAGATAGGCTGGGTGCTTTAATGTACAGTAGTTTTGAGATGTTAATTGGGTGAACAGTAAGTTAAAAAGTAAAGAGTACATTTGTATTTTGTTGAATAAACCATTCAAAGACTGGGGGTGAAACCTTGCACCTACCTAGAAGACACCAAGGAATATGTTTATATTACTAATAAAATTGGTACTATGAAAGGGGTTTTATTGTTAGAAGAGGTGGAGTTTAAGGGCCTGGTGATACAATGAGAATTTAAATTCTAAGGGAAAGCTAGATATAACCTGAGAGGAGTTTGTGTGTGCAGGTCAGAGGCATGTAATATCCAAGCATACCCTGAAAACCTTACCCACTGTGTCTGCAAAGGAACTAATTGAAAGGAATCTCATTTTGAATTTGTAAGATGAAATGTGCTTTGCCTAGTGTCTGTTTAAGTCTATGGGTTACTGTTACCTTGGGGAAGATTACCTGGGAGTGATTAATTTGGGGGTTTGTTTAATAGTTATTATGGTCATAATTTGTAGATGTGTATGTGTTTAACACCTTATAAAATTAAAAATGTTCACTTTAATTTATGTAAAAAACCACTGGAGGCTTGGTTTCATTTCTGAATTCAGAGTTGCATCTCAAACATACCAATTGAAAATATAGGTTATGGCAGTTGTTTAACGTTTCCCTCTGGGATTTTAAATAACTCAGCCTTTACCATCTGCTGTGTCATAACACCACATAAAAATAGACTATCATTCAATTGAATGATATCCCTTAAAAACTTTCTCTCATGGAGCCACATGACCTCTCTGTGCATACATCATTCTGGGCTCCTTCCTCAGTTCATTTGCTGAAGGGTTAATCAGAAGAGACAGGCTGGAATTTTCCAGCCCCACTAGCGTCAGGCATCATGGCGGGGAAGCAGTGGTGGTGGGGTGTTTTGGTGGGGGGGGGGGGGGGGTGACGGGACACAATATGGTGAGAAGGCCAAAAGTTGGTTTTAAGCCGCCATGACATCAGTTTGCAATCGTCCACTCCACCCGTAGATGGTGGGCCGCATTTCCCACATATTGGGAACCTAATTTCAATACCCTAGCATCTCATTATAAGCCCTGCTCACTGGAATGAGCCCCCTGTCAAATTTACTGCCCACATCAGCTTGACTTCAGAATGCAGCTTCATGGCTGCATTTAAAAGGTGTGCACCTGGTAACCTGAACTTTGAGGGGAACTTGGAAGTGAGTACATTGAACCTTGCGTAGCTCTCACGATCATTGCCCTTAGGACGTTAAGGGGGAGGTGTCGCACATCAAGGGAGAGGTGCCGCACATTCGCAGAGGGCACAGGCAAGTCTCTTTTTCGCAGCTGGCTTACAGTGTGGTGCTGGGGAAAGGGCTCTCGTATGGGTCAGACCGGGGTCGGGGGGGAAGCAAGGCAGCACAGACTGAAGGAAGTACACAAGCACAAGCCAAGGAGGGGGTGGGGGAAGTGAGCATTCTTCCACAGCTGAGACCGTTCAGCTGCAGCTCTATTGACATGCTGGAAGTCGGGCTTCTGAAGCTTTTCTGCCCACGCAAGCAACACAAAAGTATGAAAATGCCACCAAATGCTCCAGAACCTTTCACGCCTCGGGCGCAGACTGCAAATTAATGTGAGTTTTAGGGTGCAGCAGAGCAATTGGCCCACTGGGCAAGTTGTAGAATCCCCTTGTGAAATGTGGCCATGGTGCAGTCACTGGTGGAGGTATTCACAGCCCCTTGCAATGTCTTTATTCAGGTTTGGACCAGTCTACCCCCATGGTTCAAGCTAACAGCACAGCCTTGCAGAGCAGGTTAGGCGAATGTCTGTGCCTGAGCTGAGAGCACAGCATGCATTCCAGTGACCGAAGCTGCCGCCAATCAGTCAAGTGGAGTGGGGCAGAGGTGGGTGGGGTGTCGGACTCCCAATGATCGTGTTACATATGGCCATCCAAGTGGTGGCCAGCGCTATCCTGCATGTGTGAAGGGGCCTTCAGACTTAACCAAGAGAGGTTCTTAGGACACCTGTGCTACCCCACACATATCTCTCTTTGATTCTGCAGGAGGAGAACATCAGGATCGTGGAGCCTGGTGATTTAGCTGTCTGCCTCATAGCTTACAGAGAGCAGAGAAGAGGAAGAAGAGAGCAGCAGGGGTGTCTGGTTCAGCAAAGGAAGGAGCATCTCCCTCAAGATGAAGAGGTGGCAGGGCCTGTTGCCTATGCAGCTGAAGATCCACAGCGTGCCAATGCTCGGAGGCACTTCACTAGGCTGAGAGTACACAGGTGGTACATGTAATTCCTGCAGATGACTGATGCCGTACGACCAATGTCGTAGAAGACTGCGCATGCCTAGGGAACAGGTCGGTCAGATATGCCACCTGCTGCAGGATTTGGCACCACGGGGACATGGAGAGCATTCAATGTCAGTGGCCGTGAAAGTGACCATGGCGATAATTTTTATGCCAGTGGCTCCTTTCAGGGCTCCACAGGTGACCTGTGCAGGATCTTGCAAGCATCCATGCACAGGTGTATCCAGGAGGTCACAGGCGCCATCTTTGCGAAGGCACAGTCTTTGTGCATTTTGCCCAGGATCAGGAAAGCCAGGAAGCAAGAGCACTGGGATTTGTGCAGATCTCAGGTTTTCCACAGGTGCAGGGTGCCATTGACTGCACATGTTGCACTTAGATCTCCGTCGCAACAAGCAGTCAACTACATCAACCACAAGGGCTTCCACTCACAATGTTTAGCTGGTGTGTGACCATCACAAACACATCCTATAGGTCAGTGCATGGTTTCCAGGGAGTGTCCATGACTCCTACATCCTCAGCAGGTCTCAGATCCCTGACGTCTTCCAGGGTGCAGACAGGCTGAAGGGTTGGCTCCTTGGGGACAAGGGCTACCCGCAGAGGGCGTGGCTGATGACATCCGTGCAGCAGCCTCAGACTGCAGCAGATTGACTGTATAACAAAACTCATGCCACGACCTGGACTTTGGTGGAGCAAACTATAGGCATTTTGAAAATGAGATTTCAGTGCCTCGACAGGTACCGTGGAGCACTGCAATACAGTCCCCAGTGGACGTCATGCATCATCGCAGCTTGCTGCGCACTCCACAACCTGGCACTGCAACGGTGGAGGACCTGGCTGAGGAGGAGATGCATGTCTCCTCCGAAGGGGAGGATTTCGAAGAGGATGATGGATATGAGGCCATCGCACTGGCCAGATGAGGAAGCACTCTTGGGAGGCCCTCATTGCTGCAAGATTTGAGGAGGATGACGATGAGATGTAATGAGGACAGTCCTGATAACCTCACCTTGCATCTGTGAACGTTTGACTCCTGTGTGGCTGATGGCAGATCATATATCCTCAGTGCTCAGGCCCATGTCATGGAGAGGCCCTAATAGTCGCTAGATTCCAGGAGGATGATGACGACATGCAGTGAGAACACTCCCATAGGCCTTCACATTGCCTCTGTGAATGTCTAAATCCTTTCTGGCTGAGGCCAGCTGGCTTGCACTCTGTGATCAGGGTCACATCATGGAGACACAGCCGTGAAACTTTAAATGTACCTGACTCTTTGGCAGCCTTCAGCACCTGACCCCTTCAGGAGCACAGCATCACTGGTCACAGCTGCTGAAGAGATGGGGGCCAGCTCCACCTCAAAGGTGCTGAGAGCACACACAGAGAATGATGGAACTCTGTAATGCCTGCCCATGACATTCTGGCAGCAATGACAAGCACTGTCAAGTGCAGGCATCAGTAATGTGTCCACGGAGTGTGAGGCCGGATCATCACTTTGGCTTGAAGGTTACACACTGCACAGGGAAGAGGCCCTGGACTGAGACACCTGCCTTTATCTTGTGTAGGAACCAAGATTTCACATCTGACTGACACACACTGCTCATCAGAACAAGCCATAGGCAAGGAGACATTCTTGGGAGTTTATTTACGATAGTGAACATTGTGTACAAGTGATTAACACCCATGCCCAGGCTGTGCAACTACAACTTCTTAACTCCCTGAGAGGGAGCACACGGTG
Organism: Carcharodon carcharias; assembly: GCF_017639515.1. Classification (NCBI taxonomy): domain Eukaryota; kingdom Metazoa; phylum Chordata; class Chondrichthyes; order Lamniformes; family Lamnidae; genus Carcharodon; species Carcharodon carcharias. The sequence goes on along the minus strand of NC_054472.1, from coordinate 119,625,278 downwards.
TCTGCCAGCACCGTCGAGGTGTTCTGTGCTTGATGGGCGCCGCAGGGACTCGGGTGTTTTATTGACTCTTTGAATCACATTTTGATTTACTGTTGGTAAGTTTTCTTTAAATTTTGTCTTTATTTTTGCAGTTTCCCTTTAAGGGGCTGCCTTTTACTTTGTCCTTAATTTTGTTAATTTAGTTTATTTGGTTGACTCAAAAGAGTTACAACTTAATTCCCTGGAGAGAAAGCATGTGGTGTCTGTCGGCACCATCGAGGCCGTCCATGCTTGGAGGGCACCGCAGGGACTGGGGTATTTTATAGACCCTTTTGATCACATTTTGATTTAATGTTGGTAAGTTTTCTTTTAATTTTGTATTTGTTTTTGCAGTTTCCATTTAAGGGGCTGCTTTTACTTTATCCCTGATCTTGTTAATTTAGTTTAATTGTTTGACTTCAAAAGAATTACATCTTCTTAACTTTCATAACCCTGTCACTACATCTTGGTGCTTCCCCGAGATCCACAGTGGAGGTGGAGGCAGCCTGCTACGCTCTGTCCGTAATGTCCTTGATGGGCATCCTCTGGAGGGCCCTGGCCTGCTTTCAGTTTTCTGCTGTGTGGCAGTGGCATCCGCCTCAGCCTGTGGAGCTGGAGCTGTTGGGGTCACAGGAAGATGGGATTCAGATGGGCTAGACACTCCTGGAGTCACCTGGGTGAATAGCATTGGGGTGTGCACCCGCTGATCCTCCTCCCTGTGGTTGCCCAAGGGCCCTGGCTGACTCCTTGAGAAGAAGGGGGAGTTGGAGTGAGGTCAAGCTGCCCTCTTGCGTTGACACTGTTGGAGGCCAACTATGGCATCAGTGACGGAGTTCAGCCAACGCAGCAGTGCAGGACCGAAGTCCTGGACCAAGGTCTCCATGGCGGGCACCATCTTACCAGTGTTGACTTTGGTGTGTTTGCATGCCAGTGCTATCACCTCAGACTGAAGGCAGACGGACTCCTCCATTGTGCCTTGCAATCTGATATATGCATCGGACACCCCTTATGTTCCTGAGCTTCCCTTTGCAACTCCAGCAACTGAAGCATGACCGAGTCCAAAAGCTCCTCATCTGACTCGGACTCAGAAGATTTCTGGCCTCCAGCAGTTCTCCTAGTGCCGGAAACCTGGGAAGTCCCTGTCTCTGCCTGTTGTGCATCAGACAGTGTGATGTGCTCATCAGATTGTGACCCCAAGGTTACTCTAGAATTAGATCCCGCTGAGGTGTGTCTCAGTTGCAATGATGAACCCTTACCCTCTCCTCATTCCTGCCCACTCAACCCATGTGCACCCCATGCCCCCTCATCTCCCATGTCCCCTCAAATCCCTGCCATGCCCTTTCCACGCCCCTCAAACTATGTCACCCCATGCTCCTCTCATACCCCCATGCCCTCCATGCCCCCCAGATTCTCCATTGGATGCCTAGAAGTATCACTGTTTAGCATCTTAAGTTGGAAGTGAGTCATTCAAGTAGTATCCACTATGGGCAAATCTCAGGAGCCGTCTTTGAAATAGACATCAAAAAATTTAAACTTCTAACAATCTAATAGAGCTCTCACTCCAACACACTTCATAGTGAAAAAAAATCACCCAAAGAAGCCAATCAAAAAACTTAAATCTTCTGAAATGGTCAATCTGTCGTAAAAGCAAACATTTATTCAGTAACCACATCAAAGACAGAAAATATTCTAACAACCTCTTAAAACTGTCAGCCAGTCTACATATGTGGCTCTGTAGCTTTTGAAACGCAATCAAGCATTCATATCAGTCCTAGTTGTCAAACAAACCATTACAAATGCAAATAATTAGGCCTATTGAAACTGAAAAAAAGTTGGCTATGGTTTTTTCTAAGCTACACCAAGTGGCCTATCAATCACTGCAGTTCAGGAGCAGGTGTCTTTTTTTTCTCTTTAGTGAAATCTGCAGGCCAGCTTCTTTTCAAATTTAAAGGGCTGTGGACATTTAAAACAGTTCAGAGCATGACAGTAAGATCCCAAGCAGTGTTTTCTTTGGTTTTAAATGCATAATAGCACTTTTCCCATTGGGAAAAGTAGTCTACTGCATCTCAACGCTTACACAATGCTGATCAATGTAACGGTCAACTTACCTTTGCAGGACAGAGTCTTAAAATCAATCAGTAAAAACACATTTACCTTACACATAAATATTAAAATTAAAAGAATATTTACTTTTGTATGTCAAAGTCTGTGAATGAAAGAATTGAAGGTGCAGGTGATTGTTTTGAGTTCCTGACTTGGGACTAGGTCCCCCGTGGTTCATGACTCCTCTGAGGTGCCATGATCATGTTCTTACAGAAGGGGCCTGACTCCACAAAAATTGCAGGGGATTTAAATTGCTCACCGCCGCAAAGGAGCCATCAAGGGCAGAGTGCTGCTTGTGGGTGAGATACCTGCACCCTTATCCCATGTCAGCCAAAACTGCTAGAAATGGGAATGGGGCTGGAGCCCTAGAATCGGATCCTGTCTGCCATTTTTAAAAGGGCTCTGAAGTTGGCCCAACTCGGTGAAAATCTGGGCCAATACCTTTCCGAGAGTTATTGGAATTCTCGATCTGAGAGAGCTGTGGAGCTCCGACAGTGAGTATATCCAAGACTGAGACCATGGGATACAGGGTAATTTGATAAGGTGGATTCAAAATTGGCTTAGTTGTAGGAGACAGAGGGTGATGACAGAAGGCTGCTTTAGTGACTGGAAGCCCGTGTCCAGTGGCGTCCCACAGGGATCTGAGCTGGGTCCCCTATTGTTCGTCATTTATATAAACGACATAGATGACTACATGGGGGGTACGATTAGTAAGTTTGCGGATGACACAAAGTTGGCCGGGTGGTTAACAGTGAGGTTGAGTGTCTTGGGCTACATGAAGATATAGACGGGATGGTCAAATGGGCAGATAAGTGGCAGATGGAATTTAACCCTGAAAAGTGTGAGGTGATACACTTTGGAAGGAGTAATTTGACAAGGAAGTATTCAATGAATGCCATAGCATGAGGAAGTTCTGAGGAACAAAGGGACATTGGCTTGTGTGTCCATAGATCTCTGAAAGTGGAGGGGCATGTTAGTGGGGTGATGAAAAAGGCATATGGGACACTTGCCTTTATCAATCGAGGCATAGACTACAAAAGTAGGGAGGTCATGATGGAGTTGTATAGAACCTTGGTGAGACCACAGCTGGGGTACTGTGTGCAGTTCTGGTCACCACATTATCGGAAGGATGTGATTGCACTGGAGGGGGTGCAGAGGAGATTCACCAGGATGTTGCCTGGGATGAAACATTTAAGTTATGAAGAGAGGTTGGATAGACTTGGGTTGTTTTCATTGGAGCAGAGAAAACTGAGGTGAGACCTGATCGAGATGTACAAGATCCTGAGGGGCATGGACAGGGTGGATAGGGAGCAGCTGTTCCCCTTAGTTGAAGGGTCAGTCATGAAGGGACACAAGTTCAAGATGAGGGGCAGGAGGTTTAGGGTGGATGTGAGGAAAAACTTTTTTACCCAGAGGGTGGTGACGGTCTGGAATGCGCTGCCTGGGAGGGTGGTGGAGGTGGGTTGCCTCACATCCTTTAAAAAGTACCTGGATGAGCACTTGGCATGTCATAACATTCAAGGCTATGGGCCAAGTGCTGGTAAACGGGATTAGGTAGGTAGGTCAGGTGTTTCTCACGTGTCAGTGCAGACTCACTGGGTCAAAGGGCCTCTTCTGCACTGTATGATTCAGTGAATAGATTTTTGGATATCAAGGGATTTTGGAATAGGGCAGGAAAAGTGAAGTTAAGATAGAAGATCAGCCCTGGTCTTATTGAATGGCAGAGTAGGCTTGAGGGGCCGTATAGCCTACTGCTTCTATTTCTTATGTTCTGGGTCAGAAAGAGACGTGGAATGATTTTTTTTTGTATTCTCTAATCAGGCTTCTAGTTATTCTACATTGCAAAGAACCTGCACACAATTTTAGTCTGTCATCTATCTTATCCAGCATTTCTAAAATATTATTGAGCACTAAGGAAACAATTACAATGCACCGTATTACTGTTTAGCACCTTAGTTCGGAAGTAAGTCTCTTGCTCTCTTTTAAAATGGGCCATTACCAATACAGCTATGTTGGTTAGAACTTTCAGAACCAAAGCTTCAAAGACTGTTTGGAAAATCATTCTGAAATCAGAACAGAAAATGCTGGATAAACTCAGCAGGTCAGGCAGCATCTGTGAAGAGGGAAACTGAGTTACTGGGGAGAATGTTTATCTCAGCGTGTGGGCATGCACCGGACCTGACTAACTGTAAAGTGACGCGCGATGATGTCAGGTGAGCATCCCGACGTCATCACGCACTCACACGGTACTTCGGTCGGTGGGTGGGTGTTGGAGTCGGCAGCGCACCCACCAACAATTAAAAGGCCTATTAAGGCCATTAAAAAGTTAATTGAAAGAAATTTTTTGCTGCCCCTCCAACATACGGTTGGCGAGCAGGTGAAAAGGACAAGCGGCCTTTGCATTTTTTAGGAAACCTCATCCACGGGCGGGATGGGGTTTCCAACAGCAAATAAAAATAAAATCAAAATTTTTAATTAGTAACATGTCCCTGCTCACTCATGAGGGGACATGTTTTATAAGATTTTTAAAATCTTATTTTTCATTTTGAAAAATGTTCATCTCCCTGAGGCAGCTCTGTGCCTCAGGGAGATTTTCAAGCGTGCACCCGTGCGCATGCGCAAAGTTTGCCCTCGCCTTCCTCTTCTCCCCCTCCTACACAGGCAGCACTTAGCGCTGCCGCTTGCGTTTCACGCTGGGTGGGTCTTAATTGGCCCAGCAGTGTGAAATCGTGCTTCGGCCCCGATTGCGGGTGGCAGTCGGCTTCCCGATCGCCCCCCCCGAGCCCGCCCGATGGGGGGAAAATCCTCCCCAACGTTTCGAGTCTGAATGACTCTTCTCACACAGACTCAAAACATTAACTCTGTTTCTCTTTCCACAGATGATGCCAGACCTGCTGAGTTTTTCCAGCATTTTCTGGGTTTTTTTTCAGCTTTCCAGCATCCGCAGTACTTTGCTTTTATCATCCTGAAATCAACCTGATTTTACAGGTACTGATCTTTAATCTCTAATGCACATCCCATAATTTGCGTGCCATAAACAATCCTGGAAGAAATTCAGCACTTCAGCACTCCCCCACCCCTCCCCCCCCCAACCCCACCAAACCCCCTGCCCCCACATCCCCAACCCATTGACTCCAACAGAAAATCAAGAAAGGATTCCATGGTATAAACAAGGGTCATGGCACAGTGAGTACATCCAATGAGTAGTTGAGCTGTACAGATCAAGAAGGTCCCAGATTTGTCCCTGGTCTGCACTGAATTCTTTGGTCTCAGTCAAGGCAACGGTAGGGCCATTACTAGCAGTTGAAAATATGGTCAGGTTTCTTCAATGGCCAATTTCTGAGCATCGATTTCTGCTGGAAGCCCTATAAACAATCCACTGACAAAAATTGCTGGACTGTAAGTCCATTATTTTATATTCTGAAAAGAAGTTTGTGAATTGTTATATGCAGCATGAATGAAAAGTGTCATTTTATTTCACTTTGTATTAAAATCATGGCACCCATGTCACTCCACCTTATTTAATGTTAGACTTTATAAATACTGAGGTCAGCTGCTCAATTGGTAGGCCCAAGCAACAGGTTCTTACCTAAATGAAGTGAAAACAAGTGTCTAGGGGTGGGATGGGGGAGGTGGTGGAGATGGGAAATAGCTGTGAGATTAAATCAAGAATGTCAAAAGTGACATTTTTTGCTGTTATGTGCATTTTTCATGTACGAATGAGAATAATTGGCCTTCATGTAAAATCTACTAGTTTTCTGAGCATATCAACAATTGCAACACCAAAAGATTACTTGGTAGGATAATTCAATAATACCATTGTCCTCTCTAAATTTTTATTTGCTTTGCGCAGCCTGTTCATTTGAATACATTGCACCTTGAATCTTTTTTGCAGAGCTACCCATATCTTAAAGAATTCAACTTGTGAGCATCCTACACAATACCATCCAGGTTGCTGCATGGCCACATGCCCTTTGACAATGGTTGACACCAAATCCGATTCTTCTGAATTACATACAGATCAGTTATAAATAGGTACAAAAGTACGAACTCACAGGGTTAATAACGCACAAAAACCATGAACCAAACAAGCACATGAACACAAGTGTTAAAGCCACTTCTAGAACCTATAGTCAAACATTTAGTAATAGTGACCCTTGCAGCATGGAGCTAACACCGACCACAGATTCTGACGTCTTACCAAAACACCGCATTGATGTCATTGTAGCAGCTTCGTCTGATGGAACGTAGTCTGAAACATTTCCGTTGAATGGAACAGCAACAGTATTACTTCGACTCTGCTGAAATTTATCCAGGAATTTATCTAAGTTATCACCTGTAGAAGATAAAGCATTTGTCAGGGTACCCAGAAGCATTAAAAGCTTCATAATAATTCAGAAAGAATAACTCCGCAAACATAAACTGTAAACATGTTCAAAGCTTCAAAATATACCTTAAAAACAGCAAAAATCAAGTCAACATTTTAAATAATGATGAATGAATATGGATTCCCTGGTTAAACAGTCTTTGTATCATTTCTTTCTAAAACAGATACATAGCCTATTTTTTACATATAGGGTCATGTCCTTTAGAACTCTACCATTAAGACTATATTATCTCTCCCTATTCTTTCTGCCAAATGTGTCACTTCACACTTCTCTGTATTAAATTCCATCTGCCACTTGTCTGTCCATTCTGCTAGCCTATGTTCTGCTGCAGCCGATTGGTATCATCCTCATTGTTTGCCACATGTCCAAGTATGATATCATCGGCAAATTTAAAAATTTTTGCTCTGTTTCCCAATATCCAAGTTATTTGTATAAATTTTAAAAAGCAGTGGTCCCAGCATTGAGCCTTGGGGAGCGCCACTGTCTGAAAAATGACCAAAAAATGAGTCGCTGTTTTCTGTCCTTAACATAATTTTTAAATTCAAGCTAACAGTGACCCTTCTACTGCATGAGGTTCAATTTCATAACCAACCTTTAATGTGGTACTTTGTCAAACGCTTTCATAAAATCAATATAGACAGCATCCACTGCATTCCATTCATCAACCTTATTTATTGCAGCCAATTAACTGGGTGATGTAAAATATTATGATCCGCAGGACAAAGCACTTAGAAAGCTTGGAAAAACTGACTAGCCTTTTTGAGGGACTAGCCTTTTGTAAACTGTTCGATAAATATCGGTATTTCCACAATGGCTATTGGATTGATCTTCCATTCAGTCCTTGTGATGGTGCAACTTTGGTGGGACAGAATTTCTTCATGCCCCTGGCCTACACCCCTGACTCCCAGAGGTGTTCCCAGGATCAGGCTGATTTTAGCAATCTTGATGGGCTCTTGTGTCAGGAAGATGGGGGCAATACAGAGTAAGAATATTTAATTGGAGGACTGCTGACTTCAATGGGGTGCGAATGACCTAGCCTAGATAAATTGGAAGCAAAGAGTATCAGGCAGACTTTAACTGAACAACGGGCTGCATTTAAAGAAGAGATAGTTAAGGTAGATTCCCACAATGGGGAGAGGTAGGGCAATCAAATACAGAGCTTGCTGGGTGATAGTAAGATGAAACAGAGAAACGGTGCATATGATGGATGTCAGTGGATAATGGCAGATGTCAGTGGATAATACAAGAGAATCAATTGAGAACATGGAAATTTTACAGGGAATTGAAAAAGCAAACATAAGAAGCAAAGGCAGAGTATCAAATGAGACTGGAAACTAACATAAAAAAAATCCAAAAATGTTCCATAGGCATATAAATAGTAAAAGAGTGATAAAAGGAAGAGTGGGGCTGATTAGGGACCAAAAAGGGAATTTATGCATGGAGGCAGGGGCATGACTGAGGTACTAAACTAATACTTTGCATCTGTCTTTAAAAAGAAAGAAGATGCTGCGCAGGTCATGGTGAAAAAGGAGGGAGGTCAGATACTTGATTGGTTTAAAATTGATAAGGAGGAGGAATTAGATAGGTTGAATGACTGGGCTTAAGTTTGATAAGACACAAGGACCGGATGAGATATGCAGAGCAAAGCAAGGGTGGAAATTGCAGAGGCACTGGCCATAATTTTCCAATTTTCTTTAAATACAGGGGTATTTAGGACTGGGGAGGTGCAAAGAAGGATGTAAAGATAAGCCTAGCAATGACAGGCCAGTCAGTATAACCTTGGTGGTGGGTAAGCATGGGCGGAATTCCCCCATGCCCTCATGGTGGGTTTAGTGGCAAGCGGGGGAAGAAAGTGGCAGGAGGTCCAAAAATCGGTTTCACATCAGTGTAAAATGACAGCCTGATCTTCCGCTCCTGGCTGCCAAGGCAGGATACCTGAAACCGATTTACATCCTCTTAATGGGATACAGGTGAAGTCCCGACCAGAATTGCACACCTACGCCCAATCCGCTGTGGCACCGGTGGGAAATCACACAGGTCCAGAACAAGTCTGGACCAACGTGGTGTGTACATGTCGGGACTTACCTGAGGAAGCCCTGGGGCTGCCTCTGGAGTTCGGGGTGGAGGCATCCAGCGACCGTGGACCCTGGAACACACAGCGATGGGTGGGGGAAGCAGCTATCAGGTTGATCTTCCAGTTTCAGTGCCTTCGAGGAGGTCTGTCTTCCTTCTACCGGAGGTCCACCTTCTTTCTTCAACGGTGGGTCAGAGAGGTCCGGATGCCTTTTACAAATAGATGGCAAGGCATGAGCCATCCAGCCCGCCCAGCCATGCGAAACGTCATGGAACCCCCCCGACTGCATAATTAATTAGGCCGGGTCACACAATACGGTGCAAATACCGGATGGGTGAATTCCACCTGACGATCCAGGACAAAATCAATAGTCATGTGTACAAATGCGGGTTTTTTAAGGAAATCTAGCATGGATTTGTTAAGAGCAAATCGTGTTTAACTAACTAGCTTGAGTTTGTGGATGAGGTAACAGAGAGATGAGGCTAATGCTGTTGATGTGGTTGGTGCATATGGGTTTCCAGAAGACATTTGAAAAAATGCTGCACAACAGACTTGTGAGAAAAGTTAGAGTCATAGACTAAAAGAGATAGCAGCAACATGGATACGAAATTGGCTGAGTGACAAGAAACAGTAGTAGCGAATGGTTGGTTTTCAGACTCAAGGAAGGTTAAAAGTGGAGTTCCCTAGGGGTTGATGTTAGAACCCTTGTTCTTCCCGATATATATTAATGACCTAGACCTTGGTGTATAGGGCACAAATTCAAAATTTGGGGATAATGAGAAAATCAGAAGTATTGTGAGCTGTGAGGAAGAGTGTTAACTTCAAAAGTACATAAGTTGGTGGGATGGGGCAGGCAAGTGGCAGATGAAATTTAATGCAGAAAAGTGTGAAGTGATTCATTTTGGTAAGAAGAATGTGGAGAGACAAAATAAAATAAAGGGCACAATTCTAAAGGGGGTGCAAAAGCAGAGAGACCTGGGTGTATGTGTGCTTAAATCATTGAGCAGGTGACAGGGCAGGTTGAGAGTGCTGTTAATCCTGGGCTTTATAAGTAGGGGCATAGAGTGCAAAAAGGAGATTATAATAAACCTTTATGAATAACTGGTTCATCCACAACTGGAAAACTGCCCAGTTCTGGGCACCACTCTTTAGAAAGGATGTAAATGCATTGGAGAGGATGACATAAAAATTCACAAGAATGGTTCCAGGGATGAGGAACTGTGTTACGTAGATAGATTGGAAAAGTTAGAACTGTCCTTCTTGGAGAAGAGAAAATTGAGAGGAAATATTATAGAGGTGTTCAAAATCATGAGGGGTTTGGACAGAGTAGATAGAGAGAAACTGTTCCCGTTGGTGGAAGGATCAAGAACTAGAGGGCACAGATTTAAGGTAATTGGCAAAAGTAGCAATGGCGAAATGAGGAAAACCTTTTTTATGCAGCGAGTGGTTAGGATCTAGAATGCACTCCCTGAGAGTGTGGTAGAGACAGGTTCAATCATGGCATACCAAAGGGACTTGGATCAGTATCTGAAAAGAAAAGAATTTGCAGGGCAAAGGGAAAAAAATTCACTTGGTGAATTGCTCTTGCAGAGATCCAGTAAGCACATGATGGGCCGATTGGCCTCCTTCTGTGCTGTAACCTATAATTCTATGAATCACAGTTGCAGATTTCAAGGCAAGAATCTTATGTGCGCCCGATCCAGACACCCATGAAATTGCGTGAAATAACATTGGACGTGCGTCCTGACATCATCACGCATTCGAGCAATATTGAGGTCAGCAGGCACATGGGAGTTGGAGCCGGGCCAATTAAGGTCTGTAGCTCCCTGAGGTACCTCTGCAGCAGCTGTCTGCCTTCAGGAAGCTCGCTAGAAGCGTCCACTTGCATCCTCACTTTTATCGGCACTCGCCCTCTTCCTGCCCCCCTCGGCAGCGCTGAGGCTTTCTCAGCATGTGTCTCACACTGGCTGGCCATTAATTGGCCAACCAGTGTGAAATTGTGTTCGGGGGCCGATTGCAGGCAGAAGCCCATTTCATGTCCACTTCCGGGCCTGCTGACTTGGCGCACATGCTAAGCATGAAATTTGGGCCCAATGATCTACCTTAGCATAACCTGGGCAAGTTGCTCCTGGGCAAGAGTTTTACTCATCACCCTCCCTCAGGGCAATTACAATGTAAATCCACCAGCATGGCACAGCTATGACAAAGTTGCACATAGGGACATGCAACATACCTAGTATCACTATGATGGAAAACACATTGCATTACCCTTCCTATATTTGCATGTGATTACAATACACCCTCTTTATATTTAGGAACATGCATTAAACACCTGGGGCCGAATTTTATGGCCCCGTTTTGGTGGGGACAGAGCTGTAAAATGCAGCGAGACATTCTAAACTTCATTGGCTTCGGCGGGAACGTAAAATCCCACTGCCGTAAAATTTCACCCCTGGGATCACTGATGCTGCGAAATCATGGAATAGGAACCATCTGATGAAAAGTCAATGGAAAGGCTCTGTACTTAATTTTCCAACCACAACCACAACCTAGGTGTCTGCATTAGATTATGGTAGTAAGGCAGTGAAATAAGAAAAAATGATGAAATGAAGCTATGAGCATAACTTTTGCTAAAGAGAATTTTAATCTGGTGATCAGCATTATTTTCAAAAAGATCAAATGGAGAAGTTCAGGATAAAATTTGGTTAGTGCTGACCCTTAATGAAATATCACCACCCCATGTTCTGCTGCTGTATGGTCATTCCTAGTGAAACAGAAGCTTTCTGCAATCTCTCAACAATACACTATCAAAATGAAAAAAAAAATGCAAGCTGGACAGTAAGATTGAGATTTTGTTCTTATTGCTCTAACAGAGAAGCAACAGAAATTGGTAAGAAGGGGATCTATGTCCACATAGCAAGCTCTCAACCAGAGCTGTGCTGTTGTCAGACACTAAGGATTGATTCACACATTGCGAACTCTTCAGAAGCTCTTAATGGCTGGTTCAATAATCACATTGACAAACACCTTCATATTCCTTGCCTCAGAGATATGGACCATAAACTTTAAAAGGGCATTTCTAGGGTGCAACTTTAGCATACCTGCATTTGTAAGATGCATTTTGGGATAGGACCCATTTTCAATCACTTTTCTACTATGTGAAGACCTGCAGCCAAAATCCTGTCCTCAGATAGCTCTGCTACTGACTCACTTCATGCAGCCAGGATGCTGTGCAGTAAGTGGCACACTTTTTAAGTCAGCAGGCAATTCACTCAATTTGGTATGACAGCAAGACAGCATTGTGATAGGGTCATCCAGTTTCAGGCCCATCCAGAGAGTAGCTTGGAGAAGTTGCTGAGCCCAACAGTCAAGTTGATGGATGATTTATTAATGACGAGCTGTACTCATCCCCATCAATGATCCATCAAGCTGGGGCCTTGCATTACACACCACAAAAATAAAAAATAATCCACTTCTTTCATCAGCACAGACTCAGCTAATATTTTAAGTCTCAGCCCTACATATTACTGCAAGATCTGCTAAGCCCAGACTGAGCTGGGTTCATCCAAAAAAGCAATGTCTTTAGTTTGCAACATATATTCCTGTGTGTAAGTCACATCTTGAATTATATTTGTTTCCCTGGCAATTTTGATAGTCTCTTGTATAATTGGCTGTTTGCCAATAGCTCAGATATTTTCAATCCTGTTTGACTGCATTCGAAGAAGGGTCTCCCTCATCCCCTTGGGTGAAAGATGAGACAGAGAGAGGTCCATTCAGCAAATGCTCAGCTGGGGTGGATTTGGTAGCACAACAACACAAATTCATTAAAACTGCATCTTCAAAAAGTCTTCTTCGTTCTGCCAGGCATTCACTACAACTAGAATCATAAGACCTGCATTTCTTCTCAAACTCATGATCCACATCAGAATGCACGTTATCAGACATTTCCTCACAGTTTTTAAATAAGTTCTAGTTCCAGTTCCAAAAATGTAACGTGAATAATAGTTCAAAGTAAAATTATATCTACATTTATTCTTTAGTGCACAACTCCCAGCACGACTCACTGTGACCAGTTCAGAATTTTTGCACTAAAACCTGCAGAAGACCCTCTCTTCGTTGAGCAGCCTTCACCAGAAATACAATCCAAATTCCTCTGAAATTATACTGAAGCAAAATTCTGCATTTTCCTGATCGATATTACTTGTATAACTGTTTTTTGACTATGACACATGATAGTTAACATGTAATGTAAAATCCAGAGCCAGCTAACTCATTTAGCACCATAGGCTCCACAATGTGTTCCTCCCAACAATTCAAACCTTATTAAATCTACAACAACCCACCAGTCTGGTCGTTAAACTCATGGCCTTTCCTCTGAGAAATGCCCTATAAAACCAGATTTTTACATTTCACATACCTTTCTAGTAAGAGAGAAAACACAAATTAAACACTCAACACACAAATATGCATTTTTTTGTTGCAGCAATGCATAAAAGAGCTGTACTGTGCACACACAAAAACAGAAATCACCAACAGGTGTGGAAATTGAATCCCTCTGATTTTAATCACTCCACCATTGGAGCTGCGCCTTCAGTTGCCTTGGTCCTAAGTTCTGGAATTCTCTATCTAAACCTCTCGACCTCACATTCTTGCTTAAAGATACACCTTAAAACCTACCTTCCCAACCAAGCTTTTGGTCATCTGACCTAACATGGCTCGTTTACATATTGTCTTTTATAATACTCCTGTCAAGTGCCTTGGTGCTTTTTTTTTTATTCATTCATGGGATGTAGGCATCGCTGGCTAGGCCAGCATTTATCGCCCATTCCTAATTGCTCTTGAGAAGGTGGCGGTGTACCGCTTTCTTGAACCGCTGAAGTCTCTGTGATGTAGATAAACCCACAGTGCCATTAGGGAAGTTGTTCCAGGATTTTGACCCAGTGACAGTGAAGGAATATAGTTCCAAGTCAGCATGGTGTGTGGATTGGAGGGGAACTTGTAGGTGGTGTTACCATGCATCTGCTGCCCTTCTTCTTTCAGATCTGTCGAGGGAACCTTGGTGAGTTGCTGCAGTCCACCTTTAGATAGTACACACTGCTGCCAATGTGCATCAGTGGTGGAGGGAGTGAATGTTGTGGATGGGATGCCAATCAAGCAGGCTGCTTTGTCCCGGATGGTATTGAGCTTCTTGAGTATTGTTGGAGCTGCACTCATCCAGGCAAGTGGAGAGTATTCCATCACACTCCTGACTTGTGCCTTGTAGATGGTGAACAGGCTTTGGGGAGTCAGGTGAGTTCCTCACCGCAGGATTCCTAGCCTCTGACCTGCTTTTGTAACCACAGTATTTATATGGCTAGTCCAGTTTAGTTTCCGGTAAATGGTAACCCCCAGGATGTTGATAGTGGGGAATTCAACAATGGTAATGCCATTGAATGTCAAGGGGTAATGGTTGGATTCTCTCTTGATTGGAGATGGTCATTGCTTGGCACTTACATGGCACATATGTCACTTGCCACTTGTCAGCCCAAGCCTGATGCTTTCCAGGTCTTGCTGCATATGACCACGGACTGCTTCGGTATCTGAGGTGTCGTGAATGGTGCTGAACATTGTGCAATCAGCGAACATCCCCACTTCTGACCTTAATATGGAAGGGGGTCATTTATGAAGCAGCTGAAGATGGTTGGGCCCAGGACACTACCCTGAGGAACTCCTGCAGCAATATCTTGGGACTGAGATAATTAACCTCCAACCACAAACACAACCATCTCCCTTTGTACTAGGTATGATTCCAACCAGTAGAGAATTGTCCCCCTGATTCGCAATGACTTCAGTTTAGCAATGGCTCCTTGAATCCACACTAGGTTAAGTGCTGCCTCGGTGTCAAGGACAGTCACTCTCACCTCACCTCATGAGTTCAGCTCTTATGTCCATGTTTGGACCATGGTTGTAATGAGCTCAGAAGTTGGCTTGATAGCACTGCCGAAGACTCCTTTCCATTACTTTGCTGATGATCGAGAGTAGACTGATAGGGCAGTAATTGGTTCAGTTGAATTGTCCTGCTTTTTGTGGACAGGATATACCAGGGCAATCTTCCACATTGCCAGATAGATGCCAGTGTTGTAGTTGAATGGAACAGCTTGGCTAGGGCACGGCAAGTTCTGGAGCACATATCTTCAGCACTATTGCTGGAATATTGTCAGAGCCCATTGCCTTTGCAGTAACCAGTACCTTCAGCTGTTTCTTGATATCACGTGGAGTGAATCAAATTGGCTGAAGACTGGCTTCTGCGATCTTGGGAACCTCAGGAGGAGGCAGAGATGGATTATCCACTCGACACTTCTGGTTGAAGATAGCTGCAAATGCTTCAGCCTTATCTGTTGCACCAATGTCATCACTGAGTTTTATTACGTTAAAGGTGCTGTACAAATTTAAGTTGTTGTCATTGTTGAAAAGCTAGACTCTCTCATACATAAAAAGCAAGGCCCCTGCCCCATATGCAAAAATTCCACAGTCACAAACACAGGGGGTGAATTTCTGCAGAGTTTTTACTTCTTCTCTGCCATAATTTCAGCAGAAGAGCCACAGAAACCCAGGTTTGCACTAAGTGCGGTAGCAGGCGGGGAAAATGACGTTTTACCCACAAGTCGGCTTTTCACGCCGTATTGTCCCAAATCCTCCACGTTAATTACGCATTCCTGGGAAACACGCCATTTCCATGGCGGGCAGGCTCCAATTCTCCTGCCACGCCATCACCTTGCTGCTTAATCATGCCAGGCACCACACTTAAAGTACAGCCATGCTCAGTGCTTCCAGCCCAGGAAGGCAGCAAAGAAGACATGGCCCCGAAAGGCAAGAAGACTGAAGCCCTCGAATGCCCTTTGGATGCCGTGGAGCCTCGCTGTGATGTCCTCTAATCCTGCTCTGGCTGCAGGAGGGTCAGCAACATTACCACTACGGCTTGGTAGGCGATGGCAGTGGTGATCAGTGCCAATGCTGCTCAGAGGAGGTTGGCCATCCAATGCAGATAGAGAATGAATGATCTTATCCGTGCAGCCAGGGTAAGGCAAGCATCTCATCACTCTAAACTCACAAGCTCAAGCCCACCATACATTCACTGGCATCTCACTCACTGTCAGCTCAAGGGACATCACCACCCATTCTCACACACACACACCCTCATGTCCATCTGGCCTCCATCTGCTCTGGAGACTGCCTCCTCAGACTTCTCCATCTTGAGGCCACTTGCACAGATCAACATGTGCCCCCACACACACCCTGGGTTATCTTCCTTCCCAAGTACAACTCTCGTCCTGCAGCCTCTTCCCTCGCCTGAGGCCTCTTTCTCCCCCTTCGTCAAGCAAGCCCTAGCCCTGCAGCCACTGAGAAGCCACCCATGTATGTCTGATCTGGTATGTAGAGACCTGCCCATGAGCACCCCTAAAAGTGATTTGGTGCTGTCTGTGAAGTCTGGCGCTGATGACTGCGAGTGCTAACCGAAGCAAGGTAGGTAAACAGACCTTGAAGTCCCGAGTGAAGTGTAGCCTGCCAGGTTCACATCGTTTCTGTGCTGTTGTGAAACACGTCGATCCTCCCGCTGACGTGGACAGAAGATCCAGCAGGGGTTGGTGGAAACGATTCGAGTGGGCAGGCCTAATAATGATATGCTGATGTATTACAATGAGGCTCCCGACGTCTAATGGCAGGCTGAACAGACGATCACAAACTGGTTTCACACCATCGTGAAAACAAATGCGCCATATTGTCTGTTCACACCACCGAACGCGCTCGACACTGGTGGGCATGAAAAGTCCTGGCCCCCAAACATTGTTTTTCCAGTGTGCCCACAGTTCTGCTGCTGAAATTACAGTTGTTGTTTCAGAGGGTTTGTGTGTCAAACTAGGCAGTATCAGATTGGTTGCCCATTTTACCCAGCACCTGATACTTAACTCAATGACTGGAATAGAACTGAATATCTGGTGCTGCGTACAACAGGCTGCTAATCCAATCCGGCCTATTTTGCACCACTGCCCGGATGAACTTCTAGCCCAGGAAATATTGTTACAATTGTATAGAGTTTTGATGAGACTACATCTGGAGTACTGTGTAAAGTTTTGGACTCCATAACTAAGGAAGGGCATACTTGCCTTTGAGAAAGTGCAATGAAGGTTCGCCAGATTGATTCCTTGGATGCGAAAGTTGCCCTATGAGGAGGGATTGAATAGAATGGGCTTGAACTCCCTGGAATTTAGGAGAATCAGAGGCGATCTCATTGAAACATGGAAGACTATGAGAGCGCTTGACAAGGTGCTCAGAGGTTGGGAATCTAGAATGAGGGGGCACTGTCTCCAGATAAGGACTCAACTATTTTGGACTGAGATGAGGAGAAATTTCTTCACTCAGAGGTTTGTAAACCTTTGGAGTGTCTAACCTAGAGAGATGTGGATGCTCAGTCGTTGAGTATTTTCAAGGCTGAGATTGATAGATTTTGGATTCTAAGTGAATCAAGGGGTATGGAAATAGGCAGGCAAGTGGTGGTGAGGTCGAGGATCAACGACAATCTTATTAAATGATGGAACAGGACCAAGAGGCTGTATAGCCAACTCCTGTTCCTGCTGCATATGTCCTGTTGTTCTAACTATCCATGGAAACTGACCCACAAAAAAACTCAAGACTGTGGCATGATGTAACTTAAGCAAACTGTTCTGTCCTGGATGAAGTCAAGAACTTGAAACAGGAAGCTTGAGATCTCATCTAAATCTGGGTGAGTTTACCAGCACCTGATGCACCTCTACAGACAGCTTGCCTGACTAGTGAAATGAAATTCAGGCTGCCCGTCTTGTTTGTTAAA
Source organism: Carcharodon carcharias (assembly GCF_017639515.1). Lineage (NCBI taxonomy): Eukaryota > Metazoa > Chordata > Chondrichthyes > Lamniformes > Lamnidae > Carcharodon > Carcharodon carcharias. Next base: position 119,607,847 of record NC_054472.1, on the reverse strand, counting down.
TCCCAGTGGGGTTGAGGGGGAGAAAGGAACGATGGAGTGGGCGGCTGAGCCGATCAATACCAGTAATGGCCCACAAGAGGACTGGGGAATTTGAAGGAGCATTCATGCTTCTCTTCCATTGTGATGTCTACAGTATTTAAAAATCCTTTCATTGGCAGCCGCTGGAGAACAGGTTACAGCTTAGGATAGATGACTGCAAAATTGGTCAACGGCAATAGCACCTGATGGGCTGACAGCACTGTTCTACACCATCTTCAATTTTCTGTTCCATTGACTTCAGACATCTAATAAATCCAAACAATTGAAACTCTCAACAGTAACACTATAAACTAATAGAAAGGGCCATGGAGCTCCAATCTATGTGCTGGTTGTGATTAGTTTTTACAGCCACATTCCTAGATGGCACAAACCTAGCTACTGAACAGTGCTGACATGTTAGTGTAATGAGCATGGTATTGGACTAGCAATTGAGAGGTCAAGAGTATAAGCACCACCACTGAGTTCAATGGCTTAGAACTTGGACTGAAAAAGGCTGCAGTGAGGCTTAATTTTGGGGACCCCAAGAACACCTCAAAAACACAAAATTTGGTCAAAAATATGAAAGCCTTTATTTTATTGGCAAAGCATTAGATGCCTTAGGTGTTGCTGGTTAGGCCAGCATTTATTGCCCATCCCTAATTGCCCTTGTTCAGGGGGCATTTGAGAGTCAACCACATTGGGTGTAGAGTCACATGTAGGCCAGACCAGTTAAGGACAGCAGATGTCCTTCCCTAAAGGGAATTAGTGAACCAGATGGGTACAACAATTGGCAATGGCTTCATGGTCAGCTTCAAACTTTTAATTCCTTTAATTTTAATTGAAATTCAAATTCCACCATCTGCCACGGTGGGATTCAAACCCAGGTCTGCAGAGCATCACCCTGGGTCTCTGGAGTACTAGTCCAGTGACAATACCACAATGCTACCACCTCTCTTTGTTTGAGGCTCCCTTACCAAAATTGGTCTTACTTCTCTTTCATTGGTACTGGTAATCCAATAAACTCAAAACCAAACAAATGACCAAAGGCTTGGGCAATAATTCAGTAAATGAAACTTACTTAGCATGGAGGAAGTTACTGAAACCTTTGCAGATCCCAAAAGCATAAAACAATGTGAATAATATATATCTGATTGAAACACTTACCAAAGGGGGAAGCTTTGAAGTGAGATGCCAAAATACTGACTTTTCCGGTAATCAGTTCATAACTGATCTCCTTCAAGAACTCATTTGTGGTGAGCATGCTCTCTGCCAGCATTCTGGATTGATAGTAACCTGAAGAAAACAAACACTTCTTTAAACTGATTTATTCATTGCTATGACACAGCACACAACTGTTTACCGTTCAAATCAAAATAACACCCTACAAAATATGCAGTTCAAGCTTTAAAATTGTTATTTAAGTTAACTTCTGGTTCAGATTTTCAATTGTAAGGTTTAACAAGGTAGAAATTGAAGAAGTTGTGAGTAACATCTTTTGAAATTCTACCAACAAAATTTAACGGTGTGATGATATCAGTGCGATGGAATAGTGACTTAAAGAAGTTACCGAGGGCAACATTTTGAAGCAGATAAATTGAGATCAGCAGAAATTCACCAAGAGGTTGTACATTAGGAGTAGCCCCATGCAATTTGCCTTGTAAGAGGTGTGCAGACACTCTTCCCTTAAAAGGCAGGTTAGAAAATCACAAAAACAGCATATACGCAGCCAAGTCAGCTGTGCGCCCGCCAACCTGAGAATGTAAATCACATGGGGTGACGTCGGGATGTACGCCGGACATCACCCCGCATCATTTTACACATCGGCGAGCAGGCCCCGCCCCCGCTTGCCAAACAGAAGATTCTGCCCTAAGAAGAGTAGACAGGGGAAACTGATAGCAGGGATCAAAGTATCTAAATGTCACTGCACCACCCAGAAGAAAAATAATTTTTAAAAATGCAAATGACCAATCAGAAGGTGATGCCAGAGTGGTAATGCAATGATATTCCCATCCAAGCCTACCCCAAGAAATGTACTTTGAAATTTGTAAGCATTCCTAACAGCTCATGACAACCAGCCTCGCCTAAAGAAGAAACTGATCATAAAAAAGACACAAAGGAAGAGAAAAAAAGGCAGTGAAAGGAAACAGCTACAGCAAATTTATCTAAAGAAATCACAGAGAGGAGATAGAAAAGGAAAATGGAAAGAGTGGCAAAATAAAATTGTCAGATAAATAGTATAAATATAAAGGAAAGGAAAGGACATGCATTTCTACAGCACCTTTCATTACTTCAGGATGTCACAAAGTACTTTACAGTCAAGGAGGTACTTCTAAAGCTGTTGTAATGTAGAAAATCATAGCAGCAATTTGCACAGAGCAAGCTCCCACAAACATTAATTAAATATGTGGCCAGGTAACTTGCCTGATTAGTGGCATTGGTTGGGGGACAATGTGGTCATTTACAGTGAGAGAGTGTGAGAGAAACAGTGGGACATTTACAGCGAGAGAGTGAGAGAGAAACAGCGTGGTCATTTACAGAGAGTGAGTGAGAGCAACAGCATGGTCATTTACAGTGAGAGTGCGAGAGAAACAGTGTGGTCATTTACAGCAAGAGAGTGAGAGGAACAGCGTGGTCATTTGCAGTGAGAGTGTGCAAGGGAAACAGCGTGGTCATTTACAGCGAGAGTGTGAGAGAAACATTATGACCATTTACAGTGAGAGAGTGTGAGAGGAGTGGGGCCTTTAACGGTGAGAGAGGGAGAGAACAATGTGAGACCATTAAAGAGCGCAAGAGGGAAAACATCATGAAAAGCAGCTGATTAGAGAGTAGGATTGGTGAGTATTTTTAGTCTTTAAAGTAAAAGTAAGGTCTTTAGTTTGTGTTTAGATCTCTAGTCTTTTTTTTCTCTTTTTCTTAAAGGTAGCTTGTTAAGTATAAAATCAATACTGGTGTGTACAAGGAAATAATTATAATAAAGTGGGGATACTCGAGTAATCAATTAATAAATTGAATAAAATACGATAGCGATGGCAGGACAGGTGATGTGTTGCTCCTGCAGCATGTGGGATCTGCTGGACACCAGGGTGATCCAGAGCGAACACACCTGTACCAAGTGTTTGCAGCTCAAGGAACTTCAGATCTGAGTTAACGAGCTGGAGTCTGACCTGCAGAATTACACCACATCAGGGAGGGGGGAGCTACCTGGACACTTTGCTCCAGGAGGCAGTCACACCTCTCAGATTAGGTATTAAACTTGGTCTGTGATCAGGGTCAGGAGGGTGTGACTGCAGGTGAAGCAGATGTGGGGACTAAGGGGATAGCGTTTGAGGATCCTCATCCCCTGCAACTGTCCAACAGTTACAAGGTTCTTGTAAGCTGTGTGGATGAGAGAGGAGACTGCAGGGAGGATGAGCGAACTGACCATGGCACAGTGGTACAGGGAGCTATTCAAGTGTGGTGTGGAGAGGAAGTGGGAATGTAGTAGTGATAGTGGACTGTATAATTAGGGAGATAGATACTGTTCTCTGCAGCCTCGAGTGCAAGTCCCGAAGGCTGCATTGCCTGCCCGGTCGGTGCCAGGATTAAAGACATCTCTTCAGGGCTGGAGAGGAACTTGGAGTGGGAGGGGAGGGATCCAGTTGTTGTCATCCATGTTGGTACCAACGACATTAATAAGACTAGAAAGGAGGTTCTGCTGAAAGAATTTGAACAATTAAGAGATAAATTAAAAAGCAGAAACTCCAAGGTAATAATCTCGGAATTACTACCTGAACCACGGGCAAACTAGTATAGGGTAAATAAAGTCAAGGAGTTAAATGCGTGGCTCAGAGATTGGTGTGTACAAGGCACTAGTTAGATCACACCTAGAATACTGAGAACAATTTTGGTCCCCTTATCTAAGGAAAGATACACTGGCATTGGAGGCGGTCCAGAGAAGGTTCACTCGATTGATCCCAGGTATGGAGGGATTTTCTTATGAGAAGAGGTTGAGTAGGTTGGGCCTGTATTCATTGGAGTTTAGAAGAATGAGAGACAAAATTATTGAAACATATAAGATTCTTAGGGGGCTTGACAGGGTAGATGCTGAGAGGTTCTTTCCCCTTGTGGGAGAGTCTAGGACCAGAGGGCATAATCTCAGAGTAAGGGAATGCCCACTTAAAACAGAGATGAGGAGGAATTTCTTCTTTTAGAGGGGAGTCAATCTGTGAAATTCTTTACCGCAGAGGGCTCTAGAGGCTGGGTCGTTAAGTATATTAAAGGCTGAGATAGACAGATTTTAATCAGTAAGGGAATCAAGGGCTATGGGGAAAAGTTAGGAAAGTGGAGTTGAGGATCATCAGATCAGCCATGATCTCACTGAATGGTGAAGCAGACTCGATGGGCTGAATGGCCTACTTCTGCTCCTATGTCTTATGGTGTTATGACCAGGAGTGATACTCAGAAATAAAATAATGATTTTGACAGTGTTGACAAATCTAGATATAATAAATGAGTTCCTCAACAACAAAACCAGGACACAACCCAGACTACTTAAAATGTATGAAAACAAGCGTCCCTAATTTCCGTGGACTCTGTCTGACTGACTGTTTCAGAGTTTGGGTGGTGTGGTTTGAATCACAACGAGTTCTACAGAAAACTATTGCAGTGGATTTTCCTATCTGATTCACTTGAGGCTCCCAAGCAGAGCAAGGGGGAAATGGAGGCAGAATCCCAGCGTTGACATACAGATAAAGCAGGAGAGAGTCTTCCTGCATCACTTTCCTGTGCATCTGCTCATGGAGCATGCAAACAAAGGGGTAACCCAAGAAGGTGGTAATAGGGGTGATGTTGAGAACCTCCAAAGACAAGAAGGTTTGCACTGGTCGTGGAAGCACCTCAAAAAACCCAAGACAGTTGCAAGTAAGTAGCTGTCCACACACCCCACCCCACCACCACCCCCCACCACACACACACAGCAGGACATTCATGGTGCCTTGACTAAAGACCTTGGTCCTAATGGCCATGAGCGCAGTACAAGCCTTAGACCTACATCTCAGGGAATCAAGGGGTATGGGGAGCAGACAGGAGAGTGGAGCTGAAGCCCAAGACCAACCATGGTCATACTGAATGGCGGAGCATGCTCAACAGGCCTTATGGTCTATCCCTGCTCCTATTTCTTGTTTTCACCCTTCCAGAGGGCAGCCCAGGCCTAGGAGGACATCTGGTTTTGTAAATTGCCGAGCCACGAAATCAGCTGCACTGCTCCGTGTGTAAAAGCAGCACCTCCAGTATGCTGAGCATTTTGAGTGCTCTGCAGAGGGGCTAAAAGGAAAATCAGCCCTACTAAGCTTTATATCGAACTCACTGTCTGAGGCATGATATTGCTCAACCAAGCCATGTGTCAAATGTATAGCTAGCCTGCAACAGTTCAAGAAAGAAGCTCACCACTACCTTCACATAGGGATGGGCAATAAATTCTGGCCAATCAAGCGACGTCTACATCCCATAAAAGATTAAAAGAAATAACATCCATTTTTGATAACATGTAACCATGTAAATCAGACAATTGACAATTTAGATTAAATGGCTGGCTAGTTAGCAAATTAATCATCTTTAATAAATTCAACATTTTTTTGGAAAAATTAACATATCAATCACAATGCTATAATCTCAGGTTAAGTATTTGAATAAAAAAACCATTGGCTGCTGTTACCATCTTCAGCACCAGTAAATATTTTGTTATAACTGGATTGTTTCAAATAAATCTGAAATTCTACTTACCTAAAACCACCACACAGAATTCAATTCCTCTCATCTTTGATGTACAAATGACTACTACATAGTTAGGCACTTTCTGTTGTAGATGTACATCACCAAACATCCTTAAGGTCTCTGAGATGCCGTCCGCCAGGGAGTTTTGAGTAAAAACAACTTGCACCAAATCTCGTGAAACACTGGCAGCAAGTCGAGCTAGCCAGGGTAATTGTCCTGGAGACACAGTGGAAGAAGGGCCTCCCATTTGAAAGGATCTGTCTTTAAGACTCGAGTCCTGTATTGCTTTCAGCATAATTTGTTCAAATTCTTCCCTGAGAGGCATCTGGTCTGGACCTAGAATAAGCAAATACATTACTGAAGTATCAAATACATAAATGTAGCCAGATAACTATAGTCCAAAACATGACTCCTGATATATGTTGCTTTATGAAATCTGACATAGACCTCAGGATGGTAATGGAATGTCTTTCACATATGATACCATGGCTTGGATATTCTATGTAATGGAATGACAGGATGGAGCTTTATGCTCTCAATTCCTTGCACAGTGAGCTTTTCTTTAATCCACTCCAGAGCAATGAGCTGAAAGTCTCTCTGATAGCTGTAGGAGCCCTGTGTGAGCTGAGTTTGTACAGCCCCTGGTAGAGACTTTGGGTTGATAGCATGAAACTGCTGTAAGTTTACACTAATTGGTACTGTCACTCAGAGAGGCCACAAGGGCAGCTAGTGCAGGTACAGTAAGTGCCGTTTAACATTGACCCGTTTTACAATGAACTGAATTTTACGCTGACCAAGCAGGCGTGCATCCGACCCGATCGGTCATGAAATCAAACAGGATGATGTTGGGCGAGTGTCCCAACATCATCCCGTACTTGCGTAGTATTTCGATCGGTGGGCATGTGCAGGTGTCGGAGCCGCGCCTGCCATCAATTAAAAGGCCACTTAAGGCCATTAAAAAGGCAATTGACCAAGGTTTCACATTGCCTGTGCAATTTCACACTCATCACATGGGCAAAACAGGCAGGCAGGCAGCCGACATTTTGCAAAACCTCATCCAAGGGTGGGATAAAAACATTGCCATTGTGAGTAGTGAGGTGCAGGTTGCTTATTGGACTTGGCAGCTTCAATCTCTGTTCGGGGCTTCATTGTTAGCATTTCCAGAGGGCATGTGAGAACTCAATGGTGTCTCCAAGGTCCCCGGATGAATTTGACCATGTGGACCATTCCAGGAATCTGACAGCCTTCCCTTACCCTGGTAACGGGGATTGTGGTCTCCGCTGAGCAGGAAGAGAGGGGCAGAAGGGAGAGGAGGCCAGGTGTCCCAATGCAGCTTCCAGGGGAGCAACCTGTGGGAGGAGAGGCGCAGGCACAAGGGGCACAGGGACAGCAGGTAGTCCAAGGCGGAAGGGGCTGACGAAGATGCCACTATCCTGCTGCCGGTTATTACAGGCAACGATGCAGCTACCTCAATATGTCTGAGGTACAATGCCGAAGGAGGCTCTGCCTCTCCAGGGAGACAGTCAAATCCATTTGTCAGATGATTGGGCCTGAGATCAGCTCCAACTTTGTTGGTGGACACCCTCTGCCAGTGGTGCTGAAGGTCGGAGTGGCCCTCAACTTCTATGCCTCCAATTCTTTCCAGGGGCCAGTGGGAGATCTGTGTGGAGTGTCCCAGTCAGCTGTCCACAGTTGCGTCAAGTTGGTGACAGATGCTCTGTTCAGACAGGCAATGACATTTATTCACTTCTGTACAGACAAGGCTAGCCAGACAGAGCAAGCCAGAGACTTCACAGCGATTGCTGGGCTCCCCGCATCCAGGGTGCAATCAGCTGCACACATGTGGCCATCAATGCACCAGCGGATCAGCCGAGTGCCTTTGTCAACAGGAAGGGCTCCCACTCCATGAACGTCCAGATAGTTTGTGACCACAAGATGCATATTCTGCAAGTCTGTGCAAGGTACCCTGGCAGCTCCGATGACACTTACATCGTGAGACTCTACCAGGGCTCTTCAGTGCTCCAGCCCAGCTGGATGGATGGCTGCTGGGTGATGAGGGCTATCCGTTGAAAAGGGGCTTATGACCTCATCACCACGCAAGAACAGAGGCGGAGCAGCGGTACAATATGAGTCATGCCTCCACAAGGGCAGTGAGAAAGGACCTTACGTCTTCTGAAGATGCGCTTCCGATCTCTGGACTGTTCAGGGGGTGCACTGCAATACCCCCCAGAGCGGGTGTCACTGATAATGGTTGCAATCTCCACAATCTGGCACTGGCAAGGGGGGGCCCCACTGGAGGAAGAGGATCCTGAGGCAGCTCCACAAGCCACAGAGGGTGAATCCAGTAGTGAGTCAGAAAAGGAGCACAGTGAGAAGAATGCTGAGGGCGTGGAGATTTCTGTAACCTTCAGGAGACAAGGGACACCAGGGATGCCTTGATCCAATGCTTCTTCAGCTAGGGTGCCAAAGAATGGCTCTCACCTCATGCCAGGGCTGCCGCCTCCATCCAGGATGTCCAAAATGCCCCTGTCATGTGAACCCAAAGTCCACTCAGTGCCTGTGCATTAATGTTTAGATCCACTCATATCCAGCATTTCATTCTGGCTACCCTGCACTAAAAGTGAAAGGTGAAGCATTCTCAGGCCATCACAACAAAAGCAAATTTAATGTTATTGTCACATTCAAACCACAATGACATGGCCATTAGTGGTATTGATATCCACACCAGTAGACATATAAACCAAATATAGCTGAACAGAAGATCACCCGTGAACAATCCCTCTTGTGCTCGTGGTGCCTTAAACTTAAGTTTGTGAGCTCTGCACCTTGGTGTCACCACCCATCCCCCCACCAACCCCCCCCCCCCCCACCCCCCTTGAGAGGAGCCCGCAGGGATGGCAAGCAGATCGTGCGCCAATGTGAGATCACTCTGGACCTCCCTGCTCACCATTGATGGATGGGCACCTAGTTGGGATACTGGATGCCTCATCTATCTCACACTGGCACTGGTACCTGCACCTCAAGCGAGTGTGAAGTGCCCTCACCAACGTTCACTGACGATCTAACGCCCACCGAGGTGCTGGTATCTGCACAGGTGCCTGTTTCAGAATGCAGTGACGCAGGTGCAGGTGAAGCCTGGTGGTGCTTTGGCATCAGGGGTGTCTCTTCTGTGTCCTGAGGATGAGTGTGTGCTGGCGAATCTAAGGGAGAACAAGACAGTCATCACATTAAAGTCATTGCTCTGTATACCAGGCACCCTGTTGAGACAATGGAGATCTACATTTTTTAAAATTCATTCATAGGATGTGGGCGTGGGCATCACTGGCTAGGGCAGCATTTATTGCCCATCCATAATTGCCCTTGTTCAGAGGGCATTTAAGAGTCAGCCACATTGCTGTGAGTCTGGAGTCACATGCAGGCCAGAACCAGGTAAGGACAGCAGATTTCCTTCCTTAAAGGGCATTAGTGAACCAGATGGATTTTTACAAAGGTTTCTTGGTCATCATTTTAATTCCAGATTTTTGTTGAATTCAAGTTCCACCATCTGCCATGACGGGATTCGAACCCAGATCCCCAGAGCATTACCCTGGTGCCACTGTCTTTCAATAATCATTGGGGGCTCCAGGTTTGAGGCTCCCCTCAATGAAGAGACTACACTAGAATGGTTGCACAATCTGAAACTGTCACCTCTGTGCACTGTGCTCTTAGCTTCATCTGTGTGGGAGATGGATGAGGAGTGTGAGATGCTTGGGGAGCGTGCCAGCATTGATTAGTCTGCTCTCTACCTGCAGCGCCATTGCAGCCTGGCTAACCCCACCTGAGGAACATCTTGCAGGGCACGTCCGAATTGTGATCCTCGAGCTGCAAGGCACTCAGTCCAAGCTGCCGGGGCTCACCCCTTTGGCCAGCTCCAGTGTCAATGACAGTTGGCTCTCAGACTCTAACACCCCTGAGCTCCACGGAAGAATGGCCAGTCCTTAACACTTCACCACACTGATCCACGCCAACATGGTACTCACTACTCCTGAGCACAGCAGGTCATTGAACCTCTTGCGGCACTGCACCCATGTGTGCTGCACAACGTTGTGACTGCTGACCTGGGCTGCCACCTCCTCCCAGGCTTTCTTTGTCAGGCGTGGTGGCCTCCTCCTTCCATCCCTTGGTACAAGGGATTACCACCTGGCAGGTATCTCCTCTAGGAGGACCGCGAGGCACTTGTCTGAAAAGCAGGAGGCCAAGTGCCCACTTGACCTACCCTCCTGCCTGACGTCTCCAGCCGCTGCTGAGGCCAAAAGTACCATCTCCGCAACACATAACGTACGCTTCTTCACCGGCAGCCTTCAAAGGACTACCTGTGCCATTTTTAAACTGGCTGCCGGGTCGCCATTGGACCCTGCAGCTGACAGACCCCCACCCCCACCTCTTCCCAACCATTGGGAAGCCGCATTTCACGCTGGGCAGGCCTTAATTGGTCGGCCAACATGAAATCACGGTCGTGGGCCTGTTTCCTGGCTGCTCCCGGGTCTGCCAATCACGCTCGCTCACCAAGCTGCGAACTTCAGTCCATTGTTTCACTTTAATGTGAGGTAATGGGGCCTGTATTCTCGGTTAGTGTTGAGTTTCGTTTTAAAGTCGTCTTACATCAATCTAATGTAGCTCTGCATGACCAGATCGACGCCACTTTGGAGCAGCCTCTCCTGTTCCCTAATCCTCTCTCTTACTGCCAACCCTATGACTCGCAGCCTCTCCTGCTCCCTGACTCACTCTCTTGCCATCCTTCCTCTCGCTGAAGCACCCATTCCCCTACTCTCCTGGTTGCCACTTCCCTCTCCTGAAATCTCGCTGTTCGCAAGGACTCTGGAGATGAGGTAGGAGCAGCAGCTTCAAACCAAAGGGTTGGTGAGAGGAAGGGTCCGCAATGACCAGGAGCATCAGAGAGCAGGATGTGTGGTGAGTGGGAGGTTCAGGAAGCAGGGTTGGCAGCGAACTGATCCAGCACTGAATGGGAGGTATAGTACCATATTTCTTTTATATTTTAAAATTTATTTTATTTTAAAGTTACTTCATTTACCAATATCGGAATTTAGCAATGCGAAGTATTTCAACCTACAGGGTATAATGTTTCAATGCTTTTTTCTGATGAAGAACCTCCTACTGAACCTAACTACAACTTTTACTTTGGTTTTAGTGGGAAAATGTGAATCACTTGAAGTCAGTCCTCTTAAAGTCCTGATTTTAAGGAGCACAACTACAACTTTAAATGAGGACTTACTGTAATGGAAAAAATTGTTGGGATTTTACAGGACCCCAGGGAGCAGGCTGGGAGGTCGGGGAAGTGGTGGAAGGGGGGCAGTTGTAAAATGGGACGGGATGGCAAGATATGCCATGCTCAGCGGCTACCCACTGCCACTGGAATTTTACCAGTGGTGCAATAGTTGGTGGACAGACTGCCAACCCTTGGGCCAATTGAGACACAGGGTCAGGGGGTGGGAGGTGCCTCCTGATCAGTCACCCTGTGGCCCATGAGGGGCCCTCCAGCTACAAAGGCCACTCCCATTGGAAAATCCCCCTGCCCTCACGATTGATTCCCCCATCCTTGTTGAGGCCTGCCTGATTGGCTCTGGGGAACCCCAATGCTACCTATCTGCACGCTGGTGCTTCCTCCATGGCTGCTGCTCTGGGGCCTGCTGCAGTACCAGCAGTGGGGCCACTGTTACCAATAGTGCTGATGGGACTAAAGAGCTGTCAGCCATCTTGGGTGCAGGACGTCCTGCCTTGGAGGGGCAGAAGCCATGACTGCAGGCAGTTCACTGCCTGATCAACACAAAGTTCAGCTGGAGCTTCCATGCCCAATGGAAGCAGGGTTGTCCCTGACTTCCCAGTCGGTGGCCCATAAAATCCTGGCCAATATTACACAGATGCATTTGGGTCTGGACTGAAATTGGGGTTAAGACTTGCTGGAAAAGATTTTCCAGGATGATCTGCTGATAACCCCATATAACCACTTAAAGTAGCATGTATGTGGTCAAAATGTTCAGTCTTCACAAGAGATCTCAAAATATTAAAATAGTTTTGTCAGCCAATAAAAAATATTTACATGTGCTTAAAAAAAAGTGGCTGACAAAACCAATTTTAGCTAAAATAAATGTGGGGCCCATGTGCCCCAACTTAGATCATCCATTCAGATTGAATGGATTGTTCCAATGTCATGGTATCCAATCCTTCCTTAATATGAAATTAATCCAGCGTTTTTACCTCTAACAATCTAACAGGAAAGCTACTCATGTCAATCATTCTCTGTAAAGAAGAATTACAATTATTTCCCCAAATTTAAAATACTAAAAGATGAAAATTAGTCTTATGCTTGTGGTTTAGTGTCAAGTAAATTTCCAGATCCATGAAGACCAAAGAAGTCAGCAGTACTGAAGGAGAACATTTGGCCCATTGTGCCACTGCCAATTCTTCACTTGAGCGTTCCATTTCCTCGCTCTTCCCACAGCTTCTTTTTTCCTCTGCTTCAAATGTTTATTCAATTTCATCTTTCAGGACACTTAGCCTTTAGGAGAGATAACTAAAATGGAAAAGGAGGAGGGATAGCTTTGGTAATAAATGTTGGGTAAAGACAGTGCAGAGAAAGAGTCTTAGCTCAGAAAATCAAGAAATAGAATTAGTTTCAGTGGAGTTTAGAAACAGCAAAGGGCAGGAACATTGGCAGGAGCTGTTTATAAGTCCCCTAATAGCACTTGTAATATAGGTCAAATATAAATCAAGAAATTAGAGGTGTATGCAATAAGGGAAATAAAGTAATCATGAAGACTTTATACTTCAGATAGACTGGGCGAACCAAATTTGCAGTAATAGCACAAAGGACAAGTTCTTGCAATGCATGCAAGGTAGTTTTCTAGATCACTTGTTGAGGAACCAATGAGGGAACAAACTATTTTGGATATAGTCTTGTGCAGTAAAAAAACGTTAGGAACATAGGAACAGGAGTAGACCACTCAGCCTTCGAGCCAGCTCTGCCATTCAATAAAATGATGGCTGATCTTGTTATGTTCTCAACTTCACTATCCTGTCTGCCCTCCTTAACCTTTGACTCCTGTGTCTATCAAAAATCTACCTAATTCTACATAGGATATATTCAATGACTCACCTCCAATGCTTTCTGGGAAGAGAATTCCACATACTAGTGACCCTCTGAGAGAAAAAAAAAACTCAACTCTGTCTTAAAAGGGCAACCCCTTATTCCTAAACTGTGTTCCCAAGTTCTAGTCTCTCCCACAAGAGGAAACATCCTCCCAGTATCCACCCTATCAAGTCCCCTAGGGTCTTATATGTTTCAATAAGATCATTTCTCATTAATAATCAATAATCTTGTAGTAAAGGGGCCTCTAGGGAAGAGTGACCATAATGATGGAATTTTACATTGATTTTGAAAGTGATTTAGTGAAGCCTCAAACTAGGGTTTTAAATCTAAACAAAACAAACTATGTAGATATGGCAGTGTCAAATTAGTTTAGGTATATTGGGAAACTGTACAGTGTATTAGCTGTGGTTCAGTTGGTAGCATTCTTGTCTCCTAAGTCAAGAGAGTGTGGGTTCAAATCCCACTACAGGCCTTGAGTATAAAAATCAAGGCTGACACTCCAGTGCAGTAAAAGAGAATGATGCACTGTAGGTGGTGCTGTCTCTTGCTGAGATGTTAATCCAAGGCCCTATCTGCCTTCTCCAGTAGACATAAAAGAACCCATGGCACTATTTCAAAAGAGAGCAGTGGAGTTATCCCCAGCATCCTGCCTAATATCTATACCTCAATCAACATCAAAAAAAAGATTATCCAGTTACTATCACGTTGCTGTTTTGGGGTTTGCCATGCACAAATTGGCTGCTGCCTCTCCCACATTAAAACAGTGACTACATTTCAAAAGTGCTTCATTGGCTGAAAAGTGCTTTGCGATGGCTGGAGGTCATGAAAGGTGCTATACAAATGCAAGTCTTTCTTTTATGTTAAAAGATTTGATGGTAGACAAATAATGACTAGTATTTAAATAATTAATGCTTAATTTGCAACAAATATGCAATCCTTTAAGGCATAAAAAATCCCACAGAAAAAGTGGTCCAATTGTGGCTAATAGAGGAGTTACAGATTGTATTAAATCAAATGAAGGGATTTATAATGTTGCGAAAAAAGTAGTAAGCCTGATATTTGGAATGATTTTGGAATTCAGAAAACGAGGCGCCAAGAAATTGATAAGGAGAAAGAAAAGACAATATGAGAGTAAGCTAGCAAGAGACATAAACATACGCTGTAAACATTTCTCCAGGTATGCAAATTGGAAGAGATTAGTAAGTAAACTTGGGCCTTTGAGAAGCAGATGGGTGAAACTAAAATGGGGAATAAGGGAATGACAGAAACAATAAACAAATACTTAGCATCTGTCTTCATAGTTGAAGACAAAAAAGAAATTCTAATAATGGTATTGTATTCAAGAAAAGCGTTTCCAGCTCAAAGGCTGAATTAAAATATAATTCACATCAAAAAAATCCTATGAAGGCTAATAATCAGGTTCAAAACACACAAACATTTAACAATCATGTAGTAACAAAAATAAACAAGTTCAACAGGTAAAAGGGAAGAGTTGAACAGGATATTAAAAGGGTAAAGCTAACTTAAAATTATATTAAAACAAAAGATCAACATTCCATTTCTATATTACAATCACTGAAGTATATATAAATTTCATCACTTTAAGTACTTAATTGATGATCCTAACCATGTAAGGAATCCAGTTATATCTGTACCTTTTAATCCTGCACCTTGCAAGGTTGAATTTAGTCAAACTACCGAGTTGCCTTTTGAAATTGGGTAATTTGCATAAGGGAGTTTTTTGAACGTTGCACAAATATTAATCCCACCTGTTCGTAGAGTTTTGAGCTTTGCAACATGAATGACTGGCACTGAGGGCATAAGGTTAATCTCAGTGCGTGCTTTTATATTCTTCTGATCTGGGTGGTTTGCAAGTGTATGAGGCTAGGATGCCACAAAGGAACAGCGTATTCAACCAAGGGACAGACGTAGCCAGTGTAGATCGACAACAGGTCACAGACAGGGTGTCTGAAAGGGATGAGGGATGAGGGATCTGAGGGTGAACATTGTTTTTTTTTAAGCATATTGCCCATTTGCCTATCCCACTTCAAGTTGGCTTGAATGTGTATCTCCAGGATTTTCAAGCTTTCATCTCAGTGGGAGTGTAATTGCCTAACTGTCAAGGGATATGCACTCATGCCCACCAAAGTCCACTCACATGGCATTACATTTAGGCATTTAGTAATATTTAACAGCATATTGTTTTCCTCACACCATTCACTGAGAGCATCAAGAGTTTCTTGAACCTCATTGACCGTAGCCTTCATCTTGTCCACATATTTCCAGTATTTGAGGCCAGAAGAAGAGAAGGCATCATTAATGAGGAGAAGAATTGGCCCTAGCCGGATGCCCTGAGACACACCTGTATTTTGAACACTTTTGGATAGACATCCACAGTATCTGACACACTGAGTGCAGACAGTGAGGAAGTCAGCAATCCAGTGGACAAGAATCTCACATATATTTAAATTCATTAACTTCATAACCACAAATAAATAGCTAAGCCCGTCAAACAACTTTGAAAATATCTGTTGTAATAATGATTGAGGCTGTTCTAAGTTTATCTGCGGTTTTACAAAGCAAGTTCACAACCTCAACCAGGCAGTGAGTTGTTGAGTGTCCAGCCTGGCAACCAAACTGATGAACAGACAATTCAGGGATCGATGTCTGATAGGAACCAACTAATCATGAACTGCTCCGCAATCTTGGAGAAGCAGTCTGTCAAGGTGATGGGGCATAGTTTGTCCAGTGTTCCGGAAATAATGGAGAACCAAGGATCTGACGAGAATGAGGAACATAAAGAAATCAGTATATGTAAAAAAAGAGATACTGGAGAAATTAACGGGACTAAGTAGCAACAAATCCCCTGGACCTGACAACCTACATCCAGTGTGTTAAAAGAGGTAGCTGCAGAGATGGTGGGTGCAATGGTTTTGATGTTCCAGGATTCCTTAGATTCTAGAACAGTTGCCAAAGTTTGGAAGGTAGCAAGTATAACACTGCTATTTAGGAAAGGACGAAGGCAGAAAACTTGGAACTATAGGCAAGACAGCCTAACATCTGCAGAAGGCAAATTCTAGAACTGATTATTAGGGATGTGGGACAGTGCAGTTAGAAAATCATGATCTAATTAAGCAGAGTCAACAAATTTAATGAAAGAGAACTTGTGTTTGACAAATTTGTTGGAGAATTTTTGAGATTTAATTAATAAGATGGCTAAGAGGGGACCAGTGGAAGTAGTGTATTTGGATTTTTAAAAAGCATTTGATCAGGTCACCCCAAGGGATTAGGATACAAAATTAGGTTTCATGGAATTGGCAGTAATCTTTTGGCATGGATTCAGGATTGGTTAATGAACAGAAAATATAGAGTAGGAATAAACGGGACATTTTCGGTTTCACAGGTTGTAACTAGCGGGATACAGTACTTCGGCCTCAGCTATTTATAATCTATATTAATGTCTTAAATAAGCGGACTCAATATAACATATCCAAACTCATGATACAAAGTTAGGTGCGGAAGTAAGCAGTGAGGAGGATGCAAAGGAATTGCATAGGGATATAGACAGGTTGGGTGAGTGGGCAAGAACATAGCAAATGGAATACAATATGAAGTGTGGAGTTATCCATTTTGGTAAGAAAAATAAAAAAAGAATATTTTTTGAATGGTGAGGGACTGGGAAATGTTTCCATTTCGAGGGACCAGGGTGCCCTTGTACAAAGAATCACAGAATGTTAATATGCAGGTGCAGCATATAAATCGGAAAGTAAGTTGTATGTTAGTTTTTGATACAGTGGGATTTGAGTATAAGAGTAATAGAGATTCAGTACGATTATACAAGGCATTAATGAGGTCACACCTAGAGTACTGTGTGCTATCTTGGTTTCCTTAGCATAGAATCATAGAACACTATAGCACAGAAAACAGCCATTCTGCCCTTCTAGTCCATGCCGAAATATTATTCCGCTAGTCCCATTGATCTACACCTAGTCCATAACCCTCCAGACCTCTCCCATCCATGTACCTATCTAATTTATTCTTAAAACTTAAGAATGAGCCCGCATTTACCAGGTCAGATGGTAGCTCATTCCACACTCTCACCACTTTCTGAGTGAAGAAGTTCCCCCTAAACCTTTCCCCTTTCATCCTAAAGCAATGTCCTCTCGTGTTTATTTCTCCTAATCTAAGTGGAAAGAGCCTACTCTCATTTACTCTGTCTATACCACTCATAATTTTGGAAACTTCTATCATATCTCCCCTCATTCTTCTATGCTCCAAGGAATAAAGTCTTAACCTGTTTAATCTTTCCCTGTAACTCAACTCCTTAAGACCTGGCAACATCCTAGTAAATCTTCTCTGCACTCTCTCAATCTTACTGATATCCTTCCTGTAGTTAGGCGACCAGAACTGAACACAATACTCCAAAGTTGGCCTCACCAATGTCTTATACAACCTCACCATAACATCCCAACTCCTGTACTCAATACTTTGGTTTATGAAGGCCAGTATGCCAAAAGCTTTCTTTACAACCTTGTCTACCTGTGACGCCACTTTCAGGGAACTATGTATCTGACCTCCCAGATCCCTTTGTTCCTCCGCATTCCTCAGTGCCCTACCATTTACTGTGTATGTCCTACCTTGGGTTTGACCTTCCAAAATGTAACACCTCACACTTTTCTGCATTAAATTCGATCTGCCATTTTCTGGTCCATTTTTCCAGTTGGTCCAGATCTCTCTGCAAGCTTTGAAAGCCTTCCTCGCTGTCCGCAACACTTCCAATCTTAGTGGCATCAGCAAACTTGCTGATCCAATTCGCCACATTATCATCCAAATCATTGATATAGACAACAAACAACAATGGTCCCAGCACAGATCCCTGAGGCCCACCACTAGTCTAAGACCTCCAGTCTGAGAAGCAATCATCCACTACCACACTCTGTCTTCTCCCACACAGCCAATTTCGAATCCAGTTTACAACCTCTCCATGGATACCAAGTGTCTGAACCTTCTGAACTAACCTCCCGTGTGGGGCCTTGTCAAAGGCCTTACTAAAGTTCATGCAGACAACATCCACAGCCTTTCCTTCATTTACTTTCTTGGTAACCTCCTCGAAAAACTCTACAACTCTATCACGCACAAAGTCATGCTGACTATCCTTAATCAGCCCTTGGCTGTCCAAATAATTATATATCCAATCTCTCAGAACACCTTCCAATAATTTACCTACTACTGACGTCAGGCTCACTGGCCTGTAATTACCTGGTTTACTTTTGGAGCATTTTTTAAACAACGGAACAACATGAGCTACCCTCCAATCCTCTGGCACCTCACCCATGGCTAAGGACATTTTAAATATTTCTGCCAGGGCCCCTGCAACTTCTACACTAGTCTCCCTCAAGGTCCAAGGGAATATCATGTCAGGCCCGGGGGATTTATCTACCTTTATTCGCTGTAAGGCAGCAAGCACCTCCTCCTCTTTAATCTCTATAAGTTCCATGAAACTACTGCTTGTTTCCCTTCCTTCCTTATACACTATGCCAGTTTCCTGAGTAAATACTGATGCAAAAAAACTGTTTAAGATCTCCCCCATCTCGTGAGGCGCCACACATAGACGACCACTCTGATCTTCAAGGGGACCAATTGTGTCCCTTACTATCCTTTTATTCTTAATATACTTGTAGAAACCCTTCGGGTTTACCTTCACATTATCTTCCAAAGCAACCTCATGTCTTCTTTTTGCCTTCCTGATTTCCTTCTTTAGTATTTTCTTACATTTTCTTTTCTCTACAAGTACCTCATTTGCTTCTTGTTGCCTATACCTGCTATACACCTCTCTCTTTTTCTTAACCAGATCGCCAATATCCCTTGAAAACCAAGGTTCCCTATGCCTGTTAACTTAGCCTTTAATCCTGACAGGAACATGCAAACTTTGCACTCTCAAAATTTCGCCTTTGAATGCCTTCTACTTACTGAACACATCCTTGCCAGAAAACAACTTATGCCAATCCACTCTTCTTAGGTCCTTTCTCATTTCCACAAATTGGCCTTTCTCCAAATTAGAATCTCAACTCGAGGACCAGACCTATCCTTATGCATAATTAACTTAAAACTAATGACATTTTGGTCAATGGACCCAAAATGTTCGCCTACACATACTTCTGTCACCTGACCTGTCTGGTTCCCTAATAGGAGATCAAATATTGCATCCTCTCTCGTTGGTATCTCTATATATTTATTTAGAAAACTTTCCTGAACACATTTGACAAACTCCAAGCCATCCAGCCCTTTTACAGTATGGGAATCCCAGTCAATATGTGGAAAGTTAAAATCTCCTACTATCACAACTTTCTGTTTCTTACTATCTCTCTACAGATTTGCTCCTCCAATTCTCTCTGACTATTGGGCGGTCTATAATACAACCCTATTAGTGTGGTCACACCTTTCCCATTCCTCAGCAAGGAAAGCACATACCTGCCATCGTGGAAGTGTTCAGTAGACTGGTCCCTTGGATGAACGGATTGTCCTACCAAGAGAAATTGAGTAGAGTAGACCTATAAACCCTGAAGCAGTGACCTGCTGCTG
The DNA here is from genome assembly GCF_017639515.1 of Carcharodon carcharias. Classification (NCBI taxonomy): domain Eukaryota; kingdom Metazoa; phylum Chordata; class Chondrichthyes; order Lamniformes; family Lamnidae; genus Carcharodon; species Carcharodon carcharias. The sequence goes on along the minus strand of NC_054472.1, from coordinate 119,588,349 downwards.
TTTTAAATCCCCCCCCCACCCCCCCACCACCCCACTGATGTTGGAAGTTCTGTCCCCTTTAGTTCTGCTTGAGAAAGAAGGTAAGGAAATGAACAGCTATGATGCAGTGGATGTAGAATGTAATTGAAATAGGTATATACATCCATATGAGGAGATGAGGAAGTAATTGTACAAACTGACCACAATGAGCATAATTTGCCAATGTCACATGACACTCCATTCAAAGTAACAGGCAGGCGAATTACTGGTTCATTTCAATGGTTCAATTCTTCTTAAGTCAGAGTGACATGCCAAACACATGCACAAAAACATAGAGGCATCAAAATTCTTTGATGTTTCTATAAGCCTCCTCTCATAATTTCAGTCAGACCCCTCTCATTGAGTATACAAATTGCAGCAGGGTCGGCAGTGCAGAGCATCAGCTCAATACTGCACAGTGGTTCTCAAACTGGTGTACCAGACCTGCACAAACCTTCTGGTGGTTCGTGATGTAGGGTCAGCCATGTTCAAGAGTAAGCTAATGAGTTGCATGTTCTGCTCTCCCCTGGCTCTTCTTATGCTCTCTCCATGCTCTGCTCCCCCTAAGCTCCTGCTCTCTCCAGGCTCTGCTCCCTCTGAGCTCCTGCTCTCTCCAGGCTCTGCTCCCCCTGAGCTCCTGCTCTCTCCAGGCTCTGCTCCCCCTGAGCTCCTGCTCTCTCCAGGCTCTGCACTCAGTGTTCCTGTTTTCTCTGGGCTCCTGTTTTCCCTGCGCTCTCCTCTCCCCAAACTCCTGGTCTCTCCATGCTCTGCACTCATAGTGCTCCTGTTTTCTCTGGGCTCCTGTTTTCCCTGCGCTCTCCTCTCCCCAAACTCCTGGTCTCTCCATGCTCTGCACTCATAGTGCTCCTGTTTTCTCTGGGCTCCTGTTTTCCCTGCGCTCTCCTCTCCCCAAACTCCTGGTCTCTCCATGCTCTGCTCTGCCTGTGATTTTGCTCTCTTTGCAATCCTGCTCTCTCCAGGTTCCTGCTTTCTCCACACTTTCTCCCCATGCTCCTGCTTTTTCCTTGTTGTGCTGTCCCAGCGCTCCTGCTCTCTCCTTTCTGCCTTAGTTCTTTCTCTGTGCTCTGCGCACCTCGGACTTCTGTTCTTGCCGTGCATCTGCCAAGGATAGAGAGACTCCATGGTGAGACACAGGGACACCCAGCTCTGTGCGTTCTGCACTTACGTAACTGTTTTATAAAAAGCATTATCAGATACTATTTAAAAGAAATACTTTTGCATTATGAATATAATGAGGTACTATAATTTAGATGGTGGGTCAATGAATACTTAACCATTCGTAAAGGGGTCCTTCAAACAAAAAAGTTTTGACAACCATTGTTCTAGCAGTAAATCTTTTCAGATCTCACTTGGAAACAAATGAGTATATCCTAATATTACTTTAAAAGTAAATTGCTGAAGTCTTACCAAGGTGAATGAGATATTGTATTGTCAAGAGGATCATGTTTTCCACCGTTAGGATTTGGCTGTTGGAGATTCCCAGCTGTTCTAGCTCAATTGAAGTCAGCTGTGGAAACTTGTAACAATTCACGAGTAGAGGACTTACTATAATATCACCAACGTTGCCGTAAAAATATGGTAAAGTGCCATAACCTGCAAAACACAAGAAATATTTCAATCTTGCCTTAATTCCCAAGATCGAACCTATATTGTCTAGGTTAGGGCACATCACAAAAATACATTGTCATGATCTAGAGGGAGGCGATTAATTTTTAAAAAGAAATTCAATCTCCCACTTATTAATTGAAAGAGGTACACCACAAAGTTTCATATTTTAAACAAAAACTTTCACTATACCAGAATTAAACAAAGCAAGTACTATTAATATATACATTTTGTAAACCCTTAGATTTTAAACCTGAAAATCTCAACCACTTCCCGTTCTGTTTTCAATTCTGCCCCAAGAATTCCCCTATACTTTCTAGGATCTTGAGGGTGCTTTCACTTCTCCTGGGACCAAACCAAGATGCGCCACAGCTCTCAGCAATTCACTTTGATTCTCCTCAGTTTCCCAAACTGACACTTATTCATCCAGAGTTCACTCTCTCTGCGAGGATTCCACTGCCGATCTCTTCCACGAGCTTTACCAGGCAGATCTGACAATATTAAATCCTCATTATTTTGGACTTTTCATTCTGATAAACCCAAAATGCAAAAGAATATCTCCCCGTATACCTATCTCCATAGCAACATGTAACATCCAGGATGCTCCCAACAGAAATGTAGATTAATTATCTTTTACCTTCAAAATAACCCTTTGATTCTGGGATCCACGTGAATAATTTATATCTCTAATGGTCCTTTTACAAGACTTACTGGTTCTATCAAGAAATCCATTGTTTACAAGTTCCTTTTAGCTTCTTTGATCTGAGGGAACTACATGAATAATTGAAACCTCCCTGGTTTATAGTCCAACTTCAAAGCATTAAGACAAACTGGTTCCACCTGATAGATCCAAAGTAGCCATAATAATACTGTGCAAATACCTTTTAGTATCATCCCAACAACACAATAAAACTTTTCCTTTGAACTGTGATTACTCCAGGTCTGTTAGAATTGAACTTACTCTAGAGCTGTTCACCACTTTCTCAATCAGGTGTTTCCATTTACCTACAGTATTTAAAACTCAATTCCTAAAACTAAAAGTTATACCTGTAAAACACGTGAATTCTGAAATTAAACATTTTCACAACAATAGGTTTTCAAATAGTCGTTTGGAGTCCAGAACTTGAGTATTGCTGAAAAATGGCATTTTGTTGAAGCTTTTCTTTTTCCACTCATCAGGACAATTGCAAGAATACCAATGTCAGGGGAATCAACAACTTTCTACTGTATGAGAAGAGAGTGCTGATTGGTTGTAAAGCGGACTCTGATTGGCTATGGAGAATGCACCAGTTAATGGTGACTGACAATTAAATGCAAGCATTGTTTGAAATTTAAACCAGGCAACTTAACTCTATTTGGTCAAGGCATTGCTCTGAGGCATGAACTAGCAAATGGCTGTCACTTATTTTGTTTTGGCTGAAACAGGCGCAATGCATGTACATGCTCTTTCTGTCTGCAAAGAGCAGGGCCCTGTGTTTGAATGGTTTCATCCATTCCGCCAGGGTTACACACTCTTCTCATCACTCACAAATCCATTACCCATCCACAGGGATCTCACATTTCAAGGGACAACACCACTAACTCTCACACAGACCCTCATATCCATCAGGCTCATATCCTCTCAAGCTTGTGTCTTCATCCTGTCCATGGCTCCACTCACCACACAAACATTCTACGCAGTGCAGTGTGTCCTGCTCACACTCTCTCCATCTGTTTTCATGCAGGAGAAGCTGGCTCACATCAGCAGGAAGAGGTCCCAGACCAGGGGTGGAGTGGCCCATTTCAGGCCCCTCACTCACTTTGAGGAGTGTGCCATTGTGCTGACTGGTGAGAACAAGCGCCGTGCCTGCGGTGACAGTGAGGTCGGAGGTGAACACCCTCATGAGGATCCTGCACCACATCAACCCTCTCTCAACAAAACTGTGAGTGCTCTCTCTCCTGCTTTTGACTTTGCTGCCATGCACTACTTATCTCTTCTTTGATTCACAGGGAGCTCTGCCAAGTGACCGACACCCTCAGGCAGCAAGTCCCTCAGCTCCATTCAGGTCCTCACCTCCAGCCAAAAGGACGCTTCCTCCAATGAAGAGTTGGAAATAAGCAGCCTGGAAGACCAGTCACAGTGATTATCCACATCCTCCACCAGCGCAGAAACACACATCTCGGTGGGACCTTAATCCAGAGCAGGCTCAGGTTCACAATCTGGTGGTCACCGCACAGACACATGTCTGCAGTAGGAGGAGGGAGGTTCAGCCAAGCTCCCTGGCACTTGGATGACTGCTGGGGAAGAGGCATCTGTCAGGTCAGAGTCAGGTGACAAGCCTCTGGAGTTGGCCTTCCAACTCATCCTGGAGAGTCAGCAGAAGGCGGGAGAACATTATGCAGAACTGTTGGAAGCCCTCAACAGAGCAGCACGTGGGTTGGAGGAGTGCATCTGCCTGCTCTCTGATGAAGTGGTGCCCATACGTATGTGTAGGGAGGTCTCCATGGGGAGGATGGTGGACACCTTGGAGACCCTGGTCCAGCAGAACACAGATGTGTGCAGGCCTGCACTCCATCACAGGAGCCATGGATGAGTTCCTGCAGTGGCAATGCGAGAGGGAAACGGGTCGCCTCGACGTCCCTCCAGGTGCTCCTACCCTTCAAGGAGTCAGGCCAGGGCACCCAAAGGGAGGATTGGCAGTTGAACACTCCTGGGTTATCGACTCAGTAATCTCAGAGGCTGTCTGCTCCCTCCGAGTCCCCTTTGCCTGTGAGCCCCTCATCCTCGTCCTCTGTCACCGCAGAGGGGGCAGCTGGCCAATGAGTGATTCTGGGGGGGAGAAGTGTGTGTGTATGTGGCAGGGCCTGTTGGAGCCTCATACAGGCACTCTCCCACTCATGTGAACCCTTTCCATGTCACACTTATCTCACTGTCCTGAGCATTTTCAATACTGCCTGCTGGGGTTTACTTTCAATTGTCCATCTGAGTTGACCTGCATCTCCACCCACCGAATGATCACACACCCATGCAGAACCTGATCTTACCCACCACGACTCTCATTTCACTTTTGATTTAGACAGCAAGGTCGTGATTCAGCTTTTTGTGCGCATCCTGTCTTTTCCCCTCCCCCTGCCACCCATTTCCTTTCCCCCATCACTGTTGGCTCCCTTGGCATCACCTTGCACCTCCCCTCCATGACCAACCAACCATAACCCTCTTCCTTTGGGAATGTCCAGGTGGACGTGCACATTCCCTTCCTTCCCGAAAATCCCACCCCCATTCACCTCCCCAAGTTCCTTCTTCCCACCCCCAGAGTCCGTGTCTGCCTCCGAAACCTCATCTACTACCCTCACCATCCCTTCTACCATTAGCGCCTCACTCTGCAACCGGTCATTCTCACCATTCACTCGTACCACACCCACTCTCAGTTCACTCCCCAGGAGGCTGTCATGGACTCATCATGGACCTCACTTGCATGTTCACCTGGATATTCCTCCCTCCAGACCCCTTCTCCCCAGAACCCCTTCCCCCTTGGAACTCCTTTCCTCCCACCCCCAGACTCACCCCCGGCCTTAGCTCTCCCCATCCCCCCCAGACGCGCCCCACTGCTTCGTCCTTCCCCGTTCCTAACTCATTCATATACCCTTCCTTCTTCCGCAAAGTTTAGTGGTATCCCTTTCCTGACTCCTTCCTCCACCCTTACATCTTCCTCCAGCCTTACACCCTCCCGTCTCCGTATCCCTTCCTCCCCCGGCACTCCCTCCCCTCACCACACACCTTTCTCCGCACCCCTGGTCTCCCTCCCCTCTCCACACTCCTTCCGCCCCACACATTCCACACCCCTTACACCTACCTCCCCAACTGCCGTCTTCTCCCGTTACCCCCTCCATCACCCCTCCCAACCTCACCCCATCCTGACACCTTCATTCCCCATTCCCAACCTCCCCCCATCCTGACACCAATCCTAAGCCTTCCTCTCCCACCCACTGGGATCTCTCTCTCAAACACAGCTGGACATTCCTCTCCAACCCCATGACAATGATCCGTTGTGAGCAGACCCTCAACAGTGGCTTGCCAACTTCCATGCGACTCCACCCAGCATGCCATGGACATTCCTCCAGTGTGCCATTGCTGTTAGGCTCCAGCATTTTCTGCTCCTCTGATATCTGCAACATGAGCAAGGTCCTGGCGGTCAGTCCCGACTTCTGCATGTCACACTTGTCAAGATGTGTTCTGTTCCAGTGTGCAATCACGCTGACGTGGGCGGTGGGAGTGGGGGTGGGGAAATGACTCCGGCGGGCTGACTTTATAATGATACGTTGATGTATTACAATGAGGCTTCCGACGTCCAATGGCAGAGAACACAGCCCGTCATTGACGGGCTGAGTGGACGATTGCAAACTGCTTTCACAATGTTGTGAAACTGATTTCTGGCCTTCTCACCATATTGTCCGCTCATGCCACTGAGCATGCCCAACGCCAGCGGGCACAGAAAATTCTGCCCTGTGTTTTGAGTTTTGCAAGCACAGGCTGGTTGGGCACAGTCTGTGCCTTGCCCGTTGCGAACAGCAACAGTGACGTGCTGCTTGATATGATCTGCCATTCTTTGGGATGCATGGCCTTCATACCTAGCATCACACTGGCACTAAAATTCATATACCACATTGCTCATTTGTCTGATAGGCACAACATCTTTTTGGTTTGATGACAGCTTCCTGTTATTGGGGATGTCTTGTGTTGTTACTGCATAGTAGCAGCATGAAACAGCTAGCTTCATCTGTTGCTCAAATTTTTGAGACACTTTGCCCTTTCAGGGAGATCTGAGGTAGACTGGGCACTTTTCAGGGCTGAAAGTGAGGGTCTGAGGCCCCTTCATGAGTTTGTGAGATATACAGCATGAAATAATCTGATCAGGGTAATCATATCAGACAAACTCAAGTGCAAGACAAACAACTTCGGCAAAATGTCTTTTTTCAGCAATAGTCAAAAATGTTTTCAAGCAGAAATATTTTGAATAATATGCACTGGTTAACCTTCGAAAGAAGACAGATTTATTCGACTTTTTTGTTATTAAATCAAAAGAAAAATAGTTACATATTCAAAAGGTAAATGGGCTGTGTGATACTGACCAGGAGATCAGGAAGCCCCTGTGTTAATCCCTGTCCGAAGGAGCTATAGCTAATCTCAGCTATCAGAGTGATGGGGTGTTACACTTGGTCTCAAAGTCCTTGCGATAGAAGAGCAAAAATAAACTAAATCAAGGTTGCTGCCCCTGATCATGATCAGTAACTTCAGCTGGATGCTTAGGTGGTAAGTGTGATAAGTTTCGGGTCTGCACTAGATATTTTCTCTGGTTAACCATCACTCTTCTCACCCAATAAATAAAATTTAGGTCACTTGCAATCAGCAACAACTGCTCAAAATCTAGATGCGCAATAAACCGTACAGGGAGTGGGAGGTATAACAATGAGATCATGTGCTACATGAGCTAGATACCGTTTCTCACTTGGACAATCCTAAACCTCCAAAAGATGGACTTTCACAATGATATACAAGGTCAAAGTTGAGGCCTCAAATTAGTTTATTTAAAAGTTATTAAGCCGTAAGTGAAAGGATAAAGAAATATTTGAAATATAACAGTATAACTTTATCCTGTATCCCTCCTTATAACAAATAAATATATGCCATACAAGCAGACTTGGACAATCATATAATTCTCACTGTGTTAGAAAAGGAAAGGAAAAAAATCAATTTTAAAAAATACACAGTAAAGACAAATACGCCAAGTATAAGATGACACAGTGGTATATGCTTGTTCTGAAATCAAACATGGGGAGATGTTTACAGATAGCACAGATAATTTTTGAGCTAATTACTGAAGCGTAGCTGGACTTTCTGTTTTATCATTCCACAAAAACTAAATCAGTAACTTTCATTCAACAAGCTCTTTGTTCAGGAAACATGATATTAACAGATAGTTCAACAGTGCTACGATGGATTAAAGGGCCCCAATTTCCTGTTATGTGTGGCTGGCAGGCAATGGTCCTTACTGCTGCTCAGTAAATTGCCCCTAATTATTATACAATGGAGTCCATCTCATTTTAACGTATTAAAATATTTTAACAAATCTTAACATGCAATTAATATTAAGTAGTAATTAAGTAGTGATGCCATAACTGTTAGATCAGGAACAGCAGAAAAACTACATACCTATAAGAATAACAGGTCTCACTCCAGAATTATTTAATAAGTTTTCAGGGATGATAACAGTTTCCCCTGCAGGGATTGCTTGTGGCTGCAAAACTCCAGCTGTCATTGACTGAAGAACAGGAATGGGTAGCAAAGCATCTATCAAGACAAATAACAAAGAAACACAGTATTTTTAATGTTGCTCAAATTTTTGATGTTAAAAAATAATTACAGCATAGGACATGATGGTTTCTGAAATATGTTACAAAGACAAGTAGCACAACTAAATTATACTGATAGGTTCTAAGTTCTGGGTCACAAACATTATCCATAAGCAAAACTTCCCCTGACAGCTCCATGCTTGCTTCAATTTGCCACAGTTTATGATACTGCCAAGTAATACAATGCATTATACAATTATAAAGTTACACAACACACAAGTTCAACATTAATTTTTCCTTAGTTCTGATGAAGAGTCATTTGGAATCGAAACGTTAACTGTGTTCCTCACCGCAGATGCTGTCAGACCTGCTGAGTTTTTCCAGGTATTTTTGTTTTTGTTTTGGATTTCCAGCATCCGCAGTTTTTTTGCTTTTATCAACATTAATCTGTAGTGTTTTTAGGGGAATTAAATGAAAACATACATTTGTCCCTCTGAAGTGTCAGTGGTTGGACCAGGGTGGCAGCATTACAGCATAAGCCACAAAGGGAAATCTGCTCTTGGAAATTTTGGCTTTATGGTAACAGTGTACCAGTTTACCATAGTACCACAGCATACTGTTGCTCAGCTGCCCATGTCTCACTGTATTAAAATTACAATTGATCTATCACACCTTTAAACTCCCAATCTCAGTCAGGTTGGTGTGGCAAGGCTGTTAAATTGGGAGGTCAGAGGAAGTGTAACTTCAGGGTAACTCTTCTCTATCTTGCAGCAATATTGGTAACGACCAGGGAATATAAGTTCTTAACACCCTCCCACTTGCTGACAGTGTGAGCTGCAGCAGGAAGGGCAGACACAACAACAACTTGGATTTATGTAGCACCTTTAATGTAGCCAGACATCTCAGGGGGCTTCACAGGAACATTATCAAACAAAATTTAACACTGAGTTACACGGGAGATATTAGGTCAGATGACCAAAATCTTGGTTGAAGAGGGAGGTTTTAAGGAACGTCTTGAAAGAGGGAAGTGAGGTGGGGATACAGAGAAATGTAGAGAGGGAATTCCAAGGCTTAGGGCCTAGGCAACTGAAGGCGTAGCTGCCAGTGATGGTGGAATTAAGATCAGGTGTGCAAGAGGCCAGAATTGGAGCAGCGCGGAGATCGCATAGAGTGTCGAGCTGAAGGAGGTTACAGAGATAGGGAGGAGTCAGGTCATGGAGGAATTTGAAAACTGAAATATAAATTTTAAAAAGGAGGAATTGCCAGAGCAAAATCCAGTGTGGGTCAGTGTGCACAGGGGTGATGGGTGAACGGCAATGAATGAGAGTTCGGAAACAGTGTTTTAGATTATTTCAAATTTATATAGAAGTGGAAGTTGTGAGCTGATTAGGAGGGGATTAGAATAGAGGTAATAAAGCCATGGATAAGTGTTTCAGCAGCAGACGAGCTGAGGCAGGGTTGGAGTTGGGCTAGGTTAAGGAGCTGTTCTTTGTCATCGAGCAGATATGTAGCTGGAAGCTCATCTTGGGTCCAATGCAACACCAAGGTTGAGAATAGTCTGGCTCAGCCTCAGACCATGACCAGGGAGAGGGATGGAATTGGTGGGTAAAACCAAAGACAATGACTTCCCAATATTTAGTTAAAGAAAATTTCTGTTCATCCAGCACTAGGTGCTGGACAAGCACTGTGACAAATCAAAGAGAGTGAAGGGGTTGACTGACTTGGTGGTGAGGTAGAGCTGGCTGTCACAGCGTACAGGTGGAATCCGATGCCAAGTTTCTGGATGATTGCACAAGGGGTAGCATGGAAATAAGAAGTAAGAGATACATCAATTTGCTCCTCAGTTATACAAAGAAGCAGCAATGAAAGAGCTCACTGATCAGACTGGGTGGGGGTTTTCAGACATTTCTTACCAGATCTTGTCACTGGTTGCACAGCTGGAACAGGGACTACTGCAGGTGCAGATATGGGAGAACCAGGAGACCAGCCACGATGACGTTTCTTTGGTGGTCCAGAGCTTGTCATGATGCCTGCAAGTAATGGAAGGAAGGACTTTTATTTCTTTAAAACAATAAACAAATATTTAAATTTCAGTACATAATCATTTTGAAAGTACCGCAATGAAGTTAATATTGTAGTTATAAAAAGAATCAATACGACTATTATGACTGTCCAACCTGAACAAATTCTTAAGGACAAAGGTGGGAGATAGAGGCATATGACAAAGATTATTATACAAAATAAACTATGTCCCACTCAGAAGTGATGTAACCGACCAGTGGTTAGCATCTTGCATTTGGTTTGTGTGTCCTTGGGTTGACGGAGGGAAAAAACAAAGTTCCCATTCCTTATAAGCAGCCAATTACTCCTGGTCAACAATACATTTGTGGAGATGTTCGATAAGGCCAGCATGGAGTTCAGCAGTTGTTGATATCCTAGTTAGCACTGCACAAATTCGAAAGTATGAGTTGTTATGGATACAACTGTTTTTCTTTCACGGAATGTGGATGTCACTGGCAAGGCCATTATTTGTTGCCCATTCCTAACTGCCCTTGAACTGAGAGGCTTGTTAGATTCAGCTACTATTCCTGACATTTGAGCACATATTCCTCATTGCCATACTGAGGGGATGTTCCAAGATGGTCAGAGGTGCTGTCTTTCAGAGGAGGTGTCAGCCCTCTCATATAGAGGTGGAACAGCAGCAGAGTTCTCCTTGTGGCCTGACCAACATCCATCTCTTAGCCAAAATCACAAAAGAAAATTATTTGATCACTTATCCCTATGCTATTTATGGGACCTTGCTGAAGGCTACTGGGAAAAAAAAATCAGGTAAAGTGCAAAATTAACTGTTGATGTGTCATTGGCCACTTTGTGCAATTGTGCAAGATGGATTTTAACCCCTCAATATCTTCTTCAGAGTATCTTTCCAACGTAGTTTAATAATCTACAAGATTTTTAGGTCCGTTAGTCTTTTGTTGGGAATTCTAGGGCCCCAATTTTAACTGGGAGATGGGAACATTGTATGCAAGGGCAGTAATGAGTGATAGAAAAACTTTGCAAGATGTGGAGGTCTGGTTGATTTTTAGGTGTTAGGTCCTCATTTCCACAGACCTTTGCAGGTGTACCTGCATGCTGCAATTTCCAGTCATTACCCAGCTACTATTTATCAAGCCTCAATGCACCTCTTCAAAGGAGACTGCATTCCATGAGGGCTAGCTTTCCAGCAACTGAGAAGGATTGTTGGAAATTGTTAATATGGCTGCAAAGAGAGGGAAGGTTGCCCAGGTTCACTGATGCATCACTGGAAGTCATGATAGATGCAGTGAAAGTCTGGGGGTGTGCTGTTCCCCAGAAGTGGGAAGAAACAATGTACCACCACAATCAATAAGGCCTTGTTCAGATGGCTATGAAAGTCAGTACTAGATATATGATGCCACCGAGCTCAAACCTGTAAAGGAAATGTTTCAGACCTCATTAAGTCAGGGAAGGTCATTACATCTCTTGTAATGTACTTGCTTTCACTCCACCTTTTCCTTCCACACCATTCACACTGTGTCTCACCACTGCATCACTTTCATCACCAATCACAATCATGCCATCTCTCATCCTCACTCTTAATATATGCTCATATCCCGCTCGCTTATCTCACTGCTAGCAGTAATGTCATACTCATCTCAGCTCCTCTTGGTTGTTCAACCTGCACCTTCTCTCAGAAAACCTCCTCAGTTCACACTGTAGCCACTTTCTGCAATTCACTAGTATCTGTCTGTGATTCTCCCTTTCACCTTTTGGGACAGGAAGGAGCTGCACAGGGTTCCACCTGTACTGGGATGGGACCCATGTTGTAGCAGAACAGGTAAATTAGGAGGTGGAAATGGCTTAAAATAATAAGATTGGTGAAGGAGGTGAAGCAGCCTAAATATTTACAAAACAGGGAAGGAGAACATAGGAAAGAATAAAGTAAGGGAGGACATTAATGGCAAGGGAATAAATAGTTCTAGAATAGGAGTTCAAAACGATGGTTAAACATAAAGGGCAGAATCGTCCCAGATTTGCACTAAGTGCAACCATGTTTTAACCGTCGGCCGCAATGGCACTTCTCAAGCTGTATTGTCCCAAGTCCCGCTGCATTAATTATGCATTCCTGGGAAACACACTACCTTCATGGCAGGCGGGCTTTCATTTGCCTGGCACACCATCACCTTGTCGCTTCCATAGCCGGGTACCACATTTAAAGTGCACCCGTGCGCACACCTCTCAGTGCTTCCAGCCCAACACTGCTGCATGGAAGACATGGCCCGGAAAGGCAAAAAGATTGCAGCCCCGCAGTTTAATGACACACCCCTTGAGTTCCTTTTGGACGCCATGGAGGTCCGCCATGATGGCCTCTACCCCCGCTCTGACCGCAGGAGGGGCAGCAACATCGCATGGACGGCAGTAGTAGTGGTCAGCGCCAATGCCCTGCAAAAGTGGATAGCTAACAAGTGCCACAACAGGGTGAATGGTTTCATCCGTTCTGCCAGGGTAACTCACTCTTCTCATCACTCTCAACTCACACACTCACAAACACATCACACATCTACAGGGACCTCACACCTCAAGGAACACCAGTAACTCTCACACACACCCTCACATCTCCATCAGGCTCATATCCTCTAGATATCGCATCCTCATCCCGTCCATGGCTCCGCTCACCACACAAACATTCCACACACTGCCATGTGTCTTGTTCACACTCTCTCCATCTGTTTTCATGCAGGAGAAGCTGGGTCACATCAGCAGGGAGAGGTCCCAGACCAGGGGTGGAGTGGCCCACCTTAGAACCCTCACTCACTTTGCGCTGACTGGTGAGGACGTGGGCCGTACCTCTGGCAATGGTTAGGTCAGCAGCAAACACCCTCATGAGGATCCTGCACTGTCATCCCTCTCTCAATGCAAATGTGAGTGCTCTCTCCTGCTTTTGGCTCTGCGGACATGCAATACTTATCTCCACTTTGGTTCACAGGGAGCTCTGCCAAGCGACTGACACCCTCAGCCAGCCAGTCCCTCAGCTCCATTTATGTCCTCACCTTCAGCCAAGAGGGTATCTTCTCCATGGAAGAGCTAGAAATAAGCAGCCTGGAAGACCAATAACAGCAATTATCCACACCCTCCACCAGCGCAGAGACACATCTCTTGGTGGGACCTAGATATAGAGCAGGTTCAGGTTCACAATCTGGTGGTCACCTCACGGACACATATCCGTAGCAGTTGGAGGCAGGTTTAGTCAAGTTTCCTGGTACTCGGAGGACTGCTGGGGAAGAGGCATCTGTCAGGTCTGAGTCAGATGAAGTGCTTCTGGATTTGGCCTTCCAACTCATGCTGGAGAGTCAGCAGGAGGTGGGGGCACATCACGCAGAGCTGTTGGAAGCCCTCAACAGTGGCACATGAGTTGGAGGAGTGCGTCCACCTGTTCTTTAATGAAGTGGTGTCCACGTGTGCACGTATGGAAGTCACCGTGGGGAGGATGGCGGATGCCATGGAGACCCTGGTCCAACAGAACACGGAGATGTGTGCAGACCTGCCTCCATCGTGGGAGCCATGGGTGAGTTCCTGCAGTGGCGACGTGCAAGGGAACGGGGCATCTCCATGTCCCCCCTTGTGCTCATTCCCCACCAGAAGTCAGGCCAGGGCTCTTAGAGAGCCAAAGGGAGGAGGAGCAGCAGCTGGACATTACTGGGTCATCCACTCAGGAATCTCAGAGGCTGTCCTCTCACTCCGAGTCCCCACTCCCTGTGAGCCCCTCAGCCTCGTCTTCTGTCACCGCAGAGAGCAGCTGGCCCACAGGAGGACAGCCAAAGCAAACTGGGGCCCCAAGGCCTCGGCTCTCCAGAGGACACATGCTGAAGGCAACAGGGCCAAACATTGCACAGGCTGGCTCCACCCCTGCTGCAGGTGTCAGGGCAGCAACTAGAAGTCTAAGGTGTTCAAAAGTTAAGAAATTCTGATCACAGTTGGTTGTGTTGGTGAACAAGTTCTGACATTTTACAATCTGGAAATATATTCACTCCCACTGAATAATGTGTAATGTTGTCTTTCAGCTTCATTGACAGGCTTCGCGAGTCCTCCCCCTACATCCGCCCCCCTGCATCCCACCCCCACCACCACCACCACCACCCCACCTGCAACAGACGGCCCATGAGTGATTCTGGAGAGAGAATTGTGCGTGTGGCAGGGCCTTTCGGAGCCTCGTGCAAGCACTCTCCCACACACACAGAGCGTTCCCCCATTACACTCATCTCAATGTCCTGAGCATTCTGAATGCTGCCGGCTGGGGTTTGCTTTCGGTTGTCTATCTGAGCTGAGCTGCATCTCTGCCCACCCAATGATCACACTCCCAAGCAGCACCTGATCTTGCCCACCGCAACTCTTGCTTCACTTTCGATTTACCCAGCATGGTAGTGCTACAGTTTTTCTTCAGCACCCCCATCTTTTCTCCTCTCCCAGTCACCCTTTCCCCCATCACTGTTAACCCCTGGTATCACCTTCTGCCTCCCCTCCGTGACCTACCAGCCACAACCCTTTCCTTTCAAGGATGTCCAGGTGAATGTGCACATTCCCTTCCTTCCCGAAAATCCCACCCCCACCCCCCCATCCACATTCACCTTTCCGACCTCGTCCTTCTCACTGCCAGGGTCCGTGTCTGCCTCTGAGTCCCCATCAACCACCATCACCGTCGCTTCTACTGAAATCGTCAAACCCTCACCCTCCCACCCTATCGCCTCACTCTGCCCTCAGTCATTCTCATCATTTGCTTATACCATGCTGTCCCTTAGTTCGCTCCCCAGGAGGCAGTCAAGGACTCATTAGAGCGTTCATCTGGGCATTCCCCCCTGCCTCCTTCCCCCCTTGGAACTCCTTTCCCCATCCCCCAAGACTCACTCCCCGGAACTCCTACCCCCCCAACCCGAACTCCACTCCCCTTGGTCCTCTCCCTGCCCCCCAACTGGACTGCCTCCCACTTAGTCCTGCTCCCTTCCTGACTCCTTCAGACACCTTTGTATCTTACCCCACCCTTACTCCTTTCCTCTCTGCACTCCCTCCTCCCCCTGGACTCCATCCTCTCTCTGTGCTCCTTCCTCCCCCTGGACCCCTTCCCCTCTCCGCACTCCTTCACCTTTCCAAACTCCTTCCTTTACACCTACCTGCCCAGTTGCTGTCTTCTCCCCCGTTATCCCCTCCTCTCCGCCCCCCCACCCTTACCCCCCGACACCTTTGTTCCCCACCTCCCTACCTCATCCTCGCCCACCCCCCCTCCCCTCACACACACACCACACCTCTTCCTCTCCCAAGCAATCCTAGACCTTCCTCTCCCACCCCTGGAACATCCTCCCCTCCCAAACACAGCTGTACCTTCATCTCTACCCCCTCAGCCATCATACAATGTGAGCAGACCCTCAATGGGACCTTTCCACCTTCCATAAGCTGCTTCACAACAGAGCTATGTCAATTAAAATCTACCAGCATGCCACGGACATTCCTCCAGTGTGCTGTTGCTGTCAGATTCCAGCATCTTCTGCTCATCGGATGTCCGCAATGTAAGCAAGGCCCTGGCGGTAAGTCCTGACTTCTGCACATCACACTTGTCAAGACGTGTTCTTCATTGGTGTATATTCCCACCGATGTGGGCAGACGATCCAGCTTGGGGAGATGATTCCGGCAGGGTGGCCTTATATGCAGGTGCATTACAATGAGGTTCCCGACATCTGACGATGGGAAACGCGGCCCGCCATTGACAGGCAAAGCGGACGATTGCAAACTGGTTTCACAATGTCATGAAATCAATTTTTGGCCTTCCTGCCATATTGTCCTCTCACGCCACCAAACAAGCCCGATACCAGCGAGCACAGAAAATTCCACCCAAAGTGAGAGAAAATCCTATTAAAATGAGTTAAAATGTCTAGACAGTAATATCCTCAATGTCCATAATAAAACAGGGGAGCTGGAGGCAATCATGCGTTGGGAGGAACCAGGCATAGTAGGGATTATTAAGACATGGCTACAGAAAAATCTGGACTGGGAAATAAACATTGCAGGGTCTAACATTTTAGAAAAGATAGAGAGGGAAAAGGGGAGGCAAAGCAGCTGTACTTAACTAGGATAACATAGGGAAGAATGTTTCACCCTGTTGAAGGGGGGTGGGGTGGGGAGTGCAGGAGCAGGCTCGTGCAGGCACGCCTCCAATCGGGGGTACAATGCCATTTTACGTGGGTAGGCCAATTAAGGCTCGCCCAGCGTGATGTCCACCAGGAAACGCTATGTGCAGGCTGGGGGGGTTCCCTTAGCTGAGATCTCCCTGAGGCAAAATACTGCCTCAGGGAGATCGGCGCCAAATTTAAAAATGGTCAATGCACAAAAATAAAATTTCCCTGACATGGCCCTCATGTGACACTGTCACGAGTTGGGACATGTCCATCACTTCTACACAAGCTTTTATTAAATTTTTAAAAACCTTCATGAAACCTCATCTCACCCATGGATGAGGTTTTTTGCTTTTTCTGAAGCCCGCCAGGACTCCCAGCCTGCCCGCCAACCTTAAGGTTGGATGGGCTGGTCCATTAACTACTTGAATTAGTTTTTAAATGGCCTCAATCGACTGTGGACAGATTGGCGGGGGCACAGCTGATTCGGCTGTGCCCCCACTGACCTGAAAACTGAAATGACACAGGGTGACATCGGGAGTTCCACCCGACATCATCCCACATTACTTTACATGTCAGCAAGCGGGCCCCCACCCCAACTCACCAACCTCAATATCCTGGCCATAATGGCAGTAGAATAAAGAGACACAGCTATTAGCAAGACAACATAGAATCTATATGGAGAGAGCTAAAATATAATAATCAATCACACTAATGGGTGTAGTCTATAGACCAGCTAATAACGAAAGGGAGGTAGAGGAAGAATATGGAAACAAATTGGGGAATTGAATAAAAAACCTAGAATAATAATTGTGGGGGTTTTCAGCTACCCTGTTATTAATTGGACAGAAGAGGTATGTAAAGGAGCTCAGGGAATGAGGTCCTGCAAAGTGTACAGGTCTCCTTTCTAATCCAGTATGTAAAGAGCCCAATAAGGGAAGGGTCACTATTAAATATATAATGGTGAATGAATCACAGCAAGAAAAGAAATAAAGGTAGGGGCAATCATGACCACAAACATATTTTAATATGCTGATAGAGAAGTAGGCCGGAAAACAGGTTAACGGATTGATGAAAAGCTGATTTGAGAGGCTAAGAACAGAACATGGGATGATAAAATGGTCAAACAACAATGGGAAATATTTCAAACTGTGTTCAACAGAGTGCAGGAAAAATATATTCCACTAAACATTAAGTGGGACTTCACAGATGAATAAAGGCATAATGGAACATTTCAGGGTTAGGAAAGAGGCATGCATCAAGTACATAGACAACAGAGGAGAGCAAGATAAGAGAGAATACAGAGATTGGAAAAAAGTAAAGAAAAACACAATTAGGAAGAAAAGGAGGAACTACAGAAATAAATTATCAAGGACCAAAATCATAAAATATTTTATAGGAGGTTGATTTAAAAAAGGAAGGCTGTGATGGAAATATGACTATTGAGAATAGACAGGAAAATATCACAGGTACAGAGAGATGGCAGAAATATTAAATAATTATTTTGCTTCAGTGTTTATCAGGGAGGTAGAAGAGATAGACATTAGCTTAGAATGATGAGATGAGCAATGAAGGAAATGCATTTAAAATAAAAAAAAGGATGTATTGAATAAACTAATCAAACTCATAAAAGGATAAAGCCCCTGGTCTGGATGGATCGCATCCATATATTTTTAAGGCAGCTCACCACCACCTTCTCAATTAAGGATGGGCAATAAATGCTGGTCTAGCCAGCGATGCCCACATCCCATGGACAAATCAATAAAAAAGAATCTAAGGAAGAGATAGCAGAGGCATTACTAGACATGTTAATAATTGATAAGTAAAAAGTGTAGTGCCAGAGACTGTTAGATAGTTAATATAATCCCTATATTCCAGAAGGGGGACAGAACGTGCCCAGGGGATTATAGACATTATTCAAGTCTTATACAAGTTCAGCATAACCTCCTTGCTCTTGTACTCTATGTGCTTATTAATAAAACCTAGGATACTGTATGCCTTATTAATTGCTTTCTCCACCTGTCCCGCCACCTTTAAAGACTTATACACACAAACACCCAGGCCCCTCTGCTCCTGCACTCTTTTTAGAGTTGTACCCATTATTTTATATTGTCTCTCTATGTTCCTCCTACCAAAATGAATCACCTCACATTTCTCTGCATTCAACTTAATCTGCCACCTATCTGCCCACTCCACCAACTTGTCTATGTCCTTTTGAAGTTCTACACTGCTCTCCTCTCAGTTTACAATGCTTCCAAGTTTTGTATGATCTACAAACTTTGAAATTGTCCCCTGCACACCAAGATCTAGATCATTAATATATATCAGGAAAAGCAAGGACCCCAATACTGACTTTTGCAGAACTCCACTACAAACCTTCCTCCAGCCCAAAAAATATCTGTTGACCATTACTCGCTGTTCTTATTACTCAGCAAATTTGTATCCACATTGCTAATGTCCCTTTTATTCCATGAGCTGTAACTTTTCTCACAAGCCTGTTGTGCAGCACTGTATTGAATTGTATCATTTTTCAAATAAGAAGACCAAAAATATACACACTACTTCAGGTGTGATCGCACCAAGGCCCTGTAGAGCTGCAGTAAATCTTCCCTACTTTTACATTTCATTCCCCTTGCAATAAATGCCAATATTCTATTTAGCTTCCTAATTACTTGCTGTACCTGCAAAAGAACTTTTTGTGATTCATGTACCAGGACACCTGGATCCCTCTGTACCACCGAGTTCTGCAATCTCTCTACATTTAAATAATATACTGTTTTTCTATTCTTCCTGCCAAAGTGGACAAATTCACATTTTCCCACATTATACCCCATCTGCCAAATTTTTGCCCACTCACTTAACCTATCTATATCCCTTTGTAGACACTTTACCTTCTCTTGAGAACTTATTGTCCTACCTATCTTGGTATCGCCAGCAAATTTAGCTACCGTACATTTGGTCACTTCATCGAAGTCACTCATACTTATAAATAGTTGATCCCTGTGGCACTCCACCAGTAATAGCTTGCCAACTTGAAAAAGACCCATTTATCCCAACTATATGCTTCCTATTAGCTAACCAATCCTTCATCCATACTAAAATGTTACCCCCTACACCATGTGCTCTTATTTTGTGTAGTGACCTTTGATGAGGCTACCTTATCAAATAGCTTTTGGAAATCCAGGTTCCTCTTTATCCACCTGGCATGTTACTTCCTCAAAGAGCTCCTTAAATTAGTTAAACACGATTTCCCTTTCACAAAATCATGTCGACTCTACCTGATCCCATTATGATTTTCTAAACATCCTCCTATAATCTGTACAATTTGACCTATGACATATGTTAGGCTAACCGGCCTACAGTTTCCTGCTTTCTATCTCCCCTCCTTCTTGAATCAAGGTGTTACATTTGCTATTTTCTAATCCACTGGAACCTTTCCAGAATCTAAGGAATTTTGGAAAATTATAATATAATCTATATTATCTCTCCAGCCACTTCTTTTAAGAACATAAGAACATAAGAAATAGGAGCAGGAGTAGGTCATTCGGCCCCTAAAGCCTGTCCCCCCATTCGATAAGATCATGGCTTTCAGTATTTAAAGAGGAGATAGACCCCCAAGATGCAGTCCATCTGATCTTGGGGACTTGTCAACCTTTAGGTCTAATATTTTCCCCAATAACTTCTCCTTAATGATGGTGATAGCTTTAAGTTCCTACCTCCCTTTCACCTCTTGATTTTGAAGTATCTTTGGGAAGTTTTCTAAGTCATCTACAGTGAAGAAATGCTTGGGCATACATATCAGGAAAGGACTGACAGACTGCGCCTCATTTCTCTTGAAAAATGGTGAGAAGAGACCTGATAGAGGTCCTTAAAATTGTGAAAGGTTTTGATTGAGTGAATATAGAGAGAATGCTCCCTCTTGTGTGGAAGAACATAACTAAATGCCATCAATATAAGACAGTCGCCAAGAAATCCAATAGGGAATTCAGAAGAAACTTCTTTACCCAAAGAGTGATGAGCATGTGGAACTTGCTACCACAGGGAGTGGTTGAAGCAAACAGAATAGATGCATTTAAGGGGAAGCTAGACAAGCAGGAAGGAAGGAGACAAAGTCCTGCCTTCACGTTGAGGATACCCTCCATTGTGTTGTGTGGCACTACCACTGTGCTAAATGGGATAGATTTCAAACAGATCTAGCACCTCAAGACTGGGCAGCCACAAGGCACTGTAGGCCATCAGCAGCAGCAGAATTGTACTCAACCACAATCTGTAACCTCATGGCCTGGCATATCCCCTATTCTACCATTACCACCAAGCCAGAGGATCAACCCTGGTTCAATGAAGATTGCAGGAAGTCATGCCAGGAGCAGCAACAGGCATACCTAAAAATGAGATGTCAACCTGGTGAAGCTATAGCACAGGACTACTTGCATCCCAAACAGCATAAGCAACAAGTGATAGACAGGGCTAAGCGATTCCATAACCAACAGATCAGATCTAAGCTCTGCAGTCCTGCCACATCAAATCATGAATGGTGGTGGACAATCAAACAAGTCACTGGAGAAGGAGGCTCCACAAATATCCTTATCCTCAATGATGGGGGGGGCCTGGCACATCAGTGCAAAAAATAAGGCTGAAGCACTTGCAACAATCTTCAGCCAGAAGTACTGAGTGGATGATCCATCTCAGCTTCCTCTGGAGGTCCCCTGCATCACAGATGCCAGTCTTCAGCCAATTCAATTCACCCCACTTGATATCAAGCAGCAACTGAAAGCACTGGATACGGCAAATGCCATGGGCTCTGATAATGTTCCAGCAATAGTACTGAAGACTTGTACTCCCCAACTTGCCATGCCCCTTGCCAAGCTGTTCCAGTACATCTACAACACTGGCATCTACCCGACAATGTAGAAAATTGCCCAGGCATGTCTTGTACACAAAAAACAGGACAAATCCAACACGGCTAATCACCGCCCCATCAGTCTACTGTCGTTCATCAGTAAAGTGATGGAAAGGGTCATCTTTGGCACTTGAGGAAGAGTGTGTTTGAAGACCAGGACCTCAAACCTGACACCAAGCTCACAGTATACAGAGACACTCGCCCTCCTATATGGCTCAGAGATGTGGACCATTTACAGCAAGTGCCTCAAAAGTCTGGAGAAATATCGTCAGTGCTGCTTCAACAAGATCCTGCAAATCCATTGGCAGGATAGGTGCACCAGTGTCAGGGTTCTCACTCAGGCCAATATCCTCAGCATTGAAGCATTGACCACGCTCGATCAGCTCTGCTGGGCGGGCCACATCGTCCACATGCTTGACACGAGACTCCTGAAACAAGTGCTCTACTCGGAGTTTCGAAATGGCAAGCAAGCCCCAGGAGGGCAGAGGAAATGCTTCAAGGACACCCTCAAAGCCTCCTTGAAAAAGTGCAACATCCCCACCGACGTCTGGGAATCCTTGGCCCAAGACCGCCCGAAGTGGAGGGAAAGCATTCGGGAAGGAGTTGAACACCTTGAGTCTCATCGCCAAGGGCTAGCTAAAGACAAGCGTCAACAACAAAAGGAGTGCATGGTAACCCAGGCACCCCACCCATCCATTCCCCCTACCACCATTTGTCCCACCTGTGCCAGAGACTGTAGATCAGGCATTAGACTCTTCAGTCACCTGACAACTCATTTTTAGTGTGGTAGCAAGTCATCCCCAACCCCAAGGGACAGCCTAGGAAGATGGAAGGGGTCATCAACAGTGCTATCAAGCGGCACTTGCTTAGCAATGACCTGCTCACTGACGCTCAGTTTGGGTCACTCAGCTCCTGACCTCATTACAGCCTTGGTTCAAACAAGACAAAAGAGCTGAACTCCAGAGGTGAGATGAGAGTGGTTGCCCTTGACATCAAGGCAGAATTTGACTGAGCATGGCATCAAGGAGCCCGAACAAAATTGGAGTCAATGGAAATCAGTGGGAAAACTCTCCACTGGTTGGAGTCATACGAGCACAAAGGAAGATGGTTGCAATTGTTGGAGGTCAGTCATCTCAGCTCCAGAACATCACTGCAGGAGTTCCTCAGGGTAGTATCCAAGGCCCAACCATCTTCAGTTGCTTCATCAATGACCTTCCTTACGTCACAAGGCCCCTGACATTCAATGGCAATACCATTACTGAGTCCATCACTATCAACATCTGGGGGTTACCATTGAATAGAAGCGGAACTGGACTAGCCATATAAATACTGTAGTTACAAGAACAGGTCAGAGGCTAGGAATCCTGTGACAAGTAACTCACCTTCTGACTCCCCAAAGCCTGTTCACTATCTAAAAGGCAGAAGTCAGGAGTGTGATAGAATATTCCACTTGCCTGGACAAGTGCAGCTCCCACAACACCTAAGAAGCTTGACACCATCCAGGACAAAGGAGCCCACTTGATTGGCACCCCATCCACAAACATTCACTCCCTCCACCACTGATGCATAGTGGCAGCAGTATGCAGCATCTACAAGGTGAACTGCAGGAAAACCCAGGCTCCTTTGACAGCTCCTTCCAAACCCACAACAGCTACCATCTAGAAAGATAAGGGCAGCAGATAGATGGGAACACCACCGCCTGGAAGTTGCTCTCCAAGTCACTCACCATTCTTACCGGGAAATATATCGCTGTTCCTTCACTATCACTGGGTCAAACTCCTGGAACTCCCTAATAGCACTGTGGGTGTACCCACAACACATGGACTGCAGTAGTTCAAGAAGGCAGCTCACCACTGCCTTCTCAAGGACAGTTAGGAATGGGCAATAAATGCTGGCCTAGCCAGCGATGCCCGCATCCCATAAATTATATTTTTTTTAAAATGAGGGAGAGAGAAGGGAATAGAGAGTTACTATGATAGATTTAGATGAAGAAATATGGGAGGAGGCTCGAGTGGAGTATAAATGCCAGTATGGGCTGGTTGGGCAGAATGGCCTGTTTCTGTGCCTTATATCTTGTGTAATCCTATGTATGCACCACATGCAGAAGAAGCTCACATCCTTGCTTGCAACTCATAACACTATCCTATCTCTTTTGTCGAAGCGGTGTACAGAATATTAAGAAGAGGGCCTGGAGTGGCAATGGGCCCCTGGTTAAAGTGGAATTGACACCAATGGAAGAGGAGGCACATGAGATAAGCAGTTGAAATAACATCTCAGTATTGATGATAGGAAGGTTGGTAGATCCAAGAGCAAGGTGACTGATTTAACCTTAGACCCCCTCATCTCCCACAACCAAATACACCTTCAGTTGACTTTAACTCCTCAATCAGTGCAATTAAGTGTTCTACGTGCACATTTACGCATTCTAACTACCATTATTAAATCTTCATCCTTTTATCTTTTTTCTAAGATCCTCACTTGTACAGTACAAGCCCCTGACCAAGGAGTTACTCATTTCTAGCAGTCTGCTCTCCCATAGACCATTAGGTCTGTTATGCTGCTGCCCCAAGAGAGGGAGCTTGGAAGAACCAGTGCAGTAGTTGGAGATTCTTCTCAGGATGTCAGCAAGTCACATCCATTGCCACATCTTAATACAATTCACAATATGGTGTCTGAACTCCAGCCTGACTGCCCCAACAGGAATCCAGGAAGAGCAGTCTAAAGGACCCTCATGGCACTCAGTGTTCATTGGTCACGAACATCTCAACAGCCACAGAAAAATGTGCAGCAACCTGCCATCAGCTCCACTCAGCGCATTAAGATTGGACCTTGTGGAAGTGGTAGATCTAAGAAGGCATTGGTTAAAAAAAGAGCATCTAAGGTTGGAATTATTTATTTTTCTGTGCAGATTAAAACCTTTCTCATGTTTATCACTGTCATCTATGTTGGCTTTGTCATTATGTCCTTGATAGGTAAGTTGGTGCAATGATTTTAAGGTTTAAAAAAAGTGAAGCATTCCAAAACAATGTTGTGAAGGTTGCAAGACAATCATCTCTTGTCCCAGAAGGGTATGAGGATAAAGAAGAGTCCATGTTGAATGCTGCAGTGAGTGCATCCCTTCTAACTCAAGTTGTCCAGCTCACCTCCAGTGTTTTCTCACCATCCTCTTGCTCAGATGAATCTTAACATAACCGTCCCAATGGCCAGCTCCATGACGCACCTTATGGTGATATGGTTGCTGTTGTATTTGCTTTGTTAGAGAATGGTGGAGTTTCAAAGAGGTGCCATCAGCCAGATAGAGGAGGGCATCCTTTGTCCCCAAGCAACCATCTTCTAAGAGTTCTGATGAAAGGTCACAGGCCTGAAATGTTAACTCTGTCTCTCTCTCTCTCCACAGATGCTGCCTGACCTGCTGAGTATTTCCAGCATCTTCTGGTTTTTATTTCAGCGATCCTTTAAGATTGGTGATAGGTTGACATTTTGGTGGGAAGTGCTGGGGAATAGCAGGGAGATTAATAAGGTCTTCTGCGAGCATACCCCTCAGTTGTTGCCTTCTCTGTGGCCCTCCTACAGTGCCTTTGCTGCTCCCCCTCTTCTTTTCCTTCATTCCACTCTAATGCAGCAGTCTTGCTCAGCTTCTCTCCTTTCTTTTAAAGATTCTCCAAAGTGTAAGCCAAATCTAACAGAATCACAGCGCACAATGAAGTGAATGAGCACCTGTGAATGCTGTAGCTTTATTAGCATCGTGGCCCTTTTATATTCAGTACATTGAGCAGTCCTGCTCCAATCCCACCAGTATTCCCCGGTGATCTTGCTGGTCTCTGTGAAACCCATCCAACAGTAGGTAAAATTACATGAGTCCTAATTACATCATAGGATACTGATTTCTATTTATTCATGAGTCTCTCGCTTCTCTGCCGAACCATTCCCGCCATTCTTATTTGGGCAGCTAAGAAAGTGGTGGATTGGTGGCAACGTTGAGAAGTTCAAAGTAATAACCACTCAATTAATATTTCCTGCCCATCGAGGGGGTGAAAACCGAAGCCTAAGTGTCAACTCAAAATATTGAATACAGAGCCAAAGCTACTGAGGGAAGTCTACAGTATATCTGCTAGCCCAAATGTTATCTAAATAACGAGCTGTGAATCTTGTTCAATATAAATTGATGCAACCGCTGTATCAAATCATTTAATGAGTAGCAGTTCACAATTCAGTCAGACCTCTCATTTCTATTAATATTCACAATGGATTAATTGGATTAGCATTTATGACTAAGTAAATCTACAGTTCAAAAACTTTGCGTGTTTTCTTATTTGCAGGTAGGCCACAGACTTCATTTTGTCATTTGGTGGAAGACAGCTTCCATGCTAACTAGTTATTTCTGAAACATATTTTCTCTATGTATCTAAAGTAATACACAAGAGAAATGTTTGGCAACGTTTTCTAGCCTGGCTATGTAGAGAACCTAGGCTGGGATTTTATGTTTGTAAATCAGGACTGCTGTTGAAATCAACATGCCGGTTTCCCTTAATACAAAGGCGGGTGGGCGCCGAAATCAGCAGCCCATCCGCCATCTATTAATCAGCTCTTGAGCTTGTTAACAAGCCAATTGATCAAAATATGACACTGCCATGCCATAATGTGGTTGGAGGGGGCAGGCAGGCGAGAGTGGAGTCTGCTTTTTCACCATCTGATGTAAAAAAAGTGGAAAGGAAGGAGGGTGCATCCTGGGGGTGTGGGGTGGGGGGGGTGCCCTGTGCACATCGGGGGCATCCCTCCCCAAGATGATTGTCACGCTACTGATGTTGATAAAACCAGGAATATCCATGATGCACATGGAACCTTACCATGGAAGGTAATATTGGTGTAATGACATAGCACAAGCACAAAACCTTACATTTGTTTTCATAATAGCTGGTTCTGAGAATTACAGAGTGTTCTTACTGTTATCTCCTGAGGTCAAGCCAGGACTTGATGATGTTGAAAGAGATTGAAGCCGAGGTAAAGAAGCACTGTAAAGATTGGATTTTCCGCCATTCCCGTTACTATTGGTATTACCATTAACTCGCACAGATCCAGGTAACTGGCCATTTGTACAGGGGGCTACATAAGATACAAATAAGGACTTATGAAAGAAAGGTTGATTTTAAAGATTTTAAAGGAGGCTGGATAAAATTAATATTTCATTAATATTAATCAATATTATGCACCTACTCGAACAAGACTTTTATAGTATTGATACATTGACCTGATGGCAGTGTGAAACTGGGGCTGTTTCTTTGTCCTGCTTTGATATCAATGTTTAATTTGTCATTTGCTGGACATGTTTGCTATCAGAACTCACATACCAGCTTTGGTGGGTGCTACCTGAGGAAGAAACTCGTTGTAGTGAGATGAAGGATATGAAAGTATTATCGTACACATTTGACTTTTTATTTCTGTGAGATGAAAAGCAAATTCTTAATTTGCTACAATTGTGTCTGTTAAATCCAATGTCACCTTGAATAGCACAAGAATAAATCCTAGACGATTTATAATTGTAGAAACTTACAGCATGGAAAAAGGCCATTCAGCCCATCATGCTTGTGCTGGCTCTTTGAAAGAGCTGTCATGCTTAGTCCCACGTACCCATTTTTTTGTCCGTAACCTTATAATAGCTCCTCATCCTCAAGTGTCTGCCCAATAACTCACTAATAACAAAATTTATGGAATCAGCTTCCATCTTTTCAGGTGCATTCCAGACTCTGGCAACTCTGAGCGAAAAGAATTCTCCTCATGTCCCCTCTCGATCTTCTTCCAATTATTTTAAATCTATGACTTCTGACTATTCACCCACTTGCCAGAGGGAATTGATTTTCTCTGTCTACTGCATTAAAACTTCCCAGCATCCTGAAATTTCCATTAAGTCACTTCTTGTGTGCAAGGACAACTGTCCTAGCCTTTCAAACCTCTCCTCATAACTGAAGTTCCTCATCCCTGATAAAATTGTGATAAAACTTCTGCACACCCTTTCATAGGTCTTTATATCTGACCTGAACTATGGATTTAGGTTACACCCCTTTTACTGAGAAAGCCTGGTGTAGGGGCCTAAGCCCATTATGGTATATTTATGGGGAACATGGTGAACACAAGGATGGCATTGGGGCAATAGTTAGAGATGACCTTGGTTCAGGAAATCAGGATGTAGAATCAGTTTGGGTAGAGATGAGGAATAGTTGGGGAAAGAAGTCACTAGTGCAAGTGGTCTACAGGCCCCCTAACAGGAACCACAATGTGGGACAAAGAAATACTTGGTGCTTGTGATAATGTGGTGGCAATAATAGTGGATGATTCTAATCTACATATAAACTGAAAAAATCAGATTGGCAGTAGTAGCAGTAGCCTGGATGAGGAGTTCATAAAATGCTTTCAAGATAGTTTCTTAGAGCAGCACGTTCTGGAACCAACCAGAGGACAAGTTGTACTAGACTTGGTAATGTGTAGTGGGATAGGATTAATTAATGACCTCAGAGCAAAGTCGGTGGCAGCGACCTCAATATGATTGAATTTTACATCCAGTTTGAAAGGGAGAAGAGTGGCTCTGAGATTAGTATTTTAACCTTAAATAAGGGCAACAATGTGGGCATGAAACAAAAACAGAAGATGCTAGAAAAACTCAGCAGGTTTAACAGCATCTGTGGAAAGAAAAAAAATGGAGTGAATATTTCGAGTCTATATGACTCTTCTTCATTTTGGTTTTATCTATGTGTGCATGAAAGCTGAGCTTGCTGAAGTGAACTGGGAGACTAGGCTAAAGGATAGATCAATAGAGAAGCAGCAGTAGACATTTAAGGGAATATTTCAGAACACTCAGAATAAGTATATTCCTACTATAAAGAGAAATTCTAAACGGAGGACTCACCATCCATGGTTCACTAAAGAAGTTAAAGAAAGCATCAAACTTAAGGAAAAAGTATATAATCGTGCAAAGGTGAGTGGCAGGACAGATGATTGATCAGAATATGAAGAGCGGCAGAGAATGACTAAAAGGTTAATCAGGAGAAAGAAATTAAAGTATGAGAGGAGGCTAGCTAGAAATATAAAAATGGATAGCAAGAGTTTCTACAGGTATTTAAAAAGGAAAAGAGTGAGTAAAGTGAGTGTAGGTCTTCTAGAGAGTGACAATGGGGAGTGAATAGTAGATAGTAGGGAAATGGTAGATGAAATGAACACATAATTTGCTTCTGTCTTCACTACAGAGGATATAAAAAACATTCCAGTAATAGTTATAAATCAGGAGGTGGAGGGGAGAGAGGAACTTGGTGAAATTACAATCACTGGGGAAGCAGTACTGAGCAAACTACTGCAGCTGCAGGCTGACAAGTTTCCGGGTCCTGCAGACTTCATCCTAGGGTCTTAAAAGATGTAGATAATGAGGTAGTAGATACATTAGTGTTAATTTTCCAAAATTTGCTAGATTCTGAAAAGGTTCCATCAGGCTGGAAAGTAGCAAATTTAAACCCTCTATTCAAGAAGGGAGGGAGGCAGAAAACAGGAAACTATGGGCTAGTTAGCTTGGTGCCTGTCATAGGGAAGGTGTTAGAATCGATCGTTAAGGAGGTTATAGCTGGGCAATTAGAAAAACTCAAAAGTAATCGGGAAGAGCCAGCGTGGTTTTGTGAAAGGGAAATCATGTTTAACCAATTGATTGAAGTGCTTTGAAGGAGTAACATGCACTGTGGATAAAGGGGAGCCTGTAGATGTGCTGTACTTGGATTTTCAGAAGGCATTTGATAAGGTGCCACATCAAAGGTTATTGCGGAAAATAAAAGCTCATGGTGTGGCAGTAAATATTAGCATGGATAGAAGATTGGCTGGCTGGCAGAAAACAGAGTATGCATAAATATGTCTTTTTCTGATTGGCAGGATATGAGTGGAGTCCCACAGGGGCTTGTGCTGGGGCCTCAACATTTTACAATTTATATCAATAACTTAAAAGAGGGGAGCAAAGGCATGGTAGCTAAATTTGCCGATGACACAAAAATAGGTAGGAAAGTAGATTGTGCAGAGGACATAAGGAGGTTGCAGGTGGATATAGATAGGCTGAGTGAATGGGCAAAGATATGGCAGATGGAGTATAATGTGGGAATTTTTGAAGTTGTTCACTTTGGCAGGAAGAATAAAAAAGCAGAGTGTTATTTAAAAGGAGAATGACTGCAGAATTCCGAGGTGCAAAGTGACCTAGGTGTTCTCGTGCACGAGTCACAAAAAGTTAGTATGCAGCACCACTACTGACCAAGCTGGCCGAGTCCTAAAGGACATACCTGCCAGACTGGGTCTGCGGCAGGTGGTGAGGGAACCAACAAAAGGGAAAAACATACTTGACCTCATCCTCATCAACCTGCTTACCACAGAGGCATCTGTCCTTGAGAGTATCGGTAAAGAGACCACCGCACAGTCATTCATTGAGATGAAGTCCCGCTTCAGATTGAGGATACCCTTCATCGTACTGTGTGGCACTACCACAGTGCTAAATGAGATAGATTTTGAACAGATCTAACAACCCAAGACTGGGCATCCCTGAGGCGCTGTGGGCCATCAGCAGCAGCAGAATTGTACTCGAACACAATCTGTAATATGGCCCAGCATATCCCCCACTCTATCATTACCACCAAGCCAGGGGAACAACCCTGGTTCAATGAAGAGTGCAAGATGACATGCCAGGAGCTGCACCAGGCATACCTAAAAATGAAGTGGCAACCTGGTGAAGCTACAACACAGGGCTACTTGCAGACAGCATTAGCAGCAAGAGATAGACAGAGCTAAGCATTTCCACAACCAATGGATCAGATCTAAACTTTGCAGTCCTATCAGATTCAGTCATGAATAGTAGTGGACAATTAAACAGCTCACTGGAGGAGGAAGCTCCACAAATATCCCCATCCTCAATGATGGGGGAGGCCAGCACATCAGTGCACAAGATAAGACTGAAGCATTTGGAACAATCTTCAGCCGGAAGTGCAGAGTGGATGATCCATCTCGGCCTCCTCTGGAGATCCCCAGTATCACAGATGCCAGTCTTCAGCCAATTCAATTCACTCCACGTGATATCAAGAAATGGCACTGGATACTGTAAAGATATGGGCACTGACAATATTCCAGCAATTGTGCTGAAGACTTGTGCTCCAGAACTTGCCGCGCTCCTAGCCAAGCTGTTCCAGTACAGCTACAACACTGCCGTCCACCCAACTACGTGGAAAATTGCCCAGGTATGTCCTGCATACAAAAAGCAGGACAAATCCAACACGGCCAATTGCCGCCCCATTAGTGTACTCTCGATCATCAGTAAAGTAATGGAAGAAGTGATCAACAGTACTATCAAGCGGCACTTGCTTAGCAATAACCGGCTAACTAACAGCCGATTTGGGTTCCGCCAGGGCCACTCAGATCCAGACCTCATTACAGCCTTGGTTCAAATATGGACAAAAGAGCTGAACTCCCGAGGTGAGGTGAGAGTGACTGCCCTTGACATCAAAGCCGCATTTGACTGAGTGTGGCATCAAGAAGCCCTAACAAAACTGGAGTCAATGGGAATCAGGGGGAAATGTGTCCGCTGGTTGGAGTCATACCTAGCACAAAAGGAAGATGGTTGTGGTTGATGGAGATCAGTCATCTCAGCTCCAGGACATCACTGCAGGAGTTCCTCAGGGAAGTGTCCTAGGCCCAATCAACTTGAACTGTTTCATCAATGACCTTCCTTCCATCATAAGGTCAGGAGTGGGGATGCTCACTAATAACTGCACAATGTTCATCACATTTCATGACTCCACAGATACTGAAGCAGTCCATGCCCAAATGCAGCAAGACCTGGACAATATCCAGGCTTGGGCTGACAAGTGGCAAGTAACATTCATGCCACACAAGTGCCAGTCAACAACTATCTCCAACAAGAGAGAACCTAGCCATCCCCCCTTGACGTTCAACGACATTACCATCACTGAAGCCCCCACAATCAATATCCTGGGGGTTACCATTGACCAGAAACTGAACTGGGCTAGCCATATAAATACTGTGGCCAAAAGAGAGGGTCAGAGGCTAGGAATTCTGCGATGAGTAACTCATCTCCTGACTCGCCAAAGCCTATGCACCATCGACAAGGCACAAGTCAGGAGTGTGACCCATTTGCCTGGATGAGTGCAACTCCCATAACACTCAAGAGGCTTGACACAATCCAGGACAAAGCAGCCCACTTGAAAGGCACTACATCCACAAACATTCACTCCCTCCACCACCGATGAACAGTAGCAGCAGTACCATCTATAAGATGCACTGCAGGAATTCACCAAAGCTCCTTAGACAGCACCTTCCAAACCCACGACACTACCATCTAGAAGGACAAGGGCAGCAGATACATGGGAACACCACCGCCTGGAAGTTCCCCTCCAAGACACACACCATCCTGGCTTGGAAATATATCGCCATTCCTTCGCTCTTGCTGGGTCAAAATCCTGGAACCCCCTCCGTAACAGTACTGTGGGTGTACCTACACCACATGGACTGCAGCGGTTCAAGAAGGCAGCTCACCACCACCTTCTCAAGGGCAACTAGGGATGAGCAACAACTACTGGCTCAGCTAACGAAGCCCACATCCTGTGAATGAATAAAAAAAGACGTACAGCATGTAATTCAGGAGTCTAATGGAATGTTATCCTTTATTACAAGAGGAATTGAACATAAAAGTAAGGATGTTATGCTTCAGCTGTACGGGACATTGGTGAGACCACATATCGAATACTGTTTGCAGTTTTGGTCTGCTTACTTAAGGAAGGATGTAAATGCATTGGAGGTGGTTCAGAGGAGGTTTACTAGATTGCTACCTGGAATGAATGTTGTACCTGGTCGTCTTAAGAGGAAAGGTTGGACAGACTGGGCTTGTTTCTACTGGAGTTTAAAAGAGTGAGGGGTGACTTCATTGAAATATGTATGATCCTGAACGGTCTCGCCAAGGTGGACGTGGAAAGGATGTTTCCCCTTGTTAGTATGTCCAGAGCTACAGGGCACTGTTTTAAAATTAGGGGTCACCCTTATAGGACAGAGGTGAGAAGAAATTTTTTTTCTCAGTTGGTGCGACTTTGCCTCAAAAGGCTGTGAAGGTCAGGGGACATTGAATATTTTTAACACGGAGGTAGTTAGATTTTTGTTAGGCAAAGAAATCAAAGGTTATCAGGGGTCGATGGGAATGTGGAATTTGAAACACAAACAGGTCAGCCATTATCTTATTGAATGGTGGAGCAGGCTCGAGGGGCCGAATGGCCTACTTCTGCTCCTATTTCGAATGTTTGTATGGAACACAATTAATCAAGGAAAATCTGTGAATCAGGTGCTCTCATTGAGTGTGGCTCTGTACCAAGGATACAGCCTCATAAAATTTAGCCTATAGCTTCAGGTACCACCATAGTTGAAGAGAAGATGAAGTAATTGAATAAGTAGCGGTGAGGAGGTATCAAACTTGGAGTTTTAAAACTTGATGTTTGTATGAAGAAGGCTCGGAAAGATAGGCTGGAAAAGAATGAGTTAGACTAGGGGGTAATAAATGTTTTCATTCCAATGCAGAGGTGATGAAGCAAGAAAGAAAACAAGTAGGATAGTACATTAGAAAATTAAAAGGAACAAAAGATTTCAGATGAGCAATGACCAACGTTGTATCAATAAACAAATATAAGAAAGTTAGTTGTGATGCCACAATTCCAAGCCATTCAAATGAGATAGCTGGATTCTACACTTCTCTGCTAGTGTGTTTGAAGGCGATGGGCGGGCTCATAAAATGCAGCACATGGCCTGCCCGTTCCCCTGACCTGTCTCCCATTTTATGGGGGGGGGACAGTGGAGGCACAGGTGGCCTGCCCGCCTTTGGGCCTACTGAGTCCCTTAAGTAGCTAATTAACGGCCACAAGTGCCTCATCCTGCCCCCCCACCCTTGCTATGTTACCCGCAGCAGAGGGAGGCCCTCGCCAAGTAGGTAGCCTGGCAGCTTTTATTGGCCGGGCTGGTGTGGGGCAAGGGGTGGGGTCCTCCTTTGGAAGCTCAATGTGTCCTCCCCAAGGTCATACCTCTCCCTTTAACCTTCCCCCACTAGTCTCTCAAACCCAGCCCCACACCCCGCTAACACCCCTCATTGGGGCCTGCCAGCCAGACTCTGGCAATACCCTAGACTTACCTGAAGCCAGTCCTCTATAACCTCCTCTTCTTCAGGGACTGCCTGTAGTCCCTGCAGTGACCACTG
The DNA here is from genome assembly GCF_017639515.1 of Carcharodon carcharias. NCBI lineage: Eukaryota > Metazoa > Chordata > Chondrichthyes > Lamniformes > Lamnidae > Carcharodon > Carcharodon carcharias. Next base: position 119,555,033 of record NC_054472.1, on the reverse strand, counting down.
CTCGAACCTGGCGCTGCTGAAAGTGCACGTCTACAATCGGATTGGTCAGTAGTTGCCTAAGGCAGGACTTCCTCCCCTGATGGGGATGGAAGTCTTGCCCTGAGGCAACTTATGCCCCGCCAAGCCTAAAATTGCTGCAGGGTAGCCGGTTTTTTCACCGGCGGGCTCCCAACCAACTTCTTAGTTGAGGGGAGGGCAGGGAACACAGCATCACGTAAAATCCAGCCCAGGATTTAGGTTGACAATTTGAGTAAGTGTCATATGGCTAAAGATCACATACATTTCCATAAAAATGAGCGAAGCTCTGCAAGTGGGTAACTCTGATAATAAAGCCCCTGTTGGTGGAAAGTTGTTCTAATTGCTCTAAAGAATGACGCACAGGTAAAGAAAAAGAGAGAAAAGCAGAAAAATTACCTGTAATTGGAGGTTTCCCAAGGTGTTGCACAGATAAAGCCAGAGGTTTTGCTATGTTTCCACTCCTGGATAGGTCCTGGCATACTGGGTAATTGGCAGTAGATGTTGCTGGACCAAGACTAAATGTTGATTCTGGAATGTATGAATTATTATATTTTAAACTGCTTTTACTCTGTACAATGGCCAAGAGATCAGTAAAGTTGAGTACTTGGAATACTCAGGTCTTCAACTCAATGGGGCAGCATTTTTATCACTAACCTGTTTATGCCACACCAGATTTATCATCAGGATCTATGCTTGCAATACAAGATCAGCAAAATGTAAATGCTTTCTGGTGACATATTAGAACAAAAGTAGGAAAATAAAACATTTCTAATAAGCTACCAACTGTATTACAAAGTAAAATGATTCAATATGATTTGTGATATTTTTAGCCAGTATAGCTTTGGATTTATGGTGAAATATTTTGTTCAGCTGTCTGCTGAGGAGTACAAATCTAATATAATGCAAAATCACATTAAAATTGTTTGCAGTCACAAGCAATGAAATGATGTACATATCTGGGAAATTCTCCACATTATACTATAATGTAATATATTTTACGAAATTCAGCTATTTCTAAACAGATAATCCCCCAATTTGCACATATCCAATTCTCGTACAAAAACACAGAAGCAATATTTAAATAAATATATTGATAGTCATTCTGCAACTGTGTTTTTTGCACAACGCACACAATTACATTTTGCATCACCACCAATGGCAGTGTACATGGCAGTACAATTTTACTTTATGATGTGCACATATTTTTCTTTGTCTCTCCACCCCTCCCTCATGCTAAATTAATGCTTCTCTTCACCTCTCCATAATGGTAACCAATAAATATGGAAGACCATTAACTTGCATCAAGGATCGCAATAAAGTAGCCCCTTGCAACACTCTGTCAAAGGACTCCTACAATGGTTAAAAGCAGTTCCAACCGTGGAGCTGAGCCATACCAACCTGGAAAAAGTTCAGTTCCCATCCCTTCTTGGTCATTGTTGACTTAGCTGATTTTAGCCAAAACAGCAATTTGGGCACTATAGTTTGTCTGAGCATCTCTAAGGTAAATTCATTCATTAAGAATGGTCCCTTAGTTAGGATCCCATGGGTAACCTGTCATAACCCAACATAAGCCAGAGCAGTTAAGGGGGAGAGAACTGGAGGAACATTCTCGATCCTCAGGTAGTTGCACCCCACAGTAGAAATATGCAAGCTTCAACCGATGAGCTACACTAGACCTCAACCCCAGCCACATCACTATAAGGAATTGTTGAGTGGAGGCCAAGTTCTATGCAGGGACATATGGAAAAGTAGAAAAATAGTTAGCTAGGCTTATTCTGACAAAACTCTTAGTGGTCAATTTGAAAGCAGTATGGCAGTGATCTGGTGCAGTTCATTTGCATGCTTTCTCAGGCATGCTGCATGATGTGGGGAAACTGAAGAAAAGCGAGAACATTAGTTAAACTTATTTTATCCATGCTCACAGCAGGGTGCCACTCTGTTGTGCCAATTCTTCAGTATTTGCCTCACACAAATTAGAAATATGAGAGTAGTGAACTTACCCTCAAAAAGAGGGAGTCTTACCCATTTTGACATAACAGCATACAGGTTTCAATTAATTTGAAAGCAATTGTTTCTCATGTGAAAAAATATTCCTGACTGTTCTTTAACAGTGAAACAGATAACTGTTCACATTTGTGTATCTGTCACAAAATAATACTAATAAGTCCAAGTTGTCAAGGTAAAGAGCACCACAGAACCAATCAAGTACCATGTAGTAAAGTGTTTGACTATGCTAATAATTGCAAATGCTTCACACTGCACACCAGATTTTGAATCCATGTACTCAGCAACAGCAAATCCTACCTGTCTGAGAGCTGGCAACCGTAGTACAGTAACCACTGGATGACACGGTGTCTATATTTGGAGATGGCGCAGTAGCACCCACGACTGCAGCAACCGGCTTGGCAGAGGGTAGTGTAGATGAATAACTGCTAGGTGACTGACGAGTCCGGCATTCTGATAACATTTCAAAGGCACGGAATATTCTTTTTAATTCAGTGTCAGACCTATACTTTTCATTGCCATGCATGTACTATATATTATAAAATTATATCAAGGCCTCACAGTAAACAAGGTCACAATGTTATATCGAAGTGGAGTCAGTTTCCATATCTACATTGGTGGCATCCAGCTCTACAGCTCACCAATGCATCTCTCGACCTCTCTATGACCTCTCTACTGTCTTAGTATAATAATGAAAATAAATTCTAATATTTATAGTGAATCCCAAATGATGACCATAGTATCCACAAGCAATCTCAGTTCAACAGTGTCCCTTTAACTAAGTAATTCCGTCTTAATGAATGGGTTCTGGCAAACTGTGCCTTTTAAATGGTGATGCCCATTCTCATAGCTGCAGAAAACGACAGAAGTCACAGAATTTAGGATGGGCAGCTTCATTCCATTCTAACTCAGCTGTTTGTATGCAGCTGCTTCTAGAAGAGTGTGTACTTCTTCAGCGCAGCCTGAACATGAACAAGAATTAAGCCAAATGCTTTCACAATGGAACTCTGGGGTACGTCAGCCACATTAGAAGCTTCTGGCACTGTAAAGGAATTAGACTTTCCCTAACCCAAGAATTTCAGGGTCATAGTTTACCACTTAAGGCTCATTTCACTTGGGATGTTTATGGCCATCCAAGAAAATAAATTGTTAGTCATGTTTATGGACTAGATTCAAATGCTCATTCCATTGTTAAAAGGTATGATGCACTAACAAGCTCTACCATTTCAAATTCAAGACTCAGCTACTGAAATGAGAGCCAGATCAATCGAAGTGGCTTAGATACATGCAAAACATCCAACCACCTCACATATCATTGCCACTGTGGTATCACACGTAAGAAGCACAACTTAGGGTTGAGAGCACACTATAAAAGCTGTCACTATGGAAATGAAAATCAGGCAATCACACGCACATTCCATTCAAAACAACAGAAGGAAAGTCTTTGAGGACTCAGTATCAAACATGGAATCCTCCCACTTGAATTTTGGCTCTGCATTCCACTTAGACAATGTTTTACACAAATGAAAATCTATCCTTTTCATTCTGGCAAAAAGTCTGGGAACAAATGGTTGTTTCAACTTTATACATGTAAACAATGAAAACAATTGTAAGGTCTATTCAAGTAATATTTCAGGCTACAGTTCAACATTGTAAGCAAGGACTGATGTTTGTAGCAATATCACAAACCCATTCTTTATACACACGCTTGCATCATGCTACATATAACAGAGAGGAAACCTCCAAGCTGCTTACAATATATGGTCTTTTTGTTTTGCAGTGTTAAGTAATCCAGTTAGTAAAAGTAAATACTTTTGCCATTATATTTTTACCGAACAGCTGAGATGAATATAGGATCACAATTAAAGATTTGAAAAGTTGATCAGAGGCACTAAGTAACATCTAGAAAAACAATCTGAAAATCACTGCTCAACATAGGTAAAGTGGCTAAGTCACTGGAATGTAGCAGATTTTGTACTCAGTTTGATTACCTTTCCAGCAAATCAGCGGTCCTTTTGAGAAAACACCTTGAGAGTTTTTGACCAGGTAATATTTTAAGTGCTTCTGCTTCTTTGGCTGGGTTGTCAGCTTTAAGTTGATGTGATTTGAAAACTCAGTGAAATACCGAAATCCTTTCTCCCCACATCCTATGCAGTTCCCCGAGAAACCTGCCGTCATAGCAACAAAAGCAAGAGCAGATGGTGAGCAGGTTGACTTATATGGATATGACCAAGCTTCACATAGAAAAATGTTGTTTGCTTTGAACGTTCTCAGTAGCTCAATAGCTCAACTGGGTAACTGCACAAACACACGTCCAGCTTACAAAATAAGGACCAGAACAGGGTCCAGGATTTAGTTGTAGCTATGGGGTCTCCCCACCAACGCCCCCACCCAACCCCGCAACTGGTTGGAAAACCGGTGGGAACTCTGTGTCATTCTGTGGGGAAGGCCCGATGCTATTTAAGTTCCCTCAGGCACTTAGCTGCCCCATACGACAATCAAGCTGCCAGTGAGGGAGAAATCCTGCCCCTAAGAGCTTCAGGCCAATCAGAGGCCAACAACACCACCAGGAGCAGTGGCTGCCAGCTGCAGTAATGATCTGAGACCCAGCCTGAGGATCTCTACTGGATCTCTGGACACGGGCGTGTGGGGCAGGATGGGGGTCACGGGAAGGGGGTCACTGGAAGGGGTTGTGGACATAGGGGTCAGAGACAAGGTCAGGAGGGGGCTTTCCTCTTTTTCAAGGCCAGATCATTCGATTGGGCACTGCCTGACAATGAGAGAGCCCCTCTACAAGGTTGCAGGCAAACCTGACAGAGGCTGCTGGGTGCCCTTCGATAAGCACAGGACAGCTATGCAAAACCCATTAAATACCTGAGCCACCACTGAGTTCCAGTGGGCTCAGGGGTAATTGATGCCAAATGGCTCATTAATGAGCCTAATTGAAATCTTGCCACCGGTGGGTGAGATGCCCAGATTGGGACCCTTAATTGGTGGCCTTTCTCCTGATGCCAGGCATCTGATGTGGGTACTCACATCCAATTCTCCTGCCCCCCACACCCACCCCCCCACCGCCATCATGCCCACCCCAGAATGCTCAACTAAATTCTGCCCAAAGAGTTTCAATTGAGGGTTATATTCACTCCCCAGTGTAATTTCAATATGCCAGGGTGGAATTTAATGCCTTATCCCATGATGAGTTTGGTGGTGGGAGGTGGGGCATTTAATCAAGCAGGAGGGTGGTGGGTGGGGACCTCGTCACCTTACCACCTCTGCCCCAATTAAGCCTGCGGCCAGAAGGCTTGTGGGCAACCTTCCTGCCCTGCCATCAATTGAGGCTCTTAAGTAAGCAATTTGTGCCAAGTATTCACCCAGTGGTAGTGGGAGACTCGACATGTGAGAAGCCCAAAAAGCAAACCCTGTCAGGGTTACTTGCAGGCTTCCGGTGGCAGGGTCCTTCATTCAATGGCACTAAGTGCCTGAATGAGGGACCCAGCATTGGCAGGGGTGGGGGAGGGGATTGGGGGGGGAGGTGCACTGAGAGCCAGCCTTGCCCCAGCTGCTGACATCCTTCCCACCTTCCCTGCAATCCCTACCCTGTAATCCACCTCCTGCCACTATTCACCTGTGGCATAGGTCCCTTGGTGATCCTGGACCTCTGGCGGGTGCATTACCAGCAGCAGCCACCACCTCTCCAGTTTCTCTGTTCAACAATGAAGAGCTTCTGGCCTCTGATTGACCAGCAGCTCCTGGCAGGCGGGACTACCCCCCCTGGTATCCTTGATCTCGCCACTGCCCAGTTAAGTGTCTAATTGGCACTCAATGTGGCAGACCTTCCCAAAAAGACACAATGCAGGGCTCTTGCCAGCTCTCCAGCCAAAGGGTAAGCCCCATATTAAATTCTGCCCCCTGAATGGAAAAGCTGGATGAGAAAATGTTCCCTGTGGGTCCTATTATTTCCAAGCTTTTCAGTGTGCAATGACAAAGGACACAGAATATGATCACATTTAAATGAGTGGATGTATTGAAAAGATAGAGGCCCAAAACATGCTTTGAAAATAACAGTGAGGCTAACCATATTCACCTTTATTTATGTGTAAATTTCAAACTAAGCACTCTTTTAAAAACATGCTAAGTGTTATTTATTGCTAATCAACCTTCCTGGCACTGAAGATTAATTGTTACAAGTGTAGAGTCTCATTCCTTCAGGTATTACTGGTTGGAGATGTGAAAAAAAAATCCTTCTTAAGCTTTTCTTTTGGTTTACTTTTAACTCCCTTAATCCAATATTTCTTTCCCTCTCCTTGTTTCTCTTTCTGTAGCTGATTTGACACTGAATTCGCCATTCTAACTGACGCTTCCTTGTTCAGGCCTTAATCTGTTCATCTCAGTGTAACAATCTGAATCTGGAGGTATACAGCTTCTTGCCATAGAACCATAGAACACTACTGCACAGAAAACAGGCCATTCGGCCCTTCTAGTCTGTGCCGAAATATTATTCCGCTACTCCCATTGACCTGCACCTAGTCCATAACCCTCCAGACCTCTCCCATCCATGTATCTAATTTATTCTTAAAACTTAAGAGTGAGCCCGCATTTACCATGTCAGATGGTAGCTCGTTCCACACACTCACCAAACTCTGAGTGAAGAAGTTCCCCCTAAACCTTTCCCCTTTCACCCTAAAGCCATGTCCTCTCGTGTTTATTTCTCCTAATCTAAGTGGAAAGAGCCAACTCGCATTTACTCTGTCTATACCACTCATAATTTTGTAAACTTCTATCATATCTCCCCTCATTCTTCTACGCTCCAAGGAATAAAGTCCTAACCTGTTTAATCTTTCCCTGTAACTCAACTCCTTAAGACCTGGCAAAATCCTAGTAAATCTTCTCTGCACTCTCTCAATCTTACTGATATCCTTCCTGTAGTTAGGCGACCAGAACTGCACACAATATTCCAAAGTTGGCCTCACCAATGTCTTATACAACTTCACCATAACATCCCAACTTCTGTACTCAATACTTTGATTTATGAAGGCCAGTATGCCAAAGGCTTTCTTTACAACCTTGTCGACCTGTGACGCCACTTTCAGGGAACTATGTATCTGAACTCCCAGATCCCTTTGTTCCTCCGCACTCCTCAGTGCCCTACCATTTACTGTGCATGTCCTACCTTGGTTTGTCCTTCCAAAATGTAACACCTCACACTTTTCCGCATTAAATTCCATCTGCCATTTTCTGGCCCATTTTTCCAGTTGGGCCAGGTCTTTCTGCAAGCTTTGAAAGCCTTCCTCGCTGTCCACAACGCCTTCAATCTTAGTGTCATCAGCAAACTTGCTGATCCAATTCACCACATTATCATCCAGATCGTTGAGATTATTGATATAGACAACCTTTTCACGCAGATCCCAGAAGCTCTGCAGAGGGCACTGCAACTCCAGCAACTTTCAGTGCAAAATATCATGGAGATTAAACAGGCATTGGCAATCTAACTAACAGCAAGTGGCACTTGTTATCTAGTTTTAATACTTTCTGGGTGGACAAAAGGCAAGAATAAGTTGTACAAAATATATTCTACTGTCTGCACCATAGTAACATTGAGTCCTGTTGCGTAGGGAGGCTATGGAGGTAGAGGATTGAGTTAAAATTGAATGGTACATAGTGGGTGGATTTTCACAGAGTCAGAAGGAGCCATTTAAAAATGGCAGACAGGGCCCAATTCCAGGATTCCCACCCCAATTCCCGGTGCCCTGAGTTTTCACTGCACTCCTAACCAGGCTGGTTCTATTGCAGAGGTAGGCATCTCCCAGCCCCCTGCAATTTTTGTGGAGTCAGGTCAGCTTCTCCATGACTTGTGGTTCATAGCCTCAGAGAAGTCAGGGAACCCATCTGAATTTGGGAATCAAAAAGGTGTTACCCATGCCCCCTCTATGCCAACTCATGCTCCCCACCCACCCTCCCAGTTCCTTATAATCCCCATGCCAATCCACGGCCTTTTCATGCCCATTCACCTAGTATGCACTATGTACCTAACCAATGAGCCCTCTATTAATGGCATGTGCGACACTGCTTTGACAAAACCGCCCACTCATAGTTTATTGAAAAAAGAACTGATGTTCCAACAACCATATAAAAGTGTGAATCGACCATGCAGCCTCAGCATTAGGCTGCCCGTGTGGCCACCTCTGATCTGCTTCTGGGGACAGTGGGCCCAACTCTATCCCAACCCAAACTCCCCGGAGTGAAAATGCTGCATAAAAGGGCACTCTAAACCGAGGCAAGTCTGCCAACTCACAAAATTTCCCAACTCAAGCTACCCACTTTGGTAGCGAAAAGCCAGCCTAGTGTCTCAGTCAAGATGTGAATTACTAAAAATATTTTTTCCTAACCCTTAGGCAATGTAGCAGGCACCCGAGTCTCTCCCTAACCCCAAGGCAAGCTTCTTAACAATCTGTCAAAATAATTAAATTAGTTTGTATTACAGTTGAACTAATGTTCCAACATTAGTACTATTACAACACTGACAGCTCCATTGGTTGGAAGTGCTTTGGAATGTCCTGCAGTTGTAAATGGCGTTGTCTAAACGCATGTCTTTCTTTCTTTTATCAGATAGAAATTTATCATTTACAAATGATCATTTTCCAAATTTCAGTGAAGAACTCTAAGTAGTTTAAATTGGGTTTTGTTAGCTTAAAAGGATACAATCATCATGAAAGATGTCTAGCTTTTTTTCTGTTGTTTGGTATTCACAAAGCAATGATTTAAATACTTGCTGAACAGCATAATGACACCAGTAGCATTAGTTTCCAAAATGAAAATAGGGCCTAATTCTCTTCCTTTTCTTCCTATCCACCAAAAATTATGATTTAAAAAAAACTTTACACCCTTTAAACACTCAAAGTTAATTTAAATATGTTAAAGTCTAACATTTTACAGATGTGGCAAATCTATACATTTGTTAAATTTCTGTGTTCATTTTCAAGAAGAATTCCATAATCTCTAAAAGAAATGAATTCAGTTGGCTATCATCTAACTTCCATTCAACTATTTTTATTTATTTTCTCCCCATTTTCCAAGGTCATAAAACATTTACAGCCAATCAGTTTTCAGGCCTCTGTCAATGACACACATAGCGAACCAGGAATCTCAAGGACCGGCCAGGCCGATTAACTCTCAGATCTCCCCAGAAGGGAGATATACGACCTCCACACAACAGACAAAACCTAAATGCACTATGCAAGAAATCAAATATATGGATGTATGGAGCAATATATTGAAGCATCAGTAAGAAGTACTGCAACACTAACAAATTTAATATCATTATTTTCACTACAAGATAATTTTCTATTAATGACAGATTATAACAATCATTCTTTATCTAAAACAAATCTCACTAGCTACAACGTTACTGTCATGAAGAGATATTAAGATCTATAATGTTATTGGAAATTTTTTTAAAATTGGAATTATAGTAGGGTCTGTGTCAGTGTGTGTGTGTGTGTGTGTGTGTGTGTGTGTGTGTGTTAACTGGATTAAAGTCAGCTGGTCTGGGTGCTTTGATGTATAGTGGTTTTGAGATGTTAATTAGATAAACGTAAGGAGGAGAAGCTAAAAAGTGTACATTTGCATTTGTTGAAAAAAGCATTCAAGGGTGGGAGTAAAATCTTGCACCTAGCTAGGAGTCACCAAACAATGTGTTTATATTACTAATAAAATTGGTGGAATGAAAGGATTATTGTTCGGAAAAGTAAAATTAAAAAACCTAGTAATACAATGGAAAATTTACATTCGAAGGGAAGCTAGGTATAAACAGAAAGGAGTTTTGAGTGTGCAGGTCAGAGGTATTTAAGATCAAACCAGCCTGTAAGCCAACAACTGTCTGCAAAGCAACCAAATTGCAAGGGACCTCATTTTGAATTCATAAGGTTAAATGTGCTTTGCCTGGTGTCTGTTTGAAGTCTGTGGGTTATTGTTGCCTTGGTGAAAATTTACCTGGGAGTGATTAATTTGGGGATTTGTTTAAAAGTTATTATAGTAGTAATTTGTGTGTGTTTAATTAGTTGCTAAATTAATAAGTGTTTAATTTTTGCATGCACGAAAGAGCGCACTCTCGGGTTTAGGGATTCCCCCCGCCCACACAGGTAGCGCATAGCGCTTCCGTGTGGACGTCACGCTGCTAACTGGTTAACTATTTCCCCTTCTGCATGGCACCACGCCCCCAACCAGGGGTGCCAATCGGAGGCGCGCCTGTGCATACCCGCGACTCAACTTTGTCCCCGACGGGGGGAAAATCCTGCCCAAGGAGTGGTGGGACAAGCCTCCTCATTGGAAATTAAAGTGTTATTTTAAGCAGGGCAGAATCCCAGTGGAACGAGGTACTATCCTAAATTTTAAAATCACTGAACACTGACTGACTGTGGCATCATCCTTTTTGTGAATATTTACACAAATGCAGAATGTTCAGAAAGGGGACTTACAGTTTAGCTGAAAATTGTGCTGTCACACTATCAATAACTTACTGTCAGGAATAAGAGACTCCTCACCTAAAAGTGCATTCTTTCCATTGTCATCTGGCAGAAATCGTTTATCTACTGCACAGATCAGAATGTGCTCAGGGAGATTTGGAGACTTGGCTCCTACCAGCACAAAGCCCGGTGGAATGTCAATTTGTTCTGCAGAGAGTGATACTAGACGCAGGTCTTTGCCAGCCTGGCAGAAACCTAAATTAAAGCAAAAACATAATTATTATTTTGGAAAAAATTGTGACTGACTTGAACAATGTTTCAAAATAACATCAACGAAACAAAGTTAGAGGCTCCCTAGCAATTGAAAATAAGACTTTGCTTTACAACAGTTTAAAATGTTATAGTTGCTGTATTTATATATTTCAGTGATGTGAATGAAAAACTCTTTAAAATATTGCAGAAATATTGTGGCATAAATTTACCTTGGATGATAGCACAATGCGGCATTGGCAAATCTGAAACCTATCTTGCACTCCAGTCAATTCTCCTTTCCAGGAAAACGAAAATCAAGCAGAGTGTAAAAAAGGCTGCCAATTCACTATCACCTGATTTGCACTTTCACCCAAGATGAATTTATAATCTATTTTATTTCTTTTTTTATTAAAAGTAGTGTTGGGGATGCTTGTAGTGAAATTCCTTTTTGGAATTAACTTTTGCCCTTTTAACCCTAACCCTAATGTTTCACTCACTTTGTGCTTTACTACTCTGGCACTTTTCTAAAGCACTTTTAATGCCCATTAATAACAGTTATCGCCAGCAATTAAACAATACATTATCTGATTGCATTGCTCCTCCTTCTGTTTCTTTTTTGTTGAAAGAATAAACACCTTGTAGAACCAAATGTTGGGAATCACAAAAGTCTTCATTAAAAGTAACACAGCTTCTGCTGACAATTGCACATAAGCTGCAATCTGCTAAACATTTGACTCAGTTAAACCAGGAACAGTTGATACAGTCTCCCAATCAATGACAATAAGACAAAGGTGATGAGGATGGGTGGAAAGACCTGTAAGATTCTGATTAACGGAGTTCAACTTGAACGGGCTGACATCTTCTACTTTCCTGGGCCAATCATCACGGAAGACACAGAATCTACCAAAGAGATTTGGGTTAGACTTAACAAGGGTCATAGCGTTGTGAACTCACTGAAAAGGGTATGGAGTAGCCACAGCATCTCGATTATAATGAAAATTCATCTTCTAAAAGTCCTTGTGTGGCCGTTGTCAATGTATGGCTGTGTAAGTTGGATCATCAGGAAAAGTGACAAGGCTCAAATAAGAGCATTTGAAATGAAAGGACTTAGACGGATATATGTGTCATGGATGGTCAGCAGACAAATGAGTGGGTGCTTGGGAAAGCTGGTGTTAAGAGGAACATGTCTGAGGCAGTAGCACCAAGGAAGCTCACATATTTTGCACGTGTGATGCAAACAGGAAGGGAGTGTTTGGAAATAGAGGTAATGCAAGGGAAAACATCTGGAAAAGATCCACAAGAAAGACCCAAGATGGCATGGATAGATGAGAAGAGAGTGTGGGCTGGCCCCTCTATGGGAGAGGCCATGAGCGCAGCGAGGAATAGAAATCAGTGGAGAAAGATCACAGTACGGCCAACCCTAAGAACGAGGACAGATGGAAGGCAGACAGACAGACACCAGGAACAGCAGCAAACTATTTGTTCTTTCCTCAAACATTCAAGTTGGATGCTCAATTGACAAAAAAAAGAGGAACACGTTATTTTTACAAGCACAAGCTTTTTAGAAATTGATACCGAATTCACTGTCCTCACTCTCCCAAGACACATGTACCAATTACAACTGAATGAGAAAAAGTAGACAACTTGTGCCTATGCAGTCCATCTTCAAACAACTACCTGAAGGATGATAAGAACATTGATTTTATTCTCTCTTCCTAATGACCACGGGTGGAATTTTACAGAGGAGGACATACTGACCGTCCCCTCAGATGAAAGGTCAGTCCCATAAGGACTGATTTTAAGAAAATACGCCCCGCAGCTATAACACACTGGGGGCGCCTAAACAAGCTGAGGGTCAGACTTCTGCCCCTCAGTGGGAGGAAGTCCTGCCATTGAGAGCTGGCAGCCAATCTGCTCCAGCAGTCCCAGCAGCTGGGACTGGTAATGGGCCCCAGGGTGACAGCAACATGCATCCTGGAGACAGCTGAGTCCAGAGTTTTGGATGGGGAAGGATCGGGGAGCCTAGGAAGGGGTCTAGGGGAGGCTGCAGGGGGGGTTTTGGTGGCCAGGCAGGAAGTGACAAAAAAGGCTGTGACATCTTGTGGGGGTGCTCCCAATGTGCACAGGGCACCCCCCACCCTGAGCACAGGGCATCCCCCCGCAACCCCCCACGAAGGACATATCCCCCTTCCTTCCAGCCCTTTAACCAGTTGTGTTAACAAAGGTCTGCCCACTCCCACCTGCCTGCCCATGCCAACCGTATCATGGCATGGACAGCATAATATTCATGTAGATTGGCTTATTAATAAGCTCAATTGCTTGTTTATTATGTTTATAAAAATGGCAGGCGGCAGGTGATTCAGTGACTACCTGCCTAAAGCTTTATGGAGAACAGGTCAGAAGCGAATGGAAAGTCAGGAGAGCCACCTGCCATATTTTATGTGCCACCCCCACCCCCCACCCCCCCCGCACCCCCCCATCCCCCCCACCAAAAATATGGCCAGTGGGGATCCATAATGTCAGCTCTATGGCTGGAATTTTCCATCCCCTCACTGGCGGGATCTTCCAGTGCCACCGATGTGAATGGAGAACCCACCACTGGGGGGGCTGGAAAATTCCAGCCTGAGTCGGAGATCATAATGCAGAGAACCTCAACTGTAAGCTTGCATCTTCCTGCCCCGTGACTCAATGGAGGGAATACTATGGGAAATATTTCCCCCCGTTGGGAGGGTGGGGGGGAGAGGGGGGAGTGCAGGAGAGGGCGCGGCACCTCCAATTGGGGGCGCGCCACCATTTTACAATTGGCCCACCCAGCGTGACGTCTGCCAGGAAGCACTATCCGTTCCCTGTGCAGGTGGAGGGGATTCCCTCAGCCGAGACTGCGCTCTTTTGTGCATGCACGCAAAAGAGCACATCATCTCCCTGAGGCTAAGTGCTGCCTCAGGGAGATCAGCTCCAAGTTAAAAATTGTTAAACAAATGATAGCAAGGTTTCCCTGACATTTCCCCTCATGTGACACTGTCACATGAGTTCGGACATGATCATAACTTTTATTGAAATCTTTATTAAATATTTAAAAACCCTCATGAAACCTCATCCCGCCCGTGGATGAGATTTCATGCTTTTTCTTAAACCCACCAGGGCTCCCGGCCTGCCTGCCAACCTTAAGGTTGGACGGGCAGGTCCATTAATGAGGTTAATGACTTTTTCAATGGCCTCAATAGGCCGTTGACAGGTCAGCGGGCACACAGCTGATTCAGCTGTTCCCCCACCGACCTGAAAATGGAGATGACGCGGGATGACGTCGGGAGTTCCACCCGACATAATCCCACGACATTTTATGTGTCGGCGAGCGGGCCCCGCCCCTGCTTGCCGACCGGAAGATCCTGCCCTATGTTATTTAACAAGGACACCTGATCCTTATTGCAAATGAAAACTGCCAAAACACTCAAGTGAATCAAAAACTTCAGTCATAGTGACATGTAGATGAATACCAACAAAGATCACCCAAATATTAACAAAATAATCTAAGGTGTTCAGGTCATATTCACCCAAATAGGGTACTATGATTGCCACTAGCAAGTAGCAGTGCCCAAATATTGAATGGATCTCAACAGAGATTAAGCCACTTATTGCATAGACTCAAAGAATCACAGTGCAGAAATCCTTTTGGAGCTGTTCCAAGACTGACATTGTATAGTTCCAAAATAAATATTGAAAACACTGCTACTAGAAGAAGCATTTGTACATGTTTAACACCATCATACAGGCATAACTGCTGACAAAATTATGGTCGGGACATGCCATAAACATGGCTCATCCGTATGTATTCACTCAATGTGTTGGAGTTCATTTTAAGTTTTGACAGTAAATTTGATCAAAACTATCTGATTCAGCAGTTCTCAACTGGGCTGAGCCCAACAAAAATAATCTCAGTTTCTGACACTCATCCAGTTAAACCATTGTAAATCTGCAAATTTCTCCCTTATAGTTTTACTTCTGTTTCTCTTCCTTCCTTCACAATTTTGAACTCTCTTATATACTCTGAAAATTTGTATCATCTCCTCCTATTTTTCCTCTCTCTTCTCGCACTTATGTTCTTTTCTCTCCCTCTCTGTTAGGAGCTAGACATTGTTTTAAGTAAATTATGTTTGCTTTTGTGGGTGTTAGGAACAAGATATAGCTTTAAGTTTAATTTCTACTTTTTTATTAGTGTGTTAAGAAAGGGAAACAAATGGGTTTGATTTCATTTTAGAGGTTTTTTTTGAGTTAGAGCTGGGGACTCTCCAGGCCCTGTTTGTATATGTGCATTTCAAAGAGGTGTTACGTTTCTTGAAGTAAAGAGATAGGTTATCACGGGGTTAGTAGTTGAGGGAAGTTAAAACAAACACAAAAAGTAAGAAAAAAAAACTGTTGTTGCCTAGCAATGGGGGGTCAGAGAGAGACCCAGAGCAAAACAGAGAGAGACAGAAAGGCAGATTTTAGTTCAGTTGGTATGTGCATACTACAGAGTGAAGACAGAAAAGGTCTAAATCCCTCTAGCTGGAAATTATGCCAGACTGCTGAGGAAATGAGTCTAAGGAACTCATAGATATTGCTCTAAAGTTAACGTAATAGTGAATTTAGAGTGAGTTACCTGGATATCTCAAGGGAGATATCAATTATGGAAGGACTTCTAGTGAATGTTCAGAAGGCTACTGGAAATGAAACTTCTTTGCAACTGAACCAGCTCTAGCCTTGGTGTGGAAATTGTGGTACCTTTTCACTGGAGTGTTGGGTATGTAAGGATGTTGCTGGGATAAAAGCGATAGCATGAATTCAAATAATTTTTTCCTTGGTGTCTGTGTTGAAACCTTTCCAACTTTTTGTTGTCTTTTCTCTTTATTCATTTACGAGATGTGGGCATCACTGGCTAGGCCAGCATTTATTGCCCACCCCTAATTACCCTTGAGAAAGTGGTGGTGAGCTGCCTTCTTGAACTGCTGCAATCACTGTGGTGTAGGTGCACCCACAGTGTTGTGAGGGAGGGAGTTCCAGGGTTTTAACCCAGCAACAGTGAAGAAACGGCGATATATTTCCAAGTCAGGATGGTGATTGGTTGAAGGGGAACTTCCAGGTGGTGGTGTTCCCATGTATCTGCTGCCCTTGTCTTTCTAGATGGTAGTAGTCGTGGGTTAGGAAGGTGCTGTCTAAGGAGCCTTGGTGAGTTCCTGCAGTGCGTTTGTAAGTGGTACACACTGTGCATCGGTGGTGGGGGGAGTGAATGTTTGTGGATGGGGTGCGAATCAAGCAGACTGCTTAAACCTGGAAGGTGTCAAGCTTCTTGAGTGTTGCTGGAGCTGCACTCATCAAGTCAGCACGAGCACAGGGAGGGGCACGTAACGAAAGCTCCCAGAAGGCAGAGAGCTGCCTCAAGGAGCTGAAGAATTTTAAAGTCAAAAATAAACATTATTAAATTCCCCCAAAAATTTCCACCCATAAGAATCACTCATCTAAACATATTGATGAAAAAATTTTGCCCAAACATTTTTAGGTTTTTTTTAACATTAATATCGGAAACCTCATCCCGCCCTTGGATGGGGTTTGCTCAAAAATCCAAAGGCCGTCTGGCCGATTTTCCCGCCCACCAACTGTAACGTAGGACAGGCAGTGAAAAATCCAGGTCAATAACTATACTAATGGACTTAATGGGCCTCTTAATTGTTGGTTAGTGTGCTGCCAACTCTTGCACGTGCCCACCAACCGAAATATCGTGCAAGTACACGATGATGTCGGGGTGCTCACCCAACGTGATCGAGCGCTATCTTATGACCAATCGGGTGTGGTGCGTGCCCACCCACGGGACGTAAAGTTCTGCGCTATGAATCCTGCGATGAGTAACTCACCTCCTGACTCCCCAAAGCCTCTCCACAATCTACAAGACACAAGTCAGGAGTGTGATGAAATACTCTCCGTTTGCCTGGATGAGTGCAGCTCCAACAACACTCAAGAAGCTGGACACCATCCAGGACAAAGCAGCCCACTTGATTGGCACCACATCCATAAACATTCACTTGATCCAACACTGACGAACAGTGGCAGCAGTGTGTACCATTTACAAGATGCACTACAGAAACTCACCAAGTCTAGTGTAATATAGTTAATGTTTCTTGTTTGATAAATGTTTTATCTTAATATTAAAAAGTTAACAGCAGACTCCTGTGAATCTGTTTCAGTTAAGTACCCTCCTTGACATGGTCTATCAAGCCAGGTTCCATTCTGGGATCTGACTTGTTCAGTAATAATAACAGCTGCATCAGCTGGGATTGTAACATTCTCCTCCACTTTTGTTTTTCACCATCTTCATTTAGGTATTTGTTTCATGCTCACTTTGGTTTCTGTTTCCCAATTAACTTTGGATTCTGTCCCTCTCACCCTCTTCTTCACTCCCTCTGTACTTTTCCCCTTCCTCTTTGCTTTTCAATTCTCTTTTCACTCTGCTTCCCACAACATTGTGGTTGCCATATAGAAGCACCATGGGAAAAATGAGGGAGATTGATGGGGCTCTGTCAGCGTGAAGACTTTTGTTCAGAAAAAGAATAGAAATGTTAAAGAAAAACATGGGTGAGGCAGATATCAAAATAAAAATAAAGGGGGTGAGACTACGAAGGAAAATTCATTGGAGGAGGAGACTTAAGAAAAAGGTACCAACAGAGGATTCTTGAATAAAGCTAGTATAACTAAAGCTAAGTGGATCAGGAAACGACATAGAATAATATAGCTTGGAAAAACTGATGATGGATTACCATTATTCACACATACAACTAACAATTAACAGCACATTCAATTAGTTCTTAAACGTTTTAATACTCTAATGAGTGTCTGGGATCTCAGTGAAGAATACATAATGAGGCTTGGCTGAGAATCCAGAAATTCATTAGCCCACTGAAACACCTGAGCCCTAGGGAAAATATTGCTTGACTGACAGCTCTGGCACTCTGCTCTATGCTATCAAATTGTACAATGTATATTTACACAAGATAAAGAGGATTCAAATGCTTGAAGTTTCTGATATTGATACTTCAAAGGGTCTGGACTGACACTTCTGTTGGCCTGTAGTTAAAAAAGGAGGTTTTTAAGAAAGTGGAAATTTATCAATGAATTACGTTTTTAAAGCTTTTCTTTACACATCCTACTGTCACTATAGGGTGCATTGGTTCTATACAGTATATACAGTGGGTAAATGGGATTGGGAGTGCCTTAGCGTGGCATGCAGGGCATGAGGGGTGCATACAATGGCATTGGGGGTATGAAGGGCCTTGGGGGTGGGCAGGGGTTATGAGGTGGCATGGATGGGGCATGGAGAGGGTGTGGGGTGAGGGGGGTGAGGGGTGAGGTCTTTCTGTTTTTATTAGAATTGGGAATGAGTCCCACTACATCAAGACGGGTCTTTTAAGCAGCCCGTCCCTGGACCCGGTAGCCCCTGTGGCTGCCTCCAAATATTTTCCTGGCTCAGCTGGCCTGACTTTAGCCCAAACCCTCCCCCCAACTCCCCGAATGAAAATCCCACCCTTCCTGGGACTTCCTCCTGACATGGCAGGACTGAGCTGGTAATTTTCCCAAATCCCACTACCCACCTCTAGGATGGAAAATCGAACACTATGTTAGATTGCAAAAGAGTCATGTACTGAGTGGGCAGCAAAAAGAGCATTCCAAACAATGCACTGTATCATAAGCCTCTTCTTTTCACTCACATGACATAATCCTCAAAGCAGGAGGGTGGTCATCTGAGCACTCAGTAGCATCAAACCAGACACACATACTCTGCAGACATTTATTAATTTAGAAGTTAAGGGTTAATTTTCACAGGTATGAAAGGAACGGAGGTGGTGGCTTAAAAAAAAAGCCGTATAGATTGGTGAGAAGATGCATATCATGACATATCCTGTTGAGTTAATTCATGGAGCCAGTTATGCAATTCAGGATATTTCATAAACACAAATAAGAATACAATGCAAGTGGCTAGTACACAGCTAGGCAATGTTGTGCTGTAAGATTGTCTGCTCTACAGACTACAACGAAGCAGCATGGAACATCAGTGATATCTTCAGAAGCACTCTTCCACACACAGGAAATAAACACAATTGCAACACTTCTCATGAATGGTCCTAATATTGCTATTGAGTTGCTGAGGCCCACATTTCGTGACACAATGACAACGGGCTCAAAGCATTTGTATACCAAAGAACCGTAAGTAATTATGAGAATTCACAACTGTATAATGCTCTGTGCTCAAGCAGCGCAGTGCCTAATGTAGCCACTCAAACTCAAAGATAGATTGGGAAACTACATTAAATAATAGGATAGTAGATAAGCAATGGCAAACATTTAAAGGATTAATTCATAATTTCCAACAAATAATCTCTCCTTTAAAGATTTGTTGTGAAGCTGTTAATGTATATATTATTGGAAAATATTTTTCTTTTAAAATAGAGGTTTTGGCTGTGGGTGTGTCTTAATTGGATTAAAGCCAGCTAGTCTGGGTGCTTTGATGTGTGCTAGTTTTGAGATGTAAGAGAGATAGAGTGCATTTGCATTTTTTGAATAGAGCATTCAAGAAGGCATATGAAATATGGCAAAACAAAAACAGAATTACCTGGAAAAACTGCGGATAACTGCGAATATCCGCAGTTTTTTGTTTTTATCCAAATGAAATATGGCACCTAGCTAACAGAGACCAAGCGATATGTTTAATAAAATTGGTACTATGAAAGAAGTTTTATTGTTAAAAGAGGTTGGTGATACAATGAGAATTTACATTCAATGAGCTGTGCTAGCTATAGGGATAGCAGTTTTGTGTGTGCGGGGCAGAGGTAATGTAAGATCAAAGCAGCTGTAAGCCTACAGCTGTCTCCACAGGAGCCAAAGTGGAAAGAACCTTATTTTGAATTTGTAAGGTGAAAATGCTCTGCCTGGCGTCTGGTTAAGTCTATGGATTGCTGTTGGGAATTTGTTAAAAGTTATGATAGTAGTAATTTGTAGCCATGTGTATATATTTAACTTGTGTAAATTAATAAAATGTTTCATTTAGTTGGATATAAAACCTCTCGAGAACTGGTGGTCTGATTCCGAATTTAGAGTCGCATCTCAAACATACCACTTAAAAAATACAGATTATGACAGTTGTTTAAAGTTTCCCTCTAGGATTTTTAAATAATAATTCAACTTTACCACTGCTGGGTCATAACAGACTAAAAATCCCGTAGGGAAAATGGTTGAAGCGTGGCTAACAAAGGAAGTTAAAAATAGCATGAGATTAGAGAAATAGATTTACGTTTCCAAAAAGAACAGGAAGCCTGAGGATAGGGAGGAATTTAGAATTCAGCACAGGATGACCAAGAAATTGATAAAGAGAAAAAGAATCAGAGTAAATTAGCAAGAGACGTAAAAGCAGCCTGTAAAAGCTTCTACAAGTATGTAAAAAACTGATTAATAAAAGTTGGTCCCTTAGATGCAGAGGAAATTATAAAGGCACATAAGATTTGGCACAGACATCAAACAAACATTTTGTATCTGTCTCCACAGTAGAAGACACAAAAACCATTATGGGAATCGGGGGGCAGGGGAGGGTGGGGGGCAAGAATCTAGTGAGAATAATGAACTTAAAGAAACTAGTATTACTAAAGAAGTAGGTTTCACAAAATTAATGGGACCAGAAGTCAACAAAATCTCTGGACATGATGGTGTGCATCTTCTGGTTTTAAAAGAGATAGCTATAGAGATAGTTGATACATTGGTTCTGATTTTCCAGAATTCCCTAGACCAGTCCCCATAGGTTGGAAGGTAGCAAACCCGCTACCCCGCTATTTAAGAAAGAAGAGACAGAAAACTAGGAGTAATAGGCCACTTGTAGGGAGAATGCTAGAATCTATTATTAGGAATGCAATAACAGACCACTTGGAAAATCATAATGTGAATAAGCAGAGTCAGAGTTAATACAGGTTTGTGAAAGGCAAATTGTGTTTGACAAATATGTTAGCGGTATTTGAGGTTGAAAAGGGAGCACCAGCAGGTATATTTGGATTATCAAAAAGTGCCACAAAAGAGATTATTACATGAAAGTAAGGTTTATGGGATTGGGGTAACGTATTTGCATGGATTGAGGATTAGTTAAAGGACAGAAGACAGAGACTATGAATAAACAGGTCATTTTTGGGTTGGCAGGTTGTAACAATGGGGTGCTGGCAGGATTGGTGCTTGGGCCTCAGCTATTTATAATCTATGGGCAGAATCATCCCAGATTTGCATTAAGTGGGTCAGGAAAAAAGATGTTTTACCCGTCAGCCACAATGGCAGCTTTTCACGCCATATCATCCCAATCCCACCTCATTAATTATGCAGCCACAGGAAACATGTCATCTTGCTGGCAGGTGACCTGAGTTGCCCTCCACGCCATTACATTACCTCGCCAATTCCTTACTCTAGGTGCTATATCTAAACTGCAGTTCTCAATGCTTGCAGCCCAGAACTGCTCCAGTGAAGACAAGGCCCTGAAAGCCAAGCAGAGTTCAGTGACCGGTCATTGGAATGTCTTTCGGAGGTTCACCGTGATGTCCCCTGGCACCAATCTGGCCGCAGGGGGTCTAGCAATCTCACCACTCTGGTTTGGCAAGTGGTGGTAGTGGTGATCAGTGCCAATGCTGCACAAGAGAAATTGGCCATCCAATGCAGAAACAGGATGAATCATCTCATCTGTGCCACCAGGGTAAGATAACCAGCTCATCAGTCTAAACTCACATGCTCACAAGCCCATCACACATTCACTGGCATCTCACTCACTGCCAGCTCAAGGGGCATCACCACTCACTCTCTCACACACACCCTCACATTTCCATCTGGCCGCATCTCCTCTACAGACTACTTTCTCAGCCCTCACCATCTTGAGACCACTTGCACAGATCAACATATGGTCCCACACACACCCTGGGATACCCCCTTCCCCCGCCCTGCACTGGTCAGGTAGGTAGAGACCTGCCTGTGACCCCCCGGTCCCCCAAAAGTGATGTGGTGCTGCCTGCGAAGCCTGCTGCTGATGAGCACGAGTGCTGTTTGAAGCAGAGTAGGCAAAAAAAACCTCGAAGTCCCGAGCCAAGTGCAGTTCGCAAGGTGCACGTCATTTATGTACAGCTGTGAAACATGCCAGTGTGACGCTTAGATGATCCAGGGTAGGGGGGATGATTCTGGAGAGCTGGACTTATAATGATATGCAGATGTATTACAATGGAGTTCCCAACGTACAGCAGCGGGAAATGTGGCCCATCATTGATGGGTGGAGCAGACGATTGCAAAACTGGTTTAACAACACCGTGAAACAAATTTTTGGCCTTCCCGCCATATTGTCCGCTCACGTTGCCATGACGCCCAATGCCAGCAGGCATGGAAAATTCCACCCTATGTCAATGATATATGACAATGAGGTGAGGTAAGAGAGGCTGTTCTTAACATCAAGATAAAAACAAAAAAACTGTGGATGCTGGAAATCCAAAACAAAAACAGAATTACCTGGAAAAACTCAGCAGGTTTGGCAGCATCGGCTGAGAAGAAAAGAGTTGACGTTTCGAGTCCTCATGACCCTTCGACAGATGAGGACTCGAAACGTCAACTCTTTTCTTCTCAGCCGATGCTGCCAAACCTGCTGAGTTTTTCCAGGTAATTCTGTTTTTGTTCTTAACATCAAGGCAGCATTTGACTGAGTGTGGCATCAAGCAGCCCTAGCAAAACTGGGGTCAATGGGAATCAGGGGGAAAACTCTACACTGGTTGGAGTCATACCTAGCACAAAGGAAGATGGTTGGAGGTCAGTCATCTCAGCTCTAGGACATCATTGCAGAAGTTCCTCAGGGTAGTGTCCTCGGCCCAACCATCTTCGACCGCTTCATCAATGACCTTCCTTCCATCATAAGGTCAGAAGTGGGGATGTTCACTGATGGTTGCACAATGTTCAGCACCATTCATGACTCCTCAGATACTGAAGCAGTCCATGCCCAAATGTAGCAAGACCTGGACAATATCCAGGCTTGGACTGACAAGTGGCAAGTAACATTTGCACCACACATGTGCCAGGCAATAACCATCTCTAACAAGAGAGTGTCTAACCATTACCCCATGACATTCAATGGCATGACCATCACTGAATCTCCCACTATCAACATCCTGGGGCTTACCATTGACAAGAAACTGTACTGGACTAGCTATATAAATACTGTGGCTGTAAGAGCAGGTCAGAAGCTAGGAATCCTGCAGTGAGTAACTCACCTCCGACTCCGCAAAGCCTCTCCATCATCTTCAAGGCACAAGTCAGTAATGTGATGGAATAATCTCCACTTGTCTGGATGAGTGCAGCTCCAACAACACTCATGAAGCATTGATACCATCCAGGACAAAGCAGCTCACTTGATCAGCACCCCATCCACAAACATTCACCTCCTCCACCATCGCGCACAGTGCCAGCAATGTGTACCATCTACAAGATTAGCTGTGGGGACTGAGTGTAATGTATCCAAGTTTGCATAGGTGAGAAAGGAAGCTATGAGAAGAACATGAAGCTGCAAATGGATATATACAGGTTGAGTGAATGGGAAAGGACATGGCAGCTCTAAAGAAAGAGTAAAGAAGTACTAGAATTTTTATTTTTTATCCACTTATTTTCATTTTTATTCATTGTTTTAACCCTTTTTTTAATCCCTTTTTCCATCCTTTTCTCCCAACCACCGTCCCCTCCCACATCCTACCCCCAAAAGGGCCATGTTGTTCTTTCACAGAGTGCTTACCCTTATTCGACTATTAACATATTCTGCTTTCTTTATGCCACTATCAGCACCTCCTTTAGTCCTAACCACTACCATTAACACTCCCTTTGTCTTTTTTTCCATGACATCTTTGTCAATCTCTGCCTTGTCCCCACCTATCACTGGCCTTCTATCCAGCCTCACTTGCTCCACATCCCTTAATCAGTATAAATTCCATCATATTTCAATTTTTATTTAGCTCTGAAGAAGGATCACACAGACTCAAAATGTTAACTCTGTTCCTCTCTCCACAAATGTTGTCAGACTTGCTGAGTTTTTCCCACATTTTCTGTTTTCTGTTTATTTCAGATTTCCAGCATCCGCAGTATTTTGCTTTTATATTAAAGAAGCATTACAGCAATTATATAGGGTCTTGGTGAAGCCACATCTGGAGTACTGTATACAGCTCTAGTTGTTATATTGTAAGAAGGTTATAGAGGCGGTGCAGAGAAGATTCACAAGGATGATATAAGAAACGTGCACGTATACATATCTGGAAAGCATCGACAGGCTGGGTCTCTTCTCTCTTGAATAAAAAGGCTGAGGGGTAACGTAATAGAGGTCATTAAAATTCTTAAAGTTTTAGATTGAGTGGACGCAGAGAGAATGTTTCCTCTCGTGGGGTAGAACATAATTAGAGACCATAAATATAAGATAATTATCAAGAAATACCATAGGGAACTCAGAAGAAATTTCCTTATCCAAAGAGTGGTAGGAAAGTGGAACCCCACCATGGGGAATGGTTGAAGCAAATAGTTATAGATGCATTTAAGGGGAAACTAGACAAGCATATGAGGGAGAATGGAATAGATGGTTACGACAGTAGATTTAGATGAGAAAAGATGGGAGGAGCCTCAAGTAAACATAAGCACCACTGTGGTCTTGTTGGGCCAAATGGTCCTTATATCCCCTGAAATTCTACATAATTCTATGTTTTAGTCTCCTTACCCAAGGAAGGATATATTTGCCTTGGAGGAAGTACAATAAAAGTTCACTAAATCTATTCCTGGAATGAGAGATTGTCTTATGAGGAAAAATTGAATAGACTAGGCCTATAGTCCCTAGAGTTAGAAAAATGAGATGTGATATCATTGAAATACCTAAAATTCTTAAGGGACTTGACAGGGTAGTTGCTGGGAGGATATTTCCCTGGCTAGGGAATTGAGACCTAGGGGTCACAGTCTCAGATTAATGGATTGGTCATTTAGGCTGAGGTAAGGGCAACTTCTTCACTCAAAGATTTGTGAATCTTTGGAATTCATTACCCTGGAGGGCTGTGAATTATCAGTCCTTAAGTATATTCAAGACAGTGATCCTTAGATTTTTGGATGTTAAGGGAATTAAGGGATATGGAGATAGTGCAGAAAAGTGGAGTTGGGGCTGATGACCAATGATCTTACTGAATGGTGGACCAGGCTCAAAGGGCTGAGAGGCCTACTCCGGTTCCTAATTGTTACATTCGTATAAAGTTACTGCTGCAATTTTAAAAGATATTAGATGCATTTCCATGACAAAGCAGGATAAGTTCAAGAGGTATCACCATTCACTCCCTCACACACACCTTCATCTGCCCTGTGGGACATGTCATCATCCCATCTGTCCTGGCAGGCATCCTGCTTACATTCTTTCCATCTGTATTCAAGCAGGACAAGCTGGCACACAAGGAGGAGATGTCATAGATTGGTGGAGGAATGCCTGGCATCAAGGTCTTCACCAGACTTTGAAAATAGAGCCATCCAGCAATGATCTGGACAGTTCCTGTGCTGACGGTGAGGTCAGTAGTGCTCAACCAAGTGAGGATCCAGCAATGCAACATCTATCAAACAACAATGCTGTGAGTGAGTTCCCCTGTTCCACAGTCCTCTGCCTTGCACTAATTATCTCTCCTTGCTTTCGGAGGCACATCCGGGAAGCAGCCGAGCGGGTCCACGACCCAAGTCCCTGACTCAAGCCCCGAAGGCACTTTGGAAGGAGAATCTGATGACACCTTCATTGAAGACCTGTCACAGCACTCAGCCACACCCTCCACCAGCACAGCTAAGCACACCTCAGTTGGTCTCAGTTCTAGAGTAGCCTCAGGGTCACAATCTGGTGAGCACATCACACTGCCTGATCCACAGCAGATGGTGGCAGGGATTTCCCAGGTTTCCAGCACTCGGAGGATGGCTGGAAACCAGAAATCTGCTGAGTCTGAATCAGGTGACGAGCCTCTGGACTTGGTCATAACTCAGTTGCTGGAGCTGCAAACGAAAGCTCAGGAACATCGGGAAGGGGTGTCCGCTGCACTCCTTTGATTGCGAGGCACAATGAAGGAGTCTGTATGCCTTCAGTCTGAGGTGATAGCGCTGGCATGCCAACACACTGAGGTCAACACTGGTAGGATGGCAGCCGCCATGGAGTCCTTGGTCCAGGACATTGGTCCTGCACTGCTGTGCAGGCTGAACTCCATCACTGGCCCCATAGTTGGCCTCCAACAAAGTCAACGCGAGAGGAGTGCAGGGCAGCTCGATCTCATTCCAGCTTCCCCTTCTCCTCAAGGAGTCAGCCAGGGGCCCTTGGACACCTGTAAGGAGGAGGATCAGCAGGTGCACACACCGGGCCATATACCCAGGTGACTCTGGGAGTGTTGGCCTATCCAAATCCCGTCTTCCTGTGACCTCAGCAGTTCTAGCTCCACAGGCCGAGGAGGGCACTACTGCCACACAGCAGATCCCTGAAAGCAGGCCGGGACCCTCCAGAGGACGCCAGCCAAGGTCATCACAGACAGGGCATCGCAGTCAGCAGGCTGCCTCCACCCCGCTGTGGGTATCAGGGGAGCAACTAGACGTAGTGGCAGGGTTATGAAGGTAAAATGATGTAATTGCACAGCCTGAAGATGAGTGTTAATCACTTGTAAATGTTCACTATTGTAAATAAACTCCCAGGAATGTCTCCCTGCCTATGGCTCCTTGTTCTGACAAGCAGTGTTCATGTCACTCAGGTGTGAAACCTTGGTTTCTGGACAAGATAAAGGAGTTGTCTCAGTCCAGGGCCTCTTCCCTCTGCAGTGTGTAACTTTCAGACCAAAGTGGTGGTCCGGCTTGACACACTGCTGGCTTAACGCACACTGCCGGAATGTCATGGACAGACATCACAGGGTTCTGTCATTCTCTCCGTGTACTCTCAGCACTTTTGAGGTGGGGCTGGCCCCTATCTCTTCAGCATCTGTGACTAGTGGCTCTGCGTTCCTGAAGGGCTCAGGTGCTGAAGGCTGAAAAAAGAATCAGCGCTTTTAAAGTTTCATAGCTGCGTCTCCATAATATGACCCTGATCACAGAACGCAAGCGAGCTGCCCTCAGCCAGACAGAAGTCAGACGATCAGAGAGGCAATGTGAAGATCGGTGGAGTGTCCTCACTGCATGTCGTCGTCATCCTCCTGGGATCTAGTGACTATTAGGGCCTCTGCTGCATCTCCATGACATGAGCACTAAGGGTATGTGCGCTGCCACCAGCCACACAGGAGTCAAACATTCACAGATGCAAGGTGAGGATGTCAGAGTTGTCCTCACTGCATCTCGTCATCATCCTCCACGAATCTTGCAGCTATGAGGGCCTTCCGAGCGCGCCTGCCTCGTCGGGCCACTGGAATGGCCTCATCATCGGCATCCTCGCCTTCGAGAACCTCATCACTGTCATCTCCTTCAACGTCCTTCTCATCCAAGGAGACATGCAGCTTCTCCATCTCCTCCTCAGCCAGATCCTCCCCCTTTTGCACTGCCAGGTTGTGGAGCGCGCAGCAAGCGATGACGATGCGCAACACCTTCTGAGGACTGTATTGCAGTGTTCCACTGGACCTGTCGAGACACTGGAACCTCATTTTCAAAATGCCTATAGTTTTCTCCACAAATGAGCCTCATTGTACCGTCGCTCTGCTGCAGTCTGAGGCCGCCACATGGGCAACAACAGCCACGTCCTCTACGAGTAGCCCTTGCCCCAAGGTGCCAACCCTGCAGCCTGTCTGGACCTTGGCAGATGTCAGGGATCTGAAACCTCCTAAGGACGTAGGAGTTGTGGACGCTCCCTGGGAACCGTGCGCAGACCTGTAGGATGTATTTGTGGTGGTCACACACCAGTTGAACATTCAGTGAGTGGAAGCCCTTGCGGTTGATGTAGTTGACTGCTTGTTACCATGGAGATCTAAAAGCCACATGAGTGCATTTGATGGCACCCTGCATCTGTGAACAACCAGGCACTTGCGCAAATCCCAGCGCCCTTGATTCCTGGCTTTTCTGATCGCAAGTGAAATGCACAAAGTTCTGTGCCTTCACGAAGATGGAGTCTGTGACCTCCTGGATACACTTTTGCATGGATGCTTGCGAAATACCGCACAGGTCATCTGTGGAGCGCTGGAAGGAGCCATTGGTGTAAAAATTGATCATCACGGCCACTGGCAGTGGATACCCTCCATGACCCCATGGCACTAAATCCTGCAGCAGGTGGCATATGTGACTGACCAGTTCCCTAGACATGCAGAGTTTTCGGCAACACTGGTTCTCAGTCATCTGCGGGAATGACTGGCACTGTCTTTCGACCCTGGGTCTAGCTGTGGATCTTCAGCTACATGTGCAGCAGGCCCTGCTGCCTTTTCATCTTGAGGGAGGGGTTCATCATTTTGCCAAGCCAAGCGCCTCCGCTGCTCTCTTCTTCTTCTCTGGTCTCTGTAAGTCATGAGGTACACCACTAAATCACCATGCTCTATGATCCTGATGTTCTCCTCCTGCAGGATCAGAGACACGTGGGTTAGCATACGCATCCTAAGAACATCAGTTGGTTAAGTCTGAAGGCCCCGTCACACATGCAGGAAACTGCTAGCCACCACTTGGATGGCCAGTGTGTAGGGCACTCATTGGCTGTCCGAAACCCCACCCACCTCTGCCCCACTCCTCTTGACCAATTGGCAGTAGCTTCAGCCACTGGACTGCATGCTGTGCTCTCAGCTCAGGTGCAGCCATTCTCCTAACCCACACTGCAAGGCTGCGCTATTAGCTTGAAAGAGGATGGATACTGGTCCAAACCTTAATAAAGACATTGCAAGGAGCAGTGAGCACCTCCACCAGTGACTGTGCCATGGCCACCTTTCACAAGGGGATTCTACAACTTGCCCAATCGGCCAATTGCGCTAAAATACACATTAATTTGCAGTCTATGCCCGTGGGGTTAAAGTTTCTGTAGCATTTGGTGGCACTTTCATTTTTTGCATTGCTTGAGTGGGCAGAAAAGCTTCAGAGGCCCAACTCCAAGCATGTCAACGGAGCTGCAGCTGAACAGTCTCAGCTGCAGAGGAATGCTCACTTTTGATGCTTTTCCAAGTGCGTGGCCACTTCCCTCATCCCCCCCAGCATATGCTTGAGTCTTTCCTTCAGTCAGTCTGTGCTGCCTTGCGCCCCCCCCCAGCCACCGGCCTGACCCACGCTGGAGCCCTTGCCCCAGCACTACACAAAGTCAGCTGGGAAAAGCAGCTTGCCTGCACTCCCTGCGAAAGCGCAGTGCCTCATCCTTGATGTCCTCTAGGCGATGCTCATGAGCGCTGTGCAAGGTTGTGTGCACTCACTTTTGAGTTCCCCTCAAAGATCAGGTTGCCAGGTGCACGCCTTTTCGAGGCAGTCCGTTCTGAAGTCACGCCAACGTGGGCGGTAAACTTAATGTGGGGGGGTGATTCCAGCAAGCAGGACTTATAATTAGATGCAAATATATTAAAAAGATGTTCCCGATGTCCGGCAGCAGGAAACGTGGTCCGCCATTGACAGGTGGAGCGGACGATTGTAAACGACTACGTGAAACCGGCTTTTGGCCTTCTTGCCATATTGTCCATACCAGCCCACCATGACGCCTGACACCAACAGGGCCAGATCCAGACAGTCTCTTTTACAGTGAACAAAGCTAACATAGAAAACTGCAAAACAAATAAAAGTCTACTTAAACAGCAGACTACAGCAGCCATCTGGATGTACTTATAAAGGTGCTCTATGATCAACTGCAAACAGAACACCTCCAATAAAAGCAGGGTGATTCTCCATCAAAATGCAGTGAGTGGAGGATAGCTACATACAAACTATGTATGTATGGCTGACAGCTGTTAGTCTCCAGATATAATTGACAGCGGAATTTTTCAATCATCTCTCTTCTGGCCAGGAACTCTAGTGCAGTCAAGTTTGGTGAAATAAGGTTTACAATAATACTTTCATCAGCCAGAGAGAATACTGATCTGAGACCTTCCCTGTTGGTCTTTCAAATCGCCTTAGAAATCAAGATAACTGCAAGAGACTTCCAATGGAATAGCTGAACTTGTCCATGTGCAGGGACACAGTCTCCTGGAGCAGAACCTGTACTTATGTTTTAAATCAAGGTAAAAGGGTCAACTTCAGATGTTCTTCGTTTCTCAAAAATCATGGAGACAACTTTGTTTTGCAGGGTCAATTTATTATATGCTACTGCCGAGTAAATATGCCAAACTCTCACAAGCTGTGTTTCTTACACCAGTGGACCTTTATTGAAGTATCCACTCATAGGCTTCTGGGACACATAACCAGAAGATGCTTTGCTGCACATTTACTAGAATGTTTTCCAACATAGTCTCCCTGGCAATGTCTCTATACAGTTGTGGCTGCAAGAAATATCTGAACCAACTGCTAGGAGGTGTATGACAACAAAGCAGTGGTGATTCTCCCTAATCTGGCTGCTGGGAGGCACACGGTCTCCACTTGTCACATCCTCATTGTGGCACAACTAAGTTTAGGAATCTAGCAGTGTGCAGTATCATGGACCATCACAATGCACCATCACACTGTGGCACCATTATTAATACAAAGCACAGATGAGCTAGTTCACACTGCTGTCTCAAGGAACACATGTTAGTGTAATTACTGTGCAGCTAGATGGAGCATTAGAGATGTCAAGACCGGCGCTCTGAAAAATGTACATTTAATTGATGTTAACACTCGTAATCCTCGAGCCAAGACCCTGCTGCTAGATGTTAGTCTAGGTCGCTGATGGTTACTCTATTTCAGAAGGCAAAGTTATACGCACCATCTGTAGTGCAGGATCCCTCTGGAACATGTTTCTGCATGTAGGCAATAGGTGGGCTGTTTGACTCACACATTTCCTCTTCTTCTTCCTCCTCTTCATTATCCAATCCGTTACCAACTTGTATGGCTGGGAATCCAGAAGAACTACTCTGTGTGTAACGATGGACTTCAATTTCTTTATCAAGGTCCTCTATCTTTGGTTTGACATCTGTTTCAAAAACAAATTTCAGGCATCATTTCAAACCACCTCACATCTGTATCATTTACATGCCAGAAGGCTAGGGACATAATTAATGAAGAAAAAACATACGTCACAATATTTACAAGGAGGCAGGGGTTATGAGGCTGTGGAACCTGGAAATGCAGGTCATGTGGTAGTCCTGCTGAATTTCGCAGCAGAACTTTGTTTTAAAGTTTTTTTCTCTGTTCCCTGGCTGGCAGCCAGCCATCTGAAGCTGTCTGGATGTTGAACAGGAAGGTGTGCAGCAAAAGGCTATAGAAGGGAGCAAAGAGGAGGGAGGGAGAAAGAGATTGCCCAGGGTGGGCTGGGATGAAGCACTCCTCCTCTTCCAAGCCCACAAGCAGTGGTGGAAAAGCACTGACCTGCTAGATACGACCTCTCTTCAGATGCCAGGTGCTGGGAAATACAGTCTGCAGCCATTAAATGCAAAAGTCATTAAAAACGGAAGCATAAAGCCTCATTATCTTATTTAAATCACTGCTTTTGAGAGCAGGGCAGGTTTCTGTCAGGCTTACGGGGGTCTCACCCACCAGTCGGAGAACCACCAGGGCACCCCTGTCAGTTCTGTGCAGGAGGCCCAATGGAATCAAGTGTCTTTCAGGCACTTGGGTGGCCACCATTGGGCCATCCTGCAATTGAGGTCCCCAGCAGCAGAAATCCCACTCACCAAGAGCTACCAGCCAATTACAGGCTGGCAGTTCCTCATGCCACCAGTGCCAGTGGGAACACCAGACCCTGGATCATTGTGGGGTCCCAGATAAGTGATAATGACTTGGGGATTGGCGGAGTAAGGGTCACAGGGGGAGGGGCAGGAGGTGCAGAGGCAAGGGCAGGGGGTGGCTTTCAGCGGCCACTCCGTCCCAATGCCAGGCCCCTTGGTCGGGCACCTAGTGCCTGACAGTGATGGACATCGCCAGGAGAGCAGTGGGAAACCTGACAGGGATTGCGGGATAGGCTTCTGAGGCAAGGAAAAGGCTATAGATGGGAGCAAAGAGGAGGGAGGGAGGCTCTGTTGCCTCCACTTAATCCCTGAGCCACCATTAAATTGCAGTGGGCTCAGGGATAATAATGGATGCTACTTGGCTCATTCATGAGCCTAACTGACATCCCGCCAGCAACAGCCAGGAAACCCGCATCAGCCCCTTCTAGCCTCCGTCAATCGGGGGAGGTTTGCCACCTCAGGGAGACTGACACCAGGCCTCTCCCAGATTAAGTGAGTCTGCGGCTGGCTATATTAAACACAGCGAAAGGTTACTTATCAGTTCCGAGCCCTCTGTTGAAAGCGGAAGTGAGCATGTTCATGTCGAATTGAGGTCGTAATTCAGATTATTCAGATTTCAACCCCTCCCCCTCTCCTCCAGCCGTTTAAATTGTTTGTAACAATGCAATCAACAGCTTGAAACATACATTAAGTTTTCATAACCCTTGTAAACTACGTTGCAACTAAACTTGGGAATTCTATTGCTCATCAAAATTTTACATGTAAACATTCACATCAATACAAAGTAAAATTAAAATACCTTTATAAACAGTTGAAAATATATGCTGACTATATGTTTCCACATTTACTAATTAGTGCAAACTCTTGCCACAAGTTACAGTTGATCTGGGTGTTGATCCCTTTTTTAAATTCCTTTTTCCTTTCTGTGTCAATGTTCTATCATTCATTCATCGAGCGGCCTTCCTAAATCGTTATTCTCTTAGCAAAGGAAAAGCTCACACATAATCAGTGGCAGAGTGCCACAGGTGGAGGAGCTGCATCTAACAGGCCCTTCAGTTTATCACAAGGAGGAAGCTTTCCTACTCATTGGCAGATACAGCAGGGAGATGGTGCAAGGTATAGAAGTCAGGGGAGATCTGCCAGGGTCAGATGAACATGAAATGGATGAAACACAGTACTGAGACTGATTGCAGCCTTCAAACATTCTGATTAATTGTAAGGTGCCCTGATATTTCTCAGCACTTCTTCTGAACCACAAGTGAGAAGTTTTGTGTTTCTCACAAATGCTTGATGTTTAGAAATAGAATAAACTAACATGGAGGGGAGGGGAAAAGGGCAAAAATTGTTGTCGTTGGTTGAGGAGCCCAGGGGTCCAGGTCTCAGGGACCTAAGTCTTCAAAAGGTCTATGATCCAGGAGACCTCTCTTGGAGATAACATTTTATCCATGTGATCTCCTGGATTGGTTACAGCAGTCCTGATGTGCTACAACGGTTCACTTTAATCCCACTATAATTTGGTAGAAGTAAAATAACTTTGGAAATATTAACACGTAAATATACAGCACTATCTCTTCCATGAAAATTCTGCAAAGGTGTGGCATTTATTTAAACAACTCAAATTGTAATAGTGAAATTCAAAGAAAGTGTTTGTGCCTACCTGGATTGATATTCATGCTATGTGCAGCAAGACTACGTATACACTATCTTTTCTCTCAAAAAATTATGTCACAAGCAGGAGCCATCTGAAGGAACCACAACTCAAAGTACTGCAGTTGTTTTACCAATGCCCTCAAACTTCAGTTGATAAACCTTCAAGTACTTCATGGACAACAAAGTTGGCTCTGTGATGCCCAGGTTTTCATCACAAGGGGCACCATTTTGTATCCAAACTGTCCAAGGAAGTAATTCTACAAACTTGTGTGATCTTTTTACCTGACCTTCTACCCTCCCCTACCCAACCAAATGGCACTCCAAACAATACCCCAGACCCCTGCGTTCATACCTGAAGAGTAGCACAAGAACGTGTGCAGGATCCTACTGTTGAGACTTTTATATAATAATGACGTCCAATCTCCTAATCTCTAATTTCTAATCTCCTCAAACCTCCTCATTGGAGAGCAGGCTTTTGTCACTCTGGGTTGAGATGCCCAAAAACCTGGCCCATATCTTCTGGAGAGTCATGAAGGAATCATAGGACCATAGAAATGAACGAGGCTTGAAAAGTCCATTTTGGTTAATCTGGATAGCCCCAAGATCAACAGCAGAACACGTTCCTACAATTGATTGTTTCACCAACTCCCTCTTAGAATTATGGATCTTTTAAGTTTTGTATGCTGCCTGGTCTGCCCCTTCCAAACATTCATCACTCATTGTAAAATTCCCATTCATCCTCCCTCTTCTGAGTTTCATCCCATGTTCCCCTGGTATCTTTCTCCGAGCCATGGTTAAACAATGTCTCAGGCTCAAATTGTCAATAGCTTTAAGGATCCCTGCCCAGTTTTCTCTTCCCTAGTTTAAACACAGTTTCTCCTTGAAGTTCAGGTGTCTGAGGGCAGCGAGGAATCGTCCCAGATTTGCAGTAAGTGCAGTAGCGGGTGGGAGAAAGGGTGCATTACCCGCTGGCATTAATGGTAGCTTTTCACGCCGCATTGTCCGAATCCCGCCTCATTAATCATGCATTCCCGGGAAACATTCCATTTCAATGGCAGCCATGCTCCCATTCGCCTGCCACGCCGTCACTTTGCAGCTTCCTCACGCCTCTCAGTGCTTCCATCCCAGGACTGCTGCAAATAAGACATGGCCCCAAAAGTCAAGAAGACTGCAGCCTCCCCCGGTTTAGTGATGCGTCCCTCGAGTGACTTTTGGATGTCATAGAGGCCCACAGTGATACCCTCTACCCTCGCTCTGGCCGCAGGAAGGGCAGCAAGATTACCATTTCAACCTGGTAGGCAATCAGTGCCAATGCTGCAAATAAGGAATTGGCCATTCAGTGCAGAAAGAGGATGAATGATCTCATTCGTGCCGCCAGGATAAGGCAACCATTTCATCACTCTAACCTCACACACTCAGAAGCCCATCACACATTCACTGGCATCTCACTCACGGCCAGCTCAAGGGACATCGCCACTCACTCTCTCACATACACCCTCCCATCTCCATCTAGCCTCATCCCCTCTGGAGACTGCCACCTCAGCCCTCGCCATCTTAAGGCCATTTGCACAGATCAATCCCTAGCCCTGCAGCTTAAGGCTGGCCTGGAAGGTAGAGACCTGCCAGTGAGCCCCGCTAAAAGTGATGTGGTGCTGTCTATAAAGCCTGGCACTGATGGCTGCCCGAAGCAAGGTAGGCAAATAAAATTCAAAGTCCTGAGTGAAGTGCTGCCTGCCAGGTGTTCTTCACTTATGTACAATTGTGAAACACGTTGACATGCCCAGATGATCCAGTGTGGGGGGGATGATTCCAGTGAGCTAGGCTTGTAATGGTGTGCAGGTGTATTGCAATGAGGTTCCTGACACCAACGGCCTGCCATTGACGGGCAGAGCGGACAATCGCAAGCTGGTTTCACAAAAGCGTGAGACCAATTTTTCGTCTTCTTGCTATATTGTCCTCTCACGCCGCCAAACACACCCAACGCTAGCGGGCACAGAAAATTCCGCCCACGCTATCAGATGTATAATATTTGGCTGTGCCTTATATTGTGTCATAATATCATTCCTCTAATTTGGTGGCCAGAACTATTGACAGTACTGCAGATGGGAACAAACCAATACCCTCTATATGCTAAATATCACATTTTGTGAATGGTTTTCTGTTCCATGTACCATATAGCCCAAGATATTACCAGCCTTATCTATTCCTACCAAAACTGCAGTGCCTTCAATGATCTTCCAGCAATAACCTCCAAATCTTTTTTCTATGTTATATCCAGTGGACTAACTATGCAGTAAGCCCTGTCGTCTGCCAATTCAAAAGTACAATAATAGAAGTGTCGATAGATTTTTCCATATTAATTGTGTCTACACCTTGCTACATTTGCCCTGTCACCTTTTTAATAGAATTTTCCAGCTAATGAAACAGTCTGTGCCACTGCCATTTCGGATTTTGGCCACTTGGTAGCAGTATGATATATTCTTTTTATGGTCAACAGCATTTTGAATTAATTTGATCAGTCTTTCCTTTTGCTTCAGTATAAATTTGGGTCAATTGCTTGTGTTTGCTTCCAAAAGGAGGCACCTTACATTAAATTGATAGCCAACTGATCTTAACTGCCAATTAAGAGGACATGGATACCATTCACAGAAATAAACACTGGTAACATTTAATTACTATCACAAAGTTTTTGGATCCCATCGGTTTAGTGATTAAAGGCACTGTGCAAATTTAATCTCACTGGGCAGGGGGAGGGAGAGGATGTCTCAGAGTCAAGGAATTGTCAGGAAGTTCAGAAAGAAGCAGATGACAGTTTAAGATGCAACAGTGTCAGAAAGCAATTGGTTGTGGACCTTGGAAGAGAAGAGATCAGGCCTGGGCTGGTACTGACTCATCCACCGCCACTGGCTGAGCATGGGATATTTGATGTGTGTGACAGTGCCATTCCTCCCTAAGCCTGTGGGTTGCAGTCTTAACTAAGACAGGCTTCAGTCGTACAAAAGAGAGACAGCAGGAGAAAAAAGCAAGGAAATAACAGACCGACAGAAAGGCCTGCAACCTGCTCTCAGCTCTGAACTGGCACTGTTTTGTATTTCAACTATGTGAGGTGAGTTTATTAGTTTTTATTTGTATTTTAAAATTTTGAAACACAAATGTATTTATTCGCCTCTTATTTCCCTCCCTAGTCAAGTAGGCAAAGCTATGGCTAGGGAAGTTCATTATGGGGGCATGGATCTGAGAAAAACAATTTGGGATAATTCCTTAATAATGAGTAAATAGGAGCTGTGAAGAAGTGAGTTTATGAGTCCATGTACATAAATTATCAAAAGCTAGTAGACAGACACAAAAAGTAATAAAAATGAATGGAATGTTAGTCTTTACCTTAAGGGGACAGACAAGTAGAGAAGTGATTATTTTGGTGTACACGGCCTTGGTCAGACTACAACTAGAGCAGTATTTTCAACTTTGGGCACAACTTCAGCAAAAGATACGCTGACCTTAGAAGCTGTACAATGCAGTTTCAGCAAACTGATACAAGGATTAAGCAGTTAAATTGATGGCAGATTGTATTCCGTTAAATTTAGAAGGTTGAGGGATGATCTAATTGACATCAAAAATGGTAGACGCTAAAAGTGTTGACAATGAAAGTTGATATATTTACTCCAGAAAGTGCGCACATGCACCACTAAGATCTCAGTCCTGCATCTGTCACTACTGATCCCTCTGTCTGCCCTTGTGCTCACTTTGCAATAATTTACACTGCAGCAAAGTTGTTGCGCTGCTCCCCTTTAAGAGAGCAAGCGGCTGAATTACCCGATTGCAAATAATGCTGCAGGGGTCTTCTGCTGTGCGCAGAACAACAGGCAGCTTGGATGAGTAAAGAGCAGCACTGGAACCAATTGGGCCATTGCTACAATGATGTGGCTGAGGTGGGCACACAAAATTTGCATGGGCACGCCCCCCCCAATCACGCAACCTTGATTTGCAAGAACGCAGGCAGGTTGCAAATCACAACCCTGTGCCCAAAGACCAGCGTAACCCAATTTTTTACCCAATATGTTTCTGCAACACTGCCAAGTGTTTTGAATCACATCTGTTTATTCTGACTGTGCAGTTTTCAGAAGTTCCCAGCTTGCAATTCATGCATGAACTGGACAAGAAGAGTAGAATTGTTTGTCCCTTATTTTTTGATATCTGACTGATTTCTTCTCAAAGGATTTTAAAATAAAAGCTGAATTCTCAAAGTTTTCATTTCAGGCAAGTGATGAATTTATATAAATTTATTACAAGTGAACTGGTCATATTAAACAGCATGTGGAACACAAACTGCTATTATCACGTGAGAGGCAGCAGTAGGGAGATTATTGGTTGCTCACGTTTTTTGTTATGATTAGGAAGAAAAGATTTCAACAATAGATTGAAAAATAGTCAAGTTCCAGAACTGCAAGCAATGAAGTCGGCCAGATTAATGCTAATGCATTTTGAGACTTAATAGAAAACCTTAAAATTTATTAATTTGAGGATTTGATGGGGTACATCTTGTTTGTTTATAGAAAGCCATCTTCATCAATGACTGTGTAATATAGACACGAGTAACGTATTCGTTAGTAATGTGGTGGTGTGTTACAGATCACTCAGAGTCTGAGTTGTTGTGTCAACATGCACTTTTACATGCATGTTGTAGCATGGAGCTATGGGTAGAGGCTCCAATTTTCTTTCCATTATATGGCTGACCAAGGATCTCTCCTGCTCTTACCACCTGCTATTGGCATATGTTGGAAGGATTTGCAGGTTGATAATCAACAAGTTTGGCCACATTGTGAATACATCTCCCTTGGCCATGAAGTCCTGGGTGGGGCTTGAACCCAGAGCTTCTGGTTCAGAGGCAGAGGTGCTACCCACTAATAATGTACTCCTGAAAAACACCAGGAATGCATACTGGGAGTCTGTAGTCTTGCAGTCCATGAATTTTCTATCCATTAATTTTAAGAAATAGAAAAAGCTTGCTTGATTATTGAGGGAAAGAACAAAAAGTTAAGAACTGGCTGATGATGGGTGAAGTGGTGGTTGGGACATCATGTGAGGACAAATGGGGTGGAGGCCTGAGCATTTAAAGGTGCCAGCAGCATTTTGGATCCCATTTAACTGGGCCCTCCTTCACTTACATAATTGTTCGACACTGCTCATCCCAATATTTCCAGAATCCCAGCAACTTGAGGTTGCCGCTAAGTGCCTTTCCAGAATTCTGCTGGAACTTGGGCTTCCTCCTCACAACACTCCCAGATCCCATGGCCTCATCACAGCACTCAGAAACACCTAGACCATATTCCCAGTTCCATAATCTACCATTTCAGAGGAGGTTTACTAGATTCGATAACTGGAATGAGCAGGTTGTCTTATGAGGAAAGGTTGGACAGAATGGGCTTGTTTCCACTGGCGTTTAGAAGAGTGAGAGGTGATTCGATTAAAGTAAACAAGATCCTGAACAGTCTTGACAAGGTGGACGCGGAAATGATGTTTCCTCTTGTGGGTAAATTCAGAACTAGGGGGCTCTGTTTTAAAATTAGGGGACACCCTTTTAGGACAGAGATGAGGAGAATTTTTTTCCCCTCAGAAGGGGAACTTTGGAACTCTCTGCCTCAGAAGGCGGTGGAGGCAGGGTCAATGAATATATTTAAGGCAGATTCTTGTTAGGCAAGGGAATCAAAGGTTATCGGGGTAGAAGGGAATGTGGAGTTAGTAATACAAACAGATCAGCCTTAATATTATTGAATGACGGAGCAGACTAGAAGGGCCAAATGGCCTACTTCTGCTCCTACTTTGTATGTTCGTATGTAATTTTACAACACTCTCAAATCTTTACAATTCACTCACAAGAGTTCCTAAGATACATTATTACTGTTCTCGTGATGCTAAATTCCAGTTGGCCACATTGTTCCTAGAATCTCCCTCTCCTATACCCCAGGAACTCTGGGTGCCCCATTCCCAGATCTTTGGAGCATTCTTGAAAATACTGTTGCATTTGAAGGTCTCATCCCAAATAAATCCATGAGGCACACCCAATGCTGATAACTCACTGTCTCTGATAATTATACTCCTGTTCTTGTAAAAACTCCAGGTCACAGAGTGAATGTCACAGGACATCTACTAGTCTAATTTACAGTCCTAGAATAAACCTGATAATTTTTGCATGAGTAGGTGAGACCTGAAATATCCCAATCATACAACTCGATTATATCGCTAATAGCAACAGAAGGTCAGCCAGGTACACCTGATAACTGAGTCAATATTATTATAATCAAAGCCATGTATATTTTGGCCAAGCTAATCAGCAAAGTTGTGAAATACTATTCCTACAGTTCTGAGATTTATTTTTAAACCTACTTAAATCAGAAAGAAATTCCAGGAGTGTATTTTCATTTCAAAGTACTCCCCAATTTTGAAGAAAAAGTAATAAGAAAAATTTCAGTTGACGTTATTTTCAGTATTAGTAAGACTTCTCTGTCTCTTTAGGCATGTATTCATAAATGTACCAGTTAGTTAATTTTGTGATCATGGAGTTACATTAAGTGTACAGCATAGAAATAAGTCTTTCAGGCCAACTGATCCATGCTAGTGTTTATGCCCCACATGAGGCTCCCATCTTGTATCAAATCCTGTCCATATACTGTTCCCTCATGTGTTTATCAAGCTTCCCCTTATTGGATCTATACTATTAAAAGAGAACCATTTGGAATGGCTTCTCTCCCTGCTCCTGCACCCTTACCTCTCGTGTCCCCCAAGGATCTGTCCTTGGCCCATTTCTCATCTATATGCTGCCCCTTGGTGACATCAAGCATTAGTTTTCACATGTGCACTGACAACACCCAACTCTACCTTGCCACCACCTCTGTTGACTTCTCCACCATTGCTAAATTATCAGACTGCCTATCCCATATCTAGTACTAGATGAGCAGGAATTTCCTCCAATCAAATATTGGAAAGACAAAAGCCATTGTTTTCAGTCCACACTCCAAACACCATTCCCTAGCTACCAACTTCATCCCTCTCCATGACAACAGTTTGAGATTAAACAAGTTTGCTCACAACCTTGGTGTCACATTAGATCCTGAGATAAGCTTCTGGACGTATATTCATGCAATCACTAAGACTGCCTGATTCCACCCTGTAACATCACTCAACTTTGCCCCGGTCTCCCTCAGCTCATCTGCAGCTGAAACTCTCATTCATGCCTTCAGTCCCATTCCCCTATCAACCCCATGCTCCCTGACCTATAGTGGCTCCATGTTTTGATTTTAAAATTCCAATACTTGTTTTCAAATCCTTCCGTTGTTTCAACTTTCCCTATCTCTGCAGGTTGGACAGCCGCTTTATGGAACACTCTGTTCAGTCTATAAATCTAACCCAGAGCTTTCGGCCATCTGTCATTTTAATTCCCTACCCATTCCAATTCTGAACATTGTCTTTAGCCTCCTACAGTGTTTCAATGAAGTTCAATGTAATTTCAAAGAACCTTATCTATCGATTAGACACTTCACAGCCTTGTAGCTGTCAACTTGAGCTCAACAATTTCAGATCATAGCCTATGCCCCCATTTTTTCAGACAGCAACAGTTGGTGATGATTTTGCTATTCCCATTTATAGCTCCTCTGGACATATCTTTTGTCCCTTTACTTGTTCTGTTACCACTCTTCTTCATCTTTCACCTATCTTCTTCTGTTATCTAATTTCTCCTGCCTTTGACACTATCACAGACCTTCTCTTTTGTTCTTCCCCCTCTCCCTATCCTCTTTTCCTGCCTCACTACTTGTTTAAAATCTCTTATGCCTCTAACGTTTTCTAGGTCTAATGAAAGCTCATTAACCCAAAAATGTTGGGCAGTATTTTCCAGGGCCCATTAAGCCTGGTCTGGGGGGAGCTGAAAATGGGAGGGAAATCCCATTGCCACTGAGCCAGTCCCACGACACATTCCTGCCTCCACAGGATCCTGCAAGAAACGGGGTGACAGTGGGACCGGTTATCTGACCGGCCGCTGTGGCTAGCCAATTAAGCCCACCGAGAGCTGGGTTTTCCAGCCAGCATACGTGAAATGGTGGTGGCCTCCCATCAGCCAGGTAGCCATCAAAACTGGAGTCTCTATTCAATGGGGTAGGTGCCATACTAATAAATGGCCACAACCACGGCAGAGCCCCCCACTGTGGAGGGTTTTCACCTTCTGTCCGATGGCCCTAACCCTTTGGTCCTTACGTCCACCTTTTGTAGCCGGTTATCAGGAATGGAGACATCCTCGTGCCTCTCTAAAAACTTCAACGCACCCACCTCTGACACAGAGGCTGCCAATCTTTCAGTGCTGGATGGCCTCCTATTGGCTCTCCAGACTCAGGAGCCCTGGCCCCCATTCTTAATTGGAAAAGGCTCCTGAAGGCAGTCATTTCATTTGCCGTCTCCTCCAAAATCTCCTTCGGGGTCCTACTGCTAGCATTTTCAGATTCCCAGCCTGCATTTTACCCCGTGGCAAGATTGGAACTGGCTAACTCAGTTTATTTCTCCACAGATGCTGCCTAACCTGAGTATTTCTTGCATTTTCTGTTTTTATTTCAGATATCCAGCAGCCTCAGTATTTTGCTTTTGCATTTGAAAGCTGTAACACACTGGTCATCTGTTACAATTGATTCAAAGTGATGGCAGTAAGGTGAGTAAAGGTAAAGCAAGAGGAAAAAGTTACTATTTAATAACAGTTAAAGACATATCCAGACAAAATCATGCAGAATTATATGGTGAGGGATATAAACAGAACTAAGTCCTAACTTAAATTCAAAGCATAGATGGTGCTTACCTACATATATGAAGTCATGCGCGAAGCACACAATTTGTCAAACACACCTCAGATGTCACATTTTTCTGTATGTGTATTTCACACTTAATTGGATTTCATATTCATAGAACAGCAGAGAATCACAGCTGAACAAGTGGAAACTACTCAATTGAACATGTGGAAAGCAGGTAGATAAACTTAAAATGAATAAATATTAAAGACTTATGTAAACAATGAATCAAGGATCAATAATCAGCAATATTCACTAATAAAGGAAAGGCTTGCAATATTTTTTGATTCTTTTAGCTAGCACAGCAGATAAGGTTTCTGGAAAGATATAGAAAATTACACGATTTTATAGCAGAATGATTACACATACAACTGCATTTTGTGCTTGGAAAGTCTACAAGTTTTCCATTGTCAGCTGGATGATATGAGAAGCTTGAACCTTGAGTTCATGCATTCCCAGGTGTAACATTGCTGGCTGAAAGGAGGAAGGCTATAGCTTCTAGCATGCATTTATTGTGTACAAGGTCTAAACATTTTTGAATCACAAATTGACATTTCACAGACTTGCTGTTAGTAAAGCCCCACATAATCCAATGGAAAATTACAGTTGATGAAAAAAAAAACACTTGAGAAAGATTTGGGCAGAAATGGCTTGGGGCAGGGATAGGGCAGGCAAGTCAGTGCAAGCCAAGAATGACCTTGGCATTGCCGGGCAACTGCAAAGGTCCCCAGCTGATCCAAATGCTTTCTGTCTGGCTGCTTCATCAGTAAATAGCTCGAAGGATCCTAGGCCTAAATTTTCATTCTCGAGGCAGGTGGTGGGATTGGGAAAATTCCTGGCGCAGTCCGCCCACTTCGGGGGAAAAAGTGTCCACAAAGGCAGGATATTCATTGCCGGGGGGCAGGGGCAGCCTGGAGTTGGGCCAACCAACCCAGGATGAAGTTTGGAGGTAGCCACACGGGCTGCTGGGTAAGGCAGCAGGCTGTTTAAAAGTGCTGTGGGACTTTGTCCTAGTTAACATTAAAACACAAAAGCCTTACAAGCCCTCATCCCTCACACCCCTTCACCTTCCAAACACTCACCATGCCCAATCCATGCCACCTCAGACCCTCCACGCAGCCCCCAAAGCCTAGATGCCCCTCATGCCAAGATCGGGCCTTCCACCCATCTCCCCAAGGCCGCTCATGCCCCTATGCCAAGCTCTGCCCTTTCACACACACATAGGGCCCCTCATGCCAAACCATGGCAGTTCAAAACAAAAATTACCTGGAAAAACTCAGCAGGTCTGGCAGCATCGGCGGAGAAGAAAAGAGTTGACATTTCAAGTCCTCATGACCCTTCAACAGAACTGAGTGAA
Source organism: Carcharodon carcharias (assembly GCF_017639515.1). Taxonomy (NCBI): domain Eukaryota; kingdom Metazoa; phylum Chordata; class Chondrichthyes; order Lamniformes; family Lamnidae; genus Carcharodon; species Carcharodon carcharias. Next base: position 119,511,613 of record NC_054472.1, on the reverse strand, counting down.
TCTAAGGAGAGGGGTGAAATATAAGCTGGTTTAAGGTTTGGGGGGGGGGGGGAGAGAGAGAGAGAGAGAGAGAGAAAGAGAGAAGTGGGGGGCAGGCAGGGTGGTGTGGTTGTAGGGCCAAGCAAGCAGTGATAGGAGCAGATAATCAAAGATGTCACAGACAAAAGAACAAAAGAACATAGAGGCGTTGAAGGTGGTGATATTATCTAAACGAATGTGCTAATTAAGAATGGATGTTAGGGCACTCAAGGTACAGCTCTAGTGGGGGTGGGGTGGGAAGGCTAGCAGGGCATAAAAGATTTTAAAATAATGGAAATAGGTGGGAAAAGAACAATCTATATAAATTATTGGAAAAAACAAAAGGAAGGGGGAAGAAACAGAAAGGGGGTGGGGATGGAGGAGGGAGCTCAAGATCTAAAGTTGTTGAATTCAATATTCAGTCCGGAAGGTTGTAAAGTGCCTAGTAGGAAGATGAGTTGCTGTTCCTCCAGTTTGCGTTGGGCTTCATTGGAACAATGCAGCAAGCCAAGGACAGACATGTTATGTAAACAAATATTGTGAAATTGACGGCAGAGATCAGAGAGCCTGAGCTGTCAATCAAACAATATTTTCTCTGGAGTGCAGGTGTTTCAACAGACATAATGGTTGTCTAGGCTCTCAGCCAAGCCTCATTATGTAAGTTGGTTTTAAGTGTAATTCTTACTACAATCAGAATTATTTAACAGGTGTGTGGCAAGTTAAGATTATCAATCAGGCTCGCAGTGTGGCTCACTTACGAATGTTAAAAGCCACATACATTCACACACAATCATTCCCTGGTTCATTCCCCAGGGTAATGCCTTGACCAATTAGAGTCGACCTGCCCTGTTTGAATTTGAACAAAACTGGGCAGTTAACTGTTCCATGTTGCATTGTCATTGGCAATGCCTCCACCAGAGTCCACTTGCCAACCAATCAGCACTCTCTTCTTATGCAGTATAAATTGTTGTTCCCCTTTCACTATTGGTAATTTCTTGCTAGCTGTCCTGATTAGTGCAAGATGAAAAGCTTTGATAACATGTCTCTTTTTTCAGCAATACTACAAATGTCTTACTGCATGCTTACCGCATATAGTGCAATCTGCTATACAGGTACCACAATCTTCCATAAGATGTCCCGGGGGAAGCGAAAATACCAGTTTCAGAGTTGATGCCAGCAGTAAAAAATCACTAGCTACAGCAAATCACTTTTGCTAATGATCAATGAAACCAAACAAAAATTATCTTAACCTTCAGGAGATAGAGGTGGCTGATCCGATTCAAGGTACAGCTGAGAGAAGATTGGTCGAGGAGAAATACTGTTGGAACGAAGTGATGCCTCTATTGAATTATGAAGAGCCTCTTCAAAGCGTGCAGATTTCAGTTGCCCAGCATATGAATTTCCCATTGTCTGAAAACAAGAAAAGCAACATCTATGAGCAATGCATAAACTAAAGATTTGATTATTGGTACTATCAATATAAATCCTCAGATACCGAATTTCAGGCTCCAACAAAAAATGTAAAAGATAGTCATAAGCAACATGGCCCCAAACAAACTTAAAACATGCAACTTACTTAATCCATTGTCATACAATAAAACAGTAAGCTTCTTTAAACAACTTTACTGTTCCAAGATGCTTTGCAGTAAATGTTAGCTATTTCATCATGCAGAGCATCAAAGCTGTGCATGCGTGGATAATGAAATGTTAGCAGACATTTGCAAGGCATTTTGGTAAATCTGGAGATTCAGTAAGCTAGATTTGGAAATTTTTCTGCATTTTTTCTTGTGGTGGCTAGAAGGAATTCCCACGTGTTCTGCAAGACGTAGTAGATCACCTAATTATGTGATCCCAGTATCACTAAGCAACTTCAAAAGAGAGGAGAAGAATGAAAATGGGGGGAAACCTTTTCTTACCGATCTCAATTCTTTTTCCATTATTTCTGCTGACATGACTTCTTTGCCTTGTTATCATAATGAGATGAGAAACATTACAGCAGTGAGATTTGACAGTGTCCTCATTACCAATGATAGTGATCTGTTATCTAAATGAAGCCAGTCAGCATGGAGAAAGCAGATGGCTGGCTGAAAGGCCAACACTATTTAATCCTAACAAAATACTATTTTGGATTAAAGAGCCTTGAAAGTTGCTGGTGCAGTGCTTGTTTATCAGATGCTTCTAATATGTCAGGCAGGAAGCATATGTACATCTCTGAGAAAGTGCACTGCCCACCATATTAGACAAGGCAGAAGGGCCAGCAGCAGCTCCATCCATGAATATTTTAAGTGCAGAACAGTTTATTTCAATTAGGATCCTACATGTCTCTTGCAGGACCCGTTTTTAATTTACAAATGCCCTGATGCTTCATTTTTACATGCTGAATTTGCACAGCACATCAACAGGAGGGGTCCCAAATGAAAATACTATAAACTCCCCCATCCCCCAGTCAGTGAATAACACTCACCAACCATCCCAGCCAGTGTTACTGACCTGAGTACTCATCACTATCCAACCCTCTCATTGGTAGCAGTCTCATACCTGAGTCCAAAGATTGTGGGTTCAAGTTGCAATCCAGAGATTTGAGCACAAAATCAATATTGACATTCTAGCACAGTACTGAGTTAGTGGAGTACAGTCAGAATTGCTGTCTGTCCAATGAAGTGTTAAGCAGATTTTTTTTTTTAAAAGAGTATCTTCACAAACTTTTTTTTTCCCTTTGGGAAATAGTGGGGAGGTGGCAGAAGGTTTCTCAGGCTGATTATCAGCCATGGAATCACATCATGAGTGCCCCATTGATGGCCATCAAGTCCTGGTGTGGGATTTGAACCCAGAGCTCCTGGCCCAGAGGTAGGGACGCTACCACTGCACTCCCTCCACCGCCAACAGTGGTAGCAGTGTGTACTATCTACTAGTATGTACTATCTACAAGATGCACTGCAGAAACTCACCTTAGGCAGCCTCTTCCAAACCCATGACGACTACCATCTAGAAGGACAAGGGCAGCAAATACATGGGGACACCACCACTTGGAGGTTCCCCTCCAAGCCTCTCACCATTCTGACTTGGAAATCTATTACCATTCCTTCGCTGTCACTGGTCAAAGTCCTGGAATTCCCTCCCTAACATGCTGTAGGTTTACCTACACCACAGAGACTGCAGCAGTTCAAGAAGGCTGCTCACCACCGCCTTCTCAAGGGAAATTAGGAATGGGCAATAAATGCTGGCAGAGCCAGTGATGCCCACATCCCATAAATGAATAAAATAAAATACAAGACTGCCCTATTTAGGGGATGTAAAACAAGTACAAAAACTTGTATTCATATCGCACCTTTAACATAATAAGACATCCCAGGACACCTCACAGGAGAGTTACCAAACAAAATTTGACACCAGGGTCCAATGATGGCCCAAGATGGAGGCAGGTCAATGTTGAAACTGCCAAGCTAAAAGATCCACCTCCGTTCCCAGAGATATTGATCCAGTTCTTCAGATCAATATAAAGCCCGCACTCATCCCCTTACCTCCCTCACCAACAGCCCCCCCACCCCCTGCAGCTCAATCAGTATGCAGTTTATAAACAGAACTCAGAGGCACTATAATAACATTTGGAAATTGTTGAAAAGCTCATAAACCTGTCAAGATAAAATAAACACTTGAATAAGCACTTAAAAATCATTATCTTCTTCTGAAGGTTATACGTCTGTCAAAGCCATCAGACTCACATTCCCCGGGATAGCTGGTTAAACAAACTCTGCAGTAGAGAATCTATTAGTGCTTTGGAAGACAGCCAAGGTTTCAATCTCGCATTTCCCATGACAGCTGAGTAAATAAACCCCCACAGTACATAATACATTGGTCTTTTGAAGGCAGCCACATGCTCATATATCTGCCAAACTTTTCAAAGAGCCAACCAGATGGCTGAGTAGTCTGTAAAGAATGAATAAAAGCAACTGGGAGAGTTCAAATAATTAGCTCTGGATCTCATACTCAGCTAGTCTTTCACTATTGTACAATGCAGAATAGCACTTAGTGGATAATCTATTCTAAATGGATCTGTAAATGTTTCCACTTTTACAAACCTGTTCTTTCACTTGACAGGTTGCCAGCTGTCAGAAGTATTACCTAGCAAACACCTTATTTAATGGTCTTTTCCAACCACAGCATCACTCACTTTAGTAAACACAGATATGACTCAGCCAACAGCATTTCATCACAAACTGTAAAGGAGGCAACACTATGTTTACTCAACTTTTATACTCTTCCAGTCCATGGTTCAGGCCTCCACTCTGCAGGTGTGATTTAAGAAGGCTTCCAAAACACGGCCACCTCGATAAAAATTGCAAAAGTCCTGAAATTCCCATTTCCTGAATAGTGCCGGCCACCTCTATATCGCAGCATGTAGGGTTCCTGACCCAGGAAAAATTGAAGGTGCTGAAAATGGGGGTGGGACCTCTGGATCTACGCCGTGGCCACCATTTTATTTCCCTGCCCAAATCAGCTTAATCCCAAACAGGACCATCAAAATCCAACCCAAAGTCACTTAATGAGTTATTAGGACAGGTCAAAGAATTTAAGGAATGTCCCAAAGGAGGACAAAGGTTTAGGGAAAGAATTCCAAAACATAGGGCCAAGGCAGCTGAAGGCATGGCCACTGGATGGAGCAATTAAAATTGGGGATGCACAAGAGGCCAGAATGAGAGCAGCGGACATTTTTCAGATGGCTGTAGGGCCTGAGGAGTTGCAGAGATGGGGAGAGATGAGGCCATTGAGGGATTTGAGCACAAGAATTAGAATTTTAAAATCGGGGCATTGCTGGGCTGGGAACCTATGTAGGTCAGACAGTGCATGGATGATGAGTGAACAGGACTTGATGCAAGTTAGGGTACAGGCAATAGACCCCATGGTGGCACTTTGAAAAAGAAGAGCGTCCTTGATGTCCAGGTCAGTATTTATCCCTTAATCAACACCTAAAAGAAAACCTTATAGGTTGCAACCTACAATGAATCTGAACTGCACTGGGTGAGAGGAATCACAGTTATTGCATATCTGTTTTGACTGACAAGAATACAGTGAAAGTCACCGTAGTCCCTGAGGACCATAGGCTGCTCTCTCATTACACAGAGGCAACTGGTGGTGAGTTTAACCTGAGGGGTGAGGTTGAGAAGGCAGGGCCTTCGTGGATGACTTCAGCTGGTACAAGAATCGAACCTGTGTTGTTGGCATCACTCTGCATCACAAACCAGTTGGCCAACCAACTGAGCTAACTGATCCCCAAAAATGAGGCATAGCATCAACCTGTGGTCCAAAACTGTCCATCTGGATGTGCGTGCATACAGATATCAAATGAGGAGATTAGGAGCTCACCTGTGACACCTGATCATCAAACTGCCAGATGAAAAATGGCTACTCGGGGAAGGTAGTTGATAGCAACTAGACTCTATGGGAGCATACTCCATAAATAATGGACATTTTCAAGACAGGTGGGAAGAAGAAATGTTCATTCTGATATATTACACTCAGTAAACATTTCAAGGGAAGAAAGTTTAATATTGTCTGTTGCAGAAATGTTTAATGTTATGCACTTGATATAAACCACCCCAAGTCTGCAGAGGAGGGCTGGGAGGAAATAAAGACTTAAATATAGGAAACATAACTCAACCCGCTGCGCGCACAGCACTGTTTTTACACCTCTGATGTGGGGGAGTCTGAGGAGGGACTTCCTCTCAAGTGAGAGGTGGCAGTCCTGCCTGCAGCCAATTAGCACTCCATGGAACATTAAATAGCTGTGGGGTCACCAACATCAGCAGGGGTGCATTCCCCTGCCGAATTTTTCAGTGGCAGAACAGGAAACCTTGCCATTCAAAAAATCCTGCCCATGGAAATTAAAATTACAGTCGGCGGGATCATGGCATGAAAGGCTCCATATTAACTACACCTGCACCCAGTTTCCACAAGATAGTGGGAGTTAAAATTCCTCCAAGGCCTCAATACATACATGTATTAATATGTATTTTAGTTTTCATATTTCAAGGTTATCAGCTACAACTTTGATTCAAGGAGATTATTCTATTGTCCCTGCATTTTGTACGATCCACTGTCTGGAACAGCTGCCATGCAACAATAAATTATCAAAGTCCTGCACTGTAAGAGGAGCAAATAAGATGCACAGGACATATTCAGGCCTGTCACATCCACCATTTCTAGAGTAAAGACCATAAGACATAGGAGCAGAAATTAGACCATTTGGCCCATCGAGTCTACTCCACCATTCAATCATGGTTGATAAGTTTCTCAAAACCATTCTCCTGCCTTCTCCCCGTAACCTTTGATCCCCTTACCAGTCAAGAACCTATCTATCTCGGTCTTAAATACACAAGTTAGAGATGTCATAGATTTTGAGCAAGGAGTGAATGAGACAAGGACAAAAGGAAGGTCTGGGACAGGGGTGGAAGACAGGGGAGACTGAACGACAGGGCCAAAGGGAAAGGAAATGGGGCATGAAAAGTAACAAAGAAGCGAACGACTTGCCAAGAGCAGGTGTGCTGCTAACTGAAAGAGAACAAACGAAACAAGGAAACAAAATGGGGACAGAGTTTATGGTCTGAAATTGCTGAATTCTGTGTTGAGTCCAGAAGATGCCAGTCTCCAGCCAATTCGATTCACTCCACGTGATATCAAGAAATGGCTGTAGGCTATGGGCCCTGACAATATTCCAGCAATAGTACTGAAGACTTGTGCTCCAGAACTTGCTGCACCCCTAGCCAAGCTGTTCCAATACAGCTACAACACTGCCATCTACCCGGCTATGTGAAAAATTGCCCAGGTATGTCCTGTACACAAAGAGCAAGACAAATCCAACCTGGTCAATTACCACCCCATCAGTCTACTCTCAATCATTAGTAAAGTAATGGAACGGGTCACCAACAGTGCTATCATGCGGCACTTGCTTAGCAATAACCTGCTCACTGATGTCCAGTTTGAGTTCCGCCAGGGCCACTCAGCTCCTGACCTCATTACAGCCTTGGTTCAAACATGGACAAAAGAGCTGAACTCCTGAGGTGAGGTGAAAGTGACTGCTTTGACATCAAGGCAGCATTTGACTGAGTGTGGCTTCAAAGGGCCCTAGCAAAACTGGAGTCAATGGGAATCAGGGGGAAAACTCTCCACTGGTTGGAGTCATACCTAGCACAAAGGAAGATGGTTGTGGTTGTTGGAAGTCAGTCACCTCAGCTCCAGGACATCACTGCAGGAGTTCCTCAGGGTAGCGTCCTAGGCCCAACCATCTTCAGCTGCTTCATCAATGACCTTCCTTCTATTATAAGATCAGAAGTGGGGATATTCGCTGATGATTGTACAATGTTTAGCACCATTCGCTCCTCAGATTCTGAAGCAGTCCATGTTCAAATGCAGCAAGACCTGAACAATATCCAGGCTTGGGTTGACAAGTGGCAAGTAACATTTGCACCACACAAGTGTCAGGTAATGACCATCTCCAACAAGAGAGAATCCAACCATTGCCCCTTGATGTTCAATCGCATTACCATCACTGAATTACTATCACTATCAACATCCTGGGGGCTACCATTGACCAGAAACTGAACTGGGCTAGCCATATAAATACTGTGGCTACAAGAGCAGGTCAGAGGCTAGGAATAGTGTGAAGAGTAACTCACCTCCTGACTCCCCAAAGCCTGTCCACAATCTACAAGGCACAAGTCAGGAGTGTGATGGAATACTCCCCACTTGCCTGGACAACAACACTCAAGAAGCTGGTCACCATCCAGGACAAAGCAGCCCACTTGATTGGCACCACATCCACAAACATTCACTCCCTCCACCATCAATGCACAGTAGCAGTAGGATGTACCTTCCACAAGATGCACTGCAGAAATTCACCAAAGCTCCTTAGACAGCATCTTCCAAACCCACAACCACTACCACCGAGAAGGACAAGGGCAACAGACAGATGGGAACACAACCACCTGGAGGTTCCACTCCAAATCACTCACCATCCTGTCTTGGAAATATATCACTGTTCCTTCACTGTCGCTGGGTCAAAATCCTGGAACTCCCTTCCTAACAGCACTGTGGGTGTACCTACACCATATGGACTGCAGCGGTTCAAGAATGCAGCTCACCACCACCTTCTGAAGGGCAATTAGGGATGGGCAATAAATGCTGGCCCTGCCAGTGAAGCCCACATCCCACGAATGAATTTTAAAAAAGGCTGTAAAGCGAGATGCTGTTCCTGAAGCTTACGTTCAGAAATGTCAGTGTGAGAGCAAGGTGACGAATTAAAGCAACGGGCCACCGGAAGCTCAGTATTATGCTTGCAGGCCAAATGGAGTTGGTTCTGCAAAGTGGTCACCCAATCCATTTTCTGAGCACATTGGGCAGGATTTTAGGGATGGCGGAGTTTCCCGCCCCACCACCTGAAGACTCCTGCAGCCATTTAACACTCTGAGGATTGTTAATTGGCTGAAGACAGGATTTCTGTCCCTCACTCGGGATAAAGTCCTGCCTCAGAGAGCTGCTAGCCAGTTAAGATTGACCAGCAGCTCTATAATCCCAGTAACAGGCTAAGTGCCAGAGCCCACAAGGCCATGTAGGTGCAGAGTCTCGCAGCAGAGAGAGGAGAGGCCGGGGAGTTGTGGGGAGGGTGTGGGGGGTGGGTGAGGGTTGTGATAGCAAGTCCAGATGGGGGAGGAAGCCTCTTGGGAGCTGACCTGGGGGATGACGCTTGATCTGGAAAGTGATAGAGACCCCCCTCCCCCGCCCGCCCCATTAGCATCGGGCGTCAAAGTGGGTGGGGGAAGACAATATTACGGGAAGGCCAAAATTCAGTCTCATGTTGTCATGAAACAGTTAGCCATTGTTTGCTCCGCCTTTCCCGCCATCCAACATCAGGAATGTAATTTCGATGCACTTGCATCTTATCATCTCATCTTGCCTGCCTGCATCATCCTCCACGTCAAATTTACCTCCCAAGTCGGCATAACTTCAGAACGACGTGATTCACAACAGCATTTAAGAGGCATGCAACTGGAAAGCTGAACTTCGAGCGGAACTGGGAGGTGAGTGGACACTGATGTTGCGCAGCAGTCACGAGGATCACCCATTCGACTTCAAGGAAGAGGCGCCACACATTCAGGCGAGGGCACAGGCAAGTCGCTTTTTCACGGCTGGCTGGCAATGCGGTGCCAGGCAACAGGCCAGCCAATGGTTGGGCAAAGGGCGAAGGGCGGGGGGCAAGGCAGCACAGTCGGACGGTAGTGCACAAGTAGATGCTTTTTTGGGGGTTGGGGGGGGGGGGGTGGTATTGGCCAGGTTGGTGGAGGGACGTGGCCACGCATTAGGGAAACCTTGTATAAGGTGAGCATTCTTCTGCAGCTGGGACAATTCAGGCACAGCCACATTGACATGCTTGGAATCTGGCCTCTAGCTTATCGGCCCACTCAAGCAATGCAGAGGTATGAAAGTACCACCAAGTGCTCCTGATCTTTTCACCCCTCAGGCGCAGACTGCAAATTAATGAATATTTTAGTGGAATGCAGAACAATTGGACGACTGAGCAAGTTGTACAAGCTCCTTGCTAAAGATGGCCATGGAGCAGTCACTGATGGAGTCGCTCACAGCCCCTTACAATGTCTTCATTCAGATTTGGACTGGTCTCCCATATAGTTCAAGCTAACAGTGCAGCCTTGCAGCGTGGGTTAGCAGAATGCCTGAGCTGAGCGCACAGCATGCAGTCCAATGGAGGAAGCTGCTGCCAATCGGTCAGGCGGAGTGGGGTGGAGATTGGTGGGGTTTCAGGCAACCATGCAGTGCACTAAACTCTGGCCGTCCAAGTGAAGGCCACACTCACTGACATGCGTTAAGAGGCCATGAGACGCAGCAGTAGCCACACACACAACCATGAAAGATCCCTAGGAGACCAATGCTAACCCATGAGTCTCTCTCTTTCATCCTGCAGGTGGAGTACATCAGGATCATGGAGCCTGCTGAACTAGCTGTATGCCTCATGGCTTACAGAGAGTGGAAACAAAGGAAAAGAGAGCGACGGAGGTGCCTGGCTGGGCAGAGGGAGGAGCAGCACCCTCAAGAAGAAGTGCACGCTGCTGAAGAGCCACAGCAAGCCGTCACAGGTCAGCACCTAGTTAGACACTGGTTCTCTGTCATCTGCAGACCCTGTGTCGCCAAAGACTGCGCATGTCCAGGGAACTGGTCAGTACAAATCCTGCTGCAGGGGACATGGGGACATGGAGGGCATCCACTGCCAGTAGCTATGAAAGTGACCATGGTGCTCAATTTTTATGCCAGTGGCTCCTTTCAGGGCTCCACAGGCGACCGGCGTGGGATCTCGCAAACCTCCATGCACAAGTGTATCCAGGAGGTCACGGACGGCATATTCACAAAGGCACAAAACTTAGTGCATTTCATCTGGAATCAGGAAAGTAAGGAAGCAGGGGCACTGGGATTTGCGCAGATCTCTGGTTTTCCACAGGTGCAGAGTGCCATCGACTGCACTCACATGGTGCTTAGATCTCCGTGGCAACAAGCAGTGCAGTGTGTGAGTCTTAAGGGCTTCCACTCGCTGAATGTTCAGCTGGCCTGCAACCACAGCAGATGCTTCCTACAGGTCTGCGCACGATTCCCAGGGCGTGTCCTCAGATCCCTGATGTCTGCCAGGGTCCACAGAGGCTGCAAGGTTGGCTCCTCGGGGATGAGGGCTATCTGCAGAGCATGTGGCTGATGACGCCTATGCAGCAGCCTCAGACTGCAGCAGAGAGTAGGTACAATGAGGCTCATGCTGCAATTCATACTTTGGTGAAGCAAATCATCGAGATGCTAAAATTGAGGTTCTGGTGCTTGGACCAGTCTGGTGGAGCCCTGCAATATAGTCCACAGACGGTGTCCCTCATCATCATCGCCTGCTGCACCCTACACAACACGGTACAGCAAAGCTGAGGGGAGCTGCCTGAGGAGGTGATGGAGGAGCTGCAGGTCTCCTCCGATGAGGAGGATGTCAACAGGGATGAGGGTGATGAGGTTCTCAAGGGCAAGGATGACAGCGATGGGGCCATTGTGTTGTCCAGATGAGGTAAATGTGCTTGGGAGGCCCTCATTGCTGCTAGTTTGTGGACGATGTTGACAACATGCATTGAGGATACTTCATTGATCCTTACATTGCATCTATGGACGTTTGTCTCCTGTCTGGCTGATGACAGCACTCATATCCTCTGTGATAAGGCTCCTGTCATGGAGACGCAGCGGATGCCCATAATCCTGATGCTCCAGGAGGATGATGACGACATGTAGTAGGGACACACCATAGATCCTCACATAGCCTCTGTGAATGTCTGACCCCTGTCTGGATGATGGCAGATCAGCCAGAGTCATATCATGGAGATGCAGTGGGGAAACTGATTCTGATCCTATGCCATCCTTCATGAGCTGAACTCTTCAGGACCAGACAGTCACTGGACACAGATGCTGATGAGATGGGGGGCCAGCCGCACCTCAAGGGTGCTCAGAGCACACAGAGACGGACAGGACTATGTGCCGCCAGCCCAGGACATTCTGGCAGCAATGATAAGCCCCATCGAGGTGCAGGCATGACGATGTGTCCAGTGACTGTGAGGGCGCACCATCAGTGTGCTGGGAAGGTTCCACAAAGGACAGGGAAGAGCCCCTGTACTGAGACACCTGCCTTTACCTTGTGCAGGAACCAGTTTTTCACATCTGGGTGACATGAACACTGCTCATCATAACAAGAAGCCATTGACAGTGACATTGTTGGGAGTTTAATTACAGTAGTCAACATTATGTAGAAGTGATTAATGCCCTCGCCTACGATGTGAAACTACATCTTCTTAACCTTCCTAACCCTGCCGCTATGTCTTGGTGCTCTTCCAACATCCACACTGAGGTGGAGGCAGCCTCCTGACTGCTACGCCCTGTCTGTGATGACCTTGGTGGATGATCTCTGGAGGATCAAGACCTGGAGGGGCCCGGCCTGCTTTGGGTCTCCTGCTGTTGGGCAGGTGCACCCTCCTCCATCTGTGGAGCTGGAGCTGTTGGGGGTCACAGGAAGAGGGGATTTGGATCAGCCAGACATTTCTGGAATCACCTGGATGGATGGCCCCGAGGTGTTGAGTTGCTGGTTCACCTCCCTTTGGGTGCCCGAGGGCCCCTGTCTCAGTTCTTGAGGAGAAGGGAAATTGGAGTGAGATCGAGCTGCCCTGCACCCCTCTCTCGCTAATGTTGTTGGAGGCCAACTACGGCATCAGCGATGTAGTTCACCGCGTGTAGCAGTGCAGGACCGATGTCCTGGACCAAGGTCTCCATGGTGGCTGCCATCCTGCCAATGTTGACATCCATGCTTTGGCATGACGGCGTAATCACCACGGACTGAAGGCGGAAGGACTCTTCCATCGTGCCTTGCAATCTGAAGAGTGCAGCTGTCATTACTTCCTGCTGTTCCCGTGATTATCGCTGCAGTTCCAACTGAGTGCAGAGGCTCATCATCCGACTTGGACTCGACAAAACCCTTGCCTCCAGCAGTCCTCCGAGTGCTGACGACCTCGGGTCTCCGTGCCTCTGCCTCCTGTGGAACAGATTGTGTGCTGTGTTCCTCAGATAGCGAACCCGAGCCTGCTGTACGTGTAGGTCCCATCGAGGTGTGTGTGGCTGCGCTGGAGGAGGGTGTGGGTAAGCACTGTGATGGGTCTCTGAGGGTGCTGTCCTCAGGGTCCTCATCCGAGGTTCTGAGCCGGTGCAAAGGTTGCCTGAGGGCAGCGTGGCAGATGTACCTATGAGAGAATGTGGAGATTATTAGTGCATGGCTGCCACGCTACACAGAACAGTTGGGTTGCCAGAGAGATGCTCTGGTACACGATCCTCACTTGGGGGATGTGTGTGTGTTGTGTACATCTGTGTCTGTGTGTGTGTGTGTGTGTCTGTGCTCCAAGTGGAGCTATGGACGGGATGAGAAGGCAATCTCTAAAGGAGATGAGGCCAGATGGAGATGTGGGAGTATGTGTGAGAGAGTCAGTGGTGATATCCCTTCAGCTGGAAGTAAGTGAAATGCCAGTGAATGTGTGATGGACTTATGAGTGGGTGAGTTTAGAGCGATGAAATGCTTGCCTTACCCAGGCAGCATCCTCTTTCTGCACTGGATGGCCGACCTCTTGTGGGCAGTGTTGGCATTGACCACCGCTGCCACCACCTCCCAAGCTGCGTTCAGAGTTCATCATAGTGGGCTTCCACGGCATCCAAAATGCATTCCAGGGACGTGTCACTGAATCAAGGGGCTTCAGTCTTCTTGCCTTTTGGAGCCATGTTTTCTGTGCAGCAGTCCTGTGCTGGAAGCGCAGAGGTGTGCGCACAGCTGCAGTTTAAATATGGCACCTGGCATGAGGAAGCGGCGAGGTGATGGCATGGCGAACAAATCAGAGGCTGCCCATCAGCAAGATGGTGTGCTCCCCATGAGTGAATACTTAATGAGGTGGGAAGGGGATATGGCGCAGAAACCCGCCATTGTGGCCGGTGGGTAAATTTACTTTTTCCCTGCCCGCTACCACACTTTGTGCAAGTCTGGGACAATCCTGCCCTTGATTTTCCTTGGGGTCTCTCAGATTAGCAATGCTGGAATGGCAATGTAGATACTGGCCTCCAGCATGGCTCCTTCTTGAGAAAGTAGTTCTATTATGCAACATGATTGTATCACACTAATACACACCAGTTACTCCAAAACTCCTGCTTTAAATTAAACGGTTAGTCAATTCGCAGCTTTGAATAGGTTAACAGATAGTAAGCAAGGTATGCAATAGAAAAAGGGAAGAAAAAACAAATTGGAGGATGAATTAGAAATCCATCTCTCTCACACTTCCTGGAAACTGTGGGCTCGCTGATCGAGGGTTTGATTCCCACTTTGGCAAATGCATTGAATAGGGTTCAATTCCCAGAAGGGCTCTGCAGTGTTGTTCTCGATGGGCTGAATGGCTTCCTTCTATGTCCAGTGACTGTCTCACAATTTACCTATCCACATTCTATGGGAATGATAATCAACACTGGCAAGAGATGCTGTACTTAAAGAGAAATGAAGTTAATGACAATTGGTACAGTCTCTAATGAACTCAGTTTTCCCACAAGTAACTCCTGTTTATAATTGACATCAAACAATGCAGACTGTGTCCCAACATCCCTAAATACTCCTTTATCTGGGAAAAATCAGAAATATTCCAATCCACCCAGTTGGAAATCCAATATAGAGCAGAGAGAAAGATCATGTGTACTACCAGGAATAGGGGAGGTTTTGCATTTACTATGTTTAACTTCTAAAATGTCAATGAAAATCTAATGGTTTTCATGGTTCCCTTTTGGAGGAGAAATAAATTACATACAAAAATAGTTTAAACTCTCACTTTTCCTATAATGGATTGAACAGGACTAATAACAAATCTGAGCTGCAGCATTCACCTTGTACCATATTTAATTCTGCTCCAAGTTTCTGCAATAGGGGCATAACCTGATTCATGAGAATCAAATTTAAGGGCAAACCAACTTTGGCATGGGTTCCTGCTGCATTATCAAGTTTCACTTAACAGCAAAATGTCACCAGCCAAGTTTTGAAACTCCATCTTCTTCACTATTTTTTTTAAACCAATTTCCCCCTCTTCTCCTCACCTGAAGCTGTTAACTGCTCTCTACAGAAAGGCAACACTGACTAGGAGCACCATCCAATGCTTCTCCCAGGTGTTGAGAGCTTTGATGGAGAATGTGGGCAAACTATTCATCCCTGAATGTTTGAGGCAGTGATCATTGCAACCAAACCCAATCTTATCCACATTTGATATCCATGCATCAACATTTCCAGAAGGGGCTGCTGAATAACATTCAGGAGCAGGAACCATGCTCAAATTTCCTCTCCTTCACTCAGAGGCAATGAGGCCAGTTATAAGAATATAAGAAATAGGAGGCCATTCAGTGCATCAAGCCTGCTAAGCCATTCAATAAGGTCACGGCTGATCTGATTGTGGCCTTAATTCCACTTTCCTGCCTGCCCCTGAATAACCCTGGGCTCCCTTATGATCAAAAACCTGTCTAACTCAGCCTTGAGTTTATTCAATGCCCCAGCGTCCACTGCTCGCTGAGGAAGAGAATTCCAAAGATTAATGAAAAGTTCCTTCTTGTCTCTATCTTAAATGGGAGACCACTTAGTTTTAAACTGTGTCCTCTAGTTCTAGATACCCCACGAAGGAAACATCCTCCCAGCATCTACCCTGTCAAGCCCCCTCAGAATCTCATATTTCGATAAGGTCACCTCTCATTCTTCTAAATTCCAATGAGTATTGGCCCAACCTGCTCAACCTTTTCTCATAAGATAAACCCCACATCCCAGGAATCAGCCTGGTGACCTTCCCTGAACTGCTTCCAATGGAAGTATATATCCCTCCTTAAATAAGAAGACCAAAACTGTACACAGTACTCTAGGTGTGGTCTCAGCAATGCCTTGTACAGCTTTTGCAAGACTTCCCTTTTATATTCCATCCCATTTGCAATAAAGGCCAATATCCCATTTGCCTAATTACTTGCTGTACCTGCATGCTAAAATTTTGTGATTCATGCACAAGGACACCCAGTTCCTCCGTTACCACAGTATTCTGCAGTCTCTCTCCATTTAAATAATATTCAGTTCTTCTTTTTTTCCTGCCAAAGTGGGCAACCTCACATTTTCCCACATCATACTATATCTTTTGCCCAGTCAACCTATCTGTATCCTTTTGCAGATTCTTTCTGGTGTCCTCCTCACAACCTGCTTTCCTACCTATCTTTCTATCATCAGTGCATTTGTTCACAATATAGTCGGTCCCTTCATCAAAGTCATACATTGTGAATAATTGAGGCCCCAGCACTGATCCCTGGATCACTCCACTGGCTACTGTTTGCCAACCTGAAAATGTCCCATTTATCCCAACCCTCTGTTTCCTGTTAGTAAGCCAGTCCTCTAACCATACTCATAAATCTAGCCCAACACCACAAGCTCTTAACCTGTGTAGTTACCTTTTATCTTGCACCTTATTGATCGTCTATTGGAAATACACTACATCTATATAAAAGGCTCCCTTTTATCCAACCTGCATGTTACATCTTCAAAGAAATATAATAAATTTGTCAAACACAATTTCCCTTTCACAAAACCATGCTGACTCTGCCTGATCATTATATGATTTTCTAAATGCCCTGTTACTACTTCCTTAGTAACATTCTAACATTTTCCCAATGACAGATGTTAGGCTAAGTGGCTTATAGTTTCCCGCTTTCTGTCTCCCCCTCACCCTCTCTACTTTCTTGAACAGAAGTATTACATTTGCAGTTTTCCAATCTGCTGGGACCCTTCCAGAATCTGGGGGATTTTGGAAGGTTACAACTAATGCAAACACTATCTCTGCAGCCACTTCTTTTAAGACCCTAGAATGCAGGCCATCAGGTGAAGAGGACTTGTCAACTTTTCGTCCCATTCATTTTCCTAGTACTTTTTCTCCAGTAATAGTGATTGTTTTAAATTCCTCCCTTTTGCCTCTTGATTTTCTAGTATTCTTGGGATGCTTTTTGTGGTTCTGCTGTGAAAACAGATACAAAATATATATTCAAAGCCTCTGCCATTTCCTTGTTATACATTATTAATTCCCCGGCTCACTGTCTAAAGGAACAATGTTTACTTAAGCTACTCTTTTTCTATACTTTTTACTGACTGCTTTTATATTTCTTGCCAGTTTATTTTCATACTCTAATTGATCCCCCTTTATTATTTTTTCAGTCATCGTCTACTGGTTTCCAAAATTTTCCCAATCTTCTGGCCCACCAGTAATCTTCACAGCATTGTACTCCTTTTCTTTCAATTTGATATCATCCTTAACTTCCTTAGTCAGCCACAGATGATGCATCCTTCTTGTAGGGTCTTGCTTTCACAAAGGAATATATATCTGTTGCGAGTTATGAAATATCTCCTTAAATGTCTGCCACTGTTGTAGCTCCTCTTCAGCTGATTTCACTGAGGTTAGCTAACACCGCAGGCTGGTGACTCAAC
Organism: Carcharodon carcharias; assembly: GCF_017639515.1. Classification (NCBI taxonomy): domain Eukaryota; kingdom Metazoa; phylum Chordata; class Chondrichthyes; order Lamniformes; family Lamnidae; genus Carcharodon; species Carcharodon carcharias. Next base: position 119,494,503 of record NC_054472.1, on the reverse strand, counting down.
CCAGTTCTTCCTTGCTCTGTATGACACAACTAATCAGTAGATGAATTCACTGAGCCATCACAGCAGCCCTATTCAATCTTGCTTTCATTCTAAAAATTCAGAAATAAAGCTTGTCCACTAGCAATAAAATAATTTTCTCCCTGCAATATGTTAAGGGAGCAAATGTGTTAATTAGCAGCATTTAATATGATTGCTGTGCTTTTTGTTCTGTTTTAAAAACCTTGAAAAGATTTCACTCTAGTAACATAATACCTTGTTTTTTGCTTCCAAGGTAGTCAACATTCTGTGGAGAGAGAAACCAAATTAATGGGGCTGAATTTTATATCCCGGCAGGTGGGCATACACCTAACCTGACTGGTGTAAAATCGCATGGGAAGACATCAGGCGAACATCCCGACGTTATCGCACACTCGTAATATTTCGCTTGGCGGGCACATGCAAAAGTCGGATGTGCGCCCCCTCTCAATTAAGAAGGCAATTAAGCCCATTAATAGCACAGCCATCTCTAATTTTACGTGCCCATCAGCCTTACCGTTGGTGGACAGGCAAATCAGCCAGGCGGCCTTTACATTTTTCATCAAACCTCATTCAAGGGTGGGATGAAATTCCCATTATGAAATAAAACAAATAAGTATCTGTAGGCAACATTTTTATCAGTTATCAGTTATATTTTCAGGTGTCTGATTGTGATAGATGGACATTTTTTTTGCAGCTTTTTAAACCTTTTTTTTGATGATTTTCAAGTCTGCAGCTCACCCGCGCTCACAGAAATGTCATTGCCTACCCTCTTCCCACGCCCTCACCCACCAACACTGAGCTTTTCAGCCCATGTTTCATGCTGGCTGGCCTATAATTGGCCGCTCCCGGGCCCGCCAGAACTGGGGATATTCGCTGATGATTGCACAATGTTCAGCACCATTCGCGACTCCTTAGATACTGTAGCAGTCCATGTCCAAATGCAGCAAGACTTGGACAACATTCAAGCTTGAGCTGATAAGGGGCAAGTAACATTTGTGCCACAAAAGTACCAGCCAACAAGAGAGAATCTAACCATCTCTCCCTTGACATTCAATGGTATTACCATCACTGAATCACTATCTATCAATATTCTAGGGTTGCCTTTGACCAGCCATATAAGTACTGTGGCTACAAGAGCAAGTCAGAAGCTGGGAATTCTGTGGTAAGTAACTCACCTCCTGACTCCCCAAAGCCTGTCCACCATCTACAAGGCACAAGTCAGGTATGTGATGGAATAATCTCCACCTGCCTGGACGACTGCAGCTTCCATAGCACTTAAGAAGCTTGACACCATCTAGGACAAAGCAGCCCACATGATTGACACCATCCACCACTTTAAACATTCACTCCCTCCACCACCAATACACAGTGGCAGTAGTGTGTACCATCTACAAGATGCACTGCAGCAACTTTGCCAAGGCTCCTTCAACAGCACCTTCGAAACCCAAGATCTCTACCTCCTAAAAGGACAAGGGCAGCAGATGCAAGAGAACACCACCACTTGCTAGTTTCTCTCCAAGCCACACACCATCCTGAATTGGAAATATACCGCCGTTCCTTCACTATCACTGGGTCAAAATCCTGGAACTCTCTCCCTAAAAGCACTGTGGGTGTACCTACGGTGCATGGACTGCAGTCGTTCATGAAGGCAGCTCCCCACTACTTTCTCAAGGGTAATTAGGGTGGTCAATAAATGTTGGCCTAGCCAGCGATGCCCACATTCAGTGAACAAATAAAAAAACAATTGCGCTCTAACTTTTCCCAGTTCTGATGAAAGATCATTGACCTGAAATGGTAAATCTATTTCTCTCTCCACAAATGCTGCCATACCTGCTGAATATTTCTACCATTTTCAATTTTTATTTCAGATTTCCAACATCCACAGTATTCTACTTTCTAATTAGTAGCTAACAATCTGTTCACTGTGTTGACTCATGTGCTGGAAAAAGCCTGTATTTTATTTTGTGCTATGTCCCTTAAAAGAACCAAGTGAACTGGGGAGTATTTTGAAATAGGGTTAAGTAGTTTCCTGATTATGACATCACTAGGTCCCAAGGAATGCCCATGTGACCTTCAGTTGCCATTGGGATGAACAGGAAAGGAGCAAAGGGTAAACAAAAAGCCAATTTCAGTGGGGTGGGGTCAGCCTGCTTTTTCTCTGTTTGGCCATTGAGGAGACTGGGATTTTGTGCGAAGAGAAAATAAGTAAGGCTCTCTTCAAATGAAATGGTTTTCAATTTGGCAACCTTCAAACAGATCATATTATTGAAGCAGGTCTCTTAAAAAAAAGAGAGCAGAGATTATGTTACTGTGTGTGGTGTGCAGTTGGAAAACACAGAACACTGAAGAGAGGAAAGCAATGGATTGTGGATTGGACAATGCCCATTTCTGCTGTTCAGGTGCTGCCAGAGCCCACCAGATCATTTAAAGTGTTCAGAGAAGGGAGTTCTGGGGATTCTGTTTTATCAGGACTGTTACAACCCGAGTGAGAGAGGGTTCATTGACTTGCAACTTGTTGGTGGTAACTGTGTCTGGTGACATCAGTTGGGAAATGACCAGTAGTGAATGTGACTCTCAAGAGCCAAAACAATTGGATGGGAAGTGAGGAACCCTACAAAACAGAGGCCGATTTGGAAAAGACCGAGATTGCACATTTATATGGGAAGTAATGCAAGTGCTTGTAACTACACAAAGCATATCTTTATTGTGTCAACTAACCGAAGCAAAATTTACCTTTTTACTTGAAATATCCTTCACCTGTTAATGAATATTTGAATTGTGTTAATTTTAGTTGGTTAATCACAGTAAAAGTTTTAAAAAGTGAAAAAGTGCCCCTTAGTTTTCTTGCCGTTTGCGTCATGGGGATTCCTTTCATTTTAAAATGTTATCAGTCCACAGTAATCATAACACTGCAGAGAAGAATTCAAGACAAATAAAACCTTCTCTCAACAGGTATACTTCAAATTCAAAATATAAAATTTGAGCCTGAAAATATCTCAATAATATACATCTGTGTTTCCAAGGTTAGATGTGGTTTGAATTCTACTTGTTTACCGCTTTGGAAATTCTTTTGTCATCATTAAAAGGAATGTTTTAGTCAATTGCCAGAATAGTAGATCTAAGAACTCCTGTTCCCTGACATACCACAGATTCTTTGGTAAAGTAAACACTTCTAGTTCTCTGAGGAATCTCAAACATTACTAGGGGTGGATTTACAGCCTAGGTTCCAAGCAGTATAAACAGACTCACTGCTTTACAAGAACACATTTCATAAACATCTTCCTACCTTTCTATCATCTGCTGTAAGTTTCTTTTCCCTGCTGCATTTGAAGTTTCATTGATGTTTCAATCACTCTCTAAAATGCTCCGTCCAGTTTGCAGTGTGTGGGACACTGACTGGAACTAAAGACTGTGCTCTGAAGCAGAAAGCTTTCTTCTGGCACGTGCCAGATCCCAAGAGGACGAACCCTGTGGCATTTCATTCTTCTCCATATACAAAGGCCTGTCCATGACCGTAAAAGATTCCATTTTATGGAATATTTGATGTGAAATTATTGGAATCTTTTTAAAATAATTAGCACCTAGAGTATCACGTTAATACTTTGAAAGAAGTATTCACTTCTAGGACGTGGCTGAACAACATGAAAACATTTTGAGAAAAACACATTCATTTTTGTAACTCTTAAGTTTTTGTAAGGCATGAAATCCTGAAGCCCCAGATTCCAGAATCCTGACGGGATGTAATTTCTCTTAAATTGATGAATTTAACTAATATTATTTTATTTACCAGAAACAATTTTCAAGAGCATAACTGTATTTTAATGTTGTAAAAATATTAAATATGGTACATGTACAGCAAAAGGACTACAATTCATTAAAGCAACATAATTCTTCAAGATGTTCTTAGATAAAAAAACATATTTTCCAGTTTCACGAAGAACATATTCACAAATGATGGTTTATTCTATAAAATTCTTCAAGTTCTTGAAAGCACGCTTGCTTTACAAAGTAACAAAATACACCCCCCAGAGTGCCTTAGTGACCCTCATTCATCCACCCTATGACCTCTGCATTTGTTTCTCCATCACTTCAGGCCTGCTGCATTCATCCCATGTCAAGCCAGTTGATGTTGCTTCCTCCTAGCACCTGGCCACGAATTTGAATACAAAGTGTCATACAGTCATCCTTCCCTACTTGCTCCACGGCTCGCAAGTTTTCCACAAAAGCTTTACTGATAAGAGGTTTGGATCTCATTGCTGCAATATAAAAAGCAGTAAATTTAACCTGGTTTGTGGCAATGACCCTTTAAATCTGGTGGGGTTCACTTCTGCTCCAAGAGCACAATGAACAATAAATTTCAAATCTGTTCTCTATTGAAAACTCAGTCTGATTTCATTACCACACTAAACAATAGGAGTGGGCACAAAGTCAGCGTCAAACCCTTAACCCTTTCAGCACTGAGTTCCCTAATTTGTAGCTAAGACGACTTGCAAATTTTTGCTGAGAAGCGTGGCTGAAGACCCATGGCCTCTAATATAGGGGCCACCATTGATGACCGCGACTTCAGCTGCCAAGCCCTCAGCTCCTTTATAACCTCTCTGCATTTCTACCTTGCTTTCCTCCTCCAAAACGCTCCTTAAATGCAGCTTTTTGACCAAGATTCTGATCATCTGCTCTAGTATCTCCTTATGTGGTTTGCTGTCAAATTTTGTTTAATACCACTGTAAAGTGCCTTGGGATGGTTTACTATGTCAAATATGCTGTATAAATACAAGTCGTTGCTGTTATTGATACTCAGTACACGAGATCATCAACAGGGTAAAATCGCCCTGCACAATAGTAGCTTATTAAAAAATGTTGTGCTTGTATGAAGTTCCTCTGTCCAACATTTTATTAAAGGTATAAAAGCAATTTATTTGTACATTACTAACGCAAAGTGCAAAATCCACATAGAGTAGCAAACCTTTGTGTGAGGTACCCAAAGAATGGCAATCTCTTCTTTGCCTCCACCTATCACTGGCCCTCTCTCCAGTTCTACCTGTCCCGCCCCCCTCAACCAACTTATATTTCATCTCATTTCTATTTTTCCTTGGTTCTGTTGAAGAGTCATACAGACTCGAAACGTTAACTGTATTCCTCTCCATAGATGCTGTCAGACCTACTGAGTTTTTCCAGCTATTTTTGTTTTTGTTTCAGATTTCCAGCATCCGCAGTATTTTGCTTTTACCCAAACAGCATTGGTGCCTTTGGAACTGCATTGCAATATGAGTGAGTCCCAGAGGACAGGTAAGGTGAGGAGAATATAAAAAATTTGATTGTAAAGCATTCTCTTACTCATTAACTTTATTTGAACTTTTTCCTTTACTCTCCATCTCCCCACACTATTTTGGTCCTTTTTCTTGGTAGCTAGCAAGCTCCTTTTTCCATTATTTCTCCAAGCTCACTCACTTGTTTTCTAAAGGGCGAGCTTCAGATTTTGGTACAGGCCTGTCCTGTCTATTTCAGCAACATGGAGCTCATGCTGATTCATTCAACTGCTGACATTCACTGAAACAACTTTTACAATGTTAGCTGCAACCATCATCAAGAATCTTAAAACAATCACTCCAACAGAGAATCTGATATATTTTATAAGATATTGGACCAGAAAGAGGTTATAAATAGATTTAAGCATCTGTTCTTTGGGCTAATTTATTACAAAAAGTAATGAGTAAATTATAATTACACATTTTGCTCTTACAGAACCTGTTCAGTCTTGTTAAGTGAACAGTACATCCAGAACACAAATACTGTTTCCAGGATTAGAGCACAATTCCTCTGACCCGCTGTGGCTCATGTCAATGTAGATTAACAATTTTGACCTTCAACGTCAGTCTCTTCATCCCTGCTCAAAGTATCATGAGCAACAACAGCAACTTTATGGAAAGCTTGTAGCTGAGAGGCTGGATGGTCATGGAGTTGCAGGTTCAACAACACAGTTTCATGCAACCAATGAACCACAAGGCAAATTTCCAACAAGATACATCAGACAGGGAGATGCATAGGCTGAGTGTTTCTTCAAAAAAAAGTGAGCAAGTGGATAAATATAAAGTACCCCAACTTAATCTTGCACGCCTCTTAATACCCAGTTACAAAATGTTCCCTTAAAGAAGAAGTGGGACTATCAAATGCAGAGCCTGCTAGGTGTCAAGTAGCTTAAAGGAGAGGATAAAGAAAAAAAAGGAAGTTTATGACAGACACTTGGGGCTCAATACTGCAGAAAACCTAGAAGAGTATAAAAAGTGTCGGGGTAAAATTAGAAAGGGGGTTAGGAAAACAAAAAGAGAGCATGAAAAATATTGGCAAGTAAAATCAAGGGAAACCCAAAGATTTCTTATAAATACATAAAGAGCAAGGTGATAACAAAAGAAAGAGTAGGCCTAAGAGTGACCATAAGGATAGCCTGCGTGTGTGGAGGTGGAGGATGTTGGTATGATTTTTAATGCATACCTTGTGTCTGTTTTCACAAAAGAAAGAGGCGATACAGACAATGCAATCAGCAAGAAGGAGGGAGAAATATTAGATTTAATTAGCATTGTGAAACTGGAAGTATTAAGGAGTTTAACATCATTGAAAGTCAATAAATCCCTAGGCCCAGCCAAAATTTTATCCTAGGCTGTAAGAGAACAAGAAATAGTGGAGACATCATTTTCCAATCCTCTCTGCCTGCAGGCGCAGTGCCAGAGAGGAGGACAGCTAACATTGTATCATTGTTTAAAAAAAGAGAAAGAGATAGACCGAGTAATTACAGGTCAGTCAGCACTCAGCGATGGGAAGATTATTTTTTTAAATTTCTTAAGAACAGGATAAATATTCATTTAGAAAGATACAGAATAATCAAAGACAGTCAGTAGAGATTTGTTAAGTGAAGGTTGTGCCTGATCAGCATGGTTAAATTTTTTGAGGAGGAAACAAAGGGGATTGATGAGAGTAGTGCATTTGATATAGTCTATTTGAATTTTAGCAAGACTTTAGTCAAGGTCCTACATAACAGCTCACAAAAGTAAAAGTCCATTGAATCCAAGTCAAAATAGCAAATTGGATCCAAAATTGGCCCAGAGGCAGGGAGTAAATGGTAATGGTTGATGGGTGTTTTTGTGACTGGAAGACTGATTTCAATGGGTTTCTGCAAGGCTCAGTACTAGATCTCTTGTCTTTTGTGATGTATATCAATGAGTTGGACTTGAACATAGGGGTTTTGATTAAGAAGTTTGCAGGTGATACAAAAGAAGAAAGCTGTAGACTGCAGGCAGATATCAATGGACTAACCAGGTGGGCAGAACAGTAAAGTTCAAACTGGCGAAATGTGAAATAATGCATTTGGTGAGGTTAATGAGGCAAAGGAATGCACAATAAATGGTAAGATACTGAGAAGTGTAGATGAACAGAAGGGCCTCTGAGTGCATGTCCACAGATCCCTGAAGAGGCTGGACAGGTAGCTAAGGTTGCCAAGAAGGCATACAGGATACTTGCCTTTATTAACCAAGACATAGAATATAAGAGCTGGGAGGTTATGCTGGAGAAGTATAAAACTAGTTAGGTCACAGTTGGAGTACTACATGCAGTTCTGGTCACCACATGATAGGAAAGATGGGATTGCAATGAATTGGATACGGAGAAGATTTACAAGGATGTTTCCTGGGCTGGGGAGTTTTAGTTATGAGGTAAGATTGGATAAGATAGGGCTGTTTTCTGTAGAACAGAGCAGGCTGAGGGATGACCTAATTTAAGAGTGTAAAATTTTGAGGGATCCGCATACAGGCAGGGAAGGCTCTATATCTCTTGGATGAAGGGACCATAACTAGGGCGCATAGATTTAGAGTAAGGGATAGGAGGTTTGGAGAGGATTCGAGTGGAAATTTTCCATGCTGAGGGTGCTGGGGATCTGGAACTAATTGCCTGGAACGGTGAAAGAGGCAGAAACCCTCTAAAATTCAAAAAGTTAATTGGATGCACACTTGAAATTCTGTAACCGTGCAAGGATACAGACTAAGCTGGAAAACGGGATTAGGTTGGATGATTACTTGTCAGCCAGTGCAGAAACAATGGTGGAATGCCCTCCTTCTGTGCTGTAAATTTCTATGATTCAATTAAAATGGTATCAGCAGAGAACATGTAAGAGGGACCTAACTTACCTGCCATTTTGGATGGGAAATATTGCTGACAAAAAAAAAGTACTGGAGGTGAGGTGAAAGTCACAGTTTTAATCCCTGTTCTGACATACGAACACACAAACATACAAAGTAGGAGCAACAGTAGGGCACTCGGCTCTTCAAGCCTGCTCTGCCATCCAATAAGGCCATGGCTGATCTGATTGTAACGTCCTGCCTATCCCCGATAACCTTTCACCCCTTATTAGTCAAGAATCTATTTAGCTCTGCCTTAAAAATATTCAAAGACCCTGCTTACACCGCCCTTTGAGGAAGAGAGTTATCCAAAGACTCACAACCCTTTGAGAGAAAAATATTCTCCTCATCTCCGTCTTAAATGAACAACCCTTTATTTTTAAACTGTGACCCCTAGTTCCAGATTTTCCCACAAGAGGAAACATCCTCTCCACATCCACCCTGTCAAGACCCCTCAGGATCTTAAAGGTTTCGATCAAGAAGCCTCTTCTTCTTCTGCTTGGCATACAGCTATGAGAATGCGTCAATTGTTGTCTTGAGGTTTTGGCACAATGGGAGGAAAAACAAAGGGAGTCATCCAAGACTGCTCAGAGACCAGGTCAAAGTTACTCTAGTGAAAAATCACTGGCCCATTCATTCAGCAGCAAGCATGCAAACCCATGGAGAAATTTCAATCCCTCGCAAAAATAGTGATAAATAATCATGATCACCTGCTGGTTGAGAAATATTTCCCTAACAATCTCTTCAAACTAGAGAAGTAAACTAATGAAACATAAAATTACTTATATATAAATTAACATTTTTTTAACAAAACAATATGCAGTGATTGCATTTTCTCTTTACCTCCTTTTCTTTCAATTAACCTTCTGGAAATGCATTCATTTTTAGGCGACAAGTGGAAAAATAGCACTGGAATCACCACAGTCAGTAAGTCTTCTCAGTGGCAGAAACTATGGCTCCTAGATAAAAAGAAAACCAGAAGTTCATGAGGGAAGTGAAAGGAACGCATGTTTCTCCAACTGAGCCAACTTAGCTCTCACAAATACCACAGTTGAAAATTCAAATTTATACTAATCCTCCAGCTGCTCCTTATCAAAATACATTATGCAAACATATTCATTTTGATATTAGATAGCAGTTAAAGGCCTGTATGGGGAATTGTTTTCGGAGGAGGATCTGTCAGAAACACCTAACTCTGAAAGACCACTTCAATAGTTGCTGGAAACATTTCCAGTGGAGAAACCAACTCATGACACAACAGTCTACAAAGCCTTTTTTCCCCCTGCACAAAATGAAATCATGTTGAAGCAAACAACCTGATTAGGACTCCTGCTGGTCACTTGTCCTAATGGACCGGTCAATATCACTGAGTTACAGGGTATGACTGGTTCACAAAAAAGCAGAACAAATCCAAACTGGATTTACTATATTACCAGTTACTATGGTATGATCCTGCTCTCAATCATCAGCAAAGTGATGGAAGGGGTCGTTGACAGTACTACCAAGCAGCACCCAACCTGCTCATTGATGTTCAGTTTGGATTCTGCCAGTAGCATTCAGCTCCAGGCCTCATTGCAGCCTTGGTCCAAACATGGCCAAAAGAGCTGAACTCCCAATGTGAGGTGAAAGTGACTGCCCTTGACATCAAGTCAGCATTTGTCCGAGTGTGGCATCAAGGAGCCCTAGCAAAACCGGAGTCAATGGGAATCAGGAGGAAAGCTCTCCGCTGGTTGTAGTCACATCTATCGCAGAAGAAGACAGTTGCAGTTGTTGAAATCCAATCATTTCAATCCCAGCACATTGCTGCAGCAATTCCTCTGAGTAGTGTCCTAGGCCCACCCATTTTAAGCTACTTCATCAATGACTTTCTTTCCAACATAAGGTCAGACGTGGGGATGCTCACTAATGATTGTGCAATATTCAAATGCAGTCAAAACTACACACATACTGAAGCAATCTGTGTCTGTACGTAGCATGACCTGGACAACATTCAGGCATGGACTGACAAGTGGAAAGTAACATTCACGCTATGTAAGTGTCAAGCAATGCCCATTTCCAATGGAAGAGCACCTAATCTCCTCTTGACATCCAATAGCATTAGCATTATCAAATCCCCACCATTCAACCACTGGCCAGAAACTTAACTGGACCAGCCACATAAATGGTGTGTCTATAACAGCAGGTCAGAGGCTGGGTATTCTGTGGCAAGTGTTTCATCTTCTGGCTCCCCAAGCCTTTCCACCAATGGCAGGGCTAAAGTCAGGAGTGTGATGGACTACTCTCCACTTACCTGGATGGGTGCAGCTCTAACAGCACCTAGTAGCTTAATACCAACTAGAACACGGCAGACTTCTTGACTGGCGCCCCACCCACAATCTTAAACATTCACTCCCTCCGCGATATAGAAGATACACTCCAGCAACTTGCAGAAGGCTTCTTTGATAGCACCTCCCAAACCAGGGACCTCCACCACCTAGGACAAGGGCAGCGGGCACAAGGGAGCATCACCACCTGCAAGTTTTCCTCCAAGTCTCACACCATACTGACTTGAAAATATATTGTCAATCCTTCATTACTGTAAGGGCAATGTCCTCAAACTCCCTCCCTGACAGCACCATGTGGTGCACACACCTAAACAGCAGGGGCTGCCGTGGTTCAAGAAGGCAGCTCACCACCACCTTCTCAAAGGAATTAGGGTCAAACAATAAACATTGGCCTTGAAAGTGATGCTCACATCCCGCAAATGAATTAAAAAAAGACAATCAGAATTTTCTCACATTTTGAATTCACTGAACATTATATTTTCAAAACGATCTTGATGCTGATCTGAACAATTTAATAGTTTTTACAGGTTAGCCAAACCCTCAGTTATCTGAGTTAACTTAGTTTATCATGCACATACCAATAAGTGGGTATAAATTTAGGGTTAATCCAGGAGAGTTTAGAAGAATTGTTTGTAATACAAAAGGTTATTGGAATATGCAATGCATTACCACAAGTAGCAATTGTAGGCAAGTCAATCACAATATTTAAAAGGAAATCAGATTTAAATCATCCGGGGAAAGAGTAATGAGATTACAGCAGATAGCTCCAATGCTGCACCAGAACAATAGACCAAAAGATGCTGAAATGTCTATGTTTCCATGATTAGGTTCTGATCAGTGAGGCTGCTTGTCATAATTCCACATATGATGAGATTACCTTCACACTGGTAAAATTTTCCCTCTTAGGGCATCCCTTTTCAATACAATTGCAAATGATACCGATTTCATTATACAGCATTTTTAATTTGTTCTTGACTCCACAAACCCGCTGAGAATCTATTTTCAATAATGATCCATGACCAATCCCCCACCTAAACTCTCTTGACATTGATTCCACCACTGGAGAAATTCTGTCTCACTGGCCAACACCTGCTGAACAAGTTTTCTCTGCATAGTTATCCCTTAGCCTATTGAACAATATTTAGACCAATTACTCCCCTCTCCCCGCCTCTCAGGGTGAGTAATGCCATGCAGTTCCTTCCCAGCTGAACAACATTAGCAGCATTTGAACTCCCACAGCCACAATGTACAGCAGAGCAAGTTTCCCCCAAAACTGCACCAAATCCTCTAATTGACTCCTCTGATCCAATTATCCACTTCTCTTTCCTTTAAAATGTACCTTCCTCATTTTTCTGCCCCTCCTTTCCTCAATTTCTCTGCCTCCTAAACTAGCCCTTTCTTCTTCCCCCATTCTCTATCTCCACCCCTGCCTCTCTCTGCCTCCGTCTTCACTCTTCCAATTATCTTTACTTGGCCTGAAACATCAATACCCCATGGTGTAAAGACATAGGAGATCAATTAATACAGAGGCTCATAAACTTTATGGCTAAGACACCTCGTGTCCCAAGCTTTATAAAAAAAACCCAGTATTTTCATATGCAATGTTAGTGTAGATGAAGCTAGGAACCAAGAATATTTTAGTAGGTTTTCCCCTTTCAATATTTTAATTCTACTGCTATATACTTCAGGTAGCTAATATTAAGTACACAGTGTTAAGCTGAGAGTTTGGTAAGTGAGGGAGTTTGGTGAGGGAGATGCTCCTTCCTTTTTCTACCTTTTTCAGCCTCCAGTAGTTGGCTCTTAATTTGGTACAGGGGAAGAAATTGATTGGTGAATAACTGGTAAGTTATTCTACTATTCTACAAATAGTTTTTAAAGTTACAGTATAGCAGGTCAGCTCAGCCCAGTGGAATGTACATCCTGTGGTACGTGGAAACCATGGATGTACTATGTACCCGAGACAAACACACCTGCAGGAAGTGTCACTGGCTGCAGAAGCTTGAGATCCTATGGTGTATCGGTGAGGCAGAGATCTATGTGAACAGCATGTTTAGGGAGGTGGTCAAACTGCAGGTTGGAAGCATGCAGGCAGAGAGGGAAAAGGTGACTGCCAGGCAGCCTAAGAGAAGAAGGTAGGTAGTGCAGGAGTCCCCCGAGTCTATCTTGCTTGAAATCAGTTTTCCATTTTGGATACTGGTGAGGATGATGGATCCTCAGGAGTGCAGCCAGAGCCAATTCCTTGGCACCACAGGTGGCTCAGCTACACAGGAGAGAAGGAAGAAGAGTGGAAGAACAATAGTGATAGGGGATTTGATAGTATGGGGATCAGGCAGGCATTTCTACAGCTACAAACATGACTCCCGGATGGTGTGACGCCTCCCTAGTGCTAGAGTCAAGGATGTTATGGTGCATCTGCAGGACAACCTTCTGGAGGAGGGTGAATAACCAGAGAACCTGGTCTACATTGGTACAAATGGCATCGGTAGGAAGAGGGGTGAGGTCCTGAAAGCAGATTTTAGGAAGCTAGGAAAGAAATTAAAAAGCAGGACCTCAAAAGCAGTAATCTCAGGATTACGCCCAGTGCCATGTGCGAGTGAGCATAGGAATAGGAGAACTGAGCATTTGAATACATGCCTGGAGAATTGGTGTAAGAGAGAGGGCATCAGATTTCTGAGGCATTGGGACTGGTTCTGAAGCAGGTGGAACCTGTACAAGATGGATGGGTTACACCTTAACAGAACCGGGACTAATATCCATAGGGAAAGTTGCTAGCGCTGTTGGGGAGAGTTTAACCTAGCTTGTCAAGGAGGTGGGAACCTGAGAGTTAGTTCAAATGGGAAGGAAGTAAAGCTGGTAGCAGAAAGTAGAGAAGTAGCGAGCGAAATTAGAAGGCAGGTGAAACAAAGGCGAGCATCAACTAGGCTTAGAATGCCGAATAATGGGCAAAACATTTACGGCCCCTCCCGCCAGTGGGATTTTCCTGTCCTGCCAAATGTACTTTTGAACGGCTCAACACATTTTTCGGTCCCGCCCACATCACGGCAGGACTGTAAAATTCCACCCAATGTTAAAAAGACAAAGTTAAGGGCACTCTACCTGAATGCATGCAGCATTCGCGGCAAGGTAGATGATTTAAAGGCACAAATAGAGATAGATGTGTATGATCTAATTGCCATTACGGAAACATGGCTACAGGGTGACCCAGACGGGGAACTGAATCCTCAAGGATATTCAGCATTTAGGAAGAACAGGCACAAAGGAAAATGAGGTGGTGTTGCGCTGATAATAAGGGGATGGGATACATTAGTAGGGGAGGATCTCAGATGTGGAATCTGTTTGGGTGGAACTAAGAAACAGCAAAGGGCAGAAAACATTGGTAGTTATTATAGGCATTATTGGTAGTGGTAGTGTGGGGTATGGTATTAATCAGCAGATTAGAGAAGCATGTAGTATTGATAATACTGTAATCATGGGTGACTTCAAACAGCATATAGACTGGGTAAACCTAATGAGCACTAATGCTGTGCAGGGCGAGTTTCTGGAGTGTATTAGGGATGGTTTTCTAGAGCAGTATGCTAAGGAACCAACTAGAGAGCAGGCTGTTTTAGATCTATTATTATGCAATGAGAAAAGGCTAATTACTAAGCTTGTTGTAAAAGAAAACCTTTAGGGATGAGTGACAATAATATGATAGAATTTTACAATTTTAATTTTGAAAGTGAGGTACTTCAATCTGAAGCCAGGGTATTAAATCTGAACAAAGGAAATTATGAAGGGATGAGGGGCAAATTGGATGAGGTGGACTGAGAAAATACATGAAAACATTTGACGGTACACAGGCAATGGACAGTCATTAAAGAATTATTACATAGTTTACAGCAATTATACATTCCTTCAAGGCACAAAACCCCCCAAAAAAGTCAGTTAACCGTGGCTAACAAAGGAAGTTAAGGATTGTATAAGATTAACAGAAAAGGCCTATAACATTACCAGAAATAGTAGTAAACCTGAGGATTGAGAGCATTGTAAAGGAAAAGTAAAACTGATAAAGGGAGAATAGAATATCAATGGAAACTAGCAAAAACATAAAAATGGACTGTAAAAGCTTCTACAGTTACGTAAAAAGGAAATGTTTGGCTAAGACAAATGTGGGTCCGTTACAGGCAGAGTCAGGAGAATGGGGGGTAGAGAAACGGCGGAGAAGCTAAATGATTACTTTGTATCTGTCTTCACTGAGGAAGATACGAGAAATCTCCCAGAATTAGAGATCCAAGGGACTAGGGAAACTTAGGCATTGAAGGAAATTAGTATTAGTATGAAGGTTGTATTGAATAAATTAATGGGGCTGAAGGTTAATAAGTCCTGGGACCTTATACTCTGCATCCAAGAGTGTTGAAAGAAGTAGCTGTGGTGATAGCGGATGCATTGACCATAAGATCTAGGAGCAGAAATAGGCCATTCGGCCCATCGAGTCTGCTCCACCATTCAATGAGATCATGGCTGATATGATAATCCTCAACTTCACTTTCCTGCCTTTTCCCCATAACCCTTGATTCTCTTGCTGATTAAAAATCTGTATATCTCAGCCATGAATATACTTAACAACACAGCCTTTACAGCCCTCTGCAGTAAAGAATTCCACAGATTCACAACCCTCAAAGAAATTCCTTCTCATCTGTCTTAAATGGGCAACCCCTTACTCTGAGATTATGCCCTCTGGTCCCAGACTCTCCCACAAGGGGAAACAACCTCTCAGCATCTACCCTGTCAAGCCCCCTAAGAATCTTACATGTTTCAATAAGGTCATCTCTCATTCTTCTAAACTCCAATGAGTACAGGCTCAGCCTATTCAACCTCTCCTCATAAGAAAATCCCTCCATACCTGGAATCAACATAGTTAACCTTCACTGGACTGCCTCCAATGCCAGTATACCTTTCCTTAAATAAGGGGACCAAAACAGTTTATAGTATTCTAGGTGTGGTCTAACCAGTGCCTTGTATAGTTTTAGCAAGACTTCCCTATTTTTACACTCCCATTCCCTTTGAAATAAAAGGTCAACATTTCTTCTGAAGAAGTCATACAGACTCAAAACATTTACTCTATCTTTCTCTCCACAGCTGCTGTCGCACCTGCTGAGTTTTTCCAGCAGTTTTTGTTTTTGTTTCAGATTTCCAGCGTCTGCAGTATTTTGCTTTTATCAGCATTTCATTCGTCTTCCTTATTACCTGCTGAACCTGTATGCCAGCTTTTTGTGATTCATGCATGAGGACCCCCAAATCCCATTGTGCTGCAGTTTTCTGCAGTCTTTCTCTATTTAAATAATATTCAGCTCCTCTATTCTTCCTGCCAAATTGGCATAACCTCACATTTTCCCGTATCATATTCCATCTGCCAAGTTTTTGCCCACTTACTTAACCTGTCTATATTTATCTGTAGACTCTGTATCACCCTCACCACTTGCCTTCACACCTATTTTTGTGTCATCCACAAACTTGGCTACAGAACATTCACTTCCCTCATCCAAATCATTAATATATATTGTAAATAACTGTGGACCCAGCCACTAGTTACAGGCTGCCATCCTGAAAATGCCCCCATTACCCCAACTCTCTGTCTTCTATTAGTTAGCCAATCCTCTATCCATGCTAGTATACTACTCCCAGCACCTTGGGCTCTTTTCTTATTAAGTAGCCTTATGTACGGTACCTTATCGAACACCTTTTAGAAATCCAAATATATTATATCTACTGGTTCCCCTTTATCTATCCTGCTTGCTACCTCAAACGATTCTAATAAATTTGTCAGGCATGATTTCCCCTTCATTAAGCCATGCTGACTCTGCTTGATTATATTATGCATTTCTAAATGCTCTGCTGTTATATCTGTTATAATAGACTTTAACATTTTCCCAACTACGGATGTTTAGCTAACCGGCCTATAGTTACCTGTTTTTTGTCTCCCTCCTTTTTTGAATAAGGGTGTTATTTTGGCAGTTTTCCAATCCAGAATCTAAGGATTCTTGGAAGATTACTACCAATATATCCACTATCTCTGTAGCTACCTCCTTTAATATCCTAGGGTGTAACCCATCAGGTCCAGGGGACATATCAGCCTTTAGCCCCATTAGTTTCCCTAGTACTTTTTCCTCTAGTGATAGTTATTGTATTTATTTCCTTCCTCACTGGAGTATATTTTTGTTCTGAGTCATAAACTAAGTCATGAACTATTTAAGAAGGAAGGGAGAGAAAACAAGGCACTACAGACCTGTTAGCCTTACATCAGTAGTAGAGAAAATGCTGGAATCTGTTATAAAGGATATGATAAATGGACACTTGGATAATAATGGCCCGATTGGGCACAGCCAACATGGATTTATGAATGGGAAATCATGTTTGACAAACTTTTTGGAGTTTTTTGAAGACATTACTAACAGAATTGACAAGGGGGAGTCAGTGGACCTAGTGTACTTGACTTTTCAGAAAGTCTTTGATGAAGTCTTCCACAGGAGGTTGGTTAGCAAAATTAAAGCACATGGGATAGGAGGTAATGTACTGACATGAATTAAGGATCGGTTAACAGGGAGAAAACAGAGAGTAGGAATAAATAGGTCATTCTTGCATTGGCAGGCTATGACTAATGGGGTACCGCAAAGATCAGTACTTGGGGGCCCAGATGTTGACAATATATGTCAATGATTTGGATGTGGGGACCAAATGTAATATTTCCAAGTTCATGGATGACACAAAGCGAGTTGGGAATGTGTGTTATGAGAAGAAGCAAAGCAGCTTCAAGAGGATTTAGACAGACTTAGTGAGTGGGCAAGAACATGGCAGATGGAATATGGGGCTGAATTTTATGTTGATCAGGTGGGCCTGCGCCCAACCCAATCGGGTGTGAAATCGCATGAGATGAAATTGGGCGAGCATCCTGACATCATTGCGCACTCACGTGATATTTCACTCAGCGGGCGCACGTAAAAGTCAGAAGCGCTCCCGCCAACAACTAAAAGGGCAATTAAACCCATTAACGGCACCATTGTCTGCTATTTTTCATTGCCTGTCCAACCTTACGATTGGCGGATGGACAAATCAGCCAGGCAGCCTTTACATTTTTCATCAAACTTCATCCAAGGGTGGAATGAGGTTTCCGTAATGAAATGGAGTAAAAGTAAAAATCTGTGGGCAGCTTTTTTATCATCTATATTTTCAGGTGCCTGATTGTGATGCTCAGAGATTTATTTTCTGCTTTTTAAAACTTTATTGGAACATTTTCAGGTCTGCAGCTCCCTGAGGCAGCTCTCTGCCTTCAGGGAGCTTTCTCTCAGTGCTCGCCCACACCCGTGTTTATGTCATTGCCCGCCCTCCTCCTGCCCCCACCCCGGCAGCACTGAGCTTTTCAGCACAAGCTTCATGCTGGCTGGCTGTTAATTGACGTGAAATCGCGGTGGGGGGGCCGATCGCGATTGGCAGTCCATTTCCCAGCTGATCGCGGGCCTGCCGATCACACCTGCCTGCCGAGCTAAAAATTCAGGCCATAATGTGGAAAAATGTGAGGTTATCCACTTTGGCAGGAGGAATGGATGTACAGAGTATATCTTAAATAGTGAGAAATTAAAGTGTAGATGTACAAAGGGATCTGGGTGTCCTTGTCCATAAGTGCTAACATGCAGGTGCAACAAGCAATTAGGAAGGCTAACGGTATGCTAACCTTCATTACAAGAGGATTTGAGTAGTGAAGTCTTGCTTCAATTGTATAGAACGTTGGTTAGACCACACCTGGGGTACTGTGTGCTGTTTTGGTATCCTCACCTTAGGAAGGATATTATTGCCATAGAGGGAGTGCAATGAAGGTTCACCAGACTTGGTCCCAGGATGGCAGGACTGTCCTATGAAGAGAGATTGGGGAAATTGGGCCTGAATTCTCTAGAGTTTTGAAGAACAAGAGATGGTCGCATTGAAACGTACAAAATACTTAAAGGGCTAGACAGGGTAGATGCAGGTAAGGTGTTTTCCCTGGTTGGAAAATGGACAACCAGGCAACACAATTTCAAAATAAGGGGGAAGTCACTTAGGACCGAGATGAGGGGGATTTTTTTTTTACTCAAAGGGTTGTGAATCTTTGGAATTATCTACCCCAGCGGGTAGCGGAAGTTCAGCCATTGAGTAAGTTTAAAGTAGAGATTGACAGATTTCTAAATACCAATGACATAAAAGGATATGGAGATAATGTAGGAAAAGACATTGAAGTGGATGATTAGCCACGACCATATTGAATGATAGAGCAGGCTCAATGGGCTGAATGGCCTATTCCTGCTCCTATGTTCCTAAGTCCAATTACGTCTTTAGACTTCAAAGAATTTTGCTGCAATTCTAGCTAATTAATGCCAATAAAGCAGGAGAGAATCTGAGAAATTTCTCGACTACTATATTCACCATCATCCTTGTGCCCTAATTTACCTCACTTCCAGCGATAACCTCATGGGGAAGTTCAAGAATCTCTGAAAATATATTTGACAAATATTTAAGATTCTGCTCAGAATATTCAACAATATTGAAAGAGAGAAACTAACCATCTCCCCTTTCACATTCAATGGCATTACTGTTGCTGAATCCTCCACTATCAACATCCCGGGGGTTACCATTAACAGAACCTGAACTACACCAGCTATATAAATACTGTGACTACAAGAGCAGGTCAGAGGCTGGGAATGCTGAGGCAAGTAACTCACCTTCTGACTCCTCAAAGCCTGTCCACATGACTCAAGTTAAGAGTGTGATGGAATATTCTCCACTGACCTGGATGACTGCAGCTCCAACAACATTCAAAAAAAATTGACACCATTCAGGACAAAGCAACCAGTTTGTTTGGCACCCATCCACCACTTTAAACATTCATTCCCTCCACCACCAATACACAGTGGCAGCAGAGTGTACCATGTAAAAGATGCACTACAACAGCTGATCACGGCTCGTTAAACCGTTCAAACCTGCAACCTCTTCCACCGTGAAGGACAAGGGTAGGAGACGCATTGGAACCTGCAAGTTCCCTTCCAAGGGGAACCATCCTGACTTGGAAATATATCACCATTCCTTCACTGCTGCTGGGTCAAAATCCTGGAACTCCCTTCCTAACAGCACTGTGGATGTACCTACAGCACATGGGCTACAGCAGGTCAAGATGGCAGCTCACTGCCACCTTCTCAAGGGCAATTAGGGTGGGCCTAGCCAGTGATGCCCACACCCCGTGAAAGAATAAATTTTTAAAAATTAGTAACAGAGTAACATTATTTTTAATAGATCCGATCAAACGTCTCAAATTAATGATAATAAAGGTGCGTTTTTCATACAGGCATTCTAAAAATATCACCATTTATGATCTGGAATTTGTTCAAACAATCCATTCCCTATTCCATTTTCTACCATGCATATCTTTTTGAAATTAATATTTCAAACTCACGATTTCTCATTTTTTTAGCTGAAAGACAAAGGACATTCACCTTCTGTTACTTAGTGCATGAAACCTTCTTGGATTTCACATGAGATTTCTCGCTTTCCGTTCACTGCACTACACATTCAGTAAAACCGTTCTCAACATTAAGTATTGGATTAGTTCAAATTCCTACATCCTAACATCAGCAAAACTTAAGACATTCTTGTACCTTTGCCAGTGCCTGCGTGATGCCAACTCTGAATCCATCAACCTTCCTAACCAACTGCTTGAATTCAATGACGCACAACTTTAGCATTCAGCTGAAAGCTTTACATCCAGCAAGACTGCCTTATTGCATCCCCAAAATATTAGCCACTGAGATCCCTACCACATTCTGTCTGTCTTGGTACCTTCTCCAAGTGGACCATATGCTATCAATAATTGAACTTCATCCCACCATGGCCTCTTCTTAACATCCAATCTTTTAAACTTTGGGAAATTTTTGAACTGCCTTTCCCTAATCTTCAGTTTTATAACTACGAAAGTTCTCATCTAATTCTTGTCAAGTATATTTATTCCAAATTCCCTGTGGTGATTGACATGCATAAAGAAACAACAGCTATCATGGTCAACCAGCCTGCCAATTTGCCCTCTGAAATCATAATAAAGAATAAACCTGTTTTGTGACAACATATTGGTAACTCCTCAGGCCCATTAATTCTTTATTCTATTAATCTATTCTATTTGTTTAAATTTTTCGTCCTTCTTTAGCCATGTTCTCCTCTTTTCTTCCAATCTCTTCATCCAATTATGCTACTTATCACCTCTCTTCTCTTATCAAATTCACTCCCCCGATCTCCAGTCAAACCGATCACTATCCTGCAGCCTTCCTTCTCTCTTGCCACCATCCCAGCTCTGATTCCCCTCGAATTCTTTCGCATCTTGGCATTCTCTGATTGGTCCATTATAACATTACTGAGTCTCATTGGATTGGAAGATAGCAAATGTAACTCCGTTATTCAAAAAAGGAGGGAGATAGAAAACAGGAAACCTCAGCCAGTTAACTTAACACCTGTCATAGGGAAAATAATAGAAGCTATTATTAAAGAAGCTATAGCAGGGCACTTGGATAAGTTCAAGATAATCAGGCAGAATCAACATGGTTTTATGAAAGGGGAATCATGTTTAACCAACTTATTGGAGTTCTTTGAGGAAGTAACATGTGCTGTGGATAAAGGTGGATGTACTGTACTTAGATTTCCAGAAGGCATTTGATAAAGTGCCACATAAAAAGTTATTGCGGAAAATAAAAGCTCGTGATATAGTGGGGGGGGGGGGGGGGGGGGGGGGGTAACATATTGGCATGAATAGAAGATTGGCTGGCTAACAGGAGGCAAAGAGTAGGCATAAATGGGTCTTTTTCAGGTTGGCAAGATATAACGTGGTGTGCCACAGGGGTCAGTGTTGGGACCTCAACTGTTACCACTATACAAATGACGTCGATGAAGGGATGGATGGGATGGTTGCCAAATTTGCCGAATGCACAAAGATAGGAAAGTAAATTATGAAGAGGACAAAAGAAGGCTACAAAAATATATAGAGAGGTTAAGTGAGCAGGCAAAGTTCTGGCAAATGGGGTATAATGTGGGAAAATGTGAAACTGTCCATTTTGGTAGGAAGAATAAAAGAGAAGCATATTATCCAAATGGTGACAGATTGCAGAACTCTGAGATGCAGAGAGATCTGAGTGTCTTAATGCCAGAATCGCAAAAGGCTAGTATGCAGGTACAGTAAGTAATTAGGAAAGCTAATAGAATGTTATCATTTATTGTGAGGGGAATTGAATACAAAAGTAGGGAGGTTATGCTTCAGTTACACAGCGTGCTAGTGAGGCCACATTTGGAGTGCTGTGTACAGTATTGGTCACCTTATTTAAGGAAGGATGTAAATGCATTGGAAGCAGTTCAGAGAAGGTTTCCCAAACTAATACCTGAAATGGGCAGGTTGTCTTATGAGGAAAGGCTGGACAGGTTAGACTTGTATCCGCTGGAGTTTAGAAGACTAGGAGGTGACTTGATTGAAACTTATAAGATCCTGATGGGTCTTGACAGGGTGGATGTGCAATGGATGTTTCCTCTTGTGGGACAATCTAGAACTAGGGGTCACTGTTTAAAAATGTGTTGCCCATTTAAAACAGAGACGAGGCAAAACATTTTCTCTCAGAGGGTCATGAGTCTTTGAAACTCTACCTGAAAAGGTGGCAGGAGCAGTCTGAATATTTTTAAGGCAGAGGTGGATAGATTCTTGCTAAGCAAGGGGGTGATAGGTTATCAGGGATAGGTGGGATGCAGATTTGAGGTTACTATCAGATCAGCCATGATCTTATTAAATGGCAGAGCAGGCTCGAGGAGCCGAATAGCCTACTCTTGCTCCTTGTTTGTATGTCCTTAATAGTTGGTTGCTTGTCATGAAGATTAATGTTTATAATATTGTTGGAAATTATTTTAAAAAAAATAAAGGTTTAGTCTGTGGGTTAGACTTAATTCCATTAGTCTGGGTGCTTTGATGTATACTAGTTTTGAGACGTAACCAGAGTAAGGTAGAGTGCATTTTGTTGAATAGAGCATTCAAGAAGGGCACCTAGCTAGCAGAGACCAAGCAAAGTTTATATTACTAATAAAATTGGTACTATCAAAGGGGCTGGTGATACAATGAGAATTCACACTCAAAGAGAAGTGCTGGGTATAACAGACAGCAGTTTTGTGTGTGCGGAGCAGAGGCATGTAACATCAAAGCAGCTGTAAACCTACAACTGTCTGCAAAGGGAAAGGAACTTCATTTTGAATTTGTAAGGTGAAAATGCTTTGCCTGGTGTCTGCTTAAAGTCTATGGGTTACTGTTGCCTTAATGGAGATTAGTTTGGAAGTTTGTTAAAAGTTATGATAGTAGTAATTTGTAGCCATGTATAAATTAATAAATGTCTCATGTAGTTTGATAGAAAAACCTTTCGGGAATTGGTGGTTTTATAACTGAATTCAGAGTTGCATCTCAAACATACCAAATGAAAATGACAGTTGTTTAAAGTTTCCCTCTGGGATTTTTAAATATCTCAGCTTTACCAAATGCTGGGTCATAACATGCTAAGAGAAGCAAAGGAGGAAAAAGTTAAAATCTGAACTGGATACATCTAAATGATTTAGACTTAAATGTGGGGAACATGATTAAGAAACTTTCACATGAATCAAAATTAGCTATGTGGTTGGGAGCGAGGAAGAAACTCTCCACTGCTGAAAGATATCAATGGACTGGTCAGGTGGTTCAGAAAAGTGGTAAATGGAATTCAATACAGAGAAATTTGAAGTTATGCATTTGGGGAGAGCAAACAAGGCAAGGGAATACACAATAAACGATACTGAAGAATTTTACCTATGAGGAAAGATTGGATAGGTTGGGAACATTTTCTTTTTAAAACAGGAAGCTGAGGGGAGATTTAACTGAGGTGTATAAAATTATGAGGGGCCTACATTGAATGGCTAGGATCCTCACCCTTCTTTATCAGAAAGGTCAATAATTAGAGGACATAGATTTAAAGTAGTTGGTCGAAGGATTAGAGGGGAGTTGAGGAGAATTTTATTCACCCAGAGGGTAGTGGGAGTCTGAAGTTCACTGCTTGAAAGGTTGGTAGAGGCAGAAATCCTCATCACACTTAGATAAAAATTGGATATGCATTTGAAGTGCCATAACCATAAGGTTATTGACCAAGAAAATGGGATTAGGCCGGATAGTTCTTTTTATCTGGCACAGACACAGCCAAATGGCCCCCTTCTGTGTCATAACATTCTATGATTCTTTGATTCAATATCTCCAAATGCCACGTTGCTTCCTCTTGCTGACTATCATGCCCAATGCATGTGCCAGGAGCTAATCTGACCAATTTCCTTCCCATTTTACTAACCTCACATTCTACTGTCCCTCAGGGGTCTGCTGGCAGATTAACAATCTCCAGGTTTCCCTGCAGAAGGTCTCCACCCTCAAAAACAATATCATGATTTCTTGAGTCACCCAAGGACCCATTTTTGGTCCCTTCCACTTCATCACCTACATACTGCTCCTTGATGACATCATTCAAAGCTATGCAGGCAACTTCCATACATCTGTTGATGGCCTTCAGCTTTACCTCTCTAGCACCTATCCAGACCTTTCTGCTGCCATATTGTTGTCCAACATAGAGCCAAAGCTAAAGCATATGAAGACCCACTGTCTTTCGACCTCTACCACTGATTATACCCCGGCCAATATGCCAAGTCAAAGCAAACTCTTCTTAACTTCAGCAGCCCTAGTTGAAATGCAAGGGTCTGGTTCACATGCCACAAAGAATGCCACCTCCATCTCCGTAATTTTACCCACCTCTGTCCTTAACTCATCCCATCCACCAATGAAACAGTCAGTAATGCTTCTGTTACCTCCCATCTTGAATAGGCTAATGCTCTCCTGACCAAGATTTTTGTACATCTGTCCCTCTCTTCATTCCACCACTGATGGCCATGCCTTCAGTCACCTAGGTCCTAATGTCTGGAATGCCCTGCATGAAATTTGCTATCCTCTTTTAAGATCCTTCCTAAATTGCATTTCCATAAGCTAGCCATTAGACACCAACATTTAATTCCTCATTTTTTGACTAAGTGCCATTTCACCTATTTCACTGTGAGACACCTTGGGGCATTTTAACACATTAAAAGGTGCTTTATAAACACAAGGTATTGTTTTTTCCTGCTAACGTCTTTTCCTATGTCTTCCACTACCCCAAGCGATGATTTCTTAAATGTTCTCTTCACTGGCTTTCACAAACTTAACTAAGTCCTGAGCTCCACAACTCTTGTCCTTTCCCACCCAAAGGGTGGAAGTTAATGCCTTCCCGAGGCATGTTTGGAAGCGGAAGGGCATTTAATCTGGTGGAAGGTGGGGAACCTGCTGCCTTCCCACCTCTGCCCTGATTAAGTCTGTGGCGGGAAGGCTTGTGGAAGGCCTTCCCACCTGCTGACAATTGAGGCCCTTGTGGGTAATTAATGCCCACTTAAAGGCCTCATCCCATCACTACAGGATGGGGGAATCGCGGGCTTGGCCTAAATAGCCAAGTGGTTATGGTACTGGGTTTGTAACCCCAAGATCAAGAGTTCAAATCTCACAATGGCAAACTATGAAACAATGTAACTTCATCTGAAATAGATGGGGGAATCGCAATCTGGGAAGCCAGAAGTGGGCTGATGGGGTAGGGGCCATCATTCAAAGGTACTCAGTGCCTAACTGAAAAACCTGGCATTGGGTAGGTGGAGGGCAGCCACTGAGAGCCACCCTCTTGCCCTTGCCTCCAACTCCCCTCCCCTCCTCCCCATTCTGCCCTCACTGACCTTTGGCCTGGGTCCCACAACGATCCCACTCCTTTGGTGGGTGAATTTCTGGCAGCTGCCACTGTTCCCGCTGGCCATGCCTGCAATGCACAGCTGCCGGCTCTAATTGGCCCACAGCTCTCGGAGTGGGGGCTGGTGGTCGGACTTCTTCCCTCGGGGCCTTTGATCCCGGGAAAGGCCCGTGCGGTCACATAGTTCAGCAAGCCTTCACAAAAGGAGGCAACACAGGGCCTTGCACACCTATTATTCCTGTCTTCAATGGACTCCAGCAAATTGATTTTGGAATTTTCCCTGTTTTCTAGTCCCTCCATAGACTGGACCACATTGTGTGCAAGTGTTCTTCAGTTCTACAGCCAACCTAGACTCGATTATTGCTTGATTCCCTCTCTCCATTTCATCAACAGAGGCCAATATTTCAACTATTATATCTATGGAATTCTCTTCAAATTCCACTTTGTTTTGCTATATTTGAGAGATACCTAAAAACACATCACTTCAACCAAGCCTTCAATTCCCCTAACTTTCCAACATTCCTTCACTTCCTGTTTGGTGTCTACCTCTCCAACTGGTAAAGTCCACTGAAATAGTTAATTTCATAAGCTGCTGTTGTTGCTGCTGAGCTTCTCCCTTCCCAAACTTATCACCTAGCAATGAGTTATCCATTTCACCTATTAAAGATAATCCAAACTAATTCACGCAAATTAAAGATATTTCTGACACGTATATACATCAGATATTAACTCCAACTGCAATATGAGTTGGGAAGAACCACAGGGTGTTTTTGCCTTAACTTTGCAAACCCCATGCAGGCTCCATTGTTTGGTGGGGGGGGGGGGGGGGGTCCCTCGTTCAAAAACGTCATCCCAATACACTTTATGTGCATTGACTTTACAAACAGTTAACAAGATCTAGCAAAAATTCTTGTCATACAAGTGTTGAAGACTTCATGCATTTTTATTTATTTTAAATGGCAACTCCAAGACAGACAAGTGCTATGAACACTCATCTTTTGATGAGAGGGTTTGTCATTGATGGTCCCAAGGTATGTCCCTCCTTGAAGCTATCAAGCCACAGTTGAGGTTAAATTTGGTTATTTATTAGCCAGGCCACTAGATTTGAAAAGCACCCCATTATGGCATATGGTGGGGAATGTGGGAATAAAGCAGGAATTGAAACTGAATACCACCTCCAGCTAAAACCAGTCAGCATTGAAGAGGAAGGAAAACAGGGATGGGGGGAAAATCACAGAGCAGGCTGCTAATCAATGCTGTTAACCTTGCCTAAGTGGGCAGCATGGTGGTCACCAGTTGTTAGAACATATTTTTTCAAACCATAATGCATTTTTGTATCTAACATTTCACCTCATCCACCTAAACCTGATATGCTGAACAATTCACCAGAAGATAATGATATTTTAGTATTTTTATCTAATTACAGTGGAAGCCAAGTCCTTTGACCGCTAACCACAGCCCCACTATATTCTTCTTAATACGTTCATCCTTTGTTTTTACTCCTTTTCCACCATTAATTAAACTCACTGTAATACAGTCACCAACTTGTAAACCTTTAAGAGATTCTAATCTTCTCAATTTCCCAGCCTTTTGGTGTTGGCCACACAAGGTTCTCTCAATGTCTTGAAGCAGCAAAATAAAATCAATCTTGGCTAATAAGTCAGAAGTCTGTCATTTTCCCTTTTTCACAATAGATTGGCTGAAGCTCACTTTCTTCGTGGTGTTACTTAAAGCTCACATCTGTTTCTAGCTACACAGACTTCAAATTCCCAAGATGCTTGTGGCTTGATGCCATTAAGGAATTAAATCTCACAACACAAACTGAGATGTAGAACGATTGGGCTATTCAAGAAAAGGAAATAATGAAGTATAAACCAATATATGTGCTGCATTTTAGTTTCCAATAATGCACAGTACAAGATTCCATTCCTATGGTGTATTTAACATTTGCTACTGTCGCTATATATATGCGCTAATGAAGACTTAAAACATATTGTTATAAGTTTTATGAGTTCAGAACTAAATGGTTAAAATTTGTAGTTTGCTGGGTTTTCAAACTTTTCTGCTTTAGTGGACTCTGGAGTAAATACACTAAAGGCCTATTTATATGGGAATTATATGTGCAGGTGTTTTATCTTTTCCTGAGAGGGCTACAGCAGTTAGGCCATACACATGAGACCAGCATGCATGACCCTTGTTTGTTCATAAGTAAAATTGCAATCCTATTTATTTTCCTATTTAAAGAGCTTCCCACCTGGAGTGCCAAGTGTCTATTTAAAAGCTTGTCTGAAATTTGAAGCAGGCGGGAAAATAGGCATCCAAGTTATCCATCAGATTTTCATCTGCCAGTTGCCCATTCTTTGTTACCAACTGGTACCAATAGTTGAAAATCCTGCCCACAACCAATCTGTTTTGTTAAGGTCAGAGAGTGAAAAATTGAGTTGGTGACCTTCGTATGAAGGCTAGCAGCCAAAAAGCAGGCAGCCTCTGCTTTCAGTAGTAACAGTTGTGTTACCAGGAGTATCATGCCTTGATGTTCCCTGAAGCAGTGCCACCTCACTTAATTTATCATTTTGTTGCTAAAGTCAGGGCTGTCATTGACAGCAGCATGATAAAGTAAATGGGGGATTAGTGGGTAATGGAAAACATCACTGAGATTATAGTTTATGTTTAGTAATATCTTTAATTGTGTGTGAAATTTTAGAAGCACATAAAATCTGTTCTTTAATAAAAGCAATACACTACATTTTTAGAAATCTGAAATAAAAACAAAAAGTGCTGGGAAAACTCAGCAGATCTGGCAACACCTGTGGAGAGAGAAACAGCGTTAACACTTCGAGTCCAATATGACTTCTTCGGAACTGAGATGTATTATTTATTTGTCCATATACAGTATGGTGGTGGGCCAATACTCAAAATGATGGGATATAGATTTGTACCCACAAACTCTGCTGAGTCACCAGTCTTAATGGAATTGCTAATTATACTTCCCTATTGACAGGGAAAAAACAAAATGGCAGAAGCAGTATTATTGTTCTCTTTTCTTCAAATCTTCTAATATCTGGTTCAGATATTGTTGGAAGCTTAGAGGTGGTAACTCATTTGATCAGTCACAGCTGATATATGATCTGCAAGGCCATGGAGTGAGAGCCAATTTATTAAAAAACTCAAATGCTATGGACTAGATATTGAGAGATAGCATAATAAAATTATCTGGTAAAAACCTGTAGAGGAGTCAAAAACAGAACTATATTAATGAAGCATAGTCTCATTAATTAACTTAAGCACAGAACTGAAGTATGACACTCTTGGGTCTGACAGAACCATATGTTTATGAATCCCTGAGTTATTCACTATAATTAGAAATGTATGCTGTAGAACATATTTTATTCAATGGGCCCAAATACAGTGTTATCATATTGGGGATGGAGGTGCCAATGTAATTTATTGCACAATGTCAGTGTAACCTGACAGTGTAGTTGATATGATGCAGGATTGAGATTTCTCTCTCACACAAGGCAACATAAATGTCTCCCGACAGGAGGAGCTAGATGAACGTAAAGTGGTCTTTCTGCAACCCTAACTGATGTTCCTTATGACATTGATTTCTGTAGGAATACACGTTTTTTTTTTAATCCCTGATCTTAATATTATCTCTTGTTTAAGGGATATTAGAGGTTTAAACTAAAAGAATCCATGCCAACACTTTTTGGAAAGGTGAATTGTTTCGTATTTTTCCTGTTCCCTATTTTGGTTTTTGCAATATTCCTCATTTATCAGTTCTACATTTATTTTAAATTAACGATCAGCCACGGGTGTGCTCTCTAGTCATTTTCCCTCCTTTACATGGAAATCTCAAGTATGCTGAGAGTTAATTCAGGAACTGCATATAGAGAGAACTTGAAAGCCTGTATAAATGCTGGCCTTGCCAGCAACACTCATATCTTTTGAATGAATAAAAAAAATCCACCTCTTACCATTGGCATGGAGTGTTGGTGTATCAACATTTTGTTTCACTTGTTAATGTTTAATCTGGGTATGCATCAATTGTTCCTCAACTTTGTTTGAATAATCCAATTAATGCAAAGATATCCTATTAAAAAAGAGCATTGAGCCATAGTGTAACATTGCTGGGACAGAATCAATAATGCCTAGACATTAAAGAAAGAACAAACTTGCATTTAAAAACATCTTTTACGTCCTCAGGATATCCCAAAGGCCTTCCCAATGAATAAATTACTTTTGAAGTTCTAGCTCATTTCTTATGTTTGCAAACAAAGCTATCAACTTGCCAACAGCAAGGTTCCACAAACAGCAGTGAGATAAATAAATAACCGGTTAATCTGCTTTTGTTGGTATTGGTTGAGGGGGGAGTGCCAACAAGAAAACTGGACAAACTCCCTTACTCTTCTTTGAACAATGCCATTGGGTATTTTAGATTCATCGGAACAGGAAGCAATGTAGCTTTAATTTAACAAAAGAGGAAAACAGCCACAACCAAAAGTTCAGCACAACCTCAGTATTCATTGAAGTTTTACCCTAGATTATGTACTCAAGTCCTAAGCAGAAAAAATAAAACTGTTTATTACAGATGGAGTTGCTTCTGGATCTCAACCAAAACCACCATATTTGGCTCAGCTCATTTAGTTCAACTTGTGTACTGCCAGTACCTGCAGTCTGACTTTGTTGCCAAGATAATGAAGCATTCTTTGCAGATGCAATAGGATTACTCCCACCTTCTGTCACTAGGGTAAAAAATACCTGAATCACTTTAATTGAGGATGTGCTACTTAGGAATTATATTCAACCTGACTTCCAAAAATAAAAATGACACAATTCACTGGAACACAAAAAAAAAATCACAAAACAGCTTCCATATGGCTCCATAATCCTTCAACCAATAACAGTAAAAACAAAGATTAACTTGTCATTCATTAAGCTGCTATTTGAGTGTCCATGAATGCGTAGGAGTTTCTTTTAACTTACCTTTCACTTCAGTGTGGTTGGTTCAACAAAATCCACCAAAAGAGAACCATATAATTAAAGTAATTAACTAAAATACAAAAACTATCCCTATTAATGTTTTAGAAAACTAGGAATCTCTGTTTTACCTTTACTATATTAGAGACTTGTAGCTTTTTAAACTTACCATTCACATGGGGAGGACCATTTACTTTGTCATAAAAAAAGTCAAGCAAAGTATACTCCAGTTCACTACAAGCAATATCACAGGAGATCTGCTACTCTAGGATACTTAATGACAGTTGGCTTTATTTTTCTGTGATAAGTGCTGAGGGGAACACTTACTGCCTGGGAGCTAAGGTCGTAAAACCAGGCCAGAAACCAATCACACTGGATCTCCAGCCCCTTGATATTCACTGTAACATTAAAAAGATGGAGAAGTTACTTTCTGTGGTTAATAGCACTGTGTACAAAAGTCAGCTGAGATGTTTGGTATGTACCTCATGGTCACTATGATCTCCAGAATTCATTTTAATCGTCTTAAGGGGTCGCAGAGAAACCTGCCAGATTTTGTTTCCCCTTAATTGCCCTGGGGTTTTTAATTTTTTTTGCCTGTTGTTGGAACTTGCATGACATGCGATGGAAGGAATCACTGAGGGTTATTATGCTCATTTGCGTCATTAATTTTTTGAAATAAGCTCTATGGACCAATAAGTCTTTTTGTATCCATAGTTTTGAATTTTTGTTTGTTTCGGGACTTCTGTGGCATTCCTGAAGCAGGAGGCAGACGATCAGCACAGGAAGGGGTAGTCATGTCCATAAGGCTTCATGTTCCTGTCCCCTCCCAGCCAGGGACACATTTGAGGTGGGGAGCACTCAAAAGAATGGGTGTAGGTGTCACATCAACATTTTTGAGAGAGCTTGAGACCTTCAAGTAAAAACTTTAATTGAAAGTGCAGAAGACAATTTAATGGATAAATATAATCAAGCTATTCTAAAATATTTAATTCTTTGTTAGCTTGAACAGCAGTTTCAGTTTCTGAGAAAAAAACTTTTTTTTTCAAAATTTTGAGTAACTTTTGGGGACAAGATAATACAGCACTGCCTACTGACATGATAGATAATTGCTACAAGTGAGTGCTGTCATTTAACATGGGAATTCTCAATAAAGCACTAGCTGGTGACATAGCAAGTAATTATTATATCTAAGAGCAACAAACATTTAACATTGGAAATCCCATAGGAATCTTTTAATAGCAGGTTTCAATGGAGCACACAAAGTATCTAAAAACTTAACTGTTCTTGTTCGTCTTTTGAGGTGAAGATAACCATGTTCATTATCTGGGTGTCTGGTAGGGATCCAATGGGATGTAGGTGACATTTAAGGCTGATCTGCACCAAGAAGGTTCTGCTGCAAATAGAACAGGATATTGCAGACGATTGAGTTTGGATGAGATGCTGGCTCGGGATTACCTCTCCTTGTATTTTCTCTCTGCCTCTTGCTTTCAAAAGGAGGCTGCACCATTTTTTATTTGGTTGTGCCAGGTACAGCTATCCAAGGCAAGCTTCTCCCAGGCTCAAAGCCAATGGCCGGGATTTTCTGGTCCCAGCTGCCGCAGGACTGGAAATTCCCATCCAAAGTCAACTAACTTCTGGCTGGTCTGTCAAATGATTCCCGCCACTGGCGGGGCCGGAAAATCCCAGCCAATATCAACATTCCTAAGTGAAACCTTCGTTTGACTGCCATGAGAACGCACCCTGGACTCAAGATTTCCATAGAAGATTTGCTTTGATAAGCGAGTGTCAGGCATTCTGGCTACATGATCAGTCCAACTCAGTTGTGACCGTCTCTATATGGTGTGGATGTTTGGCAAGCCAGCTTGTATGGGTACCTCAGTGTCTGGTATTTTGTCCTGCCATCTGATCTTCAGAGGCTTCCAAAGGCAGCTCATGTGAAAGTGGTTGAGCTTCTTGGCATGACGCTGGTACATAGTCCAAGTCTCACATACATAGGGCAGAGTGAGCAAGACTATTGCTCTATAGACTGAGTTTCCAACCAGGCTTACACCTCTTCATTCCCAGATTGTTGTTCAAAGTCTGATGAAGGCTACAATTGCTTTGGCAATTCTTGCATGTGTCTCACCGTCAATATTGACAGCTCAAGGGAGTGTGCTGTAAAGTGAACTTATTCACTGATGATAGGTTCTGGTCATGGACTGAAACCCTGGGCTCAAGATAGGGCTTTCCTGGAGCAGGCTAGTACATTAATTCATTGTTATGTAAGTCCATCTTGCCGGGTGCTGTACATGCAGGGTTAGCAGATGGGAGTCTGTGGTTAAGTGTCATCTTAAGCTAAAGCACAGTTAGAGAGAGATTGAACTGAGTGGGCTCAGCTTGCTTACTAAAGTCTATATTCTGTCATTATTTTAATTTAATATTGTTGGCCTTTCATCTTCCATCCTCCATAAACCTCAGCTCATCCAAAACTCTGTTGGCCATATCCTAGCTCACATCAAGTCCCATTCAACTATCACCATTGCTGAGCTACATTGTCTCCCAGTCCAGTAATAATTCAATTTTAAAATGATCACCCGCATTTTCAATTCCCTCCATGGCTTCACCCTTCCCATCAATATAGCATCCTCCAGACTTACAACTCTTCAAGATATCTACACTCCTCTAATTCTGGCCACTTGCATATTCCCGTTTGTAATCACTCCATCATTGATGGCTTTCAGCTGCCTAGGCTCTAAAGTATGAAAATCCCTCCCTAAACCTCTCTGTCTCTTCTTTCCTTCTAATAGATGCTCCTTAAAACCCATGTCGTTGCCCAAGCTTTTGATAATCTGCCCAAATACTTCCTTGTGTGGCTAAGTGGCAATTTATTTTGTGAAGTGCCTTGGAACATTTTACTGCGCTAACACTGTTTATTCAATTCAAGTTGTTGATGATAGTTTGAGGCTGTATTATTATTTCTAGTTAAATTGCAAAAGCTATGACAATTTGGAAATCAAAGGTCACAACACAGTAATTTTTCTGAAGTGCAAGCTCAGGGACTGGGACATGTTGACAAGGCAATCCCTTATTGTTGAAGAAACTGGAAACAGATGTAAGATATATTATGAGCTAATCTTTCAGAACACTTCACATTGCAAGTCAAATAGGCTGACTCTCTTAGCTGTCTCTGATGTCTTCATACTACTGTTTCTCTCTACCTCCCCTCTTCTGTCTCTCTCTTACAGGTTATACAGTGAATCCAATTGAGAAGTAGGGGGAAAGGGGTTCCAGCTTGGGAGGTAAAATGTGCTAGGCAAGCAAATAGAATAAACATATAAAATAATAATTTATAATAAATTTAACTTGTAAATATGCATCAAGCTTCCCGAATGTGCAGGCCAGTGTCACCCTAGGTTATTGGTCTGACCATAGGGTCCACTGTAGATTTTCTTCATTTTGTTGGTACTTTATTGCAATTAGTGTGTTGTTAACTATTATGAAAATGTTAAACTCAATAAATAATTTCTACCTAAAGAAACATTTTCCTAGACTTGGAAGTGGATGGTCTTGTGCATTTATTTTAGTTGCTTCATTTTCTCTTACTCTAATGATTTTAACAATATTCTGAAATGTAATTCAATTTCTGAAATAATTACAATGCAAATAATTGCATGATTCATTTTCTTCTTGAAAGGAGGGGGACTTGGTTCAATTATACAGTACTTTTAACAAAATATTTAATTTATGCAATTAACCAATGCACCTCTAGATTAAATTAAAACCCACAGAAGAAAAATGAAAGTGCCCCTGGATGCACAAGAACTTGAAATTTACATTTTATTAGTCAAAATCAGGATGCTGAAGTTGGGAGGACTGGGAAAACTCTCAAGTTACTGCCCATAACAGCAGTGGAAAACTCCGGCAGATGTTTTGACATATCAAAATACATTAAATGAGATAGTGACAAAGTCAACCTTGGTTAGGCCATGGTGTCCAATTCCAGGGACTGTGTACTCAAATCATGAAACTTGTAATGCAGTGGATGTTCCTGCTTTGCCCTGGCTTATGCTCGTGTAGTTAGAAACAGATATAACTGCCAGAACAATATGTTAATCAGAGACCAGAAGAAAGAATAAAAACATCTACCTCCTTCTGACCCCCAACTGGTAAGAGTAAAACATTTGAATGAATGTGATCATTCAGTGAAAGGTACCTTTGTTAAATTAAACGCTGGAAGACAGTTCAAGAACATGAGGAACGTCATCTGGTGAGAGTGGTTGAGCCAGCCAAGTAGACAGCTATCATTTATTAATTGGTACAGCCCACACTTCTCTCATTCTACCAACTAAACCTCAATGATGTTTGGGGTGTCATAATTGTGCAAAGGCTTTGTTAGAAACTCAACCTACCACAAAATCTTCCAGACATAAGGAAGAGCCATAAGCCCACACAGAGATTTTGACAATACTCTGAGTATCTCAGGACATTTAACAGGCTGGCTCTGACTGCTAGCTACATTCTTTATTTTCCCAGACAATACTCCTTCGGGCAAAAAGGCAATTTTGAGCCAATCAGTGACACACCCATCATTATTATGAGCCCGCTCATGTAGATTTAAGGCCCTACTTAGGAAGAATGTTGCCAAAGGCAAAACCAACGACTTGGAGGCTTTCTCTGACCTTCTTTTCAGAATGTTGGCTGACATCCTTGACAAATATTGAACACCTAAGTTGTCCCACATAACATCACCAGGGAGGCAACTGATTGGAAAGCATGTGTTTGTTCAATAGTAATGATAGATCATTCAAAATTTCTACAGCAATCACTGTCACAGGGATACATACATGTGTGCATGTTTACAGATACACACACACGCACATGCACTGTACACAAAGACACAGGGTTAAAAATTAAATAAGGCCCATTAGCAGGCACAGGAAACGTGATGTACGATCACCTCTCACCTGATGGAAGTGTGGCAGGCAGACAGCATGCAAACTTCATGCTATCTGCTCAGCTCCATGACTGTGGCAAGCAACCCAGTGCTGAAAGCACTGCTGAGTGGGTGTACAGTTAACAGAGGGGTGAGGTTCCTGTGAGACTGGCAGCAATTAAAGCTTGCCTGCAGTTTTTAAAGCCTTCCTGCACCTCTTAAAGGAGGGGGTGCATTTTTGATCTCTTCAATTCTGCATACAGGAGACTCAGCCTGTCCTTGAATATTGCCAAAACAAAACTCATATCAATGCACACCCAGTCAGCCAAATATTCCATTCCCCATATATGTTGAAGGAGGGGCTCTGGAATATGTTGAGCACTTCCCATACCTTGACAGCCACCTCTCTCAGAAGACCACCATTGATGAGGAGATCCAACACCAGATCAGCTGTACCAGATCAGCCTTCTACAAATCACAGCAGCGACTGTTTGACAACAAAGACCTCCGCTCACCAACAAAACTTCTAGTGTACAAAGCAGTTATCGTCACAACATGCCTGTACTGCTGAGAGACCTGGACTGTGTATCAGCGACACATCATTTAATCAGCAATGCCTTTGCCATA
This sequence comes from Carcharodon carcharias, assembly GCF_017639515.1. Taxonomy (NCBI): domain Eukaryota; kingdom Metazoa; phylum Chordata; class Chondrichthyes; order Lamniformes; family Lamnidae; genus Carcharodon; species Carcharodon carcharias. Next base: position 119,458,628 of record NC_054472.1, on the reverse strand, counting down.
TCCTCTGGATTCAATGGGAGGACCATCAAACATTGGTCTTTCTTGAAGCCAGTTCCTGAAGCATTCAGGCAAAACTCCTGCAAAATCAACTTTGATGGACTGGACACTGTCCGGATGGTTGAAAACTGCTTCCCCTATCAGGTCCTGTTCTCTCAACTATCAAATGGCCAATGTTCCAGGGCAAAGAAAAGGCTTTGAAGATACTCTGAAGATCTCCCTTAAGTGCAACAGCATTAACATTAATGACTGCAAGGAGGAGCTTGCCACCAATCGTTCAGAATGGCGATAATTTACTCATCAGGCTGCATCATGCTTTGAGTCACAAAGTCTTAATGAGAGGCAGAGTGGTAGGAGAGAAGGAAAGAAAAGGAAGGAAATTCTGCACTCCAGATCCTACAGCCTCATGGGACATCCTGCTCCATGTGTCCAAAGAGCTGTGGGTTGAGATTTGGCCTGTTCAGTCACATGGGAATCACTGGCAGAAACTCATGATCCTGAGTAGATGTCATCCTCAAATCAAGAGACAGCCGCCACTCATGATTCTGGCTGAAGTAGGCGTAGAAGTGGCTGGGAAAGGCTTTCTGAGCAAGAAGAAACCAGAAATGGACCAGCAGGGCAGAGAGAGGACTCCCAGGTTGTCAAATGCAGCGCTACAGGCTTTATCCAGGGAGTGGAAAGGCGGAAAGAGGTCATGTTTCTGCAGGAGCCAGGAGGCCCTCCAAACATGTGAAGGCAGTGCAAACAGATAGCCCCGGGGTCAATGCTAGGACCTGGATACAGCTCGGGTTAAGGTTCAATAACTTCAAAGTGGTCAAAGTCAGTGAATATATCTTAAAATGTCCCGTCCTATCAACCACACCGCCAACTGCTTAATACACCAGAACCTGATGGCCTTCCCATCAACAATCTCTAGCAATCAGGACTCAGGCCTGACATTCATACATGCCACCTCAGCCTCACACAGCTACAACTGCTACAAGCCTCACACCCACATATCACAGATTCCATATAATTCCAGCTATTCAGTTGTGACAGGCACATCACCCAAACACCTTGCAATACACTCACTGAAGCTCTGCCTTCTGTCTTACAGGACAAGCTGACACATAACAGGAGTGAGGAGCAAAGAACGTTGGAGTCAGGCACAGCTCCATACCATCACCTCTTAGAGAAAACAGGGCACAGCATTATTGGCCCACCTTTAACTGAGGCAGTGGCAACCAGTACTGCTAAAGCTACCTGGGATGACAGTATGTTTCTGCCTTATGCACCTTCTCAAATCCCACAACCTGGTGGATGTATAAGCTGCACCTCTTGCTTTCTGCCCACACTCATAACCCCCACCCTTCCTGCAGCTTGGTTCTCTGGTTGCACACTTATGCTTTCAAAGGGCCAAGACCCGTGATCTTGTGCCTGGGAATGAAGACCTAGAAGAAGAGTACATGTCTGAGGAAGATTATCATCACTTGCTGTGACAATTTGCAGCCACAAACCCAGGTACTGGTAATACACATATTTTATGGGTGGTATAGAGGCAAGATTTGCACATAGTGAACCACAAGACATGATTGGGCTACAGCAAGGCCAGAGAAAAAGGCTTGTGTGTGTGCCAACTCATCAGAGAGCAAGGTCACAGGTGGGTTCTGCTCTAGATCAGGAATTTGATAAGGTGGGATACAGGAAAAGGCTGATGGACAAGCATGCAAAAATCGTTGGTGCATTGGTAGGTCTGCCAGAGAGCCTGTTGTCTCTATCATGGAGCACAAAGATGTCCCACTCCAACCTGGCACAGGGCTTAGCCTAGAAGTTGAAGACCATTCTTTCCAGCATGGAAGTTGTGGCCAGCTTCAAGAGGGAATTTGGAGCACAGCTTGATACAGTGTCTGATGGCTAATATCTCAGTTTCTAATGCAGCATTCGCAAAAGCCACTCAACATCTGAAAGCAACAGTTGAAGTTCAAACTAAGGTCATGAGATCTCTGTCTCTTTGTTGTTATGCAGCTCCAGCTTGGTGTCATCCAGGCCCAACTGGGCATTCAGGATCAGCAGTCCAGCCCAGCAGATTGCTAAAATTGCTGAGGCTACACTTTCATGTTTAGCAAGTTGTAGAGGATGCAACAGATCTCCACAAATTGTGAAATACACTCTGGCGCATAGTAAAAGGCTCCCCATGGCAGTTGAAGCAGTGGAACCCCTGTTTCAGGACACTGATGATTTGCTCTGTTAAGTTCCTGGTAGGAGCACGGCTATCATTGTAGGAGCACTGTGCACATGGGTGTTGGGAGTGGTGTCATTATCCATGCACATTGGTTGTCGTCATCGAGCAGCCACCCTCTAGTTAAACGTGGTGGCTTAAAGATGACATGAACAGCACTGGCACAGGATGAAAGCATCATGACTGCTGTCAAGATAATGGGAATTCACCAACATGATGGTTTGGGCATATTCACACACCAATAGAATGTTTTGTGGTTCTAATACATTGCTCCATAGGACCACATGTGTGTAGTCGAAGACTCCCTGCACCACTGGAAAGCCTGCTAGCCTGGTAAAGCACTTGCTCACATATCCTGTTTCTCACTGCTTATAGAGAAGACTATGAAGTCCCCTCTCCTTGGTGAAATTTCAGAAGCAGCAATGCATGACGAACTAAATGTTGGCAATGTCACTGGCCCCAGCCTGGAAGAATACACTGGTATAGAAATTGAGGTGATTGTGACCTTGACAGCCATCGGTAGTGCCATCCTCGCTCTGCTCTGTGGCAGCTGGCCCAATTCACAGAATTTCAAGAGCCATCGCCTTGGTGAAGCATAGCCATCGCAGACACTGCTCCACTGCTTTCTGGAGACCGCAGATGGTTAAGGGTTGAGGTTTCTCCTCCTTCTCACTCTGTGAACAGCTTTTCCTCCCTGCTGTCTCTACCCCATTTCCACATCATGCTACTGTCCAAGAGGAACTGTAACTATGGTCCCATGGGTGGTAGCAAATTTTCTGGCCAGAGGCCTTTCAAATCCACAACACTCCTGTCAAAATTCCAGCATCACTTTCTTCCGACTGGAACTATGTTTGTCAACTCCTCCGATGGCACAGTATGCAGTACTTCCACCAACTCTCCAATAGCAAAAAAGTCAAAAGCACCTAAAAGTTGCATGGTGATCATTTTAAATAACGTGAGTGGGGCAGTCCCTGCATTCAGCTGCATGTGTTGAAGACAGGGCGCTAATAGGACCTGCTAGGTCCAAAATGGTAAGTCATGCATGAAATCAGTATTAGACAATGACTGATTGCACATTGTGCCTGCTCTACATGCTTCCAACACACGTATGGAATGCACCATTATCGCTCTTCAAAAGATGGCGATCAGTGTGGGCTGTGGACTCCTGAATTTTTTTGTCCCAATCTCTTGTCACAATGAAACTAGCACTGCTGCCATGCCAAACTTTGGAGCCACACACTTTTTTACAAGTGTGTGAAATGGGTACAAGTGATGCCAGTAAGTGTTTTCAGTTTGATTTTAAAAACCGTCAACCTGAGCAGTTTTGCTTGGCAGTTTTCGTCAGTGGTGGTTTGCCATTGCCTTCCATTCTTGGGGATAGGGTGAGGAATTAGGTGCCAAGTCTAGCTTAGACAGAGCAGGAATCAAACCTACGACGTTGGCATTATTCCAAACTACATTCCAGCCATCTAGCCAACTGAATTAACTACCACCCTCTCCACATTTAAGGAAGGATAAATTTGCATTGGAGGCGGGTGCAGCAAAGATTCACTGGATTGGTTCCTATAAACATACGAACAAGGAGCAGGAGTAGGCCGCTTGAGCCTGTTCCGCAATTTAATTAGATTATGGCTGGTCTGATAGTAACCTCAAGTCTGCATTCCATCCTACCCCGATGACCTATCACCCCCTTGCTTACCAAGAATCTATCCACCTCTGCCTTAAAAATATTCAAAGACTATGCTACCACTGCCTTTTCAGGACCAGAGTTCCAAAGGCTCATGATGCTCAGAGAGAAAATATTTCGCCTCATCTCCGTTTTAAATGGGTGACCCACTATTTTTAAACAGTGATCCCTAGTTGTAGATTCTCCCACAAGAGGAAACATCCTCTCCAGATCCAATCTGTCAAGACCCCTCAGGATCTTACACGTTTCAATCAAGTCACCTCTTAGTCTTCTGAACTCCAGTGGATACAAGCCTAGCCTGTCCAACCTTTCTTTATAAGACAACCCATCCATTCTAGGTATTAGTCTGGTAAACCTTCTTTGAACTGCTTCCAATGCCTTTATATCCTTCCTTAAATAAGGTGACCAATATTGTACACAGTATTCCAGATGTAGTCTCACTAGTGTTCTGTATAACTGAAGTATAACCTTCTTACTTTTGTATTCAATTCCTTCCAAAATAAATGATAACATCCTATCAGCTTTCCTAATTACCTGCTGTACCTGCATATTAGCCTTTTTCGATTCATGCACTAGGGCACCCAGATCCCTCTGAATCTCAGATGAGTTGAAAAAGCTGTCCGACGATGAGAGGCTGAGTAAATTGAGCCTTTATTCCTGAGTACAGGAGAATGATCTCATTGAAACATACAAGCTTCTGAAGCAGCTTGACATGGCAGACACTGAGAGATTGTGTCCCCTGGCTGGGGAATCTAGAACACAGAGGCATAGTTTTCTGGATGAGGGGATGATCATTTAGAAATGATCGAGGCCAGGAATTTTACCACAATGGCTGAGGTCTCGCTGCCAGGGCTAGAAAGTGAGAGGTGACCCCACTTTGGCTGGCAGCAGGATGCAGGGAGGCATATATATTATCAGCAGTGACAAATTAAGTGGCCATCCTCTTGCATCTTAAGTATCCGCACCTTGGGTCAGAACTCTCCTGTTCTAATCTTTAACTATGGAGTTTTGTATCTAAAATTCTCTCTCTACACACATTTTAACATTATACACATTTTAGCAATAATCTTATTACATACAATACACACCATAATCCCTTCTCCTTGGTTCAGTCAAAATTCAAATGTCCAACATCTTGTGATCCCAGGTTCTTGATCCAATGATTATGGCAATTAAAGAGATGGAGAGATTATGTCCAAAACTTTGACACACCAAAAGTTTATAAGTCCCCTTTATGCAGTTATGAGTTATTTAAATGAATAGTCAAACTCTAGATACGAACATACAAACTAGGAGTAGGAGGACGACACTCGGTCCTTTGAGCCTGCTCCGCCATTCAATAAGGTCATGGCTGATCTGATTGTAACTTCAACTCCACATTCCCTCCTACCCCGATAACGTGTCATACCCCTGCTTAACAAGAATCTACCTACCTCTGCCTTAAAAATATTTAAAGACTCTGGTTCCACTGCATTTTGAGGAAGAGAGTTCCAAAGACTCATAAGAGAAAAAAATCCTCTTCATCTCTGCCTTAAACGGACAACCCCTTATTTTTATACAGTGACCCCCAGTTCTAGGTTCTGCCACAAGGGGAAACATCCCTTCCACATCCATCCTGCCAAGACGCCTCAGGATCTTATATGTTTTAATCAAGTCACCTCTTACTCTTATAAACTCCAGCGGATACATTTCTAAGTCTGTCCAACCTTTCCTCATAAGGCAACCTGCCCATTCCTGATATTGGTCTAGTAAACCTTCTCTAAACTGCTTCCAATGCATTTACATCTTCCTTAAATAAGGAGACCAATACTGTACATAGTACTCCAGATGTAGTCTCACTAATGCCCACTATAACTGAAACATAGCCTCCCTACTTTTATATTCAATTCCCCTCACAATAAACAACATTCTATATATAAGCTTTCCTAATTACTTGGGCCTAATTACTTTTTTACTTGAATTTTTAAAAACTTTTATTGTCTAATCTCCCTGAGGCAGCTCCGCTCTTTCACATGCACGTGCGCCTTAATTGGCCCGCCCACGTAAAATGATCAGCTCCGCGACTACCTCTGCCCGCTCCCACGCAGCCCGCCCAACATAGGTAAGATTCAGTCCTTGATGTACCTGCGATACTAAACTTCTGAAAATCATGCATTAGGACACCCAAATCTCTCTGCATCTCAGGGCTCTGCAGTCTCTCGCCATTTGGATTTATTCATCCTGCCAAAATGGACAATTTCACATTTCCCACATTATACTCCATCTGCCAGATCTTTGCCACTCACTTCACCTATCTAAATCCCTTTTGTAGCTTCCTTATGTCCCCTTCACAACTTACTTTCCCAGCTATCTTTATGTCATCAGCAAATTTAGCAACCACATCTTCAGTCGCTTCATCCAAGTCATTTGTATAAACTGCAAAAAGTTGAAGCCCCAGCACTGATCCCTGTGGCACATCATTCATTACATCTTGCTGACCAGAAAATGACCCATTCATGCCTACTCTGTTTCCTGTTAGTTAGCCAGCCAATCTTCTATGCTTGCCAATATGTCACCCCTACATCATGAACTTTTATTTTAAGCATCTGAAATTATGTTGTTCCTTCCTGTAACATGAACATTTTTTTAAAGTAATTGGTTGCAGCATCAGACTCCAGAGGAAACAAATGGGGATTCTCAGTCCCAAATTTCTCAAAAAACACTAGTGGATTATGGTCCATGTAAACCACAGTCTCTTCGGATGTTTCCAGAAAATTATATTTCAAACTGCTGCAGAGCCAAAACATGACTTAATGCTTTCTTTTCAACCGAGGGGTACTTTCCTTGACAAAGGTAATGTTTTCTCCAAAAAAAATCTAACTGGATGGTCTATGTTAGCATCATCATCTTGTAACAAAATGGCGCCTGTGCCCACATCGTTGGCATCAATTGCTATATTGAATGGTTTGTTGAAATTTGGAGAAGCCAACACAGGATCCTATAAGACATCCTTTAATCTCTCGAAGGTAGCCTGACAAGACTCAATCCAATCATATTTGACTTTCTTCTTTAATACGTTTGTCAATGGAGAGGCTATTGTGCTGAAAGTCAGGGCAAACTGTCTGTAAAGTCCATATATTCTGAGGTACTCCAGTACCTCAATTGGGTTTAGGAACAATAAAGTCCATAATCGCTTTAAGCTTCTTTGGGTAACACTCAATCTTGCCCCATGATATGTCCCAAATAAGTGTCCTTGGCCTTGTCAAAATTACTTTGCAACAAATTTATCACTAAGTCAGCTTTTTGTCACCCCCTGAGTAATTTACTGAAGTGATTCACATGGTCTTTCCAAGTGTTGCTGTAGACCAACAAATTGTCAATATACAGCAAAATATCGCCATTAGCGGGGCTAATGTTCCCGCAAATTCTCACAAAAGGTGAAATCACAAAAGGCAAACATATTTTATAATAGGAGTGAATTAGATAGGCTCCAGCCATTGCAAAGTTAATTGCCTGCTGTACATCTGAGCTTTACTCTTCCAGATGTGGAAATCTCTCCAAATTTTACCTCTCTCTCTTGAGCAGCCCTCAAATTCACACCCCAAATACCTGAAAAAATGTCCATGACCGCAGTCTTCAAAAACAAAACCTCCATTACCACAACATGGAATTAGAGTCTTAACTTTACCCAGCATATAATTGTTCTGCCAGTATGTTAATTAGCAGCTTGGCTTTGAGCTTATTCACATTTCATAAAGAAGCTCGATGCACTTTTAACCCTTTCACCCAAACAAATCTATATTTCTGTTTCAATAAATTAAAATCTGCACAGCATTAATCTGTGAAGTAGCTCACCAGCTGACTGCCCACCTCCCCTCCCCCCACAATCTATGCTGTGTTTTCAAATTCGACCTCTGACCATCTAGGAAGTCAAACTCTTGCTTTTAGCTTTTTTCCCTCAGTTGTAATTCCTTGAAGAAAATAAACAGGAATTTTAAAATGAATCTCAATAGAAATCTATCCAATTGCTGAAGATATTTTGGGACCAATACAGTGGATGAGCGAAGGTTTGGGGCATAATGAGCTATCAGGTGTATAAACACTTTCACATGGGTAAACAAATTTGCAAAAGAAGAGGACATGAATGGCAGGAGTTTACTGTAACACAGCTCAATGGTCCAAAGTGATTTGTTAGCTTTTGAAAAATAGCTGGTGCATTCCACATTCTAAATGGCATTACCTTACATTGGTATGGGCCTTCTGGTGTTACAAAAACAGAAATTTCCTTGGCTTTTTCTGTTAACGACACTCACTTCCTCAGTATATAAGAAGGAATCTTCCTGAACAATTACATCTACTACTGTAGATTTGGTGGGAACACTTTGCAACTGCACTATTGCTATGATTTTATTACTGATTTCTTTTGCTGATGCAGTCTTTTCTGAAGGCCCCTTAGACATTTCTACTACTGCAACTATGGGCAAAATTTTTTGCTGAGCAGGTGCATGCCCAACTCACTCGAGTGTAAGATGACACGCGATGACGTCGGGCGAGCATCCCAGTGTCATCGCGCACTCATGCGATATTTCGGTCGGCAAGCACACACAGGAGTCGGCAGCGCATGATAATTAAAAGGCCTATTAAGGCCATTAACAATCCAATTGACTTAAATTTTTTGCTGCCCATCCAACTTAATGGTTGGCAGGTAGGCAAAAAAGTGGCCTTTGCATTTTTTGCAAAACCTCATCCACAGGCGGGATGAGGTTTCAATTCATCATTAAATTTTTTAAAATTTCATCCTAATTTCTAACATGTCCCTGCTCATGTGACAGAGTCACATAAGCGAGGACATGTTTGTTAACATTTTAAAAATCTTTATTTTTTATTTTCAAAACTGTTCACCTCCCTCCGTACCTCATGGAGCTTTCACTCTCCGCACCCCCCTCCCACCTCCCTCCGTACCTCATGGAGCTTTCACTCTCCCCCCCCCCCCCCCCCCCCCCCCAACCATCATACAGGCAGCGCTGAGCATGCGTTTCACACTGGGTGGGCTTTAATTGGCCCCCCAGCGTGAAATCGCAATCCGGCCCCTGACCGCCCCCGCCGAACGAGGGCAAAATTCTGCCCTAATATTCCTTTAAGCTTCCAACAATTCACTTTTGCATGTCCCAATTACCACAATGAAAACATACAGATTGGTTTACATCACTTATACCTTCAACATTATCATCCTTATTAACCATAATGGCCTCAGCCTTTCTCTTAAAGCCACAACTTTTTCCAAATTTCCAATTCTTCCAAATCCTTTGTGAGCTCATAAATGGCGATGTAAAGCTCCCTAGCTGTCTATATGAAATAACATATCCATCAGCTAAAACTTATTTTAGAAACTTACCAGTCCTCCTAATAGCTACTGGATTGCTGTTCCTAAATTCTTCTAGGATCATGACTTCTCTCACATGTTCAAAAGTCTCAGCTAATTTCATTGAACGATGTCACCGGTCCCACAACATGGCTTTCTCTCTAGCATGTTCCATAAATGTCTGGTCTGTTTCCTTTCCCCCCAGTCTGAAACCTTAATTGATAGGCCTCAAGAAACAACTCATAAATGTCAAGAGCCACATTTTTAAGTGTCTCATAATCTGAAGAATACGCTTCCAAAAGATTTAGATAAATGTCCATAGCCTTTCCTACCAAACACTTGGCAAAATAAGAGTCCATGAGCTGGACTGTCACGCAGTTGGGGAGACTACATGGAGATGTCAAATCGGCAGCCAGGACTCAATTCCAGGATTCCAGACCCCAATTTTCACCAGTACAAGTTAAGGGTTCAGACGGGTTCCGGTTGCAAGCCAGCACCCTGCACGCCCGACCTGGCCAGCTCCAATGCTGGGATACGCATATCCTAGCCCTCTGCAATTTTCATGGTCAACTTTTAAAGGACTCACGGTTGACAGCACCTCAGAGGTGTCACGAACCATAGTGTGGATAAGGGAACCTCTTGAAAGGTGAGTTCAAGACATCTTACTCATGCCCCTCATGCCAAGCTGTGCTGCCCAGCCAACCCCCTGATGACCTCTCATACCCTCTCTGCCAACCAATGGCATTTCCATGCCCATTCACCCACTACACAATCTATGTAGAACCAATGAAGCCACAGTGACGATAGGATGTGTTTAAATGCTTAAAAAACATTCATTCAGGACTTTCTAATTTCTTAAAAACGCCTTTCGCTACAGCCCAATAAAGGTATCAATCAGCAAGACCCTTTAAAATATTAATAACAGAAACTGAAAGCACTTGAAACCTCTATCTTGTGTAAATAAACATTGTGCAATTGACAGAATAGATCAGAGAGGAAGAGCTGTCAATCAAGTAATGTTTTCCATGGGGCATAGCTGTTTCAACATTCCAGTGGATGTCTGGGTTCTCAGCCAAGCTTCATTATGCATTCTTGGTTGAGATTTCTTGGGCCTTCTATTTATTTTTGGCAAGGTTTTCCCTTCAAATCCTCTCCAACCGTCCTAATTTTGCAAATTCCTTGTTCAACGTAGGCATCTCTGGCATCTTAAACATAACCACCTTGGGTCAGAACACTCCTGGTTCTAAACTTAACTAGAGCTTTTATCTAAAACTCTCCCTGTTTCTCCCTCTCTCCCCCTTCAGCTGGGCTATACCAGAAGTTCAACACACTGTTAATAAAGACCTTCCATTAACAGGAGCTTTATCTTTTATAGCCAATATCCAGAATTTCAACTGCATTCTGCTGGCAGAGATACTTCCTTCACTCCAGCTTGCTCTAAACTCTCAAACTAAGCTGCTTGACAGAAAACCATCCCTAGCTCACCCCTATAACTAACCCTGACTAAGGCACCAGCGCAAATACCAGCACCTCAGTGGGCATTAGATCAGCAGCCAGAATGTTGGTGCACATTGGTGAGGGCACTTCACACTTGCTTGAGGTGCAGGCAGAGGCAGAGAGTGCCTAGGGCGCTGGTAGTCAGAGGATTGCTGGGGGTCAGGACGATGCTCAGTCAAAGATAGATGGTGGGCCTCTGGAGTTGTCCATTAGGCAGCAGATGCTGGCTGTCCATTGGGATATGAGGGAGGATCTGGCGCAGATCCATAAGGGTCTGCATGCCACGATCTTCATTGTGCAGGAGTCCATGCAGAGCATGAGCGCTGCACTGACCCTCATGGCCGAGCACAGTGCCTCCTCCATTGAGAGAGAGGGGACTGTCATGGAGAGGCAGCTCCAGTCAAAGAATCAGGGGTTCCTGGGGATGTGCTCAGACCTGCAAGCCCTCACACAGCCCTCAGATGGTGTGGGAGATGGATGAGGCACCCAGTTTCCCAGCTAGGTGCCTGTCATCAATGGTGAGCAGGTCCAGAGCGACCTCACGTTGGCACACGAGCTGCTTGTCATCTCTGCAGGCTCCTCTCATGGCGCTCTGGATGACGGCAGCAGCTCCTCCGCCCCTCTGCCAGTGACTTTCGCATCTGATGAGGCTGCGATGACCGGGGAGATCCCAGGCATGGCACTGGCTGCTCCCTCACAGGCGGGGCCAGCACAGGCTCAACTGGCCAGGGGACGACCGCCAAGGTCATCAAGGCCAACAAGACAGCAGAGTCAGCAGGCTGTTTCTAATGCCAGTGCCATTGAGGGGGAAGCACCTAGACGGTGCACTCCCAAACATAAGTTAAAGGCTCCATGAGCACAAGAGAGTCAGCTCACAAGTGATTTTCTGTTCATTTATGTTTGGTTTGTATGTCTGCTGATTTGGACATCAACACCAATAATAGTAATGTTATTATGCATTCAATGCGACAATAACATTAAACTTGCTTTGGTTCTGGTGGCCTGAGTATGCTTCAACATTTTTCTTTCTGGTGCAGGGATCGCCAGAATGTAATGCTGGATGTGAGAGGCTGGATACTTTATTGCACAGGCATTGAGTGGACTTTGGGTGCTACTGAAAGAGTCATTTCAGGATATCTGGGATGGAGGTGGCAGCTCTGGCATGAGTTGGAAGCAGATCTTTGGTAGCCTAGCTGAAGGAGTGTTGGATTAAGGCACCCCTGGTGTCCCTGCCTCCGTGGAGGTTATAGATATCTGCCTCCATGCCGTCAGCATCCTTCTCACCGTGCTCCTCTTCTGACTCACTGCTAGACTCATCCTCTGTGGCCTGTGGAGCTGCGTCAAGGTCCTCTTCCTCCAGTAGGACCCCCTTGCCAGTGTCAGATTGTTGGGAGAGCAGAATGCAACCATTATCAGTGACACCCACTCTGGGGGGTATTGTAGTGCTCCTCCTGAACACTCCAGGCATCGGAAATGCATCTTGAGAAGACCTATGGCGTCTTTCCCTTGGTCTTGGGGAGGCATGACTCCTATTATAACGCTGCTCCGCCTCTGTTCTGGGGTGGCGGAGAGGCATCATGAGTCACTTCTTCAATGGATAGCCCTTGTCACCCAGCAGCCATCCATCTAGTCGGGCTGGAGCACTGAAGAGCCTTGGCACCTGGGAGTGTTTCAGGATGTAAGCATCATGGGAGTTGACAGGGTACCTTGCACAGACTTGCAGAATCCACATCCTGTGGTCACAAACTATCTGCACGTTCATGGAATGGAATCCCTTCCTGTTGACGAAGACACTCAGTGGACCCTTGGCGCCTTGATGGCCCCATGTGTTGATGGCACCCTGGAGGTGGGGGAGCCCGGCAATCGCTGCAAAGCCTCTGGCTTGACCAGTCTGGCTGGCTACTGAGTCCTGGAAAAAGCCAGAGGTACAGAAATTGAGGGCCACTTCAGAGCCACTGGTATGGGGTGTCCAACCACACAATCAGAGCTGATCTCAAGCCCAATGATCTGGCAAATGGAGGTCATGGAGCCTCTTTCAGCATTGCACCTCAGACATATTGAGGTCGCTACATCTCCGCCTGTAAACCCTGCAGCAGGATAGTGGCGGCTCCTGCAGCCCCTTCCACCTTGGACTACCTGCTGGCCCTGTGCCTCTTGTGCCTGCACCTCTCCTCCCACAGGTCCCTCCCCTGGAAGATGCATTGGGACACCTGGCCTCCTCTACCTTCTGCCCCTCTCTTCCTGCTCAGTGGAGACCACAATCCCCATTACCAGGGTGACAGAAGGCTGTCGGATCCCCTGGAAGGGTCCACACGGTCTGAATCCTCCAGGGGCACTGGAGACATCAATAGGTTCTGAATGAAGCCTGCAAATTCTAACAATGAAGCCCCAAACAGAGATGAAGCTGCCAAGAACCAATAAGCCAGCAGCAGCAAACTATCTCCAAAACTCCTCAATACTCACACTGGCAATGCTGCTGACTCTTTTTATCCCGCCCCTGGATGGGGTTTAGCAAATTGTTGGCTGCCTACCTGCCTGTTTTGTCTGTGCGATGAGCGCGAAATCGCACAGGCAACATAAAATCCAGCTTAACTTTCTTTTTAATGGCCTTAACTGGTCTCATAATTGATAGCGGGTGCGGCTCCGGCTCCCGTGCACGCCCACCGACCAAAATATCGTGCACAATGATCTCACCCAATGTCATCACGTGCTATTTTATGCTCGAGCGGGCTGGGAGCGCATCCACCCGTTCAGCGAAAAATTCTGCCTAAAGGCTGAAATAGGCAGATTTTTGGTCTCACAGTGAATCATGGGATATGGGGAATGGGCAGGAAAGAGCAGTTGAGGCGGAAGATCAGCCATACTTATACTGAACGATGGAGCAGGCTTGAGGGGCCATATGCTACACTACTCCTATTTTTGATGGTATGACATGGATAGAATAGTGACTGGAGTTTACATTTTCTTCCAATGTTCGTTAATAAAAGCGGAAGCATTATCACTTGTCATTAGTTTGTGCAGTATAACCTGAAAACCTGGGATATAGGATCATATTTTCATTATTTTAAGCATTTCATTGACTTTACCAGATTTCCAAGAAAAATAAACAGATTGTACCACATATGCAATAAAATCAATTTAAAAGGTGATGATATCATGGCCCATGGGTCGTAATACATCAACAAAGGAAAACAGAAATGTGCATAGAGTATCCAGATATAAGAAACATAAACTCAAGTTGATCAGTCTCAGTTGATAAGATATCTACTACAAATGTGTAAACTATGATACGCAAGCCAGTTGGCAATAGTCTGAATCAACCCATTAGTAATAGTTTATTTTGCACTTCTAACATCTGTCATTGACATTTCTTCCAGCACCCATCCCCCAATCAAGAATGCCTTGGCAACCTCATAGATTTCAAATACACCGTCACTCTCTTACCCTTAATACAACTCCAGTCAACTTTTGTACATTTCCTTTGTTTTGCACAAGTACCATTTTATCAGCCCTTTACGACTTCACCATCAGTTTCAACTCCTGATTTTATTTTGTTCTTTGTTCACACACTACCATCTCCTTGTCATTTATATTTCCACCATTTGCTTGGAGGAACAGCTCACTGGGGAGTCATTCATCTTGTAATACACACACTGAAGTGACAGATGCTCTGAGGAGGGACCACACTGCTGAGCGAACAAAAGACAGCATCAGCTCCAGGAAATACAAAGCACTTCAACTTCAAGGCATAAGGGCCCAAACATTCATCCCAGTTGTATATAGTGTCACATTCAAAGGTGTAATTTAGTAATGAAAATACAGTATTAATCAAACTAACAAAACTCCCATTGTTAAAACATACACACACAGACATATGTGAAGAAAAACTGGAAAAGTAACAAAATTAGACAGAAAGCAATACATGTAAAAGAATGAGAAATAAAACTGAAGAAAAACATAAAAGTTATAAGCAAAAGTGGAATCAAATTGGGTGCTGCCTTGGACAAAGGTCTGTTTTCTTCCAAAATTGGGAGAGAATAAAAAGGACATGGTAACTTCAAAAAGTGTAGAAGTACAAATCAATTCTTTGAATTAGAGTCTTTCCAACTTCTAAAATATAGATTTTCATGTAAATCTAGATTTTCCAACCCCAAGTAAAAGAAGTATAATATGTAAGTTGTATTTGCCTAACAACGAATACTGACACAAGCATAATTTTTGAATGCAGCCCCAAATAATTATTTAGGATGAGCTCCAGGCATCAAAAGCGTCTCTAAGTGGGAGATGGCAAACTGGGAGGATGAGAGGAAGCAGGCAGCTTACAGGACTTCAAATAATTGCAGCAGTTTAAAGGGCCAAGCATTGTCAGATTCATTTTGCAACACCAAACAAATTATTTTTAGAAAAATATCTATCAGTCCAGTGCAGAGCAGTTTCTGATCATGTTTATTTTTAAATGGAATTAGGCAAACGTTAAGAGTTGGTACCTCCTGCAACAGGACAAACTGTCACCCAAAAGCCAAAAGATTTAACACACTTTTTGAATGAGAAAATACAACTGTTCATTAGCAAAAATTCAAGTACAGGCAAAATGCAATCAAATGGACCGTGTCGTAAGACTTAGAGAGTAAAATAATCAGTTGCACCTTTAACTGGAAATAGTTTGGGTTGATAAGGATTTGACCCTCGCCTATTCAGGTGGATGAAGTGTTGCAGTGTGCTTTTCATTTCACACAACTGCATAATTGCGGATGCAAGCAAGTGGCCAAGGCCGAGACAGTCTGACAAACTTTGTTGAAACCTATTATTTAATGTTCTTAGAATATAATGTAAGTAGTATTGTGTTTATCCTTCATAACCAAAGTAATTTTGTCATTACATTTATTATCCAATTACATCTTTGGATTTAATTCCATTCCGAATAATTTCTTCAGTTGAATCATTCTTCCCCTCAAATATATCGAACATTGCAGTTTGGAAATATTTCAATGTTAACTAGTGGATACCCAGTGTCATTGCTCACAAAGAGTCTGTGGCTACAGTTGAGAAAAGATTCAATTTCTACCCAAAGAGTGCATGAATTCAGTGGAGCAGCTGTAGCAGCTGCCTTTAGCCTGCAAGCTGCAGTGGTCAAATAGGTGCTGCAATGTGGCTCAATCTGTTGTGGGATTGTAAAAAGTAGATGTTGTTACTCCTATGCTGAGCCAGTCAGCAGGTCAGACCTCAGAGAGGGGGCCAACAATCCCAAAGGGCAATCAGCATGGACCATCAGGAGACTGCTCTATTCTTGTGGAGTCATGAGAGTCATACCTTCTCCTCCTCTTGACCCAGAATAATAAAAGAATAAAAAGCTTGGGGTCTTTTTGTGGACCAAATCTAGACGTGGATCATGTTAGTCAAAATCTGTCCAACTTTCAATGGGTTTTTATTGGAAACAAAATAACTGAGATCATAAGATTTTAGTGAAAGTCTCTGAATATATACATTTAAAATACTATAAGGATTGCTCATCACCTAGTATAAGTGGCTAGAGCATGTGCCACAAAATTACAGGCTTCAACAATGGTGCTGACAAAATCTCTAAAGCAGGAAGTGCAAGCACCTGTTATGTGTCACTAGCCTTATCAATAAGTTCAGTACTATTCATTGCATAACATTTAAATCAGTTTAACTGATCCAATTGTAGAGCTGACAAACTCTGGATGAACATTTGCTTTTTTTTGCTTGATCAAGTGATTTAAGTCACATTGTTTTAAAATATGGTGTAGTCCAACAAAAAAATTGTAGAAATTTTGGTGTTTGAACACCCCATTGTCCATGCCACTGATCTTTCAGTGCATGAATACCTGTGCATCTGTATTCCAGAAGTCATCATTGAGTACAACAACAGTGCAGATGCTACTATTATAGTGATTAACAGTAAATTGGTTAGAAGGGATTTAAACAACAGCTGTTGTACTTTTCAGTCAAAACTTACAAATCAAAGCCAGCCTCCTTTTAAACTTTGAAAATTTGGCCTGCTGACAATGTTACGAAAAGATCAGAATGGAAAAAGTATGAGAGAACTTTTTGTATGAATATCAAGTTCATATATAATTAGGCATGTCATTTCAGCACATAAATATTACAGTAGTTCCACAAAGATTTTTTTAAAAAGAACCAGCATAGAAGCCTAAGCAATTGATTACTTATGTCTGAATCGGAAAGTTTTTTTCAAGTGGAAAGTGCCGTGTCATCCATTTTGGATCTAAGAGATAAATCCAAGTATTTTCTAAATGTGAGAAGCTTGGAACTGAGGAGGAGCAGGGAGATCTGGATGTCCATGTACATAAATCACTGAAAGCACACAGATACAAAAAGTAATCAAAATGCCTAATGGAAAGTTGCCCCTTATCTCAGGGGGATTGGAATACATAGGGGAGGAAGTGAAGCTTCAGTTATGTACAGCTTTGGTCAGACCCCATCTGGAGTAACACATTCAGTTTGGGTGCTGCCCCCAAGGAGGATATTCTAGCCCTGCAAGGGGTGCAATGCAGGTTCACCAGAATGATACTGGGCTTAGAGGGTTAAATTAAGAGGACAGATTATGTAAGCTTGGCTTGTAGTTGCTTGAGTGTAGAACTTGAAGAGTAACCTGATGGAGGTTTTTAAAATGTTAAAAGGGTACATTAGATACAGAGAAATTATTTTTTCTGGTTGTGGCAACAAGAATGAAGCACATAATTTTAAAATTACAGCTGGACTGTTTAGGAAGGCAATCAGGAAGCATTTTTTCATACAAATGTTAGTGGAACTCTGCAATAATCATTCCTAAAAGGCTGTGGGTGCTGCGATAATTGAAGATTTCAAGACGGAGATATTGAAATCAGGATAAGGGGTCAATCATTTAGGACTGAGATGAGGAAAATTACTTCAAAGGATTGTGAGTCTTTGGAATTCTCCACCCCAGAGAGTTGTGGATGCTCCATTGTTGAATACATTTAAGGCTGGGATAGACACATTTTTGGTGTCGCAGGGACCATGAGGAGCGGGTCGGAAAATGGAGTTGAAGCCCAAGATCAGCCATGATCATATTGAATGGCGGAGCAGGCTTGACGGGCCATATGGTCTCCTCCTACTCCTATTTCCTATGTTCTTGTGTTCTTGGAAACCGATAAAATTTATAATAGTTAAGGATATTAAAGGATATGGAGCTAAGGTGAGTCAATGGGATGAGATGCAGATCAACTATTATCTAGCTGAAAGGAGAAACTGGCTCAAGAAGCTGAATGGCCCACCTTTATAGTTATGGCCATGTTACTCCTATGCTGAGTCAGTCAGCAGGTCAGACCTCAGAGAGGGGACCAACAATCTCAAAGGGCAATCAGCATGGACCATCAGGAGGCTGCTCTATTCTTAGAGGGTCAGAGTCATACCTTCTCCTCCTCTTGGCCCAGAATAATAAAAGAATATAAAGCTTGTGACCCTTTTGTGGACCTAACCTATACATGGATCACGTTTGTCAAAATCTGCCCAACTTTGAATGGGCTTTATTGGAAACAAAATAACTGAGATCATAAGATTTTAGTGAAAGTATCTGAATATATACATTTAAAATTCTTTAAGGATTGCTCATCGCCTAACATAAGTGGGTAGAGCATGTGCCATAAAATTACAGGCTTCAACAATGGTGTTGACGGGGCACATTTGCGGGAAATAAATTGGAAATGCAAATAACATGGAGGCCCTGCTGAATTTAATGAATTTGGTCATTTAATTTCATTCAATTCCATTTCCCACAAAGCGAGTGGCCAGGTTGGAAAGCTGGTTCACTGACCAGCTGACAGGTGTGAAAGGCAACCAATGAGGACAGTGCCTGTCAACCAGGAAACATTGAATATTCATGGATATGAGTCAGACAAGCAATCAGGACAGAGGGCCAGGAGAGATCACAGTGGGTGTTGGCAGGAATATTTGCTTGAGGGGCTGGGACAATGTCCCCTGTTCTTCCTGGTTCACATGCTGTGCAATAAAAAGCTCCTACCTACTTGGGCTGAGATAGTTGGTTCCAACAATCACAACCATTTTTTTTGTGCTTGGGATGACTTCAACCATCGCCAGCTCTATGTTGATCCCTCCATCTTGCTACTTCTCTGCACTCCTCCAGAGGTTCCCTCAAAACCTGCCTTTTGATTTCAGTAACCAGCTATCCTCCCACCACTCTTCAGTATCTGGTCACTTCCACATCTAAAAACTTCAGGGTATTTTATGATTTATAATAACAATTTTCATTTTATGTAACACTTGTAAAAGTGCTTACACAAGTGTAATATGCATAACAAAAGACATGGGTCTTTTTCTTTTGAATTGGTGGTGAATAGCCTCTGCTCCTGGTTGTGCAAAACAAAAAATTCAGAGAAACATTGAAGGATAATCCAGGCATAAATTTAAATAATCGAAAAATCATTAAGAGCATGCATCTAAACTTCCAATATCGCCTGCCGCCATGTGAGGCCCCTCATCGATACTGCAATATTGAGAAATTGCCCGTGTGGACTAAGCAAATGTACCTGTGCAATAATCAAAATATAAAAGACATGCGAACATACAAAATAAGAAAAGTAGGCTATTCAGCCCCTTGAGCCTGCTCCACCATTCAATATGATCATAGCTGATCTGTTTGTGTTTCCAATTCCACATTCCCCTCTACCCCCGATAACCTTTGATTCCCTTGCCTAACAAGGTGGTAGCACAGTGGTATTGTAACAGGACTAATGTTCCAGAGACCCAGGGTAATGTTCTGGGTTCAAATCCCACCACAGCAGATAGTAAAATTTGAATTCAATAAAAAATATAGAATTAAAAGTTTAATGATGACCACAAAACCATTGCTGATTGTCATTAAAAACTCACCTGATTCACTAATGTCCTTTAGGGAAGGAAATTTTACCTGGTATGGCCTATATGTGACTCCAGAACCACAGCAATGTGGTTGACTCTTAAATTAGTTGGGCAATAAATACTGGCCAACCATTGATGCCCATATCCCATGAATGAAAAAAAGAATCCATCTACCTCTGCTATAAAAATATTCAATGGCATCACCTTCTAAAGCAGACAGCTCCAAAGTTGCATAATTTTAAAACGGTTCTGAACTCACCCTTTCCACATCCACCTTGTCGAGACACTTCAGGATCTTATATACTTCAATCAAATCATCCCTCACTCTTCTAAACTCCAGTGGAAACAAGCCCAGCCTGTCCAACCTTTCCTCGTATGACAACCCGCATATTCCAGGTATCAATCTAGTAAACCTCCTCTGAACCGCCTCCAACGCATTTACATCCTCCCTTAAATAAAGAGACCAAAGCTGCACACAGTATTTGAGATGTGGTCTCTCTAATGCCCTGCATAACTAAAGCATAACACCCTTACTTTTATGTTAAATTCCTCTTGTAATAAAGGATAGCATTCCATTAGCCCTCTTAATTACTTGCTGTACCTGTATACTAACTTCTTGTGACTCATGCACTAGAACATCAAGATCCCTCTGCACTTCGGAATTCTGCAGTAGTTTTCCATTTAAGTAATACTCTGCTTTTTATTCTTCCCGCCAAAGTGAACAGCTTCACATTTTCCCACATCATACTCCATCTGCCAGATTTTTTCCCTCTCACTCAACCTATCTGTATCGTATGCACCTACCTGATGTCTTCCTCACAACCTACTTTCCTACCCATCTTTGTGTCATCTGCAAATTTAGCTACCCTTAGCTAAGTCATTGATATAAATTGTAAAAAGCTGAGGCCCCAGCACAGACCCCTATGGGATTCCACTTGTCACATCCTGCCAATCAGAAGAAGAACCATTTATGCATACTAGCTATTTTCTGCCAAACAGCAAATCCATGCTAATATGTTACCCCTACATTATGAGCTTTTATTTTCCTCAATAACCTTTGATGTGGCACCTTATCAAATGCCTTCTGGAAATCCAAGTACAGCACATCTACAGACTCTCCTTTATCCACAGCACATGTCATTCCTTCAAAGAGCTCCAATAAGTTGGTTAAACCATGCTGACTCTACCAATTACCTTGATTTTTTTCTAAGTCCCCAGCTACAACCTCCCTAATGATCTTCCTCACAACAGATGCCAAGCTAACTTGGCCTATTGTTTCCTGTTTTCTGTCTCCCTCCCTTGAATAGAGGGGTTATATTTGCTACTTTCCAGTCTGATGGAACCTTTCCAGAATCTAAGGAATTTTGGAAAATTAACACCAATGCATCTACTACTTCATTGGCCACCTTCTTTTAAGACCCTAGGATGGAGTCCATCAGGACCCGGAGACTTGTCAGCCCACAGCTCCATCAGTTTGCTCAGTACTGCTACCCTAGTACATACAAATATACAAAGTATGCAGCAGAAGGCCACTGAGCCCTTCAAGTCTGTCCTGTCATTCAAGAAGAAGATGGCTGATCTGACTGTAACCTCCTATTTCTCTGGTAACCTTTCACCCCTTTGTTTATCACAAATCTATCTACCTCTGCCTTAAAACATTCAAAGACTCTGCTTCCACTGCCTTTTGAAGAAGGGTGTTCCAAAGACTCAGTACCCCATGAGGGAAAAAAATTCTTCTCATCTGTCTTAAATGGACGACCGCTTATTTTTAAACAGCAATCCCTAGTTCTAGATTCTTCCACAAAAGGAAACATCCTCTCCAGATCCACCCTGTTAAGATCCAACAGGATCTTAAAGGTTTCAATCAATTCTCCTAAACTCCAGGGGATACAAGCCTAGCCTGTCCAATCTCCCCTCATAAGATAACTTGCCCATGCCTGGTATTAGTTTTAGCAAACCTTCTCTGAACTGCTTCTAATGCATTTACATTCTTCCTTAAATAAGGATACTGTACACAGTACTCCAGATGTGGTCTCATCAGTGCCCTATACAACTGAAGCATAACCTCCCTATTTTTGTATTCAATTTCCCTCACGATAAATGATAACATTCTATTAGCTTTCCTAATTACTTGCTGTACCTACATACTAGCCTCTTGTGATTCATTCACTAAGACACCCAGGTCCCTCAGAACCCACCATTTAGCTTCTTTTTTATTCTCCCTGCCAAAACAGACAATTTCACATTTTCCCACATTATACTCCATTTGCCAGATTTTGCCCAATCACTTAACCTATCTATATTCCCCTATGCTCACTTGATTTACAGCTATTACTGGAATGTTTTTTGTATCTACCATAGTGAAAACAGAAGCAAAATATCCATTCATTTCATTCGTCATTTCCTTATTATCTACTATTAACTCCCCGTTGTCACACTCTAGAGAACCAACACTCACTTTATTTACTCTTTTCCTTTTTAAGTACCTGTAGAATCTCTTGCTATCTGTTTTTACATTTCTTGCTAGCTTCCTCTCATATTCTAAATTTTTCTCCTGATTAACCTTTCAGTCATTCTCTGCTGTTCTTTATATTCTGACCAATCTTCTGACCTGCCACTCATCTATGCGCAGTTATATGCTTTTTCCTTAAGTTTGAAGCTTTCCTTAACTTCTTTAATTAACCATGGATGGTGAGTCCTCCCCTTAAAATGTTTTTATAGTAGGAATATACTTATTCTGTGTATTCTGAAATATCCCCTTAAATGTCTGCCACTGCTTCTCTATTAATTTTTCCTTTGGCCTAGTATCTCAATTCACTTCAGGTGGCTCAGCTTTCATGCCTACATTTGTACTACAGTATACTGCCAACATGATGGAGGAAGGAGGGAAAGAAGCAGGGAGGGAGGGAGGGTGAGGAGGAGGGAAGGAGGGAGGGAGATGAAGGAAGGAGGAGAGGAAGGGAAGGAAAGAGGGAGAAAGAGGGGAGAGAGGGCAGGAAGGAGGAAGGAGAAAAGAAGGAACGGAAGGAACGGAAGGAAGGATGGTTGCTCAAGAATTAGGAGACGGGGGATTAGTGATAGACAAAACGTGAAGGGTATTATGTTTTTATATTAACCAAAAGGATTTAGAAACTATATTGCTAAGTGCACATATACACATAAATCCGAAATGCCACACATCACTCATTACTGCACTACAATCGGTGTACCCAAGCAACAATGTATTGCTCCATTACACATGCTGAGATCTGGAGAAGTACACCCGATGCCAGCTCCAATATTTGTGTCTAAAAGTGTAATTATTTCAGACTTCTGTGAACTACAAGACATAACTAAGGGGGTTAGTATCTTCAAAATTAGATAAAGTGCCCGGGCCAGATGAACTCAGGCTACTAAGAGAAGCGAGGAAGGACTTAGCCATAATTTTCCAATCCTCTCTGACTCCAAATGTACTGGTGGAGGACTGATAGTGTACCCCTGTTTAAAAAGGGAGAGAGGGGTAGACCAGGCCAGCCAACCTAACCTCAGTGGTGAGCAATTTACCAGGAAAAATTCTGAGAAATGCTATAAAAAGATTTTTAGAAAGTTCTGGAGTAATCAAGGAAAGTCCATATGGATTTGTTCTAGCAAGGTCATATCTGACTAACTTCATTCACTATTTGGGCAGATCACAAGAAAGATCAATGAGAGTAGTGTGTTTGATATAGTTGACATGGATTTCAGCAAGACTTTTGACAAGGTCCCATGTGGCAAACTGGTTAAAAAACTAAAAGTTCATGGGATCCATGGGAAAGTAGCAAGTTGAATCTAAAATTGGATCAGTGTCAAGAAACAACAGTCAATGGGTGTTTTGTGACTGCAAGACTGTTTCCAATGGGATTCCACAGGGTTCAGTACTGTCAGGGAGATATAATAATTTTCATAATATTATTGGAATTTATTGCAAAGTAGAATAATAGTAGGGTCTGTATCTTTAGTCTGTGTGTGGGGGACTTAATTGAATTAAAGGCAGCTGGCTTTGATTTATCAGGAGATAAGCTAGGTTTGAAATGTTAAGTAGGTAAACATAAGAAAAGTTTTAGAATGTGAAGTGTAAAGGGAACATTTGCATTTTTTAAAAAACCAGACTAGCTTGAATTCAAAAGAGGGGTGAAATGTTTCACCTAGCCAGCAGAAGCTAAGAAACAGTGCGTTTATTTTTCCCAAAGATTACTGGTAAAATTGGTACTATGATAGATTTTTATTATTAGAGAGGTAGAGTCCAAAGACTGTGAAACAATGGGAATTTGCATTCTGTATTAAGGAGATGTGGTTTTGTGTAAGGAAGAAGGAATTCTAAGAACTAACAAGTGTGAAAAGCCTCCAGCATCTAAGCCTCGAGTTGCTGTCTACAAGGAACCGAAGCTGAGAAAACTCACTTTGAGTTTGACTGTTCAGGGTGTGTGCTTTGCCTGGGTCTGTTTAAATCTGTGTTTTACCGTTGCCTTAACGGAGGTGTAACTGGGAGTTAGATTAATTAGGGGAGCCAGGAGTTACCATATTAGTAATTTGTAAACCTATGCATGTGCTTAAAATCATTTTTTTATTTGATAAAGGTTTAATTTAGTTTCCTAAGAAACCTGTAAGACTTGGTAGTCTTATTACTACTGAATTCAAGGCACGCATCTCGAAATATATGCAAATTGAAAAACAGTTATGGCAGTTGTTTCAAGTTTCCCTTTGGGACTTGAGCAGCTCAGCCTTTACCATCCGCCTACCATAACAGTAGGGAGTTCCTTGCTTTTGTGGAATATATCAATGAGTTAGACTTAAATGTAGAAGGCATGATTAGAAATTTGCAGATGTTACAAAAATTGGCCAGCTGGTTGATGAAAAAAAAATTTACAGCCTGCTAAAAGATATGAGTGGAATGCTCAGGTGAGTGGGGAAGTGGCATATCGAATTAAATCTAGAGACGTGTGAGGTAAAGCAGCTGGCGAAGGCAAACAAAGAGCAAGGGAATACACAATAGATGGTAGGATATTATGTAAGAGAACCAAGGGACTTTGGAGCACATATCCACAGATTCTTGAAAGAGGACAGGCTAGAAGCAACATACATTTGTAGCAGGAACCGTTTTTCCCAAAAAAGGAATATGTTCAAGCCTTTTTGAATTACCCAGGAGCTTGGACGTATACAACTCCCTGTTGCTTTCTCCATGACAACACCACAGCCAATCAGTCAACTTGCCAAATAATCAGCCTCCTTATCTCCTAAAATTTGGCATTCTTGTGTTTGTCGTGATGAGTGCAAGGCAGAAAGTTTTGGTAATATATCTCCATTTTTAGCAAATTTCAAGAGCAAGTTATTTCTTCTGCTGTCCTGGCCACAGTTGCTATTTAAATGGAAGTTCCTTCATTTCTTTATACTGAATGCAAGTGGTAAAGATGACTTCACGCTTAATTATTATTCAAAGAATGTGTGCAGAAACCAGCAATTTTTAAGTGGGAATTATACTACTACTTCAACATTGATGTTACTGTCAACTGCCAAATGTAGGGCAGAATTTTCCAGCCCTTCCCGCCAGCGGGATTTTCCAGTCTTGCCAAAGTCAATTTACTTTTGGACGGTTCGCTGGATTTCCCAGCCCCATCCCCGCTGCAACGGGCCGTAAAATTCCGCCCGGAGTCTTTTCTAATTAAATAATTTTTAAAGCCTGGCACTAGATTGTCTAATTTGTGAAGAAATATTTCACTATTTATTTGTTAATAGCATAAATTTTCAGGCCATTTGAAGTAGACTGAAATTTTCAAACAAAGCCTATATATTTTCTGCATAGCCAGCTGTCCATGACAACTGGGAACGTAAACATTAAGCGAGGATATGTACAGCAGTTATGCCCTAGAAATCGCACTGAGACAGGGCGAAACTGGTTTGGATAGGAAAGCATTTTAAAGTGTGATTTAGCTGTCTTATGACCGGTTCTGTTTCAAACTGAAAGTCATTGCAGAGTTTGCTCTGCTGGTATGCTACACTGAAGGAGGACTGCGAAACAAAAGCAAAAAGGAAGGAATGCACAAATCCTGGACTAATTCATACTTGAGGGTGCTGGCCACTAAAATACAACACTGCAGTGACAAAGCTGTTGAAGTGACCAGATTTAACTAAACTGCTTCAGACAATGGTTTCAGTGCACACATAGAGAATGCACTCCCCCACAGCTAGTCCTTACTGCTTAGTGAAGCAAAAACAAAAGACAAACCTTGAGCTCAATCACATTCAGTCATTAAAGAAGAAATTCTTCAAAACGTGTGTCTGAAAGGTTTTATCCTTCAAAGTCTATTTGCACTTCAAAAGTTTTCCCCACCCTTCCTCCCCCAACTCTCCAAAAAACTCTTAATGTAAGCCTCGGGATTGGTACATTTAAATAATGAGGAGGAGATAAGTGGTGATTTATGTGCTGCTTTATTTCCTTTCTTCCTCTGGATGGATCGCCAAGTTTGTAAGCAATACTTCATCAAACTGTTCACTCTACAGATCTAAGGCTCCGGAAATGCTTGGACCTTGAACAACTCCTGTTTTTAATCTATACTCACATGTCAACCTTCAAGTCGATGGATGACTGAATGACCATGTGACTTGTAACTCTTCGACCTACACCCAAAGACTAAACAAGAGCTTGTGTTTTAAGTGTTTCTACAGGGCCGCATGCCCCATGGTCAAAAACAATCAAATGTCAAAAACATTTGGTATAACAGCTTCAGTTAATTTACATTTTCCTTTCTTTTCCCTAGTTGAGCTTTACATCAAACTTCAATGCTTCAACAAATGACCGAAATAGAAATGATGCCTTTTGTTGGCTCAACTTTGAAACTCCAACTCTAAATAAACCTACAGAAACTTGGCTTTTTTTCAGCATGCGTTTTATGTAACATGCTATAAAATTTAGTTTGAGGCAGTGCAAAAAACCACAAAAACACCGTCATGTGCCAAAAACACAACTTTAACTGCAGCACTGGAATTAAACTTGTACAGCAGCTGTATATGCTCATTTTCATTGTTAAGATAGATTTGTAAATCAGCGTATCTGATGGTTTTGTATTGCAGCATCAACTAATTAAAACGTTAGCACGTTCTCGTTTATTTACCGTACTGAACAGAGCAAGTTTTATTAACTCCTGTGAGTCCCTCCCATACATACTGAGTTATAAAGAAGTAAATATTAGATGTGTTTGAATAATTCCTTTTAAATTTAAAACACACAATGAAAACAAGAAAATAGTCCTGCCTGGTCATTAGTAACCAGGTAGGTTACAGTCCAATTCACTTCAAGATCCATGGCGACATGCTGTGCACATCACATTACTGAGGATTCCAGATGGCCCAACGTAAAAGGGGAAACAAAACTTGCTCTGTTGAACCAGCGAATAAAGTCAGCATTCCAATTCCAATTGCATGCCATTGTTAAAGCCAGTAATTAAGATGCAGGTGTTTGATGAGTTAGGATTACCCACAAGAAAGCAGCAGAATACGATGAGACAAAAGATGCAGTACAAAGGTCAACTCACACTTTATCAGAAGAATATACATTAACTTCTCATTTAAGCAACGCGTTGAGATATCCAGTCAATTAAGAATTTTGTGCTGCCTTGTAATATTCAAGACAAATCATTTGGTACGAGCAAAGTTGTCACTGCACTGTGTGACTCCAAATAAATCATGGGTATTACTTTGAATCTGTGGATGCACTATATTTTTATTACACAACGAAACCAAACCCAAAAGAACAGATTCAAGGTTCATTGGCTGAAATTTCCAGGCCCCATGATGATGGGCTTTGGGGTGGAGGGGATGGAAAAATAAGGGGGAAGCCACATCAGGATGGCTCTCCAGTGCATTCCCACTGGCAGGGAATTTTCCCAAGGGCATGCTGGGAGTAGGATTGGCTCCTCGCTCTATGCAAGTGTGGAAGCAATTGAAATGTTTAATGCCTCAATTAGAGGCATTTTTACAGGCACAAGACTATTTTGTCCTGACAGAGCAACCTCATAATACAAGCAGTCTCTGCTATTAAGCGAATAAAATAACTTAATTCCTTACACAAGATTATTCCCATTTAACTGCTGACCACCCAACCTCACTTCCTAGTACCCCATTTTAGCTGACATTGTTAATGGTTCTCTCTCAGGTAATATCCCTCTCTTCTTCAAATTTGCCATCATCAGCCCTCTCCTCAAGAAAACCAATCCTTTACTCCATCATCCTTGTAATCTATTACCTCACCTCCAACTCTCTTTTCTCTCCAAAGTCCATCTTTCGCAAAACTCTTGGCTGTATATTATGTTCCACCGCCAGATGTGTTTTCAGCAGTAGGGGGGGTGAGGTGACAGCACATGAAATAGGGCGTGTGCCCACCCCACCACTGAGCTAACCCCATAATGGGCAGGGGGGAGGGTGGTGCCAAAATAGGCAGCCTGCCTGCCATATTTAGATAGATAATCAAGAGCCAATTAACCCTGATAATATTCTACCATAATATGCCATAAAACAGTCGGCATGGGCAGGAGATGTTTCGGGACTGCCATTTGCAGATTGGAGGGAGGCCCTTCTGAGATAGAACACCCTCCCTTTCTTCCTACCCACCTGCTGTTTTAAAACCACCATCCCTAACCTGCTCAAACATCCCCTGCCCAAGACACCGGACTTACCTGTTTACAAGATCCTTTGGGCCTTCTTCTTCCTTGTTGCAGCCCCAACAACACCCACTAATGCACTCTTGGTGCTGCTGGGACTGATGGGGGTTTTCAGCCAATCAGATTGGCCAGCAGCTCCCAGGGGCGGGACTTCCTCCCCAGTGAGGGGCGGAACTCTGCTCCTGTTTAACCTGCCCGGTTAATGTGGGAATGAGGAAACTGCCCCAACTGTTTTAATGAGCATGACTTGAAGAACGCTGCAGCCCAGATCCAGAGTCAGCACCATATGACAAGGCAACTGTGCGCGAACAGAAAAAGAATACATTTTTAGAGAAGTCTGGGCAAAAAATCACCATAAATTCGATTCTCCAAATTTAGGAATGCAATCAGCTGTCCAAAACAATTCATTTAAAAGATTTTCTGCAGAATTTTCTGAAATTTAAAATAGCTCTGTAACTGCACTGAGGGCCTGCCAAATCCCGATAGGCGGGGAGGAGGGAACGCGATTATTGCAGTGCCACTTGAAAAGAAACTAAAGCTGTATTCCCCTGTGCTGAAAACAGCTATGGATGGTAAATCAACACTGCCAGTCCAATTAAGGCAAATGGAAAGACTAGGCCAGATGCAAAATTGGGCGTTATGGAGAAAAAGATTTTTAAGATACATGATAGCATCAGGCTTGAATAAGAAAACAGAGGCTGAATAAGTGAATACACTATTATATTCAGTAGGTCAAGTAGCCGACAACATAATTGCCAGGCAAGGAACAAATGAATCTTCTGATAACATTGAAGAGGTCATGAAGTGCTTTGCCACCTATTTTAACCTAAGAAGCAATAAAATTTTGGAATGAGCAAAATTTAACAAGAGTCCTAAAGCCCGGGGAACCCACAGACTCTTTCATAAATGAGTAATACAGATTGGCTAAAGGCTGTGAATATGATGACCTTAAGTCGGAGCTCATAAGAGACTGAATAATAGTGGGAGTGGCCGATGATACTCTTTCAGATGTCCTCCAATCCAAAGACGATCTGACTTTGGAAAAAGCCATCCAAATTGTCAGACAATAGGAAGTCCACCAGCAAAACCGTTCCATTTTGTGTGGCACAGTTAAACCATGATAAAGATCAACCCCAACAGCCTGATTCATAAAGTAATAAAAGGACAAAAGAAACTCCAGGGCAAGGAAAGCAATACCCAGATAAAACACAAGCTGGTGTCAGACCATGTCAGCGCTGTGGCGCCAGAAGACCTCACAGGCGCGAGCAGTGTCCAGCAATCACTGTGCAGTACTTCCATTGCAACCGCTTGAGACACTTTGGAAAGATGTGTAAGTGTAAAACCTCGAGACATGCGGAGGATTCCAAACCAGTTCATGTGATAGATGAGCCACACCAAGAAATCATCCAACAATGTTTCTTGGGAGAAATTAAGGATCCCAGATTCACATTTTGGATTCAAGTTAAACACAAGAACATTGAGAAGGTATTGTTGGATATGGAACCTTGGCTAGTCAAACAATGGCTGGGGTTTTCCCCACCCGCCGGTACCGGGCATGTTCGGTGGCATGAGTGGACAATATGGAGTGATCGGTTTCATGACAGCGTGAAACCAGTTTGCGACTGTCCATTCAACCCACTGATGGCGGGCTACATTTCCCACCATTGGACGTCAGGAACCTCATTGTAATACATCAGCATATCGAATACATCAGCATATCGTTATAAGGCCAGCCCACCAGACTCATCTCCCCCCACCCACTGGTTTGTCTGCCCACATCAGCGGGAAAACAGCACATAACCAGCATACACTTGGTGGGCTGCACTTCACTCAGGACTTCAAGGTTTGTTTGCCTACCTTGCTTTGGTCAGCACTCGCCGTCATCAGTGCCAGGCTTCACAAACAGCACCACATCACTTTTAGGGGGACTCAAGGGTAGGTCTCTA
The DNA here is from genome assembly GCF_017639515.1 of Carcharodon carcharias. NCBI lineage: Eukaryota > Metazoa > Chordata > Chondrichthyes > Lamniformes > Lamnidae > Carcharodon > Carcharodon carcharias. The sequence continues at coordinate 119,428,390 of NC_054472.1, read as the reverse complement.
CCTACCAGATCAGCCATATGTGGCTTTTCAATGGCTGCAGGGTAAGGTCTTGCTTGGGTAAGGGGGAGAAGTGGCCTCAGGCAAAGGAACAGACCAAAGATCAAGAGCTGTACTGGGGAAGGAGGGTATCATAGGGTGTATGTGAAAGCACATGGTGATCTGTGCAAGTGACCTCAAGATGGTGAGGGCTGAGGAGGCAGTCTCCAGAGGAGATGAGGCCAGATGGACATGTGAGGGTGTGTGTGTGAGAATAGGTGGTGAAATCCCTTGAGCTGGCAGTGAGTGAGATGCCAGTGAATGTATGATGGGCTTGAATGTGTGAGTTTAGAGTGATGAGATGGTTGCCTTACCCTGGCTGCACAGATGGGATCATTCGTCCTCTATCTGCATTGGACCTCTTCTGCACGGCATTGGCACTGATCACCGCTGCCACCACCTGCCATGCTGGATTGGTGATGCCGCTACCCAATCTGCAGCCAGAGCAGGGATAGAGGACATCATGGCAGTCCTTCCAAATGGTCTTCCAGTGCCGTGTCAGTAAACCTGGGGGCTGCAGTCTTTTTGCCTTTCGTGGACAACTTCCCTGCAGTAATCATGGGCTGGAAGCACGCGGCTGGACTTTAAATATGGCACCTGGTGTGATGAAGCAGTGAGGTAAAAGCATGGCAGGCAAATGAGAGCCCACCCACCATGGAAACGAAGTGTTTTGCAGGAATGCACAGTAATGTGACGGTTTTGGGACAATATGGCATGAAAACCCGCCATCGTGGCCAGCAGGTAAAACATCGCTTTACCTGCCCGCTACCATACTTAGTGCAAATCTGGGACAATTCCGCCCAATATCTGAAGCCACCTACAACAGAGATATGTGGTCCGGGAGGCATCGAGCTTCAGGTCAAGGGACATTGCAAGCAACAAACAAATATGGAAAACGTTACATGTGCTGCACAACCAAGAATTTCTCTCCTGAACAGGAAAGTCTGTGTTGACTTCAACCTAATCCAAAAGATCGATGAGATTAACCAGCAAGGGTCTGGTTCCAATTTTAAAAATGCTTTTCCAAAACTTTTCACTGGGCTGAGGTGACTGAAGATCGCATTCAGCATAACACCGAGAAACAATGCCAAACCTGTGTGCTTGTTTTCACCACATAAGATACCACACCTGCTTGTGAAGCGACTTGTTGAGATGACCACGATGAGAGTCATCTCCCCCATCACTCAACTGATGGTCCCGGTCCCGAAACCAAACAAGTCCATTCGCATCCATGTTGACCTGATACAACTCAACAAGGCAGTGGAGGGGAATCAACCCAATGTCAGAGGTGAACAGCAGCTTGATCAAACTCTTCAAGAGCACATTGTTGACTTAATGCCATCAACAACTTCTGCTAGGACCTGTTAGATGAGAAATCTTTGTTGCTGACAACTTTTCTCACCCCATTTTGAAGGTTCTGCTTCAATCGTTTGTTTTCGGCATTACCTTGGTACCTGAGATGTTTCAGTGCACAATGTCGGTAATCTTACAAGGCCTGAAAGGAGTCATCTAGCATATCTATGGGGTGTCCTTGTCCACGGTATGACTGTCAAGGAACGCGACAGTAAACTCATGGCTGTCTTGAAACGGTTGCAGGAAGTAGAATTGACACTGAATGATAAGTGCAAGTTCTGCGAGATCTCCATTTGGTTCTTAGGCTATATTGTGAGCAGCAAAGGCATCCTGTCAGACCCACACAAGACGAAGGCAATTAATAAGTTTCCAACCCCTTCATCCATTCCAGACCTACAAAGATGGGCAGGGTGAACCAGTTGGCAAAATTTCTATTCAGCCTGGCGTACATCACTGAGCCTCTGTGACACCTTCTCAAAAAAGGCCCAAGCGGTGTGTTGGGATGCACATCAAGAGCAAGCATTCCATGAAATCAAAATCATGCTGCTCTCACCAAATATCCTGGTTCACTATAACCAAAGCATGCCACCTGCAATCGCAGCTGATGCCTCGCTAATAGGATTAACAGCAGGGCTGTTCCAAGAGTAGCTGGATGGGTGTCACTGACCAGTATATTGTATGTCTAGGGAGTTGATGTAGTATGCAGTTATTGAAAAAGAGGCCCTCACAGCAATGTGAGCTTGTGAGAAGTTCTGTGATTATATTGTTGGGCTGAGACAGATCACAAATCATTGGTCTCACTATTGGATGAGAAAGAACTCACCAGGGTGCCCCCCCCCAGAATTCATAGATTCCGCTTACAACTCATATAAGACAGTGTACATCCAGGGAAAGCACCAAACGACTGCAGACACAATATCCAGGGCCACAGTCAACCATACTGCAATACACAATGTCAGTCTGGTCAATGAGCTCGAGTCATATTCCCAGTTCATGACAACACAACTGCCAGTGAGCTCCAAAAAGCTTCAACAGATGTGCCAAGAGCAGATGTAAGCTGAAGAGTGTGTCTGCATCTGTCAGTGCTGCCTACAAGGGTGACCACTGCAGCATCCAGATGGCAATGTTATAAAAATTTACTTCAAACAGCAAAAAACACTTCACTGTTATTGATGATATGCTAGTGTATGATGAGCAGTTGGTTACTCCTGTCTCACTCTGGCCAGAGGTTCTACAACGAGATCAACAAGACCACTTGGATATTACAAAGTGCAGAGCACGACTACACACCAGTCTGCAGTATGGTGGCCAGAAATATCACGAGTAATTGAAGAGATGATTTTAAACTGCTAGGGGTGCGTGCTGCACAAACAGGTCCAGAGGGAGCCCTTTATCCCCACACAGTTCCCTACCAGAGACTCAGCTTGCATCTCATCCGCTTTGCATACATGTTTCCTACCTGACAGTGGGAACATTTGGAAATGGACCTTTTCATATATAATGGCAAGTCCTTCCTCATCATTGTTGACTATTTCTCTCAGTGGACTGAAGTGAAGCATTTCCACACAATGACCACAGAATCAGTCATTAGATCACTGAAGGAAATCTTTGTGATCCGTGGCATCCCAGATCAGGTGGTATCCGACAATGGGCTGCAATTCTCTAATGAATAATTCACTCATTTTGCCAGGAATTATGGATTTCAACAACTCAACAACTCCCCAAGGTATCCACGATTTAAAGTGAGGCAGAAGGGTCATCTGCATTGATAAAACCTTTTTGAAGAAAAATGATGTATAGAACCACCCCACTACAATGTGGATTAATCCCATCAGAGCTCCTGATGTACATAAAACTTCGCACTCAACTTCCCATGCTGCTGAAGAAGTTAATCTTAGACTTGGCAGTCGGGGACAATCAGAAGGTTCAGGACTGAGAACAGTCCTTGATATCAAGGCCCGATGCTGTGGAATTCTGTCCCTAAACCTCTCCAACCCCTTATCTCTCTTTCCTCTTTGAAGATACTCCTTAAAACTACTTTGACCAAGCTTTTGGTCATCTGTCCCAAAATCTCCTTATGTAGCTCTGCGTCAAATTTTCTTTTATCATATTCCTGTGAAGCGACTTGGTATGTTTTATTATGTTAAAGGCACTGCATACATACAATTTGTTGTTGATGATACAAATTGAATCTTTTTAATTGAAAGATTTGCTTGTTTAGAGCTTTTGGATTTTTTTGATTTTTAACTCATGACTTGTTGTCTAACTTCTTAACATCCCTTGAACATTTTGTTGCAATATATATTTTTCTGGCTCTACATCAGATTCACTTTTAAGCTGTGCTGCTTGCGAACTGCTGGGTTGAAGTGAGTTTCAGTTTACTGCATAAAATATACAGCCACAAACATCATAGATTTTTACTGATTAACCACCCACAATTAACAGAATAATCTACTGCTACCATAAGTATAAGGATATGAAAGCAAGGAATTTTTGTTTCCTGCTAATACCATCAATAACTCGTAGATTAACATGTTATTCTTTCTACTTTTGACCAAGTTACCTGTATAACTTCTTTCTCGTGCTCAGAAACTTCATTAACAGAAAATAAACTTTCCTGTGTAAGTCAATATCAATGGTGTAAAGCAACACCTGCAACTTATTTAGATAGTCTATGAACCACTAGCTACTTTTGTCACCAGTTAGTTTAACCTTTGAAACATGCCAATCAATAGTCAGAGTTTAATGAAAAGGTCAGTATGACCTTGTAAAGTCCATGGTATTCTTGATATTTACATAAACTGCAGTTTGGCCTGGTCTCAAGTGAATCATTAGAGATGTGTGCTAAATGCTTATGCAGGAGCAAGTAATAGCTTAGATATCAATTCCACAGTGCTAGGACATGGACGAGTTTGGCAGACTAATAATTTTTACAAAAACATTAATAATTTATTCATTCATTGGCAGTGGGCTTTGCTGACAAGGCCAGCATGTATTGCCTATCCAGAACTGTCCATGAGGAGGTGGTGCTGAGCCACTTTCTTGAACTGCAGCAGCCCATGTCGTGAGGGTATTGCCGCTGTGCTGTTAGGTAGAAAGTTCAAGGATTTTGACCCAACAATGGCAAAGGAACAGTAAAGTATTTCCTAGTCAGGCTGGTCTATGACTTGCAAGGGGAACTGGAGGTGATGATGTTCCCATACACCTGCTGCCTTTGCCCTTCGAGTAACAGAGGTTTTGGGTTTTGGAGGCTTTGGTGAGTTGCTGCAGTGCGTCTTGTGGTTGGTACATATGACAGGCTTGGGTAAGTAAGTGGTATGTAACCTTCATATCACACAAGTTCCAGGCAATGACTAACTACAGGAACTCCATAGTGTATTTCTTCCAGTTAGAGAACATTTTGGTGATAGGTCTGAAACACACGATAAGAAAGTGGATTGAGCTGAAGAAAGAATTGGATTTTTATACTAGCATCTTTTTAATTCAAATTCGTATTATTTATTCTATAATAAACAATAAATAAATAAAGAATGCATGCCACAGGAATAAAAAAATACAATATGGGGAGGATTTTTAACTGCGATGTGCATCAGGTAGATAATGGGTGGGTGTGCTCTACACTAGTCAGATACCCAAACTATTTCAGTACCCAAATTTTGCTGATTGATGGGCATTGGGGAAGCAGGGGGAAGAAGAAACCAGGTGGTTCCTATGTGCAGTGGTGCTTATGTGTGTGCTTAAATGGAGAGAGGCAACATGGGGGAAAGGCATGGAAGGAAGAACAGCAGACCAGAAGATGTGGTGATATTGTAGCTATTTTCACTGTTCAGTGCCTCAATTGTCACAGATTGTCTTAAATTTTTTGAATAATTTCATTTTGTTTTTAAAATCATTATACAGCTGCACTGAGACAGTCTTTTACATATTCACCATTTATGAGCAGCTTTTTTTTCTTCATTTAAGGAATGTGGGCTTTGCTGGCTAGGCCAGCATTTATTGCCCATCCCTAATTGCCCATGAGAAGATGGTGGTAAACTGACACCTTGAACCACTGCAGTCTCTGTGGTGTAGGTTAGGGAGGGAGTTCCAGGATTTTGGCCCAGCAATAGTGAAGAAACGGTGATATATTTCCAAGTCAGAATGGTGAGTGGCTTGGAGGGAACTTGGTGTTCCCATGTTTCTGCTGACCTTGGCCTCTTAGATGGTAGTGGTCATGGGTTTGGAAGGTGCTGCCTAAGGAGCCTTGGTGAATTCTTGCAGTGCACCTTGTAGATGGTGTACACTGCTGCTACTGTGTGTTGGTGGTGGAGGGAGTGAATGTTTGTGGAAACCAATCAAGCAGCTGCTTTGTCCTGGACGGTGTCAAGCTTCTTGAGTGTTTTTGGGGCTACACTCATCCAAGCAAGTGGACAATATGCCATCACACTCCTGACTTGTGGATGGTGGACAGGCTTTGGGCAGTCAGGAGGTGAGTTACTCATCACCGGATTCTGAGCCTCTGACCTACTCTTGTAGCTACAGTATTTATATGGCTAGTCCAGTTCGGTTTCTGGTCAATGGTGATCCTCAGAATGTTGATAGTGGGGGATTCAGCAATGGTAATGCTGTTGAATGTCAAAGAGCATTGGAGATGGTCATTGCCTGCCACTTGTGTGGCGCGAATGTTACTTGCCACTTGTCAGCCTAACCCTAGATGTTGTCCAAGTCTTGCTGCATTTGGACATAGATTGCTTCAGTATCTGAGGTGTCGCAAATGATGTTGAACATTGTGCAATCATCAGTGAACATGCCCACTTCTAACCTTACGATGGAAGGAAAGTCATTGATGAAGCAGCCGAAAATAGTTGGGCCTAGGTCACTACCCTGAGGAACTCCTGTGGTGATGTCCTGGAGCTGAGATAATTGACCTCTAAGAACTACAACCATCTTCCATGGAAGTAGGTATGACTCCAACCAGTGGAGTATTTTCTCATGATCCCCAATGACACCAGCTTTGCTCAGGCTTCTTGATGCCACACTTGGTCAAATGCTGCCTTGATATCAAAGGCAGTCACTCTCACCTCACCTCTGGAGTTCAGCTCTTTTGTCCATGTTTGAACCAAGGCTGTAATGAGGTCAGAAGCTGAGTGGCCCTGGCAGAACCCAAACTGAGTATCAGCAAGCAGGTTCTGTTGAGTAAATGCCACTTGATAGCACTGCTGATGACACCTTCCATCACTTTACTGATGTTTGAGAGTAGACTGATGGGGCAATTGTTATCCGCGTTGGATTTGTCCTGCCTTTTGTGTACAGGACATAGCTGGACAATTTTCCACATAGCCGGATAGATGACAGTGTTGTAGTTGTACTGGAGCAACTTGGCTAGGGGCGCGGCAAGTTCTGGAGCACAAGTCTTTGGTACTACTGCCGGAATATTGTCAGGACCCATAGCCTTTGCAGTATCCAGTGCCTCACTTGCAGTGAACCAAATTGGTTAAAGGCTGGCATCTATGATGCTCGGGACCTCCGGAAGCGGCCGAGATGGATCATCTGCTCGGCACTTCTCGCTGAAGATTGTTACAAATGCTTCAGCCTTATCTTTTGCACTGATGTGCTAGACTCTCCCATCATTGAGGGTGGGATATTTGTGGAGCCTCCTCCTCCAGCAAATTGTTTAACTGTCCATCATCATTTACGATTGGGTGTGGTAGGACTACAAAGCCTGGATCTGATCAGTTGGCCATGTAATCACTTTGCTCTGTCTATCGCTTGCTGTTTATCCTGTTTGGCCTGCAAGTAGTCCTGTATTGTGGCTTCACCAGATTAACAGCTCATTTTTAAGTATGCCTGGTGCCACTCCTGGTATGCCCGCCTGCACTATTCATTTAACCAGGGTTGATCCCCTGGCTTGATGGTATTGATAGAGTGGGGGATATTCCGGGCCATGAGATTACAGATTGTGGTTGAGTACAATTCTGCTGCTGCTAATGGCCAACAGCGCCTCATGGTTGCCCAGTTTTGAGTTGCTAAATCTGTTCGAAATCTATCCCATTTATCATGCTGGCATTGCCACACAACATGATGGAGGGTATCCTCAATGTGGAAGACAGGGCTTCATGTCCAAAAGGATTGTGTGGTGGTCACTCAACCCAATACTGTCATGGACAGATGCATTCACAGCAGGCAGGCTGATGGCGCTGAGGTCAAGTATGTTTTTCCCTCTTGTTGGTTTCCTCACCATCTGCCGCAGACCCAGTCTAGCAGCTATGTCCTTTAGGATTCGGTGGTGTGGGCAGGGTGGGTCGTGGTAGTGGGGGCAGTACGTGGTAATCAGCAGGAGGTTTCCTTGCCCATGTTTGGCCTGATGTCATGAGACCTCATGTGGTCCAGGGTCAATGTTGAGGACTCCCAGGGCAACTCCCTCCTGACTGTATACCACTGTGCTGCCACCTCTGCTGGGTCTGTCATGCTGATGGCACAGGACATACCCAGGGATGGTGATGGTGGTGTCTGGGACATTATCTGTAAGGTATGATTCCATGAGGATGATTATGTCAGGCTATTGATTGACTAGTCTGTGAGACAGCTCTCCAAATTTTGGCACAAGCCCCCAGTCGTTAGTACGGAGGACTTTGCAGGGTTGACAGGGCTGAGTTTCCCTTTGTTGTTTCGGTTCCTAGGTCAATGCCGGGTAGTCCGTCTGGTTTCATTCCTTTTAGACTTTTTTAGCAGGTTGTTACAATTGAGTGGCTTGCTCGGGCATTTCAGAAGACATTTAAGAGTGAACCACATTGCTATGGGTCTGGAGTCACATGTAGGCAGCTAATGTTTTCAACTACTTAACAAGCTTGTTCCTCGATTTCTCTGCCTTGTTCTTCAGCTCCTCCATTGCTTTCTTTCAGGCATATAATTCAGCTAAGGCACTGTGCTTTCTAGTGAAATGCTTCTCAAGAATTGATTTCTTGTTATTGGTGAATTTCTTATTGCAAATGAGACACACAGGGATGAGGCCAGCCAATTTTGATTTGAATGCGAAGGAATCAGTCCATTCAACTTGAAATTCTCGATTTTCCTTTTCAATTCTCTCCTTTGCAGCCATTTCCAAAGCAGCCTCAAAGCAAAGCCCAGAGTAAGTTTGCTCCTTTAATGATTTATCTGTATGCCTGCATGAAACGCACATGCTCACCAACACAGCCTCAATGCCAAGGCCAGATTGAGTGGCCTCTTATTGATGAATGCACCTGCCTGCACATGCACAGCAGCACAGCATTAAGACCATCAAGAGCACTTCTGTTACAATTGATTAATAAGCACCTGGCTTGTTATATACCCATCCAATCACAGAGCGGTAACATGTTACTACCAATCAGATTCCAAAAATGGCAACCAATCAGAATGCGCCATTCTGGGCAAGCTTTTCAAACAGACCAACCAAATGCCAAAGTGAGAGTAATGTTTTGCTAAGTAATGTGCCTGCATACCCACAATGCCGTTATGGTGGGGGGAGCTCCAGGATTTTAACCCAGCGACAGTGAAGGAACGACGATGCAGCCACAGATTGCTGGCCTCTGTCCTAACTCAACCACCACAGTTTCAATCTGTGTCTATTTAAAAGGATCCAAGTGAATCATAATGCCCACCATTTGCTTACAATTAAACACAACTAACAATTTTTACTTGCAACATGCTGGAAGAGGGGTTGGGAGTTCAATAGCGCAAGAGAAACCTGGAACCTGGGTTTCATTGCATGCTGTGACATTTTAATTGTACAGCGCGTAACTATTGGCCCTGATAACTGCCCTGCACAAAGTTAACTGGATTAACAGGCTTGTCTTCCAGTCAGGTGGGGAGCACTCCAGAGGGGTGGTAGGACCAGGTAGATCCATTCCCCAACCATGGGTGGGGTCCAATCCTGAAGCAGGGTCTGAGTGGGACAAGGAGGAATTCCAATCCCCGAATCTGAGGTGGTCTCTAACCATCGGAGTAATCTGGGTCCTAGCTCCGGAATGGGGGATCCAATCTGGCAGGGAGTGGGGTATTTATATGAGGGGTGGTCTCATGGTGAGGGAACTTTAGAGCCAGGCAAAAACACTCCTGCTCAGCCTGGCTCACAAGGAGTATTGGCCTGGTCTATACTTATGCCTTACTTGCTTCACCTTGCCTTCAGCTGCCTAGGCTCCAAGCTCAGTAATTCCCTCCCTACACCTTGATGCCTCTCTACCTCCCTTTCCTCTTTAAGAGAGTCCTTAAAACCTATCTCTTTGACCAAGCTGTGGCTTGGTGGCATACTTTATTTTATAATGCTCCTGTGAAGCACCTTGGGACATTTCATTACATTAATGGTCCTTATAAATACAAGTTATTGTTGTCATCAACAACAACACAAAGTAGATGTTCTGCTCATTATTGCCTTGCTGTTTGTGGAAGCTGGCTGTGCACAAATCGGCTACCACGTTTCCTACATTACAACACTGACTCCACTTCATAACTACTTCATTCGCAGGAAAGTTCTTTGGGATCTTTTACGGTTATGGACACTTATGGACATTGTATATGCAAGGCTTTCTTTCCCTTTTTCATCATGGAGGCAATTGCCTTATTCCCAAGGCTGTGTAAACCTTGCTGCAGTTGCCGGGTTACCCGAGGCCTATGAAACAAGGCTGCCTACCGTCAAACCTACAAAACAGCTTGAATCTGAGGCTTCCAGCCTCATGAACAAGTTTAAAATATCAACCCACCTCCTGGATCCACCCCTTGGCCCACTTCATTTAAATCCAGATCTGCAGGTTGGTGACAGCTTCCCACCATGCTCAGAATGTTATCCCATATAATCCACACCCTCACCAATCTCACCTGCTCACCAATTCTCGCATTACTCCTGAATACTGATGCTCAGATAGCACAGACGAGAAATATTTACACATGTGCAACAACTCTGGCATTAACTCGTGCTGTGTTTTTTCACAGGTAAAATACATGACATGAGATTCAATAAGTCCTGAAAATGACCACAGGTTTGGGATACACAGTTAGCCTCCACTCATTGCTTCCAATGTGGACAGCAATCTAACTTTGTGCTGCTTGCTCACTATTGTGATTGTAGCACGCAGCCAGCACTGAGCACACTGTTGAGTGGCTGCAGGCCTGAACAAAATCATGAGGGACTAGCACCATTTACAGGGGTGGTGCAATCTGGACGAGCACAAGCTGGAAGTGGGTGAGGAAAAGTGCCCAAGCAAACACTCAAAAATGGTGCAACAGGCTGGAGAGCAATGTTCCAAGGTTCTCTAATACAGCTCTGAAGGCCTTGGTGCAGGAGGTGGGCAGTCTGAAAAAGGCAATCTATCCACAGTGCCCTCACAGGGCACCAAGAGGCCCACTAGACAGATACTGCAAAGGCAGTGGGAGCAAATAGCTGTGACGGTCAAAGCCAGTAGTGTAGCCCCAAGGACCTGGATGCATTGCCACATGAAGTTTAGTGACCTTGCATTATTCGTCAGGGTCAGTGAATGCATCTTCAAATGCCAAATCCTTAACAATTAAACACTAGCCTCTGACATTGCTCAATTGAGTATCGCCTCTTTGCTGAACTACTAATAATCTCTGTCAATAATGACTCACACTTTGCCTACACAGCTTCACCTCATCTTCACACACTTAGCACTACTGCAAGCCTCACACCCACATCTCAGTGCACACACTGTCGGTTGTTCAACCATAAGAGACATTACCCAAACACATCGCACCATGCTTCTTCAACACCAGCTTCCAAAGTCACAACCTCTGCTGCCTAGAAAACAACAACATCAGGTGGCACAGGAACACCACCGCCTCCAAGCCACACAGCATCCTGATTTGGAAATGTATTGCATTTTCTCATCTTCGCTTAATCAGATTCCTGGAACAGCACTGTGAAAGCACATTCACCACACAGACTGCAGCAATTCAAGAGGTGACTCACCACCACCTTCTCACGAGTAATTAGGGATGAGCAATAGGTGAAATGTCTACATCCCATGAACGAATAAAGTAAAAACACTCTCACTGGTACATGTCCCTCACTCTTGAAGGTCAAGATGGCAACAAACTGAAGGCAGTAGCACCTAACTGGCAGGGGATGTGCACATCTCCATGTCCTTGACCCGATGGGAGAGATGGTGGTTGCCATCATGGGAGTGGCCATGACTGATGTTGTGGCCAGTGGCAGGGCTAAAACCATCAAAGATGATGCCATGCTCACACCCAATCCACTTCTCACATGCCACTTCCTCCTCATTCCACAGCCTCTTCTGCTTTGCAAGCTGCAGATGAGCTAAGCATATACCTCTTGCTTTTCCACGAGTCCCCCCCTACTCCCTCCTCGCCCCAACACCGCTACCATTATCACAACTCTACCCTTGTGTCTTTTTCCTTTAGATACACAAGAACTGAAACCTGGCCAGGCAGTGATGGAACAGCAAGAAGTGGAAGCAGAAAAAGAGACCAATAATGAAGAAATTCAAACACTTGTTCTCACAGTTGCAGGCACCAGCTCAGACACAGACACTGGATGTAATTTAGAAGGCAGCTTAGAGGTGGGATTTGAACTTGGGCACTTGTGTTCTGCAACCAGGGCAGGAGGAAAGCATAGTGCAGGAGCCAGCTCATCAGAGGGTGAGGTCATGTATGAGTTCAGCTGCAGAGGGTTCAGATGAGGACTTCAATGGGGTGGTATACAGAAGAACACTGATGGGTATGCACAATGAAAAGCTTGGTGCACTTACAGGCCTGGCAAAAAGCCTGCTGTTACCGTTAAGGAACATTGAGGAATCCACACAAACCCATTCTGCGTGGAGCATAAAGCTTATCCTTTCCAGCGTGGGAGCAGTGGCCAATTCCATCACCACTATTGTGGACCCAACCATGATGCAGCATTTGATGTCCGCTGTCTCAGCTTCCATTGTATCAGAAACTGAAGGCACCCAACATCACAGTATTGCAGTGGACACTCAACCTGAGGTCACGCAAGCTCAGCTTATCGCTATGCATGTGCAGCTTGCTGCCACGCATTCTCTGACTGCTGCCATCATAACTATGGATACCAGTGCTTAAAGAAGTTTGCAGGGTCTCACAGAAGTCTAGCCACACATCCTCCAAAGAACTACTAGGATTGCTGAGGCACCTCCCAGGGGAGTGACCACGGTACCATGGAGCACAAACCAACTCAGAATATGAGCACCTGTTCTCCCACCACTTCCACTTCACCAGTGCCTGGTGGTCAGCCAGCCAGACTGGTATCACTCATGCTGAAGCAGTGCGGTCTAAAGCTGAGCCGTCTAGGGTCAGAGCTGCTGCAAGGCCATCTGCAGTCTCCCTTACTGGAATTCAGCAGCCTACTGCCAGCTGTGCTGCAGGCACTGTGTGGGAGTTTCAAACTGGCAAAGGCACACAGGAGACAGGCACTAAGTGAACACACAAGGGCAATAAGTTGACTTTTATATGAAATATTGGATGGGTCAACTGAAAAAGTTCATTCAGATATTTGTTTGGTCGAGGCTTTTATTTCAGCATTATAGCTGATTGTCAGTTACAGAGGGAAGGTAAGATGTGAAAATGTAGTTGAATAGGGAATTCAGGTTGCATTCTCTGACACTGCAGTCGGATGAACCAATGATGGACAGCCCAGCCAGAAAGGGGATGTGTGGATTTCTTCCTCCCTTCCTCCTCCGCCTCAGCTGCTCATTATTTACCTGGGCTGTGCCCTCATGATGCAGTTTTGCAGGATGCAGTCGACCATAACAAACGCACTCTTGCAAGTAATGTAGCGCTCCTTCAGAACGGTCCATGCAACAGAAATGTTATTTAAGCACTTCAACAGTCTGCATGGATGACATTTCATGTTGCAGCATGTCTCTCATTACATTCATGCTGCCCACATGTCAGTTGGTTGCACACCAGTCTCAAGAGCCAGGTAGCCTTTGTCACCTAGTCCCCCCTCTGGTTTCCTGCAGTGGCTCAAATGCTGATGGTGCACTGGACTGGCACAGAATAAAGGCATCACAGCTGCTGCCAGGATACTGAGCATGGACCTGCATGATGTGCTGAGCCTGATTGCACACTAGTGGGACACAGAGGGAATGGAATCCTATTTGACACAGAGGGAATGGAATCCTATTTGATTGCAATACATCTCTGAATTTACACACGGCATCCAAATTGGCATCCTACATCATTTGGAAGCTTGTTATGCTGGTGAAGCGACATGTTTGTTTTGCCTGCTTCTCTTTGGAAAGAGCAATGGCAATGTATACCCTCCTCTCTATACGCAGAGCACCAGTGATTTCCCTTATACAAGAGTGGATAGCATATTGCAAGATGTCACCTGTTCCAGCTGGTAGGAGCCCGTTGTAAATGAGTTCATGGCTACCATTACAATCACTGGCAATGCCATCTTCACCCTGCCTTAAGGCTGCAGCTCTGTCTCAAACAGGTGGAAAATTTCAGTGATCACCTCCTTAGTAAAATAGGATGTTGCTTACAATGTTCCTCACTTAGGTTGAGGTCGAAGAATTGCTCCCTAAAAACTTAAAGGTGGATATAGCCAGCTTCTCTCCTTCCTCCACCATCTTCAAGCATCTTGCCCTCCTCTGTTTTGTCTCTGCTCAATCCCTCTGTCATACTGCAGGCCAAGGTGATTAGAAACTACAGAACGCATGACTGGGAGCAAGAACCCTTGAAGTCAATCCAAGTCCTTCAGCACCGGTCACACCATTCTTAACAGACCTTACCAACTTTAAGTAGCAGTACAAATCACGAAAAGCTTCTACAAACTTAGTAACAGCCAGGAGAAATCAATCAGCACCTAACCTGAAAGTAGCTGATAGTACATTTAAATAGTGCTGGTGGGAGAGCCTTCCTGATGTTAAAATGCATGTTCAGTTGGGAAAGGTTAAGAAAGGGCATTAGGTGCAGTGTTCAGATCGAACACAGCACCACTAAAGTCATATCATCATTACGCACTGATTGGTATCACAAGCTGCCTACTCTGTACATTCTGCCACATGCTCCCAGTGCAGCCCTTACCAAAATGGCATCTGGCATAATAAACAGCAGAAGTGTGAACGTATGCCATGGACATTGTTTTGGACCTGAAACGGCCCCCACAGCACCAAGAATATGGGTGCTATGTAACCAAATTTTGCAGCCATTCTCATTACATGATATAACTGAGTACTCAGCAGAATTTATCCCTAGAGAAGGTATAAGAAATTTGTGGCTGTTTCTACTATCATTTTGAAAATCAACTTGGCTGAAAATAATGAATTTTTAAAAAAAACTATCTCAGATTGAGATGGAAAATGTACCACTGCTAGATCATGACATAAAGAGATGTTAGATCTACGACAAAGTTTACTGGAGAAGACGTGGTCAGAGTGAAGGACACCCTCTGGATTTGGCACTTAATCCAACTTTCATGGAATGAAATTCAGAATGCTATCAAGACTGTGAACAGCATTGATGTTCCTTCCTGCCTGTCAGATATGTCCCAAGAGGTATGTGATACATACAAAAAGGTCAGAAAATATCTCCAGGCCCATCAAACCCGCTCCATTCGGACAACAGTGCAGTAAAAGTACACTAAAATATAAACAGAAAATGCTAGAAATACTCAGCAGGTCAGACAGCATCTGTGTAGGAAAAACAAAGGCCAGGATTTCATGGCCCCACCACGGCATGTCTCCTTGTCTCCCCCCAGTGGATGCGGCGAACCAATTAAATCTCCATTCCATTCGGCAGGACCATAATATCTCACCAGGCAGGAGAAGCCTTAAAATCCTGACCATGAGTTAACATTTCAGGTCTATGACCCTTCAACAGAACCATGTATACTCTTGTCTCACCCATTAACCTTCCAATCACCTGGGAAAATCACAGAATGAAAAAATGAAACTCATGCCAATTGAGGAAAAAATATCTGAGCATCCCCAAGGTAATGAGGAAGGTTTTCAGGAGACCATCGTAGTCCACAATTGCCAGCAAACTGGCAATTGACCCTCAACAACTAAATTGTCCTTTTCTTTTAGTTTTGTTCAAAAGACCCACTGCCTATTTCACTTCTCTGTTCCAGGAAGCGATGTTACTCATAAAAGAAATAATTATTGGCATCTAATCTAACTCTTAAGCTATGGATTTTACATGCATGTCCCCTAATCTAACACCCCTATCTAGCTTAAGCAACCTATCTAACTGGACTAAATCCAGTGTCTTCATTATTTTAAAAGCCTCAAACATATCCTTTCTAACCCTATTCTTCCCCAAATTAAATGGTCCTAACTCTTGCAGCTTATCACCATTACTAAGTGGGCTAAGACGAGTTTTAGTTATCATTCTGGTCATCCCTCCCCTGCAGCTTTTTCAGAGCCTCAATATGTTTAACTAGTTGTGAGGACCAAAACTAAACACTATGCTTCAAGCACGTATGTAGCAAAGCCTCAAATAGCTTAAAGATAGTTCTTTCCATTCTATACTGAGGTTTTTGCCTCTCCCAGGTGATTTTATGGCTGCTAATGATGGGGGTGATGGGACTAGCTCGATGCTAGATTGATCCGTGCCTTCTCTAAATCAAACTGCAATCTATTCATTTGTTCTGAATTATTAAACCCTCTGCATAGTTTTCTATCAAATTAAAGAAAAGCCCTCATCCAAATAATTCTGAAAATGTTGAGCCCCGCAGCCTCAGTACAGTGCCTTATCAAATTCCACTTGCAATGAGGTCCCAGTAAGATCCAATCCCACCAATAACAGATCTCTACTTATGAGATTTCTTTCTTAATTTTACTTTTCTGCTTGAGTTATGCAGATTAGCACAACTATCACTGCTAATGACAATAGGATACATCCTCCTATTATGGCAAAAACTAGTGCTCCCACCATAAAGTATGGATTCAGCACCATTATAAGCATCAGAGCACATAATTTACAGGCTTTGTTTAAAATTGGAAAATATCAATCTATCTGAACTTCCTTCACGTATATCTGTATAGAAGTACCCTTCTAAAAACCTTACACATAAGAGGCCAAAACAGATTAACACCAATGAGATCACACTCTGCTAGGGGTTAGGGTTACCTAACCACCACTGATCCTCCCTCAGATATACAGAAAGTGTGGTCCAACCTTGTAGGGGTAGGATAGTATCTAGTGCGTCCCTGACTGACTATCCTACAACTGCCATACATCTACTTCTGAAGTATGTTAAACTGTACAAATAGGCACAATTAAGCTATGATTGCATTCTCCTGTACATGTCTTCTCGAGAATATATATTTGAATGATGCAGAAGTGAAAACCAGCAAATAATTTTTCTGTTTTGTTAAAAAAATGTTTTGAAAGTCTTAAATTTAAGATATGTCCATTGATAATTGTTAAATGTTTTCCCATTTTCCTCTTTCGACTTGTGATTTGTTTATTTGTAATGTTTAGTTTCTTGGAATAAAATTAAAATCAACTAGCATGTAAGGGGCTTAAATTTTGCCCATAGGCAGGTGGTCCTTTGGGTGCATCAAATCACATCTTTCTAAATAATTAAGGGGTTGTTTGGGGGTTTATGCACAAGTTAAAAGCAGCCTCTATCAAATTTGGCTGGAACACTGGTTTCTGGATTCGCAAAATGTCTGTCCCAAATACTTAGCCCCAACATTCAACATAATCTTTTGTCATTCACATGTAAAGCAGAGATGCTCTGAACAAGTTGGAACTTATTAATATGGTGAGCAATATGTGGCATGTAGCCAAACAAAACTAATCTCACAAAAAAGTTTAAAAAGTGCTACATTTTGCAGAATTTCCAAGCAGCATCTGTAACCTGCCTGAAATTAAAACTGTATTTTTCTACACAATAACTTGGACTGTATGTAATCTTCAAAATGATCAGACAATTATTGTACAGAATAAACATTTCAGTATTGCTACTGAATTGCTAATTTAAAGGCTGTTCCTTCCATCTCTGTGTGCACTGGTCTAAAATGACCTTCTGTTCTTTCTATAGGTTAAACTTGTCACTTACAGTCAAACAAGACAAGCCAACAATACATCATAGGAAACAGAGGACACCATCCTTCACTGACTTCCTGCAGAGACAGAAGCTGGTGTCCCTATCCATCATCTGTCCTTCCTGACCCCTGATTCCGAGTGAAACCAGGATCAGCAAAAATGTCACAATAGGAGCTGGATTGCTTTATTGAGAGAATGACCCTATTCTACAGCACTACAATCAACTTAAAAACACAGGATCCCATGCAGAAGTATTGACTGTTCAATTTCAATTCTCTTTAGCACTATAGGTTTTGTTCTGCTGTGCAAAAATCTAATACTGCATTCTCATAATAAAAATTCCTTTTTTAATGGACTATCTCTGCACTTCTAAATTGATCCCACATGCAAGATTCTCTCCTGAAGTTCAATTTAATTTGCATTTCCTTCAAGTGCTTCTCAGTGCAGAAGGACAGCTGTGACACAAACACAAGTACATATGGACAGAGACTATCTTCAGCCTTTAATTTTCCGTTGCCAGGCAAAGTCATTTGATCTTCTGCCCCAGCAAGCTTATCTGCAGTGCTAGACCTTGCTGATTCAGTGCTTCTATTTCACAGAAAAATATTTGCTCAATTTCTTATCACAAACTAATGCCAGGAGGCAGACTCTCCTCCAGTAACTGGAGTCTAAAGGAACACCGAATATAAAGACAGGTTCAAACTATGTAACAAGCAGGACTTTCCACACTATTCAGCATAAAAACTTAAGCAGTCCTAACAGTGTAGCGTGCTGGTGTGCAGAAAGCAGACACAAATTTGCTCCCACAATTGCCCTAAGTGATAGATTCCCAACGGTGCAAACTTGAGGAAAAGGAAAAAAGAAATGAGTGTTGAATAGTGAGAAGATCCAGCCCCAAAATCAGTCTGAGAAAATCCAGGGAAAAGCCTCCTTGCTCCTCTTGGCAGCAGATTATGTTACCATGTTTCCAGCTGAGAAAGGGTCTAAAGCTTCTAAAGGGAGAGGGAGTGAGAAGGATTTTTAAATAGCAGGTGAATCACCAGTGGCATTGTACACAGTAAGTCAAGGACTAAGGTCACTTTCTTACAGGTGCCAATGCCTTTATGCAGCTGGTTTGCTCTGTGTCTCTTCTGCTTCGCACATTCTCATTGCTACTTCTCTGCCCTTAACTCTCTTTGCTTCTCAATCAGGCTTCTGTTTTTCTCTCTTTGCTTTTTTTTGTTTCCTTGTGGGTGGGAGGTGTTAGGTGGTATGATGTGCTGTTGCAGGAAAAGGAAGCACCAATGGCTGTAGGCTGCATTTTGGGGTTAGGGTTGTGGACAAAACACAGTGCTCAGCTACTTTTTCCCATTCTCTCCCCAAAACTCTTCAGCTTCCCCAACCTCATTCCTAATGTATCCTCTAAAACTTCACCTTCATACTTTCCATTCCCATTCCTGCCAATCCCATATTTTTATTGTCAGCTCCATCTTTCTCCATTTGAACCAATACTTAACCTTTGTATCCTCCACCCGTCTTTGCTCCACTGCCAATCATCACAGTCGTAATTTTCCATATACCCTTCCCACTCCCGCTTGCTTCCCCAATGGCGAATGCCTGGAAACCAAAGCCCCCTCATCTTCAATCAGCTCTCCTCCTCCATTTCCCTTTCCCTCTACGTATCCCTGTGAAAAACATTTATACACTTTCAAACTGTATCATTTTAAGAAATCAAACATTAAGAAAATAAATTGCCTGTTTTCTTTACTATTTCTCTCCCTCAAATTCACAAATGTATACGATTAGTATTTTTGTGTTTTTCCAATGCTCTTGTGAAGTACCTTGGCCAGTTTACTACATTAAAGATGCTATATAAATGCATGTTTTTAGTGGCCCCTTCTGTCAACAAAACACCAGTGAATAAATAGTTGGCTTCAAGATTTAAATGGTTCTTTTTTAAAAATTGAAGCAACATTAAATATATGAAGATGCTCTCTCACGTTCATCCCCTTATTCTCACCATTCTCACCCTAGCTTGCCCCTCAGCTTTATTCTCCCCATTTACTTTAGCATGCTGTTTTGAAGTTATGGAACAGGAAACAAAAGCTTCAACAGTTGTGCAATGAAGTTATGGCCGGGACTTTCCGGCCCTGTCGCGGGTGGGACCCGCCACGAGCAAGGCAGCGCCCCAGCCAGAGGTCCGTTGACTTGCGGTGGGACTGGACGATCCCGGCAGCAGGCGGGTGTGGAAAATTCCGCCCATTGACTTCCTTTCAACACTGACACTTACAACACAGTTTATTGTTTTAAAAAATCATACTCAACATAGTAAAAATTTGGAAATTCAGTTCACTTCTCAAAATTGAAGAAAAACTACTAGGCAGAAAGTGCTTTTATGTAAAATAAATATTCCTTCAGTGCCACTGGCTGGCAATACATAATGTACCCTGAAAAATGACACACATTCCATAGGCTAAGACTGCATATTCTAAATTTAGGTCACAGCTATTGGCAGAAGTATCAACTCCAAGTCTTTGAGGAGATGCTGAGATTTTCAGGTAAAAAACTTTAATGAAGGTAGGAAAAGACATGTGAGACAATTCAGCTGATAAAGTTAATCATGTCACTGTAAATATATCTAATTTTAAAATTTGTTTAAACCTGAGACATTAACTGGACTCAGGAAGGGATGGGGGGATGGAAGAGGGTGAAGAAATGAGAAAAGTATAAAGGGAAGGAGAGAAGAGGAGAGGGGAGGGGGAAATAGGAAAGGAGTGGGTTGGAGGAGGAAGAACAGAAGAGAGAGGAAGAGGGAAAGGGGTAAAGGGTGGGGTAGAATGGAGGGGAAATTGTTGAAGAAAAAGGTGGTGGACAGAGGAAGGGAGTGGAGGAACATAGGACTTGGGAGCAGGAGTAGGCCATTTGGCCCTTAAAGCCTGCTCCACCATTCAATAAGCTCATGGCTGATCTGACTGTGGTCTCAGCTCCACTTTCCTGTCTTCCCCCCATAACTCTTGACTCCCTTGCCTAACAAAAATCTATCTGCCTCAGCCTTGAATAAATTCAAAGACCCAGCCTCCACCACTTCCTGGGGAAGAGAAGTCCACACTTCAATGACCCTCTGAGACAAAAAAGTTCTCCTCACCTCTGTCTTAAAAGGGAGACCTCTTATTCTTAAACTATGTCCCCAAGTTCTAATTTCCCCCACAAGAGGAAACATCCTCCCGGTATCCACTATATCCAGTCCCCTCAAGATCTTATGGGCAAAATCATCTCAGATTTGTACAAAGCGCAGTAGTGTGCGGGGAAAAAAGACGCTTTACCCGCCAGCCGCAATGGCGGCTGTTCGCGCCATATTGTCCCATTCCCAGCATGACCCGCCTCATTAATTATGCATTCACGGGGAACAGGCCAGATCGCTGGCGGGCAGGCTTGGATTTCCCCACCACTCCATGACCTCAGCGCTTTCTCACTCCTGGCAACATATTTAAAGAGCACCAGAGCACAACCTACTTCATGTCTACAGATCAGGACTGCTTCAGGCGACAGATGGCCCTGAAAGCAAAGAAGAAGGCAGTCCCCAGGCTTAGTGATGCCTTTCTGGGGCACCTGCTGCACTCAGTGATGTCCTCTACTCCCCCCCTGGCCGCAGGAGGTCCACCAGAGTCCCAATCCGGCCTAGAGGTGGTCGCAGAGGCCGTCAGGGCCACCGGAGCACAGAGGAGGTCAGCCATCCAGTGCAGGAAGAGGATGAATGCTCTCATCTGTTCTGCCAGGGTAAGTCACTCTTCTTATCACTCTCAACTCACACACTCTCAAACCCATCACACATCCACAGGGATCTCACACGTCAAGAGACAGCTCAACTAGCTCTCACACACACCCTCTCATCTCCATCAGGCTCATATCCTCTGGAGTTCACGTCCTCAGCACACAAACATTCCACGCAATGCATGCATTCTGCTCACACTCCCTCTGTTTTCATGCAGGAGAAGCTGGCTCACAACAGCAGGGAGAGGGCCCAGACTGGGGGTGGAGCGGCCCACATTAGGCCCCTCACTCATTTTGAGGAGTGTGCCATTGCGCCAACTCTTGAGGATGTGGACTGTGCCTGTGGTGATGGTGATGTCGGCGGCGAACACCCACGTGAAGGTTCTGCACCACATCATCCCTCTCTCAATGCAACTGTCAGTGCTCTCTCCTGCTTTTGAATCTACTGCCAAACACTAAGTATTTCTACTTTAGTTCACAAGGAGCTCTGCCAAGCGACCAACACACTCACACAAAAACAGAAAATGCTGGAAAAACTTAGCAGGTCTAACAGCACCTGTGGAGAGAAAAATAGAGTTAACGTTTCAAGTCCATGTGATTCTTCTTCAGAGAACTCTCAGCTCGGCAGTTCTTTGCTCCATCCAGGTCCTCACCTCCAACCAAGAGGACACCTCCTCCATTGAAGAGCGGGAAATGAGCAGCCCGGCAGACCTGTCACAGCGCTTACCTACACCCTCCACCAGTGCAGAGGCACACACCTCGGTGGAACCTAGATCTAGAGCAGCGCCCAGTTCACAATCTGGTCACCACCGCACAGACACGTGTCTGTAGGGAGGAGGCAGGTTCAGCTGAACTCCCTGGCACTTGGAGGGCTGCTGGGGAAGAGGCATCTGTGAGGTCCAAGTCAGAACATGAGCCTCTGAATTTGGCCTTCCAACTCATCGTGGAGAAACAACAGAAGGTGGGGGAACATCACACAGAGCTGTTGGAAGCCCTCAACAGAGTGGTGCAAGTCAGAGGGATACATCCACCTGTTCTCTGATGAAGTGGTGCCCACATGTGCGCACATGGAGGTCTCCATGAGAAAGATGGCGGATGCCATGGAGACCCTGGTCCAGCAGGATGTGGAGACGCATGCAGACCTGCACTCCATCGTGGGAGCCATGGGTGAGTTCCTGCATTGGCAACATGAGTGGGCGCTTCTTCCCCCAAGGAGTCAGGCCGGGTCCCTCGAGCACATGAAGAGAGGAGGGGCAGCAGTTGGACATCGCTGGGTCATCCACTCAGGAATCTCAGAGGCTGTCCTCTCCCTCGAAGTCCCTTTGCCTGTGACTCCCTTAGCCTCGTCCTCTGTCACGGCAGAGGGGGCAACTGGCCCACAGGAGGACAACCAGAGCAAGATGGAGCCCTCAAAGCTTCAGCTATCTAGGGAACACATGCCAAAGTCATCAGAGGCAATAAGGCCAACCATTGCACAAGCTGTCTCTACCCCTGCTGTGGATGTCAGGGCAGCATCTGGAAGAAGTGGTCGGCCTAGAAAAGTTAAGAATTTCTGATCACAAGTGGTTGCACAGGTGAACACATTTTGCACTTTTTAATCTGAAAATATATTCACTCTCACTGAATAACGTGCAATGTTGTCTTTCAGCTTCATTTACAGGCTTTGCAAGTCCACTCCCTGCATTCCACACACACACACACACACACACACACACACACACACACACACACACACACACACACACACACACACACACACACACACCCCACCCCCCCACCCCCCCCCACCCCCACCTTCCACCCCACCCACCTACGAGCAGTTCAACTGCACATAACCAGTCCACAAATGATTCTGGAGGGAGGTGTGTGTGTGTGTGTGGCAGGGCCTTTTAGAGCCTCATAAAAGCACCCTCCCATGCACGTGCAGCCTTCACCCATTACACTCATCTCAATGTCCCAAGCATTTTCAATGCTGCCTGCTCGGGTTTTCTTTCGGTTGTCCATCTGAGCTGACTCCGCCCACCCACTGATCACACTGCCATGCAGCACCTGTGCCCGTCAAACACAAGGCTCCGCTCACTTTGAGAAAAATTTTAGTCTTCAAGTTCCTGCTCAGCTCCCCGTCCTTTTCCCTCCCCCAATCATCCATGTCCTTTTCCACATCACTGTTGAACCCTTGGCATCACTTTCCATGTCCCCACCATCACCTACCAACCCAACCCCTTTTCTTTCCAGGATGTCCAGGTGAACATGCACCTTCCCTACCTTCCTGAGAATCCCACCCACATCCACATTGACCTCCCTGATCTCCTCCTTCCCACTGCAGGGTCCATGTCTGCCTCCAAGTCCCCACTAACCACCCTCATCATTCTTTCTCCCACTACCATCACACCCTCACCCTCCCACCCTTCCAGCTAACTGCCCCCTCTCACATTCACCCCCTCCTACCACAGTCATAGTTAGCTCACTCCCCAGGAGGCAGTCACTTACTCCACAGACCCACTCTTGCACATTCACTTGGACATCCCCCCATCACCCCAGTTATCTGCCCTCCGGCCTTACTCCCTCCTCCACCCATACTCTTTCCTCCCCTCTGAATTCCTTCCTCTCCACGGACTCCTTCCCCCTTCTGAATTCTGAATGTCTAATTGTCTTTGTTACGTTAATGGTAATACTTAGTCAAAGGAATGAATATTGCAGTACTTCCCAATCAATGATTTAGTCTGACATATATCACAGTGTTTGACTAAATGACTGCATAGGAAACTGAATAGTTTGGTGAGGCTGATGATGCAGTAACAGGGCTGTGACTATGTTAGTCTCAGACTATAATGCAAGGTCAGCTCATGTTAAATATTTCTGTGACATTTCCAGCACATAGTGCAGAGCTTGCTGGAAATACCATGGGATTGGTTGGCTGGTATGTGATGTCAATAATATAGCACCAATTTTTTTTTTGTTTATTAAAACCGTGGGAACCTAAGCTCCCTTTCAGGATTTAACTGCTGGAGACAAATAAAAACAGCAAAGAAATCATAACCTATAATAACAGCAATCAAAGACAGATATGTTATTTTATGGACAATTCTAAAATTTACCAGCTATGTGGGACTCCAGCTGGATTATGGGGCTTTGACCTAACTTGCATATAAACTGCAGGCTTATAAACCTTTTTGCATATTTGCAATGTATGTTATATGCATTAAATGCGCAGTCAGTACACATTATAGCGTGTGAAGCACACGAGACACCACAGAGTGATCAACATCAACCTAGTCAGTTAGCACTTTGTTTTAGCAGTCACTTCTGCTCTTACATGTTGAACCGGAAGTGGGCGCCATTTATGCTTGCATGTTGAGGTTCAGCATGTGTAACTAACATTTAGGAGGCCAGTGGTGGGCATGGGAAACACATGTTCCTACTAAGGCAGATCCACTGCAAAAATGTGCAATTTGTCACTGATAATTCATCTTCCTGAGAAATGCTACAAAGAAGGATAAGATGGTATATTGAAATTTCTCAATGGCCCACTAATGGGTGTCCTTCTGAAGCTGGGGCTAAAACATATTTTTGCATCAGAGTAAAAGGTGCTTTACTTTGATCTAAACCAAGTTTTCCCACCTCAGTTTATTCCAATTAACAAGCTTCTATTATTGCTACCTTTTTTGAATCTAAATGTAGGGCAGGATTTAATAAGAGGCACGTGGGCCCCACTTCCGCTCTTACATGTTGAACTGGAAGTGGGTGCCATTTATGCTTGCATGTTGAGGCTCAGCACACGTGTAACTAAAATTTAGGAGGCCAATGGTGGGCATGGGAAACACATGCAATTACGTGGAGGGCTGGGTATTCATTGGTGGATCCCGCCATCAGGTGACAATGCAACAGGTATGGGCCAGCTATAAAAGAACCTCTTGGAGAAACAGGGAGGCTCTGAATTATGACAACTTTCCTGTCCAATCTATCGGTACTTTGCTCCATTTCTTGTTGTAACCCTTCACCACCCTCAACCCTTCCTCAAACTTCTTCCCCATCACTTGCCCCCTTATTATTCTTCTGTGTCTTGCGACCTCCTCCCTAGACATATCCAAGCCCCTTACTGCACACCTGCCTGAGCCTAGGCAGAGACTGGCCCCACAGTTTGGCGGTGCCTCCCTCAGATTCTCTTCGAGGCCATCACAAAACAGCAGGAGGTGCTCTTTCCCACAGATGGCAATAGAACCTCCTCCTGCCTGACCAAGGTGGCCTGGATGGAAATCATTGAGGATGTGAAAGATCATGGGGTCCTGCAAAGATCCTGGGTCCAATGCAGGAAAAGGGTCACCGATCTGCTCCAATCCACCAGGATAAGTGTACAGTCACAGACACCAAGGGGTCATCATGGGGTCATCAAGTAAAGTATCTTTACAAGTGGACAACTCAGCCAGGTGGGTGAATGCGTGATCAGCCTCAGTACCCTATGGCAATTGAGGCCAAAGCGTGTGGCAGTTTTGCTTTTGTGAGTGATCCAACGTACCAATAATGGGCCAATAAAGGGGATGCATGCAGACAAGAGGGTCAGGTGTCACGTAACATGTCACTCAATCTGCACATTGTCATGCAGAAGAAACAGACCTACAACATGAAGAAGAAGGCAAGGACCAGAGGTGGAGTTCCTGAAGCTGCTCACCCCGGCAGAGGTACTGTAGGAGAGGAGGGAGGCTGAGTTGTTGCAGATGGTGGGGCTGCAATCACCAGGCATAAGAGTGAGAATGCATCCAACCTGGTTCTGGTGCATGGGCACAAAGGAGGCACGCGAAGAAATGTAATACGCTCATAGATTGTGCTGATCCTTAATGTGATTTTTTTTTGTTCTCCACTACAGATCCTCACAATCCCAGGCCGCAGCCACAGCAGGACTCTGTCTCTGAAGATGATTACACCATTGATCCAGAGAATGCACCGTCACCTGCCTCTTCCGCAACCCCAATGAATGCATTTACACCCACACGGGTTGCAGAAGGTTAATATTTAGATTTGGGAGCACAATCTAATGAGCATATTCCACACACGTCCCAGCAATTGAGGGATACTGTGACAGCTGAGGCCCCTGACACTCAGAAGACTGCTGAGGACTAGGCCCCTGCTGAGTCCCGTGCTGATGACGGTTCTCTAGTTGCGGCTTCAAGAGCCTGCTGGAGATGCAGCAAACGGTAGGGGATAATATGATGGGGATGTCAAGGATTAAGCACAACTTTGCGTAAAGTATGGAGGAGTCCATGCACGCCATGAGTTCTGACATGTCTCAGGCATGTGAGCATTGTGCTTCCTCCATGAACAACGTCATGGTGACCCAGGTCCAACGTACGACCCAAAGACACTCTGGCCTGCATTCCATCACTCTAGCCATGGGCTCCATGCAACAGTGGCTAGGCGAGAGAGGGTTGTAGTACCTGGACCTCCCTCCAGTTGCCCCTTTTCCTCAGGAAGAAAGTGAGTGATATTGCGCACAGGGAAGAAGGAAGAATGTATGCCTTCCACCTGCGGAGCTTCCTCTCAAGACACCCCAGGGTGAGCAGCCTCTTCTTATCTCCCCTGTCATTGACCACATTGTATCCAGTAGACGAGGCTGTGGAGAATGCCGTTGGTCCTGTGCAGGAGACCCCCAGAAGGCCAGAGCCCTTAAGACCTCGGACTTCTAGAGGATGCCTGCCGCAGTCATCCAAGGCAACCAGCCAATGCACTGAGAAGACAGCCTCCACCTTAGCTGCCGATGTCAGGGTTGTATCAAGGCATAGTGGCCATAAGACAAAACTTAAGACTTTATGATAATATAAAGGTGGCACCTGTGTTTGAACATATAAGTTCAGAGATTGTCCAAGATTGCTCTCAACAGGGGTAACTGGGCAGTTGTAGGTACATTCAAAGCCCCGTAATGAAGGATCTGAACTCTTAGTCATGATAGGCTGATTTGCGGACATCCAAGTGCGAAACAGACATCCTCATGACCAGTATTCACTAGAGAGAGTCTGTGACAAACGTTACTCCCTTTGCTCTTCTAGATGGCAGAAGATGCCTCCTGCTCCAGCTCATCCAATCTTCATCTGAGGAGGAGTGCTGCTCTGCCATCTTGTCCAGTTGCAATGGTTCTCCACGTTACATGGCCTAATTATGCAGTGCAGAGCAGACCACAACTATTCCTGATTCCCTCTGTGATGTGAATGCAGAGCCTTAAGATCGGTTAAGGCAGTGAAAGCTCATTTCCAGCAAGCCAGTTGTTTGTTCAATGATGGCTCTGGTGGAGGCATCAGCTGCATTGTACTGCTCTTCTGCTGTGCTATAGGGATGCGTCAATGGTGAAATCAACCAGGCCTGGGGGAGACAGCTCTTGTCACCCAGAATCCAGCCGTCAAGCTGGGCTGCAGCCTCAAAATGCACTGGACCTGGAAGTTGCATAAAGTGTATAAATCATGAGAGTTCCCTGGGAAATGAGCACAGGCATGCATGATTCTTTATCTGTAGTTGCAGACCAGTTGCACATTCAAAGAGTGAATGCTCTTGTGATTCACGTATAGCCACTGGCTAGTCCCAGGGAGCCCTAATGACCACATGAATGCAGTCGATGGCCCTTGCACTCTAGTGAAATGAGCAAAGGCCCCAAAGTCCAATGCCCTTGCCACCTAGCTGTCCTCATTTGTGGAGAAGAGGGCATTGGTCACTTCCTTTATGACAGCTTGAGAAATGGCACACATGTTGCCCATGGAGCCCTGAAAACAGCCACTGGCAAAAAGATTGAGTGCTGCAATTACCTTGAGGGCCATGAGGTTCCTGTCAAATCCAGATCGCTCCAGGTCATGCTGCAGGATCCCACATATCTCTGTGACCGCTTCCCGGGACAGCCTCAGCCATCTCTTATAATAGCTTTCTGACATTTGCTGGTAGTTTTTGTCCTGAGTACGCAGTGACGTGCCAGTGCCTGTCTTCTATGGTGCCTTTCATGGCTGCCTGCTCCTGGTCAGCATCACCCTCTGGTGCTCCCTGCTGCTGGTCTTGCAGCCTCTGTTCTTAGCCTGTGACAGCTTCCTTTGTCGCATCCTCTCCTCCTCCTCCCGAGGTGGCGAGGATATTGGGTGTATCAGGTCCATAGTGAATCCAGCATATGAAGAAGGTAGGCAATGATATGAGCACCTCTGTGTATATGGCTTTCATCCATACAACTCCTGAGCAATGAGATTTTCTCTTCCCAAGGGCCATAACCAAAATTCCTCCTCCCACTTGTACCTGGAAGCTTAATTATGAGGTTGGAACAATGACCAGTGACAGAAACCAAATCACTCCCCACCTGGAACTTGTCACCATCTGCCCTCCCGCTGTCACATTCAAGATTGAGCCCATCACCCTTGATCCTCCAAACATATCTGTGTGTCTTCCCTCTGTCACCCTCGAACCTTCCACCATTACCCTTAACCCTGTGACAGCGACAATGGACATGCCATCCCTCCCACTTGACCCTCACCATAGACATTCTTCCTCTCATTCTAAATCCTCTTCCATCATTGTTGAGGTGTCCTTACAATCCCTTTGTTTTTCCTCTGAGACCTTCCATTTTCCCTACTTCAGACTGGATGTTCCCTTGTACTGATTCATCTTCCCCCCGCTCCATAACTGTGGACCTTCCCATGAAAGACAGCTTGCTCACTTTAAACCCCCAAGCCAATATTGGACACTGCAGAGCTCATCCTTTAGGCCCCTCATTTTGAATTTCCTGATTGCTCCCCGCCCCCACCACACCCAAGATGCCAATTTCCAGTTGTGCACTTCCACTGCCTAACCCCACCTGATCCTCTGCCTCGAAGACTTCTGGCCCATATAAGATGCTCTCGACCCAATGTCCCCCTCACCCCTGAGTTACCCTTGCCCCTTTTGACCCTCCATCCAAGCTGGCAGTCCCCTGCTCCTCTCTCTATGCCGCAGATTTCCACAAAAACAACCGCTCACCTCAGAACCAAATGGACAAACTCGACTAGTGCACGGCACCTTTAAACAACTGCAAAACCGCTGCCACCAGTTTCATGTGCACTGTTGACTTAATCTTGAAGGGAGAACTTAATTTGAAAAGCTTTTAAGATCATAGGTATTCATGGGATGCAAATGTATTGAAAAGGGGAACCTGCCAGTGAACAGCGTGAGGGGTGACCTGCTACTGCAAAGCCACTGACTCAATCTGCCATCGGGAAACTGGGGTTTCAGCTCCTGCCTAATTAATTCACCCCCCACCTGCCACATTTCCCGCTCTTGCAGACCGCATTAAATATTACCCATAATCTCCAGAAGTTCCAAAGACTCATAAGTTCAGCAAACATCAAAATACATTTTTATTTCAATCAAATCATTATTTGTTCTTCTAAGATCCTGTACGTGAGGAAACTGAGCGATGCCATCTGGAGTTGAAATGAGAGTTTTATTTTAAAAATAAAAAGCCAATCTAGAACATACAAGGTACAAAGAATTGGCTGTTTATTAAACTCTATCTGGACCGTCTGTCACAGACCAGTACTCGTTGTGCAGGAGCAGGACGCCCATTGCTGACATTGAGTTGTACCAACCAATGTAGCCATGAGCAGGCTGAAAAAGAACAAAAGGTTACAGTGAGTGCGATGGGAAAGTGTCCATCAAAATACACTTTGTTCTACTTTAATTAGAAAATGCAGCAAGGAAGCTGAATGTTGGCCAAGCTGTTTCATCGAGCATGTCTAGGTGTGCAAATTGCAAAATCATCCATTGGCTTTGGTTCCAAACTACAGTGCATCTTCTAAAAAAAACATTTTCTAACATATTGTAGACTCCCAGTGCAAGTTTAATATAACTGTTCTTTTCAGATGTGTTTGCATGACTAGAATTCTTAACTGTTTTCCTCAAATTACAGCATGGCATCAGGAATGGATTTATACTCACAATATCACTACAGAGTGCCACACATCCTTTCATGTTAAGGCAAAGGAAGAAATCCCAAAGCACATCAGGTAAAAGGGCGGTAAAAGGAGTAGGACCAATTAGGGACCAAAAAGGGGATTTACACATAGAGGCAAGAGTCATGGCAGAAGTGTTAAATAAATACTTTGTATCTGCCGTTATCTATGAGGCAGATGCTGCCCAGGCCATGGTGACAGAGAAGGAAACTCAGTCACTAGAAGGATTTAAAATTGATGAGGAAGTGGTATTGGATAAGCTATCGGTACTTAAAAGTTGATAAGGCACCGGGACCGGATGAGATGCATCCAAGAATATTGAAGGAAATGACAGTGGAAATTGCAGAGGCACTGGCAATAATCTTTCAATGTTCCCTAGATTTGGGGGAGGTGCCGGAGAACTGGAGAATTGCAAACATTATGCCTTTGTTCAAAAAATGCTGTAAAGATCTGCCGTGCAATTACAGACCAGTCAGTTTAACTTCGGTGGTGGGGAAACATCTAGAAACAATTATTCGGGATAGAATTAACAGTCACATGGAAAAATGTGGATTGATTTATAAGAGTTAGCATGGATTTGTTGAAGGAAAATCATGTCTAACTAACTTGCTGGAGTTTTTTGAAGAGTTAACAGATGGTTGATGAGAGCAAGGCTGTTGATATAGTGTATATGGACTTCTAAAAGGTGTTTGATACAGTACCACACAACAGACTTGTGAGGAATGTTATAGGGCACAAAATAAAAGGGACAGCAGCAATGTGGATACAAAATTGGCTGAGAGATAGGAAACAAAGAGAAATGGTTAATGGATATTTTTCGGGCTGGAAGAAGGTTTGTATTGAAGTTCCTCAGGGGTCGGTATTGGGACCCTTGATTTTCCTAATACATATATAAATTATCTAGATCTTGCTGTGCAGGGGACAACACAAAAATTGGCAAAATTGTAAACTGTGAGGGTGGGCAGTGTAGAATTTCAAAAGGACATTGACACATTGGTGGTGTGGGCAGATAGATGGCAGATGAAGTTCAATACAGAGAGATATGATGTGATAAACTTTGGTACAAAAAACATGGAGAGACAGTATTAAATAAAGGATACTATTCTTAAGGGTGTGTAGGAGCAGAGAGCCCTGGGTATATATGTATATAAGATAGAGAGAGCTGTTTCTAACGCATAGGCCTGGATTTTTCCTATGGTGGGCAGGCTGGACTGAAGCAGGTGGAGACAGGCACGGAGCTGATCGCCGCCCTTGACTGGCTGCGCGCCACCATTTTACACAGGCGGGCCAATACATGTAAATCTGCAGCCAGTAGCGCTCAGCACTACCTGTGCGGGCGTGGGGAGAAGGCAGAGTGCTTGCGTGCGAAAGAGCGCTTCAATCTCCCTCAGGCACAGAGCTGCCTCAGGCAGACTGAATGGATATGAAAATAACTAGAGAATCGATTTAAATTTTTTTTCAAACATATCCCCTCATATGACTGTCACATGAGTTGGGACATGTTTGTAAAGGTGGGAAATTTTATTTATTTATTTTATAAAAGCTTCAGGAAATCTCATCCCACCCGTGGATGAGGTTTCCTGAAAAATGCAAAGGCCACTTGGGCTTTTCGCCTGTCCACTAACCTTAAGGTGGACAGGCAGCGTTCTTAAGCACTTTAATTAATTTTCTAATGGCCTTTCATAGGCCCTTAACATTTCACCGGGCACACAGCCAACACTGGCACGTGCCTGCTGATCGAAATATCGCATTGGTACGCAATGATATTGGGACATCTGCCCGACATCATCGCATCGGCGTGTCAGGCCCGCCCCCACACGCTGACTGGAAGATTCTGCCCATACAGTATTCTAGGCTTCATTATTAGGGGCATAGGGAACAAGAGCAGAGAGGTTATGATGAACTTATATAAGACACTGGTTAGACCTCAGCTGGAGTAAAGTATACAGTTCTGGATGCCACACTATAGGAAGGATGTGAACGCACTGGAGAGAGTATAGAAGAGGTTTACGAGAATGGCTCCAGGGATGAGACACTTCAGTTATGAGGAAAGATTGGAGAAATTGGGACTGTTTTCCTTGGAGAGGAGAAGGCTGAGAGGAGACTTGATAGAAGTTTTCAAAATCATGAGGGGCCTGGACAGAGTAGATAGGGAGAAACTGTTCTTGCTTGTAAATGGATCAAGAACCAGAGGGCACAGTTTTAAAGTGTTTTGCAAAAGAAGCAAATGCAAGGTAAGAAAAAAACTTTTTCACACAGCGAATAATTAGGGTTTGGAATGCACTGTCTGGGAAGGATGAGGTAGGTTCAATTGAGGCATTCAAGAGGTCATTGGAAGATTATTTGAATAGAAACAATATTCAGGGTTATGGAGAAAAGGCAGGAGATTAGCACTAAGTTAAAATGCTCAGACAGCCAGTGCAGACACGATGGGCTGAATGGCCTCCTTCTACACTGTAACAATTCTGTGATTCTGTGCAAGATGAAAAAGCAATATAACTAAATGTCTACCTGAAATCAGAGAGTGGGAGTAAGTGTTCAAGGGTGTAAATGCGGTAAAATCCTAATAGCATGAAAAAAGATAGGCTCCTTAACAATTTTATTTCAAATGAGCGATCAACGCACACAGCAATAGGATCATTAATGTGGAAAATTAAATTTCAATGGCTGTCCATAAAGATAAAATATTGTCAAAACGATAATTGTTATCTTCTTCTTCAAGGTGTTTACATATTGTATTCTCACCTAATTCCATATTAAGCAGGAAAAGGATCTGAACCTTGGACCCTTAAAGCAAAATGTTTCACTATCATCATGAAAAGCACAATTTGCATTTTGGGAATAGCTGAGTACTCAAACTCATTTGAAACTTTGAATGCAACAAAGTCATTGCTACAACTAAACTCTTCCTGCCCCTCAACAGCAGTCTCATGTTGTCACAGTTTCTGCTCTTATATACTATTTAAACCCACCTGGGTTCATACCATTAAGAGGCTGAAAATTCTTCATAGCCTTCACCTAATCCACTCTATCCATAACTAGGGTGCAAATCTTTTAAACAAGGTCATTTTCTCCCTTCTAGTGCCACCACTGTCAGATTTAGCCCACCCTGACCCCAGATAGAAGTTAAACAGTAGAAGAAAAACAGAAAAGTCCAGAACATTCAAAGCAAGTAAATGTCAGTGTTTATGGTTTCTTGGTTGGAAGCTGAGCTTCCTCAGTTGCTTGACTATTCCGAGGAATTCTGAGAGTGATCGCACAGAGTGTTCATAATCGGAAACATAGTCTATCGGAAACATAGCATAAAACGTAGGAATTTGGTGACAGTGGAAAGTTGCTGCAGAGAGGGAAGGGTGCAATTGGCCTCTGATACTTGTGGTTCATGTAAACTTCAGGCAATAGCTATTTAAAATGTTAGTGCTGCGTGCAGGGTACTGAGTACAAAGAAAAAAAAACTTACAAACTAAAAGGTTGTTATAAATAATATAGACCAAGATATGGCACAACAGGTTGTACATCAGGACTGCAGTATGTGGACATTTACAGACGGAGAGACTGTCCCAAACAAACGCATCTACAATTGATGTCTCTGTCTCAAATCTCTCCAACTCAGTCATGAGCTGGAGTGTGAGCTTACACATGAAGGGAAGAAGCGCCTGAACAGGTTACTCTAGGCCTCATAGAGAAGTACAGGTTCAGAACAAAAACAATGAGACCAATAGTGTACAGACTAAGGGGAATGCATATGAACGAGAGAACGAGGATCTGCAAAAATGAATCCTATTCAACAGGTACTATGTACTTGTTACTTGTGAGGTAAGGGTAACAACTGTTGAAAAGACAGTCAGAATGCTGACCATGGCACCTTGGAGCATGAGGGTGTCCAAAGGGGGGAGGAGGAGGAAGGAAAACATAATAAGGGAGTCAATAATTAGGGAGGACAGACAGGAAGCATAGTGTCCTGCAGGGTATGTTGTGCCTGCCTGGTGCCAGGATGAAGGACATCTCAGCCAAGTTTTAAAGGATATTGGAAGAGATGGGGAGGATCCGGTCTCTCTGGTATAAGTTGGGACCAACAACAAAGGGAAGAGTAGGCAGGAGGTCCTGTTTGGAGAATACCAGGAACAAGGGCCTGAATTAAAGATCAAGACTTCATGGGTTACAATCTCTGGATTATTATTCAAGCCACATGCAAATTGGCGCAGTGATAAGGACATTAGATGAATATGTGGTTGAAGGAGTGGTGTAGGAAAGAGAGGGTCCATTACATAGGACACTGGCACCAATACTGGGACAAAAAGCAACTGTACCACTGGGACGAGTCCACCTGGAATGACTGGGACAAGGGTCCTAGCAGAAAGAATGAGTGGGCTAGACACAAGCAGCTCAACTTTTGTCTCCTGACTTGGAGCAAACCCAAGTCGGAAAGGCTAAAGCAGAGACATGCAAAGCCGAATGAGAGGCTTGAAGAACCAAATTTCCCTGACGATTCCCTCCACTCACCACTTTTATCAAGTCGGGAATTGTGGTGAGTCACAACCTGACACTCACTTAAAGTGGCAGCGGGTTCACAATTTAAATCCCTGCTGGAAATTCAAATTTCCATGCCTTGGGCATTTTTGTCTAGGTGGGTAAGTTCCTGCAGCCTGTGGGGACCACACCAGGTAAGTCAGTTCATTAACGTTGGTGGAAGCCTGCTGTGGAGTTGGGAACCTTTTGACAGGTAGGTTTAAAAGCTCTTGCCAATGCACCCTCATATCCCCCTTGCCCTTCATATCCCCACTGCCCCTTCCATACCCCTACAATTAGCCCAGGCCCTTTCCATGCCCCCATGCATCCTCCATACCCACTCTTCTAGTATCCACTTTGGATAGATCCAATAAGCCATTGACAAGTCTTTGAAATGCTCCTGAAACTGACGCAATAAGCAAAAGGGCTTTGGAAATCTTCTTTAAAATAAGCTGCTCATTTTCAAACCTCAGGAAAGTGTCAATCAACCACAACTATTCATTGTACCAATGACAAAAGCTTTTATCCGTTTTGCATCTCTTCATCTTGTCCAAATAAACAAACCAGCATTGATAATCACATCAAAGAGTACCTTATTAAAAGGTAAAGACATCCATTACATAATGCTAGCACTCCTCTTCAAGCTGTGCAAACAGACCCTTTGGTGAACTGAGTCCATTAGTCATTCTCGGAGCTCAGCTAAACATTCATAATGAGGCCATCTCACAACTGTATCCACTGAGGCAGTTTGAACAGGTAGCTTGACATCTGTGTTTCCATAGAACAGTAAAGAAGAAAATAATGGCATTAAAGAGTGTCAAGCCCCAAAGGCCAGATACGCTTTATCCCAAGATTGTAAAAGAAGTAGGTGAGAACATTTCAGATACCCTAAGTTATTTCTTTTGGGAACTTTTCTTTAGATCAGAAAATTGTGCATGTCACTCTGCTATTCAGGAAAGGTGAGAAATGGAAAACAGGGAATTATAGATCAGTTAACCTAGCATTTGTTGTCAGGGAATTATTAGAGTCTATAATTAAGGTTAGAGTGACTGCACACCTGGAATATTTTCAGCTGATCACAGACAACCAACGTGGATTTGTATAGGTTAGATAATGCCTGACAAATCTGATTGATTTTTTTGAAGAGGTGACTAAAGCAGTGGACAAAGTAATGTCTATAGATGTCATCATATAGACTTGTAGAAGACTTTTAGCAAAGTATCTCATAAGGGGCATATAATTAAATTCTAGAAGGCATTTAAAAAAGTATCTCAGAAGGGACAGTTAGCTGAAGCTTGTAGAATTGAAGGCCAATTATTCATTTGGTTAGAAATTGGCTGAGTTGCAGGAGGCAGTAAGGATAATGGGCAGGTACTCTGATTGGTAGGATATGACCAGCGGCATCCCACAAGGATCTGTACTGGAGCCTCAACTATTCACCGTGTTACCAAGTTTATCAATGGCACAAAGATAGGAGGCATTTTAAGCTGTGTAGATGGAAGCGTAAAATTCCAAAGAGATATTGATAAATTAATTGAATGGGCAGACTATAGCAAACTGATTTCAATGTAGGCCAATGTGAAGTTATCCACTTTGGACCTAAAAAGGATGGAACAGAGTACCTTCTAGCTGGTGAAAAACTAGAAACAATGGAGATCCAAAAGAACTAGGGGGTCCAGGTACATATATCATCAAAATATAATGAACAGGTATGGAAAATAATCAAAAAGGCTAATGGAATGCTGGCCTTTATATCTAGACACCTACAATACAAGGGGGAAGCAGTCATTCTACAGCTACACAGAACCTTGATTAGGGGACACCAGGAGTACTGTGAGTAGTTCTGGGCATCACAACTTAATAAAGAGGGCCCTGAGCCCTCATTTGCCAGCAGCGAGACTGGCTTAATCTTCCACGAGGTAGCCCAATCAGAGGGCCAGCAGCTGTGGAGCTTCAGCAGCCCCACTAGAAGATGTGGCCACTGCTGAGGCAGGTCAGGGACCACAAGAGCACTTCATCATGGAGGCGTCCTTGCTGGCCTGCACAAGAGTGAAATAGTGAAGAAATAAACAAGATCTTGGCCAGCAGATGGCCCAAAGGGCTGGAAGGGAGACCGCTCTGCTTGGCCTTGGAGGGAGTGCAGCGTAGATTTGCCAGAATGGCAAACTCCAAGGGCTAAATTAAGTGGAGATTACACAAACTAGGATTGTATTCCTTCGAATTTATAAGGTTAAATGGTGACTTAATTCAAGTTTTCAATATATTAAGGGGAACAGATAGAGTAGATAGAGGGAAACTATTTCCATTGGTTGAGGAATAAAATTAGAGCCAGACATTTCAGAGCCAGAAATTCGGAAACTCACACGAACAAACGAACACACAAAAGATAGTAGAAGTTTGGAAATCACTTCTGCAAATGGCAACTGATGCTAAATTGACGGTTAATTTTAAATCTAAGATTGCTAGATTGTTATTAACCAAAGGCATTAAAGGGATATGGGACAAAGGCAGGGATATAGAGTTATGTTGCAGATCAGTCATGATCTCATTAAATGACGAAACAGGTTTGAGGAGCTAAATGGCCTATTCTTGCTCCTATGGTGGAAATGGTGGTGGTGGCATGGTGATATTGCCACTGGATTGGTAATCTAGTAAACCTGGGTAATGTTCTGGGGACAAAACATAAACAGAATTACCTGGAAAAACTCAGCAGGTCTGGCAGCATTGGCGGAGAAGAAAAGAGTTGACGTTTCGAGTCCTCATGACCCTTCGACAGAACTTGTCGAAGTTCTGTCGAAGGGTCATGAGGACTCGAAACGTCAACTCTTTTCTTCTCCGCCGATGCTGCCAGACCTGCTGAGTTTTTCCAGGTAATTCTGTTTTTGTTTTGGATTTTCAGCATCCGCAGTTTTTTTGTTTTTAATGTTCTGGGGACCTGGGTTCAAATCCTACCATGGCAGATGGTGGAATTGAAATTCAAAAAAATCTGGAATTAAAAATTGATCACCATTGAAAAAAGCCATTGCTGATTGTTAGTAAAACCCATCTGGTTCATCAATGCCCTTTAGAGAGGGAAATCTGCTATATGTGACTACAGACACATAGCAACGTGGTTGACTCTGAAGTGGCCTTGCAAGCCACTTGCTTCTCATGGGCAAATGGGGGGGGTGGATGGGCAATAAATGCTGGCTTAGCCAGTGACACCCACTTCCTGTGAACAAATAAAATGTCCAAACATTAAATTCACTTCAAGAGTAATTAACTGATGTTGAAACAAGCGTGAACGTTGTGATAAAAATACACATTTATTCCTCCTTTTCTTTCCCAAAGCACTATTAAGACAAGAAGCTAGATTGAAAAATTGATTTTTAAAAAATGCTAAGCAGTCTCTTGTCCACAATTCTTAAAGAGTGAACATTAAACTTGTGGTTGCAAATCATCATTGTTAAACTGAATAATAATAGTTGTTCAGATGGTGAGAACATACTTCGCAAGTTTGCTCAGCGCTGCAAGCCTCTACATTCACTGGACAGTAGAGAAAGCATTTTAAGGCTATACTTACTGATAGGCAACTCGAAGCTGTTTGGCATGGAAACAAACAGAAGGCATTTCTGATAGGCCAGCCAGGTCAGTATTTAATACCATAGACAGAGTGGCCGGCTTTGAAATATCGAGCAGCAAGAATAGTGGTTGCTTTGGAAACAACATCAAAACAATGGCTGTAACCAGGAAATAAATTGCTCTTATGCAGAGTCAGATTCCATGGGTTGGATTTTCCTGTGGGCTTTGGGATCACGGCGTTGGGACAAAAAGGGGTTCTAAGCTCACATGTGCCGGCAGCGGGACTGACTCAAGCTTCAATGAGGCAGCCCAATCAGACGATGAGCAGCTTTGGAGCTTCAGCAGCTCTAGATGATGATGTTGGCGCTGCTGATGCAGATCAGTAAAACAACTAGGATGCCTCATCATGAAGGCGTCCTCATTGGCCTGCATAGCAGTGAAGAAATAAACATGACCTTGGCCAACAGGTCCATAGAGCTGGACTGGGCTTGGCAAAGATTACGGCCTCTCATGCTCGCAGCCCTGTCAATAGAGCCTCTAGCTCCGTTGGCCACCCAGACTTTCGTAAAGAGGCCAACTCCATTGAACTAGGAGCCTAAGTATGCA
Source organism: Carcharodon carcharias (assembly GCF_017639515.1). Classification (NCBI taxonomy): domain Eukaryota; kingdom Metazoa; phylum Chordata; class Chondrichthyes; order Lamniformes; family Lamnidae; genus Carcharodon; species Carcharodon carcharias. The sequence goes on along the minus strand of NC_054472.1, from coordinate 119,389,616 downwards.
GCTGAGGAGCCTTCGTTACCAACTAAACACTGGCAAAGCTGCAAAACCAACCCTAATTGGGGCCTTAACCAGCATAACTGGCTGCCCACCTCCAGGCAGTGGCCCTGAAAGCAAAGGAAATGGCAGCCCCCAAATTTAGTGATGACTGGAGCGCCGTGTGGATACAGTGGAAGGCCGCCATGATGTCCTCTGCCCCCACTCTGGCCACAGAAGGTCCACCAGAGTCACCAATCCAGCAGTCAACGTCACCAGAGCACAGAGGAGGTCAGCCATCTAGTGCAGGAAGAGGATGAATGCTCTCATCCGTTCCACCAGGTTAAGTCAACCACCTTGTCACTCTCAACTCACAAACCCATCACACATCCACAGAGATCTCACACCTCAAGGGACAGCAACAACACTAATTCTCACACACACCCTCAGTTCTCCATCAGGCTCATATCCTCTGGAGCTTGCGTCCTCATCCAGCTCACAAACATTCCATGCGGTGCCATGCATTCTGCTCACACTCTCTCCATCTGTTTTCGTGCAGGAAAAGCTGGCTCACAACAGCAGGGAGAGGACCCAGACCAGGGTGGAGTGGCCCACATTAGACCCCTTGCTCACTTTGAGGAGCATGCCATCGTGCTGACTGGTGAGGACGTGAACAGTGCCTATGGTGACAGTGAGGCCAGTGAACGCCCACATGAGCATCCTGCACCACAACATCCCTCTCTTAATGCAACTGTGAGTGCTCTCTCTCCTGCTTTTAACTGTGCTGCCATACATTAATCATTTGGTTTACCGGGAGCTCTGTCAAGTGACTGATGCCCTCAGCCAGCCAGCCCTCAACTCGGGCAACCAAAGGGAGGAGGAGTGGCAGCTGGACACCCCTGGGTCATCCACTCAACAATCTCAGAGGCTGTTCTCTCCCTCCGAGTCCCCTTTGCCTGTGACCCCCTCAGCTCTGTCACCGCAGAGGGAGCAGCTGGCCCACAGGAGGACAGTCAAAGCAAACCGGGGCCCTCACAGCCTCACCTCTCCAGGGCATGCACACCGAAGTTATCAGAGGCAAAAGGACCAACCATTGCACAGGCTGGCTCCACCCCTGCTGTGGATGTCAGGGCAGCACCTAGAAGAAATGGTAGGCCTAGAAAAGTTAAGAAATGCTGATCACAAGTGGTTGCACGGGTGAATGCATTTTGTCACTTTATAATCGGAAAATATATTCACTCTCACTGAATAATGTGTAATGTTGTCTTTCAGCTTCATTTACAGGCTTCATGAGCCCTTCCCCTGCCCCCCCCTCCCCCGCCCACTAGCTGTTTAGCTGCACGCAACCAGACCATGAGTTATTCTGGAGGGAGAAGTGTGTGTGTGACAGGGCCTTTCAGAGCCTCATGCAAGCAAAGTCCCACATGGAGCCTTCATCCATCACACTCATCTTACTGTCCCAAATTTTCAATGCTGCCTGCTGGGGTTCTCTTTCAGTCGTCCATCTGAGCTGACCTCCATCTCCGCCGACCTGCATCTCCACCCATGCACTGATCACCCTACCATGGAGCACATGCCCGTCCAACATGTGGCTCTGATCACTTTCAATTTAGACAGCGATGGTAGTCTTTACATTTTTTATCAACTCCCAAATCCATTCCTCTCCCACAGTAACATATGTCCCTTCCCCACCACTGCTGGCCCCCCCGGCATCACCTTCCACCTCCACACCATCACCTACCAACCAAAACCCTTTCCTTTCCAGGATGTCCAGGTGAATGTGCACGTTCCCTACCTTCCTGAGAATCACACCCCCATCCACATTGACCTCCCTGACCTGCTCCTTCCCACACCCAGGGTCCGTGTCTGTCTCCGAGTCCCCAACAGTCACCCTCGCCATCCTTTCTACTGCTACCATTGCACCCCCACCCTTCCACCTTTCCAACTCAGTCTGCCCCCTCTCATACTCACCCCCTCCTATCACACTCACCGTCAGTTCACTCCCCAAGGGGCAGTCATTGACCCCACAGACCCCTCCCTTGAACGTTCACCTGGACATCATCCCCACTTACTCCATCCTCCACTCTTGCTCCCTCCTCCACCCTTACTCATTCCCCCCTCCAACCTCCTTCCTCCCCCGGACTCCTTCCACCCCTGATCTCCTTCCTCCCTTCAGACTCCTTCCACCCCTGAACTCCTTCCTTCCCTGGACACCTTCTCCCCCTAGACTTCTTCGCCACTTTGAACTCCTTCCCCCTCCAAACTTCTTCCCCACTCCGAATTCCTTCCCTTGCACCTTCCTCCGTCCTTACACCCACCTGCCCACTTGCTGCATTTTCCCCATACTCCCTCCTTCCCACCAACCTCACCCCCCCACTACACCTTCCTCTTCCAGTCAAACCCAGACCTTCCTCTCCCAACCCCCCTCGCCCCTCGGTATATCTTTCTCTCCCCCTTGCTGATCATCCATAGCAGCCCATGGCCAAGACCTTGATGTACCAAAGCAGACCCAAGACATCAACACAGACCTCCCACCTTCCGTGAACTGCTTCGCGGCAGAGCCATGACCATGAGAGCCCACCCAGCATGCGACGCACATGCTCCTCCAGGGTCTGGTAGCTGTAGGGCTCCAGCAGCTTCTGCTCCTTGGATATCCGTGATCTGAGCAAGACCCTAACATTATTGCCTGACTTCTGAACATCAGACTTTTCCAGACATGTTCTGGGCTGGTACGTTTACCAGCTGGTGTAACGGTAAATCTTGCTTGGCAGGATAATTCCACTTGGGCTTTACTTTGCATCCTATTAGCGGGATGCACAGCGGGTTCACGCCGGCCTCCAGTGTGAAACCAATTTTTGGCCTTTGCACCAAATTGTCCCCCCTCGCATGCCATAATGCCCGATGCCAATGGGCCCAGAAAACTCCGATCTCAGTCTCAAGTGGATTCATAGAAAACAAATATCTTTCATCTTTCATCATTGTGGACTATCAAATCAGTTTAAATAATCTTCAGTATGCCAATATGACAATAATATACAATTTTGTGGCTGCAAATTCACAAAATATATTATGCTTTTTGATATTTAACTTCAGTTTCTCTTCATTTAAACTAAAGTACAGCATGCTTATATTGGCATTGAAAATACAACGCTCCACCATCTGTGAAGCCTTTACTCACTTCGGACAGGTATAATAATTAGCTGCAAACCCATCAGGTTTTGTTGGGGGTGGTACTGACTAGCAGAGGTTTTCCGGTTGTTCCCATTCTCATAACCTTAGCTGCAAAATTCACTATATGTAGCTGCCACACAGGAGGAAAATCTAGCTTGTCTGTGGTTCTCTTTATGAAAAAAGAATAGCCTTCCAACTCCCACTGTTTACCTCATAAATTAAGAATTATGAACTGGACAATGGTATTGAAAGAGTGGTGAGGTTTTGAAAAGTACAACACGAAGAAAATTTTAGAAAACAAAGAGCTAAATGAAAGTAAAAATAGGGAAGTGGCATTATGTTCCGTTGTGCTGCAATTGGTTACACTAGAACACAAATACAGAGCCAAAATTTTTCCACAGCTTGATACAAATTGTTTTGTCATGAGCAGAATGTGGGACCCAGGAATTCCTCACGACAGGCAGGCTAAGATGGACTTCACTTAACCTCAACTCAACTCCAAGCTCAAGCTGCTTTTATGCAGACAGGCATTGGCAGAGAACCAGGATCAGGTGACCTGCCCTCCTGCCAAGGATATGGTTCGTGGCTCATGGAGAAAATGCAAAATAACTTATTAAACAAAGGAGAAAGCAACATAATCAAAGAAAATGAAATGGCAGGCTGACCTGTAAGAAAGATGCAGGAGAAGAACAGGTGACAGCTCTGAAGAATAGCAAAACACAGTGATTGGCACAATTTTTAGCCTGACATAAGCTAACACCCCACATGAAAAAAATCCAACTAAAAGCAATCGTGCATAACCATATCCAAACAATGCATCCCTGTTGTTGATCACCACCCTTTAGACATTCATCAGACTGAACGAAGAACATTTCATGGTTTTGTGTGATTAGAGTCTATAATAGTAGGTGCCATATTTGCAACATTTTAAAAACAACGGTGTCGTATCAAACACCACATGACATTGCAACAATCATTACGTTGCCCTGTAATTAGTAATCTGAAAAATGAGTAAAGTCTCTACCCCAGTCTCCAATTCGCTTCCTGCCCCGTACTTAATGAGAAATGTTGATAGAGGCACTGCTTGAAATCATTTAAAATGCAGTTGAAAATAGAGGAAAGAATCAAATGCACAGGCAGAATGCTACAGTAGTTTAAATGTTGAAAAAATTAAGAATGGTACTTCTGTAACACTTGGAGGAGATCTGCAAAAACAAATCACAAGTTTATCTAAAATTGTGTGGATACATGCAAGACCACTCAGGTTTGCTAGACCAAGAAAACTTTTTATGTAAATGCCAATATAATGACACAATTGGCTCAATATAAAATACTTTTTCTTTCTTTTCCTGCCAAATTTCATTGCCCAAACTAAAGAAAACAATGGTTCATTTGAAGCTTAGTGAACTGGGAATGTGTGGAGAAATAAAATGAGTACCAGTTGCAATGTTTCTGCTGCACCCACCCCACTCCAAAAATGCAACTCATGCATCAATAAGCACTGGAAATATCAACCTTCCTGATGGCAAATTAATCTTGCATGTTGAGTCCAATTGAAGAAACATGCCCACGTCTTCTCAATGGATTAATCCAAGCAAAAAAAAAATCAACATTTTCACAGACTTCTGACTTTTGTGAACATTTAAAAACAAACCCTTTGACTTTTTGATTGAAAAAATACTGATATTTAACGTTACTGATGGATTATCAACCAAGGATTATATAATATAATATAATTAGATTATATGATGGTAATGTTAACAGCATGAGAAGTCTATTTTTATTGTACCCTATGAATACAAAACTAAGTAATATATCTTCAAGATAACTTCTTAAAGTTAAATTGTAATAAAGTTCATTTTAAACAAGGAACTTCCTTCAATATGACTAGGCTTTCCACTGCATCAACAACAATGCATTTCACTAAACTAAATCAAGTCACAACAGTTGTATGAGGTCTTGTCTTCAATGTACTAGCAGTGATATCAAGGAGTGCATTTTGCTCCCAGAAAATTCCTGACTCCACAATCCCAACTCAGGAGAAAGTGCCCCGAATGGTCTGATTTTTGCACGGAGGGTGGATGGGAAGTGGGTGTGAACTGGAATCAGACCTGCGCTCCTGGAAAGCGTTCGAAGGCAACTACAGGGGCTGTCGGGTGCCGAGGACGGCTGGTTAAAAGACCTGCCTGGGTGCTCCGGGCCTTCATTCCAATTGGAAAAAACCCACAAAACCAGAAACATCCCTCAAGCCCTCAACCCTCACACCTCCAAACACTTCACATGTCCCATCCATGCCAACTCATGCCACCTCGTGCTCCCCACTCAGCCCCCATGGCCCCTCATACCCTCCATGCCAACTTATGCTCTTCTACCCACCCTCTCATGGCCCCTCATACCTTCTATACCACCTCATACCCCACACACCCTCCATGGACTCTCACATCCTTCATGCCAACCTATGCCCCTCTACCCACCCTCTAATGCTCTTTATAGCTCCCATGCCAACTTAATACCAACCCATGACATCCCCCACCCACCTTCCATGGCCTTTTATAGCGTCAATGCTGAGTGCCAACTCATGCAAAGCCATGGCCCCCACCCACCACCCTTTACCCTTACATCCACCATGCTAATTCATCCAGTATCCATCACAGGCAGACCTCTGGAGCCATGGTGGGATGAAAAAAAAAAGTTCTCAGTATATATTTCGGATTTCATTATTTTTTTAAAAACCACTCTCATTCATAAAAATCCAATCAATGCATTTAAATTCCTTCAAGCAATTAATCCTTTATAAAAACAAGCAATTCCTTCAAGTACTTAATCCCATATAAAATTGTATTTATAACCCCACTTTAAAGACAGCTAACTTATTTGAGTCACTTGGAGCTATCGATCAAACTGTGAACTTACAGCCCACCCCCACTGTGATAATGATAGGTTGTGCAAGCAGTCAAGTAGCACTAATCCTATAAGGATAGGCCTCAGGCTTATGTCAATAGACAGCAAGTGAAATTGCAAGCAGAGTCACAGTAGGTTGTTTTCTTTTTTACTGACAGGGCTTAGGGATTTAAATGACTTGACAGCTTGACCTTATCCACTTTTTATGCATAGTCATGTTTGTTCTTAACAATCCCAAAGGGCAACTTATCACTCCCAAAGGGGCACCTTACTTCTCCAAAAGGGCATCTGACCTCTCCCAAAGGGGATTATTACCTCTCCAAAAGGTAAAGTAAATTACCTTTCCAAATAAGTCTGGCAGCTTTAGGTCTAAAAGTCTAGAGCCCACGAGTCATGTTTGGACATCCCAGTAACAAAAATTGCTTTGGTTTGAAGGCAGCTGCACTTTTACATGGCTTTGTGAAAACTCAGGCCCAATCAATATATTAATATAGACACAAAATAGTTTCAAACAGAAACAGTTCTGCTTTTTTAGCTTATCTATGCTTTAGAATACACCAAATTCATATTGTGAGGTGGATTCCAGTGTTAAGAACAATACAACACCTGCACATACAAATGTGGTTAAAAGTTTGGAACAGAGTTGTTATGTTTTGAACATGGACCATCCCAATTCCTGGGAAAAGTTTGTGCAGACCAACAATATGAAATTTATGCTATTACCTTGTGCAGATGGGAAAAGCATTCAGCAGAGCTTGAAGTGACACTATGCCTCTCCAAAGATAGCAGCATTATATAATATTGACCACAGCTCTGCCACAGCAACAGTGCAATAATATAAGTGCTGCAAAAGACTTACAAGGTTATCGACAATTTCAAGTAGCCATTGACAATTATATATTTAACAGTGCTTTTAATATATAAAATGGAAATGTAGCTTAGGGGTGCACTAATATACCAATCCTGGAGTGATTTTTTTTAATTCATTCACGGGATGTGGGCTTCGCTGGCTAGGCCAGCATTTATTGCCTATCCCTAATTACACTTGAGAAGGTAGTAGTGAGCTACCTTCTTGAACTTCTGCAGTCCATGTGGCGTAGGTACATCCACAGTGCTGTTAGGGAGGGAAAATGATACATGCACACCTATTGTTCTCCTCATGTGTATTGCTAATCTCAAGTCAAGCTATCTGAGGGAAGCTCCTTGGAGGCTAGTACTTCAATATCAGAAAACATGTTTTTTGATTATCAAGAAAGTCAGTCCAAACTGCTTACTTACCAATTTTTGTATTTCTGGTTAAGCAGCTTTGCCTCACTTAGGTCAACAAGTAAGCTGCCTGTTCCTTTGCAATGGTTAATGATGATACAGAGAAGGAAGTAGAAAAAGAAACGTGAAGTAAAATTATTGTAAGGCAATACACTTAGCTTAACATCTAAATATATGTATTATGACAGCTATAATTAATCTTATATAAGCAAACTAATAAACACATGGTGCCATTATCATTGTATTTAGTATTTCAGTTTAAAAGATTAGTTCAATTATTTCCAATAAATATTTAAAACTAGATCTGACAATACCTCATTTACAATAAAAAGGATAAAAATCATGAAAGAAAATCTTAACTGTTTCAATTTTAATTTGGCCAACCTGGAAGTACATCACCCTTTTTAAGAGTTTTCAAGACATGGGGCAGGATCTTGAGGTCAGCGAGTCGGGGGGGGGGGGGGGGGGGGGGGGGGGGGGGGGGGCATGGGGGGGGCGGGTCCGCTTGCCAATATGTAAAATGATGCAGGATGATGTTGGGTGGAACTCCCGACGTCGTCCGGCGTCATTTCCATTTTCAGGTCGGCGGGAGCACAGCCGAATCAGCTGTGCGTCTGCCGACCTGTCAACAGCCTATTGAGGCCTTTAACAAACTCATTATCTTTATCATTATCAACCTTAAGGTTGGGGGCAAACCGGGAGCCCTGGCGTGCTTCAGAAAAAGCATGAAACCTCATCCAAAGGCGGGATGAGGTTTCATGAGGGTTTTTAAAAATTTAATAAATGTTTGATTTAAAGCGATGGACATGTCCCAACTCATGTGATGGTGTCACATGAGGGGGGCATGTCAGGGAAATTTTGTTTGTGCACCTTTACCATTTTTACATTTGGAGCTGATCTCCCTGAGGCAGTACTTAGCCTCAGGGAGGTGAGGGAATCGTCTGAGGGAATCCAGCCCCCCGCCCGCACAGGGGGCGCATAGTGCTTCCTAGCGGATGTCATGCTGGGCAGGCCTTAATTGGCCTGTCCACAGAAAATGTCAGCATGCCCCCAGTTGGGGGCGCCGATCGAAGGTGCGCCTGCTCGCACCCACTCCTGCACTTCACCCCCCAATGGGGGGAAAATTCTTCCTGTGGAAAAGATAATCAAGTGGCAATTCACTACCACCGATTTTGCATTTTCTCTGAATAATTCCATCCCAAGCCGCTGAGAAACCTTTAGATAAGTTTTTATTTCCCTTATATGTAGTACACGTTGCCTTCCCTCAGAGGCAGCGTAGGCGCAGGACTGCATAGCCAAAGCTTAGAATGATCTCCAAGTGGGTGCAGGAACCCTGCTGGAGCTTAATCAGCTAAATAATAGAGTGCCAGCACAGGGCACTGTGAAGCTGTCCACTACTTTTCTAGCCAGGATCACCCTGGTTGCTGGGGCATTGGCTTGCAGGATTATCTAGAGCTGACTGGAAAGAATCATAGGCTCAAAGACCTATCTCCCTAGGATCAATAGGTGTGCCAGGCATCTAATCAATTATCAACAATACCCTGGACTACTGCTGTCATGGTTCACCAATCAGATTACTCAGTATGCCACAAGGCTTAGCTCTGAACTTCCATCAACAGTCATACGGTATTGGAGCCACATTGACCCTACAGCAGAAACCTCACTTAATTACCAAAGAGACTCACTTCCTCCAGCCTCGCTGCCCACAAAAGGGACAATCACTAGTTAAGACATTAAGGTTCGGATTTTTATGCCTCTGTCAGTGTTGGGGCAGAGATGGAAGGGCTTTAAAAATGGCACCTGGGATCCAATTCCAGGATTCCTCCTCCCATGCCCGTTTCTGGAGAGTCCGGGTAGCAAGCCCACATGTAGCACTTCCAACCTTGCCAGCTCAATTGCAAGGGTGGGAATTTGAGAACCCCCATCAACAGCCCCCCAAATTTTGATGGAGTCAAAGTAAAATAAGTGACAGTCATATGCTGGTTCAAGGCAATGCCTTGACCAGAGTCAAGCTAACTAGTTTAAATTTCAAACAATGCTTGGCAGTTAATTGCCTGTCGCCATCAACTGGTGCATTCTCCATGACAATGCCTCTACCAATTAAAGTCCACTTGCCAACCAATTGGCACTCTCTTTGCATACAGTATAAATTCATTGTTTTCCCTTACATTGATATTGTTGCGAATTGTTCTGATGAGTGCAAAAGCTTCAAGTAAATGTCTCTTTTTTTAGCAATACTCAAGTTCTATACTACCAAACAACTATTTGTACACTTGACAAGCATGGGTTTGAGCTGTCAGTCGGTAAACTGCAGATACCAAGATCTCCTCACATCAGCATTAGATGCAGCATAGCCAACCATGAAATGTGAGTATATTGCCACTGTCCAGCTGACCATAGCATTAACACACACCTTACCCTATAAAATGGTTGCCCCACCAGTTGAAAGTGTAGAGCTTCAACTGTAGCTGCTTGCTTCTCTGTTAGCAAATTGTGGCCTACATCAACTTTTAAGTGCCTCTTCTCAGTTCCAGCCTCCCTGTAATGCCTTCTAGAAGCTGCTGTCCCAAGTCTCAGAGTTTCCTCAACCACAATACAATATTTATCTTCAGTGTGATTAAAGGATCTAAACATAGCAACCACTTTAATATTCTAAATGTCCAAGTTCAGTGCCTCGTACCAAACCTATTTCTACATCTGGACCCTCCTGAGGGATTTTGGCAAAGAGCCATGCACACTGAAAGGCTGCCTTCCTCTCTAGAATACTAGTGACATGCCAGTGTAGTCCAGAGCCATTCCTCACTATTTTGAAGTAGCTTGTATTGGCTGATTTATTGGTGCCACACGCCACAGATGAGACCAGCAACTGTAATTTTTATCACCAAGTTATGTCTACTAAGAGCTTTAACAGAATTGTTGGAAAAAAATTTAATTTACACAAACATTATACCTAAGCACCACAATATATTGCATCTTCTTTACAAGTTCAATGAAATGATATGGAGGAGATGGGGTACAGTACCGATGACATGGAAACATTTTGTATCGTTTCAATGCTGTGTTAATTCAGCACATATTATCCTAATCAAGCATCAGTTGTTCTTACACCCGCCTAATAAAAGCTTCCACAGCAGGCGATCCAAAATAAACGAATGGCTTAATGGGAAACAGATTTTAGGCTCAATACCTACCTTTCCTGTGATATCAACAAAGAGAGAAAATAAGGTCAGGTCATGGCAGCAGTTTGTTGGGTAAAATAGGTAAAGTATCACACTTTAAAAACAAGAAAGCAGCCTCTCTGTGTTGCTACCCTGTTTAGGGCCACCGTGTTCAATGTTCATTCTCGTCTTTCCAATTGGGTTTATCTGTGTACATTCATACTGTTTTTCTTTTTGGATCCTTTAGGTCAGATTCCAGGAGCACCTGTTATGTATTAAATCCTGCTCCAATATGCCAGTGGCAGAATCAGCATTTGTGTAAAGTTAGGCTCCAGTTCTATCCTTCATCATTTAGCTATGTGACATAGGGTGGAATCGTCCTAGGTTTGCACTAAGTATGGTCACGGGCAGGAAAAAGAATGTTTTACCCGCCAGCCATAATGGCAGCATTTTATGCCATATTGTCCCACTCCCGCCTCATTAATCATGCATTCCCAGGAAACATTTCGTTCCGCTGGTGGGTGGCCTCAGATTCGCCTGCCAAGCCGTCACCTTGCCGCTTCCTCACGCCGGGTGCCATATGTAAAATGCAGTCTCGCGCACACCTCTCAGTGCTTCCAGTCCAGAATTGCTGCACAGAAGGCATGGCTCTGAAAGGCAAGAAGGCTGCAATCCCCCGATTCAGTGATGCATCCTTGGAATGCCTTCTGGACACCGTTGGAGACCACCGTGATGTCCTCTACACCCATTCTGGTCACAGAAGGCACATCAGTGTCACCACTCCAGCTTGGGAGGCGGTGACAAAGTTTGTCAGTGACAACACTGCACAGAAGAGGTCAGGATGAATGATCTCACCCGTGCCACCAGGATAAGGCAACCATCTCATCACTCTACACTCACACACTCGCAAGGCCATCACACATTCACTGGCATCACACATTCACTGGCACCTCACTCACTGCCAGCTCAAGGTTCATCACCACTCACTCTCTCACACAAACCTTCACATCTGGCCTCATCTCCTCTTGAAACTGCCTCCTCAGTCCTCACCCTCTTGGGGGCCACTTGCACAGGTCAACATGCGTCCCCATACAAATCCTGGGAAACGCCCCTTCCCCCAGTAGTGCCCAGGCCCTGCAGCCTCTTCCCTTGCCTGAGGCTGCTTCTCCCCCTTGCCTAAGCAAGCCATAGCCCTGAAAAGCCACCCCCATCTTAAGGTTGGTCTTATTAAGTAGGGACCTGCCTGTAAGGCCCCCTAAAAGTGATGTGGTGCTGCCTGCGAAGCCTGGCACTGATGTCCACGAGTGCTATCCGAAGTAAGGTAAGCAAACAAACCTCCAAGTCCTGAGTGAAGTGCAACTTGCCAATTGCACATCGCCTATGTTCAGTTGTGAAACACATCAGCGTGTAATCACACTGATGTGCTTGGATGATCGAGCGTGGGGAGATGATTCCAGTGGACTGGGCTTACAATGATATGCAGATGTATTACAATGAAGTTCCTGATGTGCAGCAGAGGGATATGCGACCCACCATAATCGGGCGGAGCAGATGAGTGCAAACTGGTTTAACGGCAGCATGAAACTGATTGTTGACCTTCCCGCCATATTCTCTGCTCATGCCTGCCATGATGCCGACACCAGTGGGCACAGAAGATTCTGTCCATAGAACATCAACCACTTCTCTTCCTTCCTCACTCCACCCCTTTTCTCAGGCCTCTATCAACGGTGCCGTGTAATTGTCCACTAAAATTTCAGCCAAAGTCCCTCCTTCCCAAATCACTGGCCATCATTAGAGTCACAAAAATTAGGTCAAGTTCACACAATCTTTGCAATGCTGTAAATAAGATTAACGTCTCTCCGCACAAATACCTATGGGCCAGAAACTTACCTGTGTCGGGCAGGTTAGGCAGGAGTGGGCGGGGGCGGGGCTGATTGCCACCTGCGATCGGCTGCACACCACCATTTAATGTGGGCGGGCCAATTAAGGCCCACCCAGCGTGACACACGGTCGGTAGCGCTCAGCGTACGAAAGAGCACAGAAATCCCCCTGAGGCACGGAGCTGCACAGAGATTAAGTTGTTAGTACAAATTTTTAATAAATGATCTGAAAACTTATTTAAACACGTCCCCTCATGTGACAGTGTCACTTGAGCTGGGACATATGTGTGCATCTTGCAAAGTTTATTAAATTTTTAAAAGAAACTTTCATGAGACCTCATCCCGCCCGTGGATGAGGTTTCCTGGAAAATGTGAAGGCCGCTTGCGCTCTTGCCTACGTGCCAACCTTAAGGTTGGACAGGCAGCCCTGTTAATCAGCTTAATTGGTTTCCTAATGGCCTTAATAGGCCTTTGACAGTTTGGCAGGCGCGCAGCCGTCTCCAGCGCGTGTCCACCAAACGAAATATCTAAATAACATGCGATGACGTCAGGATACACGCCTGACATCATCTCGTGTCATTTTACACATCGGCGTGTCAGGCCCGCCCCCGCATGCCGACGGCAATTTTCTGGCCATGGAAATATTCAGGAGTGAAAAAAAAGACTTGCATTTATATAGCACCTTTCATAGCCACAAGGCTTCCCAAAGTGCTTTAATAAGATACTTTTCAAACACAATCATTGTTCTAATGTTGGATAACCAGCAGCCAATTTGCGCACAGCAAATTCCCACAAACTTTGGTGTGATATTAACCAGATAACCTGTTTCAGTGACACTGATTGAGGGATAAATACTTTCAGCATAGCAGGGATAACCTATCTGTTCTTCTTCAAAATAATGTCATGGAATCGCTTACATCCGCTTAATTAGGCAGACGGCACCTTCGGTTTAACATCTCATCCAAAAGATGGCACTTCGGACAGTGCAGCACTTCCTCAATACTGCAATTGAGTGCCAGTTTAGATTTCCCTGCTCAAGTCCCTAAATTGGATTTGAACATATAACCTACTGACTCAGCAGCAAGAAAGTCACCACTGAGCTATTTCATAGAGCCACTTTGGGAAAATATGGCAATATATTACTCAACGTTTTTGGGACAGCGCAGTGGTCCAGTGAATTATGGCAACAATTCCAATACCACAGGCAGTATTTTCTCTGCGGACTTCTGAACCCTTCCATCAGGCTCAGATGAGGATCAGAAGCTACACTTTGTGGGAAACAGTCACCCACCTGTGGTGTTTCCCAGAGCAACCACATATAGGCCAGAGGGTGGGTCCACCATTCAATTAAATAAGGCGGGTGGGCTCAAAGCTGGAGGGCCATTCAGAGGCCCTGCAGCTTGAAAGGAGCAGCAGAGTGGGGAAGCTGTTGAAGCTGCCTGGAACACTGTCTCCCCGTTCTGCCACCAGAAGGCTATATCCAAATAGTAGTACTGTCCACAGGGACCTGGATGCCAACTGGAAAATGCCAATCTCTGCCTCCAACAACTTGCCTTATGCAGCCATTAATTAGCTGAATTGAAAAAAATTTCTCCTCATCTCTGTCCTAAAAAGGTGACACCTAATTTTAAAACAGTGCCCCTAGTTCTGGACTCACCCACCAGAGGAACCATCCTTTCCATTTCCACCTTGTTACCTTATCTTATATACTTCAATCACCCCTCACTCTTCTAAGCTCCAATGGCAACAAGCCTAGCCTGTCCAATCCATTCTTGTAAGACAAGCTGCTCATTCCAGGTATCAATCTAATAAACCTCCTCCGAACCGCCTCCAACAAATTTACATCTTTCCTTAAATAAGGAGACCAAAACAGCACACTGTATTTGAGATGTGGTCTCACAAATGCCCTGTATAACTGAAGCATAACATCCTTACTTTTATGTTCAATTCCTCTCATAATAAAGGACAGCATTCCATTAGCCTTCCTGATTACTTGCTGTACCTGCATACTAACTTTTTGTGACTCATGCTCTAGAACACCTAGACCCTTGGAATTCTACAGTCATTCTATGTTTAAGTAATACTCTGCTTTTTTATTCTTCCTGCCAAAGTGAGCAACTTCACATTTTCCCACATTATGCGCTATCTGCCAGAGTTCTGGCCACTCACTCAGCCTATCTATATTGGTCTGCAAACTCCTTATGCCTTCTTCACAACATATTTTCCTACCCAAGGACTAAAACAATCCTTTCAGATCAAGCAGCACTTCACTTGCACCTCTGTCAATTTGGTCTACTGTATTCGTTGCTCCCAATGTAGTCTCCTCTATTTTGGGGGTTGATTTGCAGAACACCTTCGCTTAGTTCGCAAGCATGATCCAGACCTTCCAGTGGCTTGCCATTTCAACACACCATCTTGCTCTCATGCCCACATGTCCATCCTTGGACTGCTGCAATATTCTAGTAAAGCCCACGCAAACTGGAGGAACGGCACCTTACCTTCCGATTAGGCACTTTACAGCCTTCTGGACGTAACCGTGAGTTCCACAGCATCAGTCCATGAGCTCTCTCCTTCAACTTGACCCCTATCCTTCCAAATTTTTTCCCCAAAGCCCCCGCTCTCACCCTCACAGGGTCATTGGTCACTTGTTCTTATGTTTTGCTTTCCTAGTACGCTGACCCTTGTTCTATTAACACATTCTGCTGTCTTACCTTTCTGCCACTACCAGCACCTTCTTTAGTCTTTAACACTACCACTAACACTCCCTTTGTCTTGTGTCCATGACATGTTTGTCAAGTTTCTCCTGAGCTCCCACCTATGCCTGTCCTTCTGTTTTGCTCCACCCCCTCTTAAACAGTATAAAATCCAACACATTTCTACCTCTCTTCAGCTCTGAAGAAGACTCACCTGGACTCGAAAGGTTAACTCTGTTTCTCTCTCCACAGATGCTGTCAGGCCTGCTGAGTTTTTCCAGCAATTTCTGTTTTTGTTTCAGATTTCCAGCATCAACAGTATTTGGCTTTTATTTATACTTTCCTACCTATCTTTGTATTGTCTGCAAATTTAGCTGCTATGCCTTCACTCCCCTCATCTAAGTCATTGATGTAAATTGTAAAAAGTTGAGGCCCCAGCACAGACCCCTGTGGGACTCCACTCATCACATCCTGCCAATCAGACAAAGACCCATTTATGCATACACTCTGTTTTCTGTCAGCCAGCCAATCTTCTATCCATGCTAATATGTCAGCCCTGTCTCATGAGTTTTTATTTTCCGCAATAGCCTTTGATGTGGCACCTTATCAAATGTCTTCTGAAAATCCAAGTACAGTATATCTACAGGCTCCCTTTTATCCACCACACATGTTACTCCTTCAAAGATCTCTTAAAAATTGGTTAAACATGATATCCCTTTCACCAAACCATGCTGACTCTTCCCAATTACCTTGAGGTTTTCTAAGCGCCCAGCTAATGATCGATTCTAACACTTCCCCACAACAGACGTCAAGCTAACTAGCCTATAGTTTCCTGTTTACTGCCTCCCTCCCTTCTTGAATAGGGGAGTTATAGTTGCTACATTCCTGTCTGATGGAACCTTTCCAGAATCCATGGAATTTTGGAAAATTAACACCCATGTATCAATTATCTCATTAGCCACCTCTTTTAAGACCCTAGGATGAATTTCATCAGGGCCGCAGCTCCATCAGTTTGCTCAGTGCCACCTACTTAGTGATTGTAATTTCACCAAGTTCCCCTCTCCCTTCCACCTCCCAATTCACGGCTATTACGGGAATATTTTTTGTATCCTCTATAGTGAAGACAGAAGAAAAATATTTGTTCATTTCATCCGTCATTCCCTTAATATCTACTATTAGCCCCCCATTCTCACTCTCCAGAGGAGCAACACTCACTTTACTTACTCTTTTCCTGTTTAAATATCTGTAGACTCTCTTGCTATCTGTGTTTATATTTCTAGCTAGCTTCCTCTCATACTCTAATTTCTTTCTCCTGATTAACCTTTTAGTCATTGTCTGCCATTCTTTATATTCTTACCAATCATCTGACCTGCCACTCATCTTTGCACTGTTATATGCTTTATCCTTAAGTTTGAGGCTTTCCCTAACTTCTTTAGTTAACCACGGATGGTGGGTCCTCCCCTTAGATTTTTTCTTCATAATAGGAATATACATATTCTGAAATATCCCCTTAAATGTCTGTCACTGTTTCTCTATTGATCTATTCCCCCACACCCCCCCCCCAACCAGTTCACTTCAGATAGCTCAGCTTTCATCCCCACATAGTTGCCCTTATTTAAGTTTAAAACACTAATCTTAGATCCACTCTTCTCCCTTTCAAACTGGGTGTAAAACTCAGTCATACTGTGGTCGCTGCTACCTAGGGGTGCCTTCACTCTGAAGTCATTAATTGATCCTGTCACATTACACGATACCAAATCTAACATAACCTGCTCTCTGTTTGGTTCCAGTGCATGCTGCTCTAAAAGACTATCTTGAAAGCATTCTATGAACTCCTCATCGAGGCTACCACTGCCAATCTGATTTTTCCAGGTTACATGTAGAATAATATCACCCATGATTATTGTCATCCCTTTATCACAAGCATCTAATGTTTCTTCTTGTAAACTTTGTGCTACATTGTGGTTACTATTAGGAGGCCTGTAGACCACTCTCACTCGTGATTTCTTTCCCCTGCTATTCCTCACCTCCACCCAAACTGATTCTACATCATGATCTCCTGAATCAAGGTCATCTCTAACAATTGCACAAATGGCATCCTTCATTAACAGTGCTACCCCTCCACATTACATTGCAAGATACTACTCCTCTAAGATGCATAATAATTTCTTTGCACATGCATTTTCTTGTTTAAAACAATCTTGCAGTTGATAAGCTACATCCACCCATTTAATCTTAAAGATTTCCTTTCTCTCCGTCATTTGTTCCTAGCCAGTAAGGTCAATCTGTAACCTTTTCTCATTAACGCTTTTTGTAGCATGTATATTATCCCACAAGGAATGATTATCCAAATAACATTCAATGGGTGTACAATTTATAGTACACCTGTTGTACAGAATCTCATTTAAAATATTTGACAAATAAAATTCCAAATGTACTGCCTCCACAAAAGCCAGTGTTTCTGCAGCCAAAGTACTTTTAGCAGCCTTTTTATTTGCTTGGTTTCCCAAGATAAAGGACATTTCCCATTATCACCCAGAAGAACTATTATGAAAGCAGCTGAAGTAGAATATCTATCAGGATGATTAGCATACGAAAAATGACTCACTTCATGTTCTTTCAGTCACCTAAGGATGGGAACTTAAATATAGATTAGTTTAATAAATTAAATTATTTAATTTCATGACTGGGTGTGTCCGTGGGGAGGCACATAAACTATGACTGGTGGGTAGCCCACCACCTTCCCGCCCACCAATCCGACTGGCCAGCAGCTCTCAAGGGCAAGACTTTCTGCCACTCAGAGATAGAAGTCTAACCCTCACCTGCTTAAGTCACTAGCAGCATATTATTGCTGAGGAGCGGACATGTTGAGCATTAGTCAATGTGGCACCAACTTTCCTTCCCTGAGGGTGAGCAATTCGCAACCCCATAAAATTCAGCCCCATGTGTCATACACTGATAAATCATTGTGCAGTGTTTTATTTTTTCTGAAAACAAGGACAATTTTTAAGTTAATGTTCTTCTGCTATATACAGAGGTCAATATTCAATATCACACCCAAATGGCCATTCTTCTTGTATGGCGCTAACAGCGAAAGGCAGGCCATTCAACAATGGGGGGGACCACTGTCCCAAACAATCCAGCTGGCATTCAACAAAAGACAGAAAGGCTTTATTTAACTCATTATGTCAGTAACTGAAGCATAGTTTACAACAACAGTAAATTATTATTCAAGCACCCAAGTATGCTATTCCATTTACCCACGTATTAAGATACAGAGTGAAAACATGTTTGTTCATCTAGCCCTCTGGATCTCCAGTCTTCATGTGATCACAAGATCCTAGGAAATAGGAGCAGGCAATTCAGTCCTTTGAGCTGCTCTGAGATCATGGCTGATCTGATTGTGGCCTTAAGTCTACTTTCCTGCCTGACCCTTTAACCCTTAACACCCTTGTTGATCAAAAATCTCCAACTTAAATGGGAGACCCCTTATTTTTTAACTCTGTGACTTGGACTGAAAAGCCTGAATTGATGATTTAAATTATTAATTTATGGCTGCATAGTATGACTACAGTTATGCCTGTTATGCTGTGAGAATGTACATAAAACACAATGGGATTAATTCAAATTGTCCTGTAGTTTAAAGGGTAAAACACAATCTGGATTAGGAGGATTCAGTCTCTGTGGGTAGTTATGAAATGAGGGTACAATTGGAATGGAAGAACTCCGTTTGTAAGTTTTGTTTTTCATTGAAGGGCACTACATAATGCTGTTGGCCTGCTAATATCTATCAGTGTGCTACTCATATCCTTCCGATTTTGAAACATAGTTCAATAAAATTAGTTTGAGAATTTTATAATCCTACACCTTTGCCTGCATCAATTTTTATTCTATTCAAGTCTGAACCTTTGTACTAGTTCAAGAGTTCAAGTGTTAAACTGTGACCCCGAGTTCTAGATTTCCCCACGAGAGGAAATACCTCTTAGAATCTACCCTGTCAAACCCCCTCAGAATGTTATATGTTTCAATAAGATTATCTCTCATTCTTCTAAACTCCAATGAACATAAGCCCAACTTGCTCACCCTTTTCTCAGAAAACTACCCAGGAACCAGCCTAGTTTACCTTCTCTGAGCTGCTTCCAACACAAGTATATCACTCCTTAAGCAAGGAGACCAAAACTGTACACAGCACTCCAGGTGCAGTCTCACCAATGCTCTATACAGCTGTAGCAAGACTTCTCTATTTTCATACTCCACCACCTTGCAATAAAGGCCAACATTCCATTTGACTCCCTAATTATTTTCTGTACCTGCATGCTAACTTTTTGTGATCCATGCACAAGGACCTCCAGATCCCTCTGTACTGCAGCATTCTGCAGTCTCTCAATTTTAAAAATATTCCGCTTTTCCATTCTTCCCACCAAAGTGGACAATCTCACATTTTCCCAATTTATACTCCTTCTGCCAGTTTTTTGCCCACTCACTTAGCCTATCTATATCCTTTTGCAGACTCTGTATCCTCCTCAGAATTTGATTTCCTACCTATCCTTGTATCATCAGCAAATTTGGCTACAATAAAGTCAATCCCTTCAACTGTCAGTGTTCTCCACTGCAAGGCCTGCGAGCCAGTGGAGGCTCCCATCAACACTAAGTGCGGCTCCCCAACACCACGTTGGTGAGTTAATGGAGCTTGTAATCTCGCTAAGCATCACGAGATTCATTTTAACGTCTGGCGCTACTTTGGAGCAGCCTCTTGCTGGTCTCCAACCTCCAAGTTGTGGCCTCTTTGACCTCTGAGTTGCAGCCTCTTCCCCTTTCCCAACCCACCCTCGTGCCAAACATTCTGCTCCCTGACCTTACTCTCTTGCCACTCCCCTTTCCTGGATCTGCATTCCCATTCAAAGTCCAGATCCGATCCGAAGCCATAGTCCAATGTTGTGGAAGAACGAGTCCCAGTGGTGCAGAAGTACCGAGCTGGGCTGCTACAATCCATGTCTTTTTTAAAATGACTGTCAAAGTTGCTCCTGCCTCACTCACAGTGAGGCTTCAGAAGAGGGAAGCAGCAAGTGGAGGCATTTAAAAAAAACATTGATTCTAGCAGCCCTGGCACGGTACTTTTGCTCTGGCTTTGGATCAGATCTGGATCTTGAATGGGGACGCAAGTTCAGGAGAGGGAAGCAGGGTGTGGGAGGTCCTGTGAGAGGGCGGGTCAGAAAGGGCGAAGAGGTCACAACTCGAAGATTGAGGATGAGGAGAGACCACAATGCTGACGGTTGGGGAGGAGAAGGATCTGCAGTGACCAAGAGGATCAGGGAGCAGGAGGTTCAGGAAGCAGGATTGGTGGCAGGTAGGAGGTAAAATAAGTTTTAAAATATAAAAGCTATTTCATTTACCAATGTAGGAATTTAGCTCTTCCAGTTTTTAAATTAAGTTTTGCATTATTCAGCTTTTAAAAAGTTTATTTGCATAAGTGCATTTTAAATTTTTTATATTTTCCAGGTTATTATTTTAGAAATCTGTCTTTTTTAATTGTAAATGTGTATTCATTTCTATGTATAATATGTGATTTTGTTTCAGTTACACACGTTGCTCTGTAACATTACATCAAGAAGGAGTAGTAAGCAGTGATAATTTAGTAGTCGATGTGGCTCTCACATTGCAGGTTTTTTGCTAAAGTGGTCCTTGCTTGAAAAATAGTAAAGATCATGGCCCTCAGTCATTAATATACATGGATGAGGGCCCAGCACTAATCCCTGTGTCATTCTATTAGTTACAGTTTGCCAATCTAAAACTGTTCCATTTATCCAAGCTCTTTGTTTCTTGTTGGTGAGCCAATCCTTTATCCATGCTAATATATCACCCCCAACACCATAAGCTCTTATCTTGTGTAGTAACCTTTTATGTGACACCTATTGAAATCCTTTTTGGAAATCCAAATACACTACATCTACTGGTCCCCCTTTGTCCTAGATGAATACCATCTTCAGCTGCTTCGTCCATGACCTTCCTTCCATCACAAGGTCAGAAGTGAGGAAGTTCACTGATGATTGCACAATATTCAGCACCATTCGTGACTCCTCAAATACTGAAGCAGTCCATGTCCAAATGCAACAAGACCTGGACAATATCCAGGCTTGGGCTGACAAGTAGCAAGTAACATTCGCGCCACACAAGTGCCAGGCAATGACCATCTCCAACAAGGGAGAATCTAACCACTACCCCTTGACGTTCAATAACATTACCATCGCTGAATCCCCCACTATCAACATCCTGAGGGTTACCATTGACCAGGAACTGAACTGGACTAGACATATGAATACTGTTGCTACAAGAGCACCCCCTGACGCCCCGAAGTTTGTCCACCTTCTACAAGGCACAAGTTACGGGTGTGATGAAGCGCTGTCCACTTGCCTAGATGAGTGCGGCTCCAACAACACTCAAGAAGCTTGACACTGTCCAAGGCAAAGCAACCTGCTAGATTGGCACCCCATCCACAAACATTCACTCCCTCCACCACTGACACACAGGAACAGCAGTGTGTACCATCTACAAGATGCACTGCAGGAACTCACCAAGGCTCCTTAGACAGCACCTCCCAAACCCACAACCGCTCTCATCTAGGAGGACAAGGGCAGCAGTCACATGGGAACACCACCACCTGAAGTTCCCCTCCAAGCCACTCACAATCCTGACTTGGAGATATATCGCTGTTCCTTCATTATTGCTGGGTCAAAATCCTGGAACTCCCTCCCTAAGAGCACTGTGGGTGTACCTGCACCACATGGACTGCAGCGGTTCAAGAAGCTGGCTCACCTCCACCTTTTCAAGGGCAGTTAGGGATGGGCAATAAATACAGCCCAGCCAGCAATGCCCACATCCCATGAATTAATAAAAAAAACTCCACCCTGCTTATAATATCATAAAAGAACTCTAATAAATTTGTCAAACTCAATTTCCTTTCCACAAAACCCTGTTGACTCTGCCCAATCATATTATGATTTTCTAAATGTCCTGTTATTACTTCCTGTATAATGGACTCCAGCAATTTCCCAACATCAGATGTTAGATTAATTGGCCTATAATTTCCTGCTTCCTGTTTTCCTTCTTTCTTAAATAGAGATGTTACATTTGCAGTTTTCCAAACCACTGTGACCTTTCCAGAATCTAGCGAATTTAGGAAGAATACAACCAATGCGTCCACAATCTCTGTAGCCAGTTCCATTAAGACCCTAGGGTATTGGCCGCCAGGTTCAGGGAACTTGTCAGCCTTTAGTCCCATTAGTTTTCCTAGTAACTTTTCTCCAGCAATCATGATTGGTTTAAGTTCTTCCCTCCCTTTTGCCTTTTCAATTTCTATGTTTTCTGTATCTTATACTGTGAACACGGATACAAAATACTTGTTCAAAGTCTCTGCCATTTCCTTATTTTCCATTATTAATTCCCCAGTCTCACCCTCTCTGGGATCAAAGATTACTTTAGCGACCCTCTTCTTTTTTATATACTTGTAGAAGCTTTAGCTGTCTCGTTCTATATTTCCTGCTAGTTTTCTTTCATACTCCAATTTCTCCCTCTTTTTTCAGTCATCCTTTGCTGGTTTCTCAAATTTTCCCAATCTTCTGGGGTACCACTAATCTTTGCAGCATTGTACAACTTTTGTTTCAATTTGATCCCATCCTTAACTACCTTAGTTAGCCACGGATGGTGCATCTTTCTTGCAGTTCCTTTCTTTCTCAATGGAATATATCTTTGTTCAGAGTTATGAAATATCTCTGTAAATGTCTGCCACTGCTTTGCTAGCAACTTACCTTTAATCTATTTTCCCATTGCCTTTTTGCCAACTGTCTTCACACACTAATAATTGCCTTTTTTAAGTTTAATACACTAGTTTCAGACCCACCCTTTCTCACCCATTTCTCACCCTCAAGCTGAATGCGAAATTCTAGCATGTTATGATCGTTCTTACCTAGAGGATGCTTTACCATGAGGTCATTAATTAATCCTGTCTCATTACTCATTACCATGTCTGAAATAACCTGTTCCCTGTTTGGTTCTAGAACAGATTGTTCTAAGAAACTGTCGCAAATACACTCTATGAACTCATCCTCCAGGCTACTTTTGACAATTTGATTCATTTAATCTATATGAAGATTAAATATCCCACGACTATTGCTGTACCTTTCTTAAAAGCCCACATTATTTCTTAATTTATGCTCTGTCCTACAATGTAGCTACTGTCAGAGGGCCTTTAAACCGCTTCCACCAGTGACTTCTTTCTTTCGTTATTTCATATCTCTGCCCAAACTGATTCTACATTTTGATCTGTGAACCAAGATCACTTCTCACTACCATGCTGAACTCAACTTTTATTAACAGAGCCACCTACATCCTTTTCCTTTCTTCCTGACCTTCTGGAGTGTCATTTACCCTTGAATATTCATGCCCAGCCATAGTCTCTTTGCAACGATGGGGTGAATTTTACAGGGATGGGGGGATGGGAGGTGTATTCCTCCACACCCGCCTCAGGTCGAAAAGTAGGTCGGCACCTCGTCGACTTTATAATGGGTTACCCTGCAGCTTTAATAAACAAGATGAGATTGTGAGTTCCACCTCTCAGGCATAATAAATCCTGCTCTCAAGAGTTGCCTACGAAACTGATTGTCCAGCAACTGAGTAGTCCCAGCAGTGCCAGAACACAGTAGTAGGACTACAAAGCATCCCAAGGAGAAGGAAAATGGATACCAAACTTCAAGGTAAGTCCGGGGATTTTGGTTGGCGAGAGATTGGTGATCCTGGCGAGAGCAGGGAGGGACATGCAGAGTCAGGTTTTAGAGGCCAGGTTTGGGAGGCACAAAGGGAGTGCACCAACTTGGGAGAGTGCCCCGAAGAGGACAGGGGGCCCCCCAAAAGGAGGTACACCCCCCTTTCTTCCCACCTTTTAGCCTGGGCTGTTAAAGTTGTGGGTTGGTCACCTTCCTTCCACTTTCCCCCGCCCAATGTATTTTGACGATGGAGGTGGAATGAGGTCCTGAAGTGGCCTTTGACTGGTGATTTAAGAGCCTCAATAGGCCTAAGAGCTGGCAGGCTACCTAAACCCTTACCCGCCCCCGCCATGATATGGGGTGGACAGGAAGGTGGTGAGCTGGCTGTCCACTTTATTTTACATGCCCCTACTTTCAAATACACTAGTGGGGCAGACAGTAAAATTATGGCTATCATATTGTGCTCATTTATTTTTGTTTGTGCTATCAATTCATCCATCTTATTACCATTGTTGCGTGCATTCAGATAAAGAGTACATGTGTAAATAAGTGTTGCTGGCAGGCTAGCAAACCACCTCATCATCACAGAAAAGCCTTACTGTGGCCTAACCCAACAATCATAAACATCCCAGCAGGAGCCACATGATGTTAATCAACAAGAAAAATCCTAGTTGTTTTGACTATTCTAGCCCAGGGATGCTGAAATCAATTGTCATGTCCCTAATGCTAGCCAAATCAACATAAGATGCAAATTAAACTTGGAACATTCTGGGCTGAATGGCTCAGTTACACACTGTTTTTATCAACTGAGCCATTGGGCAGCCTTGGCATAGGTTTAGAACAGATATATTTATCATAGACATTATCATATCTTGAAATAATCTCCGAGCCAGATTTTGTTTTTTGTTTTGTTCTTTCATAAAGAATCATAACGAGAAGATCTATTCCTGTCACTTTGCCATCTTTAAATTAGAGTATAATTCATGTTTGCTGAATGACCTCAGTGCCTCATCCAAACAGCTTCATCCACAAGCTAAAGCACTGAGTATTGACAGACTATTTAGTGTCCTCAACCAACACTTCTATATGCAGATAGCAATCAGGAGTGGGATCCCTGACAGAGTTTTTCTTCCTTAGCCCAGGAATTCTAATTTTAGAGGCAATACTGCTCCACATTTCTGTACGTATACTTTTGTTTTTCCACATCTATAGGCAAAAGAATCTGTATGCCACTCCTTTTAATACCAAATTAGTCCACGCTATGCTTAGTTCTTTAACATTACAATCAAGACACTACATTCATACCACTGTGGTTTAAAGCTTCTGTTTATTCTTTACAAAAAAATCAAATTAGTCTACAAATTATATGACATTTTTGAGACTTGAATTGTGATTGCTTCTTAACTTTACATTCAATTTTCAAGGGTTTGCATCTCTTCAGATCCACAGGTCAAATCTATTGTTAATGATTTAGGGGACTCTTCAGAAGTGAAGTGTTGATGATGGTGAAAGCAGGTATTCCTGCCCAGTCTGCTGAATTCCTACATTCCAATTATACAAAGTGGTGGGCAGCTGTGAAGGCCCACTTCACTCTAACAGAATCAAGACAAATCAGTGGTGGTCCTATAAAAAGGTCCATCAAGTTTAATAATTGCCACTCTGTACAGTGATTCATTATAATGTAACACTGACCATGACCTTCTTATTCCTGAAACAGCCCCTATTGTAATTATGGGGCCCACTGTGTCCTCATTAATCATGCTGTGTAAAAGGTAGGTGACAGCTATTGTGACACAGCTGCAGTACAGCATTATGGCAAATGAAGGAATTTTTTTTAAGTTTCCTCCAAGAGCAAATTACTTCTTTCTCAAAGAATATCCACATTTGTCAATTATTTAAAAAAATATTCCATTCTTTCTGCCACCCCCAATAAAATACATTTGAAAAGTGGATGACTGCATAATTTTCCACATTAATTTTTGACTAAATATACTTTCTGCTGCCCTTAAACTACTTTTTCAGTCACTAAAATTATTACTTGTCTATCCAATGAGGTGAGAGTGACTGCTTTGACATGAAGACAGCATTTGACCCCAAGTGTGCCTTCAAGGAGCCCTAACAAAACTGAAGTTAATGGAAATCGGGGGGAAACTCTCCGCTGGTTGGAGTCATGTTGAACACAAAGGAAGATGGCTGTGGTTGGCGGAGGTGAGTCATCTTAGCTCCAGGACGTCACTGCAGGAGTTCCTCAGGGTCATGTCCCTGGCACAACCATCTTCAGCTGCTTCATCAATGACCTTCCTTCCATCATAAGGTCAGGAGTGGGGATGTCCATTGATGATTGCACAATGTTCAACAACATTTGCAACTCTCCAGATACTGAAGCAGTCTGTATCCATGAACAGCAAGAGCTGGACCACATTCAGGCTTGGGCTGATAAGTGGCAAGTAACATTTGTGCCATACAAGTGCTAGGCAATGACCATCTCCAACAAGAGAAAATCTAACCATCTCCCTTTGACATTCAATGGTGTCTTCGACCTCTACCACCTAGCAGGACAAGGGTAGCAGGGACATGGGAACACAACCACCTGCAAGTTCCCTTCCAAGCCACATACCATCCTGACTTGGAACTATATAGCTGTTCCTTCACTGCTGATGGGTCAAAATCCTGGAACTCCCTCCCTAACAGCACAGTGGGTGCACCTACACCACAGGAAATGCAGCAGTTCAAGAAGGCAGCTCACCATCACCTTCTCAAGGGCAATTAGGGATGGGCAATAAATGCTGGCCTAGTCAGTAATGCCCACATCCCTAGGTGAGCAAAAATAATGAGTTAATAATAGTTAAAAGATTCTAATTTCTCTTTTTATTGTGTGTTCTAATGACTATATACTGTCATATAATTTCTTAACGGTATGTCCTCTTGAAGTATGAAATACAATAGGATGTTATTCCAAACAGTTTGGCCTTAATATTAAACTAACAGACATGAGACAGTCCAGGGTGGAGGTTAAAATGGGAATTGTGTCCCCAAGCCAGTATGTACACGTCTGCCACTATTTCCACAGTTTTGTGGCATGAGGTTGTTGCGCCATGGAGTGGCATATTTAGACAATGTGCCAAAATTGCAATCGGGAGCCTGATTTGCGTTTAGCAGTTGTTACACAGGTTTCCAAAGGTCTGGGAAATCTGGCAGCAAGAGGGAGGTAAGAGCTGCTGGCTTATAAAGCGAAGTGGCTTTTGCAGTACACGGTCTGGACCAAGAGGACCAGGAGTGCTTGTTCAGCCTCTCAAGGGGGTTTCTGGCAGCCCCTCTCCCCACTGTCACATTCTATCACATTGAAGATGACTCTCCTCCCCCATCAATTATTGATGTCCTTGCCATGCAGCAACGACCTCACCGCTCCTCCTCACCAAGCACTGGCCTTCCCCCTTCTCAGGTTGGCCTCCCTCTCCAACCCATTCCCTAACCTAAGCATCAATTTATGACCCACCCTTTACCGCAGCTGCCTTGCTTTGCCCAAAGTTCCCAACCCTAGAATTCCCCTTTCTCGTTTTCCAGGGAGCATCCCCAAGGGTCTCCAGACACAACCTCCTGATGCTGGCCTCCAGCACCTGGCCACCATATAAATTTAGCTGTCCACTGGGCAGGAAGCTGAAGAAAAAAATTCATAATGACCTCTGTGTCCTCACTTCAACACATTCCCCCTCCCCAGTATCCCCATGAATATAGGGCCATTGTGTCTGGAAATTGCATTGCGTAAAAGCAAAGTGATGGTGGTTACAAGTCTACCTCAGGACAAAAGAAATTGATGATTCATTCAGCAACACAGAAGCACATCACACAAGTCAATTTAATCATAATTTCTCCCAAACATATTCACAGAGAACTTGCATTTATATAGCGCCTTATCACATCTTTGAAACATTCCAAAGCTCTAATACTGTGTGCCTACTGTTATGATTTTGGATAAACACAGCAGATATGTTGTAAAGGTCTCACTGAACAATGAGAATGTTGACTGCTGGGAGACCTAACTCTCTGCTCGCTTTGAAAATTCACAGGACTTTTAGCATCAAGGAGACTGAACCTCAAGTTTAATTCCTTGTCAAAAAAGGGCACCTTCAACTCTGCAGCCCATCCTCAGTTGTGCACTGAAGCGTAAACCAAATTATGTACTCCTAACCAGGAAAGAGTTGAAATGACAACCTTCTGACCCGGAGGTGAGAGTGCTACTGAAACAACTGAAATTGGTACCAATAATAACAGCTTGCATTTACATCACATTTTTAAAAAAATGCCCCAAAAATACCCCCAGTGGGGTGTAATCAAAAAGCCAATAAATGATAAAAAGGCATGATAAAAATGTTGGTCAAAGAGATGGGTTAAAAGGAGAGCCTTCAAGGAGGAGGATGGTGCAGAGTAAAGAACTTTTGGGGAGCGCACTCCAGCATATAGGGCCTTGGCAGCTGACTGCCAATAATAGTAAAAAGAGAATGAATGGTGCACAAGAGGTTAGAGTCAGAAAAACTGAGAATAAGGGGTAGGGGCAGAATGTCTCACTGACGGAAGTTAAAGAGATGGGGCGACATAAGACCACACACAAGAGTGAAAATTTTAAATGTGAGGTGGTGAAGGATTGGAAGCCAATATAGCTCGGCAAAGACAGGGGTGATGGGTAAACAGGAAATGGTGGAGAATATGACATAGGCAAAAGAGTTTTGGATGATCTTAAGTTTATGAAGTCAGGATGGGAGGTTGGCTAGGGGGACACTGGAATAATCAATTCAGGAGGTGACAAGTGCATGGATGATGCTTTCACTTGCAAACAGGCTGAGGTTTAGGATTCAGGCAGACAGTTACATCTATGGAAAAAGATTTTGTGTTGGACAGGATATTGAGTCAGAAGCTCAACTCAGAGTCAAACAGGACACCAAAGTTGTTCTGGTTTAACCTGAGACAGTGACCAAATAGAATAGGTGGCAAGGGTTTAGAGATTGTGACAGGACTCATGACGGTACCTTCTGTGATCCCAATGCTTGCAGGAGGAAACTGGCTCAACAAAAAAACAGGTTGGACAACAGAAACTGTGAAGAGATGGAGAAATGAGGCAGTGTCAGAGCTGGGTACCATCAGCTTCTTCTTCTTAACACTCGGGATCAAGGATAACTTACTTCCAGTCCAACTCAATAGATTCTGACATGACTGGTAAGTCCAATGTGTAATCTGCAGACTCTTCCACACAAAGGGCAGGCAGTGCTTGAAAGATCATTTAGACGAGTTGTTTGAAGGTTCGTGCGGTCAATCCAATGCCTCAACTTTGCCTCTGTGGGCTCCCGACGAAGTTTCTCGATGTTCGACTGCCTTACAAATGAACCTTCTACATTTTGGTCGGTCACGTTAGGAACTCCCATGATTTGGTGGAGATGTTTGACTTCTTCATTGATGCTTTGAGGGCATCCCTACAGTGTTTCCATTGTTCTCCTGAGAGTCTCCTGCCACCATCATGTTCTGACCAAAGCAGTTGCTTCAGGACTCTGGTATCAAACATACATGCAACATGTCTATCCAGCAGATTTGGTTTTGAGTAATTAGCATCATGATGCTGGGAGAGGATTGGCTTGGGAGAGGATGCTACCGTTGGACTGCCTTTCTTGCCACCAGATGTGGAGGAACTTGCAAAAGCACCACTGGTGTACTTCACCAGTGCTTTGAGGTGCTTGCTTTAGGTTGTCTAAGTCTCCGAAGCATATAGAAGCAAAGGGACCACAACACTCTTAGTCTCAGGTTTGAGACCCTCATCCTCAAATAGACTTTGCCTCAGTCTGCCACAGACTGAGTTGGCACATTGGAAGCGATGATGAATTTAGTCATCTAAGTCTGCCTTCGTTGAAAGAAGGCTCCCAACATATGGGAAATAGTCAACATTTCCCAGGATCTCACTGTTGATCGCCATCGGCATACATATAGAAGCTGACCCCTTGTCCCTGGATGACATCGTCAAAGTGCAACGTGTAAACGAGGTAAAGGAAGGTCCCTAGGATAATTTCAGAAATGAGAAGAGAAGTTTTGTTAGAGCTGCTATGATTAGATAGGTCAGACTGGAATCAAGAAAGGGCACTTCCATC
Organism: Carcharodon carcharias; assembly: GCF_017639515.1. Classification (NCBI taxonomy): domain Eukaryota; kingdom Metazoa; phylum Chordata; class Chondrichthyes; order Lamniformes; family Lamnidae; genus Carcharodon; species Carcharodon carcharias. The sequence goes on along the minus strand of NC_054472.1, from coordinate 119,359,684 downwards.
AAGCTGGACAGCAGGGAAAAATTGCTAAATGCTGTTGTCAACATATCAAAAGCCAAAGAAAGATCAATGAGGACAAGAAAGCATAATGCACTACAGGCACAGACACAGAAAATGTAATTTGTTGGTTAGGACAATTACAGTGCTGTAAAAGAGGCAGAAACCTTCTTGGAGACATCATTCAAAGGGGCGTTGTGAAAAAGCTGGTCACAGATTTGGGAGGCAAAACATATTTAAGGGTTATGGAATAGAAAGGGAGGTTGGAAATGTGGAGGTCCTTTGCAAGGACAGGAGGCTGGGGATGTGTTTTTTTGAGGAAGAGGTGATGATGGTTGTTTTGAAAGGAGAACAGTACATGAGGAGAACGTACCATTTATATCAGCTAGCATTTGTATCAGGAAGGGAATTTAAGTGGGCGGCAGTTTAATAGAAATGGAGGTAAGAGACCAGGAGACCAGTTTCAAGTTGAGCTCGGATAGAGTATATGGGGTTATACCTAGAGAAGGACATGGGTTCAGGGCTAAGCTGCAGAGGAGGCTGGATGGAAAATTTCAATCTCTGTGACATAGATATACATAAGCTCTGTGCTGGGGAGCTTAGTTTATTTCCCTTCAGTAATATCAAATCTTCCAGTTATTCATACTAACCCTACTTGTCTCTTGTCAGCCTGGCTTTCAAGACATCCTGATCCCTTTGCAATTGATGTGCCTGTTCCTTACTGCTTGAATTTCCCCCTCAACTTGTTCTCAGCTGCAACTTGGACAATTTTGTTTGTTCCAAGGTCTAAATCTTTTATGTACATTACAAACAGCAGTGACCCCAGCACTGATCCCTATGGCACCCTGTAGTATGCAATGGCATTTATTGTACTGCAGTAAACTGTTACATAGCCTTATACTTTATTTTTACATTTATTCCCATATTAATTCTATTGCTGCCTAATCAGTCTTTTCATCTGTTATTTCTCTTTTCTAATGGTAAGTGTCTATTATGTAATCTGTACGTGGTGTTTTTAGACATAATCCATTCTTCTCTCATGTTTTTCCATCTAACAATGCTATCCAATCCAGTTTTCTAAGGTTACAGGTGAGAAATTGGACTCATTAGCACCCATTTTTAGGTGACAAGTACCCTTACACCTCCAAAATGATGCCCTCGGCACACCTACAAATTAATCACATAGACTGCCATATTGGTGAGGGTGTTAATCCATGTGCAGTGAGTGTCCACCTGAAGTATGCAGAACAAGCAAATCATGATATCAATTAATGGGCAATACCGATTTAATGCTGTTTGTGACATTTTCGAGCTTAAAGTTCCAGTTAGCATCATCTCTTTAACTCACACAGGCAAACATAAGTTCAGCAGCTAGAAGACCCCCAACCAACACTATTTAAAGGGGCAATCAACTATTAACAGGTTAGCTGCTAGTTGATTTCTTCTGTTGTTGCTACAATTCTACAAGTGTTTGGTGTTTTCTAGAGTTGTTTAAACATGCTAAAGGACTTTCTGCTGATTTCAGGCTTCTGCACAAACCAATTGTTCCCAGGCACAGGTGCAGGGTAGGCATTCCTCTTGAAGAAAGGAGGAGGAGGGGGAAAAAGGCTTTCAGCAGGAAGTCATAAATACCCAGAGTGCCCCACTGGAATCTGCCATGTACTGCAGCCAGAACCGCAACCTCAAAGCAGGGCAAGGACCACTGTGCCCATAGTCGTGGTGATCATGGCAATGAATATTTACACATCTGGCTCCTTCCAGGCTGGAGCAGGCAATATTTCCAATATTTCACAATTTGCCATCCAATGCTCCACAGGAGAAGTGATTCAGCTGAATATATTTCATTCCCTTCTGCCAAAGAGAGGCAGACGGAATGAGCAAGTGGTTTTGCTAGGACTACAGGCTTCCCCATGGTGAAGGTACCACTGACTACATGCACATTGTTTTGCAGGCAACGCATATCAACGCTGCCCTATACCTTAATTGAAAGGGATTCTACTCCGTCAACACCCAGCTGAGACCATAGGCAGCAAACCATGCAGCTCAATGCCTGATATCCTGGCAGACATCACAATGCTTTCATTCTGTGACAGCCTGCAGTGCCAACTGCATTTGAGTTACCATGGCAAACCAAAGAATGGCTGCTGCATGACAAGGACTATCCGCTAAAAGCATGGCTAATGACTCCGGTGCGCAACTCACACATATATGTGCAGCTTGCACACAATGAAAGCCACGGATGCTACACAAAATACGACAGAGAGGATGACTGACATGTTCTCTGGATCTTTCTGGAGTAGTCCTGCTCTACTCAGCAGAGTGGATGTCAAGATTCTCCTCAAGGAGGGGCAGTCCTTCTCACCACGTAAATTGGTGAGTAGCTGAAGAGCAGGAGCATCAGGAGGAGGAGTATGAGGAGGAGTAGGAGGAGGGAGAAGAGGAAAACAAAGAAGAGATGGGAAGAGGCAATGTAAACAGCCCTTCCCCCACCCTCAGGTGTCCTTGAAGAACTCACCCAAGTACGATACCAGTAACCACAAACCCAACCCAATTCCTCATTCATCAACAGTCCTTCGCCATATTTCCTGTCACTGCCCATCATAGTTTACAATATAAAAATAAAAGCCACCACAAAATAAATATTCCAAACCAAATTTATAAATGAAATCATGCCATATTGCATACAATACACTATTCAACTAATCACCCTTGCACATTCCTTAAGTCTCTGTCTTTTGTGTACCCTTACCCATCCTAGTTCAGTACTAACCCAAGCTGCAGCATTGCTGGCGGGAGGCTGGTGACTTTCAGTGGCACAGACTGCAAATGGTTTTAGAGAATGTCCTCAAAAGCTTTGAACCTAGACGGTCCAACTGCAGACTGCAGCATCTTGGCATGGGTGGCAGCAGTGTGGGCTGGCTGGCTGACAGGTGAAGTAGCAGCAGTAGGAGAACAAATGCTGTCTTCCTGAGAGAGCAGCAAGTTCATTCTCCATAGAATCACTGGCATTCTCCCTCAGATGGTTCCCCAGCAATCCTAGTAATCTGTTGGAAGAGATTGGTGGACTACTGTAACACCATGCAAGCCCTTTTGCACACTATAAACCACAGCATGATGGTAGCAGTCTGAGGTTGCATGGTAGCAGGCTGTCCTTGCTTGGCAGTGGACTTGAGTTTCCATGACAGCATAAACATTGAGTGGCTGTTATTTGTGCAGCAAAGGAAGCTGCGACATCAGCCAACAGATGTTGCTTCATGGTTGGGGCCACAAATGTTGGCCACAACTTCCATGCTGGAAAGGAGGGGCTTCAAGCTCTCTGCAAAGACTTGTACCAAGTTGATGCTAGATTCCATGCTTCTTGACATTGATGTGCATTAGCATTTTTTTGTAGGCTGGCACATAAAGGTGTTCATGCTGAGGAACCTATGTACTACTTCGCCCTCTGCTGAGTTGGCTTCTGCAATGTCATGGGCCCCTGCCCTGGTTGCAGCCCATTCATGCCCAGTGCTTCACCATGTGAATACCTAACATTAATCGATCCTCTAAGTTACACACAGTGTCAGTATCTGAGCTGGAGGTTGGAAGGCTGAAATCAAGTGACGGTGTGTCTTAATCATTCTCTTCTTGGTGTTCCTCCACTGCCTGGCTAGATTACACCTCTTGGGATCTGAAAGGGACAAGGCTAAGGTTGTGTATGGGGAGAAAGGAAAAAGATGTGCATGTTTATACCGGCTTGTACATCAGAAGAGAGTGTGGGATGTGGGGAAGAAGGATTAGGTAGAAGGACACTGCCATCTTCAGTGCTTTCAACCTCATAGTTGGCCACAGTCCCAGCAATGATGGCAAGCGTCCTTTCCTCCACTGAGCTTAGGACACCCAGACAGGACAGTCTGCCTCTAGTTAGTGCTGCTGTTTCCAGCTGTGAACTGCCTTGTCCTGCAAGAGAGGGACAAGTGAATGTTATGCAATCTATTTGGCTAATGTGTCTGTCATGTTTCAACAACTGGCAGCGTGTGAAAGTTATGAGACATGGGTGTGAGGTTTTCAGCAGTGCTAGATATCTGAGGGTGCAGTGTCACATATGAATGCCAGATATGAGACATGACTGGTAGACATTGTTGTTAGGTGAATAAGGGGATTTGGTGATTTGAGCGCTGTCTGAGACTAGTTCTGCAGCTGATAGGATATGGCATTTGAAAATGCATTCTCTGACCATGCCTACTCATGTGATGTTAATGAACTCCTTGTGGTACTGCATATAGATCCTCGGAGCTTGACTCCTGACCTTGACCTCCAGGCTATCTATTCCCACTGCCTTTTCAGCATGTTTCTAGATGGCTTCCAGGACCCCAGTGGATGTAGCACATCTCTCCTACTTTCTGCCTCCTCCAGCAAGGTCTCCAGTGCAGCATCCGAAAATATTGGAGACAATTCTTTCCCATGTTGCACCATTTTCTACTGTTTTCCAGGTCAAAATCAATTCCTGCAAGACTGCCAGCACCTGCTCCAGCCACAATGCACCTCCCCCCCCCCCATCCACCATCCTGCTGATGCCTGCACCCAATGAACAGCACAGTTAGCATTGCCAGCACAACAATCATTTAAATGAACAGGCAGGCTGAACTTGGCATGCTGCCTGAATTATACTGAATAGGTGTAACTCTTTCGAGTACAAACACGTTTCCATCTGTTTTTCAGATTAAGTTACATTGTTTCATAGTTTGCCATTGTGAGATTTGAACTCTTGATCTTGGGGTTATAAGCCCAGTACCATAACCACTTGGCTACTTAGGTGTAGGCTAATCATGCATCGCAATTCCCATGAGCATTTTCAGTGGCTATCCAATTTAGCCCCCACCTCTAACTGCATTAAAATCTATCTTCAAAACTGAATGTTCCTATTATAGATAATTCTAATTCCTAACCTTAACAATCAGTATAGTGTCACCACTGCTAATGTGTTCTCTGATTTTGACCTGCACCACTGGCATCTAGTTGTTACTTAGTACCAGGTCAAATAGTACCCCTGATTGCTTGGACAATTGGCTAATTGTTTCATGTAACAACTTCATATTGTGTCCACGATCATGTTTTCACTCCTCTTGTGCCCTTTATAGATTTCCCAATGTATCCCTAGTAAATTGAAATCACCCACAACAAATTAATTATAATTAAGTTTTCTTTTGGTAAGATCCCTGATCTCATTTTGAGATCATTGCCATCTGTGAAAACAAGTTAACATCATTCATATACATCTACCCCATCAAGCACAGTCCCCCTTCATAAACATTTGGATCTGATAGCCAAAATCTAGCAGTTCAAATTAACATTTACAACACTAAGAATGAAGAGTTGGTAATAAACTGTGCATTTAAGCATTTCATGAGAGTGGTTTTCTGTTAACAGATACAGTATTCTCTATAAATGGAGATTTGAAACCTTCAGCTTAAAAGCAGAAATAATAAACATTTAAGAATGACACAGTTAAGCACGGTATATTACGTAGACAACATGCCAACCAAAATACTACTTATAACAAGCTAACCATGTTGCTGATGATGGAAAGTTCTGAAAGGAGACATTGGAAATAGCTACTTTGCTACTACTTACTATATTAAATGCTGCGGAGGGCTCAATTCTAAAATTTCAGTCTCATGGTTCTGTGCAACTTCTATTTCAGCCTAAAGAAGTATTGTCCCTTTAAAAGATTAAAATCTATGTACAAACAGAAATCATATCATTCTGAAGTGAAATGACACAATCTCACAGGACCCTGCTCCTATTAGATAAGAGTTAATGTCCAATTAATCATGGTAAAGTATAAGAAAAATGCATTATAATCAAAATCCCATGTTTCTTATTGGACAGCTAGTCCAATATTACAAGAAGATAGAAGCTTCTAATCATTTCCATTCAATAACTTGCCAACTGAATTATCACAACTAAAAATATTGCATATTAAAGAGAAAAACAGCAAATCAAACTATTGTCTTTTTAAAGTTGGTACATCAGGTGACGTAGATTTACCTCCAAGGAAAATTATTCTATATTGGAAGCTGCATTCCTGGAGGAAATTGGGATTGATAAACTCAGAACTCTCGTGAACAAAAATGCTGGGCTGATCACTTTTAATTAAGAGATTTGTACTAAACCACTCCCCATTCATTCAACTAGAAGTACTGTGTAAATTCTGTTGCCAAATTCAGTTATGGTTTTACACTAACTATCCATGGCCAGTAAAAATAAATCACCTGTGAATGAGCTGGCTTCAGTTTTCAGATTAAACTGCAATCCTTTGACCTTCAGAGAAACTAACCAGTATCTCAATAAAAATCAAATGTCTGTAAAATGTATAGTTAATTGTCCACCCAATGTTGTTTTAAGGTTGGGTTTTATCACTAAACAACCAAATTTCACCCTTGCAAACATCTGCCCTTTGCCCTCTTGTTACAAAATGACCTAGTTCAAATCTAAGTCTCATCAAAGGTGGATGGTCAGTGAAGTGCTTTTCAGAACCAGATAGAAAATTTGAAAAGGAATCTCTAAAGAAAATAAAGTACCTCTCCTCAACTAGAGAAGACTTTCAGCATAGATTCATTACAGGAAAAAGCAGTGATTTACAATAATCACGAGCCTAAATGTTGCATTATTCAAATTAGAATCCAAAAACCCCACAGATTCAAATAACAGGCACCTTTCCTGGAATAATCGTAGAAATAATTGCGGCTACGAAGGGTTTAACGAAACATTGGGCAGGATTTTCCCGTTGGTGTGTGGGGGCGGGCCCCGCACGTCTGCGTGTAAAATGACACGCGATGACATCGGGAGAGCATCCCGATGTCACCATGCACCATCGTGAAATTTCACTGGGCGTGCCCACCATTAATTAATGGGCCACTTAAGGCCCTTAACTCAATCAACGCTGATTTTTCAGCACCCGTGCAAACTCCAGGTCGGCACATGGGCACAATGGGCAGGCGGGTAGGACACATTTGTATTAACCTCATCCATGGGCGGGATAAGAGGGCTCACTGGGGTTGCGAGTGTGCAGTCAAGTATTGATTTTTGAAAGTTTTTGAAACTTGCCTGTGTGATCTGCAGTACTTCAAAACGTATCTTAACCTTCAGGTCAGCACTTTGCACTGAGTAATTTTTTCTGGGCCTGCAGGTTTCTGGAAGCTTTCCCATAGCCTGGGAATGGGAACTGAACTGTCCACTGGAGGCAGCTCCTCTGAGGAGGAGGGGAGGGCTAGAAGGGGGAGGTGGCCAGGAGTGCACATTCAGCCTCCAGGGGAGCCACCTTTTGGAGGTCAAGCGCAGATACAAGGGGTGCAGGGCCAAGAGGTAGTCCAAGGTGGAAGGGGCTACAGAAGGCGCCACTATCCTGCTGCCAGGGTATACAGGCAGCGAAGCAGCTACCGCAATATGTCTGAGGTGCAGTGCCGAAGGAGGCTCCGTCTCTCAAGGGAGACAGTCAACTATATCTATCAGGTGATCGGGCCTGAGATCTCCCCTAACTATGTGGGTGGACACCCCATGCAAGTGGTCACAGCTGCCCTCAACGTCTATGCCTCTGGCTCCTTCCAGGGCTCGGTGGATGATCTTTGTGGTGTCTCCCAATCAGCTGTCCACACTTGTGTCAAGCAGGTTACAGACGCTCTGTTCAGGTGTGCATTGACCTTCATCCACTTCCACTGGGACCAGGCAAGCCAGACACAGCAAGCCAGAGGCTTCGCGGCAAATGCTGGCTTCCCCCGTGTCCAGGGTGCAATAGATTGCACACACGTGGCCATCAAGGCACCAGCAGGTGAGCCCGTTGCCTTCGTCAACAGGAGGGGCTTCCACTCCATGAACGTGCAGATAGTGTGTGATCACAGGATGCAGATTCTATAAGTTTGTGCAAGGTACCCAGGCAGCTCCCACGACGCCTACATCCTCAGACACTCCCAGATGCCAGGGCTCGTCAAGCGCTCCAGCCCGGCTTGACGGATGGCTGCTGGGTGACAAGGGCTATCCCCTCAGAAGGTGGCTTATGACGCCTCTCTGCCATCCAAGAACAGAAGCTGAGCAGCGGTACAATAGGAGCCCCTCCTCCACAAGGGCTGTGGTGGAGAGAGCCATCAGTCTTCTCAAGATGCACTTCCGATGCCTGGACCGCTCAGGGACGCACTCCAGTACCCCCCAGATCTTGTCTCGGTGATAGTGGTTGCATGCTGTGCTCTCCACAATCTTGCGCTGGAAAGGGGGGACACAGTGGACAATGAAGGCGCCGACGCAGTGGCTGCAGCTGCATACGATGAGTCCAGCAGTGAGTCCAAGGATGAGCATGCACAGGGAAATGCTGGGGGACTAGACATTGACCTGGGCATCCTCTAGGAAGGCAGGGACACCCGGGAGGCTTTAATCCAATGAACCTTCAGCAAGCCCAACACAGATGGACCATCAGGACAAGCCTGGGCTGTGGGCACAATACTTGACACCTAATTGCAAAATCTGCCAGGTTAGGAACAGTCACTAAGGGCCTTGTTAATAAAGCTGAATGTCCAACAAAGCACTCATTACAGTTTTGGAAACCATACACATGCAGAAGAAAAGAGGCACCCTCAGCCATGGTGACATAACTGAATTTAACATGTCAAACAAACCAACTTATTCCAAAAAAAAAGACAATGGTGTTACAAATCAAAACAAATCATAAGGACGTCATCTCGGGCCAACACAAAAGCACCAGTGAAAAACCATTTCCGGGTGCTACGTCTTGGTGCTGCCCCATCGCTCGGAGTAGCATCTGAGACAGCCTGCTGACTCTTCTGTCCTGTTGGCCTCGATGACCTTGGCAGTCGTCCTCTGGCTCGTGGAGCCAGTGCTGGCCCGGCCTGGGAGGGAGCTGCCAGTTCCACAGCTGGCATCTCCCCAGTTGTCGCAGCCTCACCGGATGCTAAGGTCACTGGGAGAGGTGCGGAGGAGCTGCTGCCCTCATCCAGAGCGCCCTGAGAGGTGCCCGCAGAGATGCCAGACGTGAGGTCGCTTCGGACATCCCTGCTCACCATGGATGGATGGGCACCAAGCTCAGAAAGTTGATGCCCAAACCATCTCCCACACTGGCACTGACCAGCTGAGGTCAATGCCAATGTGAGGGCTTGCTGGTCAGAGCGCATCCCCAGGAAGCCCTGACAGGTCTTCTGGAATAGTCTCTCCAGGACAGGCGCCACTCTATCCATGAAGGACACATGCGCTCAGACATGTAGCTCATTGCTTCGGTGATCGTCCGTGTAGACTCCTCCACCATGGAGACCAAGTCAAGCACAGCCTCATGTATCTCCCCCAGACGCTCCCCCACACCCAGCCGCATTTCCTGCACCTGCTGCATTACGGACAACTCCAGAGGCACATCATCAGGCATGTGCCTGGTCACCTGCAGTCCTCTGGCTGCTGGTGCTATGGGCACTCTCTGTCTCTGCCAGCTCCTCCAACGACGGTGAAGTGCCCTTAACACTGTGTCCCGGGAACACTAGCCGATGTTCAAATTCCCACCGAGGTGCTAGTATCTGCGCTGGTGCCTGCAGAAATGGCATGAAGCTGTTAAGACTACAGGCCCCTCAGGGTTGAGAGGAGGCCTCTGCTGCTCCTTCTCCTGTTCCGTGATGCTGAAAGCAAGAGCAAGGACAGTGGATCAGTTAACATGGAGACAATGTCAAAGTGCATCTCTGTCCCCAAGATCATTATGTGCTCATCCTTCCATAACCAATGGTCAAGCCATGTTGCAAAATTAAATCATTTAACATTCAGCAGCGCTATGGCTGTTGGGATAACAATGCTGACCCCACTGTTTAGCATAAATACCTGGCAGTTGCACTGACACCAGCGGACCTGGGCGCATGGCGCCTCTCCAGATCCAGGGCCTCCTGCTCGAAGCGGCTAAGAATGGTGATCTGCACCTGGCCACGTCCAGTCCTCACACGCTCTCCCACGTTATGAGTATTCTTCTCCTGAAAATGAGACGAGCATTGATTAGTGCTAATTGTACCTGGACTCTCTTCACACACGGCCCATCCCAACCAGAGTGGGACATATCAGGGATCCAGGGCCTCCTCACCCCGCTGCTGCTGAACACTCACACAAAGATGCTAGGCCTGCTCCCCACACCTCCAACCTCGCCTTGGACACATGCTGCCTACATCACATTAGGCACCACACAGTATATCCTTCCATAGCAAGGAGGCACAAGTACATGGAGCGCAGAGGGCAGCAGATGGTTCGTTACCACACCACCTTGAAGCTCCCCTCCCAGCATGTCATCACCCTGACTTGGACATGTCCTGGAGTACAAACACAGCACCTAGATGCAGCTCCTCCAGGTTGCCACCAAACCAGTCAAGTGGGACTTAGTGTAACACATGCTGCGGGGGCAAAACACATCTCCTCACCACCCTCTCAGGCTGACCTCAGCATGGGCAGTATCTGCTGGCCCACCCAGCAAAAGACACATGCTGTTAATGATTCAATGCAGCCACTACACTCAGACTTGGGAAGGGGTAGGGTGTGGGCAGCAGGGGGGAAAGCCGACCTGCTGGGTTAAATGACCAATGCCAGCATGGTACTCACCCTGCCACAGCACAAGTCATTGAAGCGCAGCAACACTGAATCCAGGTGCGCTGCACCATATCGCGGGAGCTCACCATCTCCGCCACCTCCTCCCAGACATGTTTCGTCATGGGGGATGCCTCCTCCTCCCATCCTGGGGAACCAGCAGCTCCCACCATGCTGCCACCTTCCCGAGGAGGGCAGCAAGGCAGTCATCGGAAAAACGAGGGGCACACTGGCCCCCCTGCCCTACCCTCCGGCCTGGCCTGTCCTGCTGCCCTACCCTCCAGACTGGGCTGCTCCGCTAGTCTACCCTCTGGACTGGCCTGCTCGCCAGAAGCCCTCTGGTGAAGTCCTTCTACTTGCTATTGTGAGCAGCCTTGCAAAGGCTGCCAGCGCTTCATATAAACAGGCCACCGGGTCGCCATTGGACCCGGCAGACAGTGCACTCCCGGTGTCGCCCGCTCACTCCCGCTATCCTCAGGAGTCGTGCATTACACTGAGCGGGCCTTAATTGGCCTGCCCGCATAAAACAGCGGTGCGGACCCGATCGCAGGCGGTGATCCAGTCCGCGCCTGCCTGCGCCTGTTCCTGCTCCACTCCCCCCCCGCCAACCAGAAAATTCAGCTCATTATTTCTCTACTGCTCATTGATCCACTCTTGTTTTAAACTGGCTACAGAGGCCAGGAGCCAGATTTGCATGTCTCTGTCCATGTCAAAAAGGTGGGCAGGCTTGAAAAATGGTGCTTGGGACCCAGTTCCAGAATTCCTACCCCCATTCCTGTCACCGGTAATTTTCAGTGACACGGGATAATAGGTGTGGATAATGAACCCGTAAATAGCACTGCTGGCCTTGCCAGATCCATTGTGAGAGTGCGCATTTCAGACCCTGCCCCCCCACCCCTGCAATTTTGCTGAAGTCAGGCCAGCTTCTGAAGGCAACTCAGTTCACAGAAGCTCAGAGGAGTCGTAAACCATGGAAGAACCCTTGTCTGGAGTCAGGAACTCATCGACAGGTAAGTTCAAAAGGTGTTGCAAACATCACATGTCATAACGTAATGCTGTATGCTAAGTTAAATGTATTTTGAATGTAGTGATTAATGATCGGGCTTTGTTCTTAAAAACTAAGAAACCATTAAATTGACCAATTTGATAAAAGTGGATGAGTGTTCAAATGCATTAGAGTACATTATCCAATGGATAAAGTGTTCTTCTGCATTGAACAATAGTGATACACATATTTGACCATGTCAATTGTTCCCTGTGATTTAATTGTTTCATTGAATGATAGCTAGGGGTGGCAGTGGCATGGTGGTATTGTCACTGGACTAGTATTCCAGAGACCTAGGATAATGATTGGGGACCTGGGTTCGAATCAGGTCCCAGATTCCAGAAAAATCTGGAATTAAAAGTCTGATGATGACCATGAAACCATTGCTGATTATCTCAAAAACCCACCTGGTTCACTAATGTCCTTTAGGGAAATAAATCTGCCAACCTTACCTGGTCTGGCCTACATGTGACTCCAGACCCACAGCAATGTGGTTAGCTCTTAAATGCCCTCTGAACAAGGGCAATTAGGGATGGAAAATAAATGCTGGCCTAGACACCTGCACCCCATGAAAGAATAAAAAAAGACACCTGTTTCCCTGCTTTTAAGCTTGAACAGATGGTTGAGCTCTTTCAATAACTTCAAAGGTTTTAATGTATTCAGCTCTGGAGGCTTTGTTTATACAGCTGTACAAAGGAGTCACATTATGAATTATTGGTTGAGCTCAGCAGGGTTGTTTATCTTGGCAGTTTTATGACCATTTAATAGAATTATGTTTTTGAAGTGGTTTTCGAATAGCTACTTATATATCTTGACAGTTTTATGAGTATCTCAAAGATTTCCCAATGTTATTATACGGCTCAAGAGTGCATAATGGATGGAGGTGGGTGGGCACAGGGAAGGAGTATGGGGGGTGTGAAGGTGAAGGGGCGAGGGGGTATGGGGACGGGTGAGTGGGCATGGGGGGCTGAGGGAAGCACTGGGGGGTGCATCTGGCTTAGGGGGCCAAACACTTAACCACTAGAACTAGGATGATGTCTCAGCAAACAGAGGCATGCCTTCTAATCTACACGCTTGGCATTGCCCTTCTCCATTCCCACCTCCACCCAGTTTCGGGAGGCAATGGCCCAAACTCCAATCCGCCCTGCCCCCCGCCCCCGATGCTGTGGGGTGAAAATACAATGGGCAGACACAACCACTCAGAAGGGAGGATCACAAAGTAAGGAAATAGTCCGACATGCGATTCCCATTTCGAAGGTGAAAATCCAGGTCCAGGTTTTCTTTGTGCCCATGTTTCTAAAATTCACATTCCTCAATTTGTTATAGCTGGAAATTGAATGACAAATATTCTAGGCCTGGCAAATTAAAACCAGGGCACATGGTGGTGCAGTATATTGGAGCTTCGAGACAATGTGCTACAGACAGGATGAGTTCACAGCACAATTACCATGTCAGCTTCCCTCAGGGAAGCACTCTTGCCATTTGAGTCCTAAGGTTTTGGTTTGAGGGTCCAGTTAAGCACAAGACCTACTAAGGGAGTGCTGCACTGTTAGAGGTGTCACCTTCCAGACAAGTTGGTAAACCAAAGTCCTATCTTCCTGTTCAGCAGCCATTATTCTAAGAAGAGCAAGGGAACTCACCATCAAAAACAAATTTACTAGTCATTTAATCTCTCCTCCATCCCCAACCCCTTTCCGATCCCCCTTTTTCCAATAATTTATATATTTTTTTTCTTTTCCCACCTATTTCCATTATTTTTAAATGTATTTCCATCCATTGTTTTATCCCTACCTTTTAGCTTATTTCGATCCCTTCCGCCCCCACCCCACCCCCACTAGGGTGTGACTTCACTTGCTCGTCCTGCTTTCCACCCTTAATGTCACCATTAGCATATTTCTTAGCTAAAATCACCACCGTCAACACCTCTTTATCCTTTTGTCTATGACATCTTTTGGCAATCTCCACCTATCACTGGCCCTCTATCCAGCTCAACCTGGCCCACCACCCCCCACTTAAACCAGCTTATATTTCACCTCTTTTCTATTTTTTCTTAGTTCTGTTGAAGAGTCATTTGTACTCGAAACGTTAATTGTGTTCCTCTCCGCAGATGCTGTCAGACCTGCTGAGTTTTTCCAGGTATTTTTGTTTTTGTTTTGGATTTCCAGCATCCGCAGTTTTTTGCTTTTATCATTTAATCTTCAGTTCTGTTTGTGGTAACTTACTGTATGGAACATATTATTATGTTCCCTAAATAATAATACCAGTAAATACACTTCAATATAATTAATTGACTAAAGTGATTTTGGATGTTCTAAAGACAACAAAGACAATGCATACTCACCATTTCTTTACAAGAGCCCTTATTTAACTCATACTGTTATAAATGAAGTGTTGAGTTCAGCCCATAATCTTCACACAGGAGAGAAACAGATGGGAATAAAATAGAGTTTAAGCTATTTTTCAATAATTTTGTGCTCCTGAGGGAAAATGATGCATATAAGTAGGAAAATTATTTAAAAGTGTGTTAATGTGCTTTTTGAAAGCAACTTTTTCAAAAGTACCTTACACAGAACCTACAGCCCGGAAAAAGGAGATCAGAAAACATTATCTATACCTGTGTTTATGCTCCACATGCGCCTCCTCTTCCCACCCTGCCGCCCCCCCATCCCCCAATCAACCCTTAACCCTCTCCGTTCTCCATTTGTGATGCAGGAGTACAAGGCATTCTTTTCACATTAGCTTCTTACTAACTTTCTCTCCTCCTCTTTCCTGAAGGTCTCTCCTGTAACCATGGGATACAGTTTCAGGGGCATCCAACACACTCCAGACTCTTTCCCAAGTGATCATTATTCGTGTGTAAGTCAAAGCCCATTGCCCCAAAGGAGATCAACTAACTTAGGGCAATGGACAATTAAATTTAGGAGCTTCAGTGCCTGTATGGCTTAGCAAGATATACTTGCTGTAGCATTGGGGGAGGGAGAGAAGGCAATCTTAAATTTGATTAAACTTGAGTCCTTTTTGGAGCAATGAAACAACCTTCTTAATTCATCAATATTGGATGAGAACAGACAGAAAATATGATGCTCCATTTACCAGGACAATTTATTACAACAGTAATTTTGCCCAGTATCTGAGAAAACTAAAGTTATAACCAATGGCGCTGCAATGTAGGCACTCCATAAGGTGACTGACTACTTGTTCCCTTTTTTATTTTATACTCCCTCAATTAAAAGTGGCTGCCCTATGTGTAAACATGATTGGAACTTGCTCTATCACTACAAGCGTGAACCTGCATTAACACAACCAGCCTTCACAAAGTCCACTGGAGCAACTGGCCATAATTACAATTTATTTCTCCCTGCCACCACATCCCCCTCTCCGCACCACACCCCCCCAACCCCCACCCCGTCTCGACCACCCTCAGCATCACCTCCAACACAGCCTGCGTACATTTCCTGAAAATACTTATTCATAAATGTAGCATAACCTCAGGTATATCATCCAATTGTTGATTATTCACATGCACGTCTAGTCAGCAAGAGTCAGAGGTTATTCAGTTCTCAACCTCAAAAAATTATAACTGCAAATCTACTGTCAGGACAAAGGAGCTAGATGCAGCAGTATAAATGCCAGTGCCTGATTTACAGATGCCAATCTCCCAGCATCCTATTTAAGATGTCAATAAAGAAGCAATTATGTACACCTTCCAACCAGGGCAACTAGATTCAGGAATGGAAATCTGGCTGATTTTTCTTCCCTTCTACAGCACCGAGGCCAATATTAACGTGCTTGCTTCGCTCAACTGAATTTGTCCATTTCAGTACAGACTAGAAATGGAACCTTCACTTTTTTAAAGCACATTTCTTTATTTCTAGGCATTAATAGTGTTAAAAAAAGCTTACAATATTACAAGTTAGCTCTTGCTAATTAAATAAATGCCTGTACAAAACACACATTAAAGACCATAAGATAAATGGGACTTTAAAATATAAAGGTCTCTGTTTCAAAGTTCTAAATTGAAAACTTTTGATTAAAAATAATGGGTTTACAATAAAAAGTACAATAACCTAATAAAAGGGCTTCTATAGCACCAGGACAGTGAAGATCTCTCAGATAAAGAAATTCAATGTCAATTTAGATTTTCCAGTCTCAAAATACAGATCTTAGAACAAGCTGCTACCCCCACACTCCCCACTTCCCCTCCCCACCTTTGTTGCTCCCAGCAGGCTCACAGCCTTTCAAACAAAATCTGAATGACAGCTATGGGCTATTCTAGCCTCATTCCTGATCATCCATGCCAAACAGGATGACTCTTTCCTATGTAAACTTCCCAGGCATCTTTGCACCTAAGGGCTACCACACATTTCACCAAGGTGGGGGAGGGGGAATCATGAATAGGATCGCAGAAGCAAACATGATGTTGAGCAATGCCAGTAAACCTATAATGAGCATAAATATTGTGAGGACAGGGTTCTTTGCAGCATCTGTTCAAAATTGCATCTTTCATAGTTCATGTATTTAGTATAACATTGGTTGAGTACAATGTCATCAAGATCAGTGTTATCAGCAAACACCAACATCAATTGTCCTCCAGCAACAAAAGCCTGCTCACAGGAAATCAATCCCCTCAGGACAGATGGCCTGTGTTTCAAGTGGCATCTCTCTCCTTGTCTGAAAAACTTAATCAGCATTTTCTGCTCCCTAGCAACATTCAAAGGAAATATTTGCATTTGTAAAGCTTTATATATATATATTATATATATAGGTGGATAGTGACAGTACTAGAGATTGTTGCAATACGTAGGCTGCTATGTTAGTTTTAAATTGTACCATTTAACAATGCAGAATATTTTTAATTGATGAGATCCAGCAAACAATTACATGGAGATATGTCATGTCAACTAGATTAATGACCACTTTCTTATCCTGCCAATGAAGACTTTGATTCTCCTGTTCATCAAGGATGATGAGGCATGACTGTTTCAAGTTCTCGTTACTTGGGTTCCTGTTGTAAAATGAATATCCCCAGAAAGATGATGTGTTGTGCATCAGCTTTATCTGTTCATCCCTTGTTCTGATTCCCTTTACTCTTTGTTAGATGAGATTTAGAGATATTCAAGTGAAATATGGAACAACATTTAAAAAGTGTCATCAAAGTTAAACAACCAAGGTTTTTTCTCTCTCCAACTTGGCTCAGTTGTGAAAGAAAAATGGCTCCAACATGTCTGGATCCTGCAGTGATCCAAAATAAAGAGGGGGAGGGGAGGAGGAATGCTGACAATCGCATTTTGCGATTCTACCTCAGGGAAAAAAAGAGGTGAAAACAGAGCTCTGGAAATATGATGAGAATGGGAAGACCATCTGGTTTGTTTAACCACTTTATTCGCCCCCCCCCAAAAAAAACAATAACTCCGGAGAACTTTAAATGGATATACTGAGGAACAAAACTGTCACCTTCATATCCTATCTCTCTTCTTCTTAAAAAGCCACCAGCTTACAAACACCTGCTTCGGAAATGCCTGTCACTTCACTCCAGCTGCTTCAAAATTTGAAACACAATTTTTGATTCATTAGATGCCTTGCAATAATTATCTACACCTTATAAAGGATTGCATTCAACTACCTGAAACAGCCCTCTTGTCAGAAACAAGCTCACTAATACTTGATATCTCACTTTTTTGGGAGGGCAGCTGCATTCATAATCTCACAAAATAACCCACAATTCACTATTCTTGAGGTAAGTAGCTATGCACTGTTTATTTGATTCTAAATCTCTCTTGATTAATTTTAAAAAGAGAATAAAATTCAGCAGATAAAAGCAAAAAACTGCGGATGCTGAAAATCAAAAACAAAAACAAAAATACCTGGAAAAACTCAGCAGGTCTGATAGCATCTGTGGAAGGGAGCACAGTTAATGTTTCGAGTCCAAATGACTCTTCATCAAAACTGTTGAACTGATTCTGTTGAAGAGTCATGCGGACTCGACACGTTAACTGTGCTCCCTTCCACAGATGCTGCCAGACCTGCTGCATTTTTCCAGGTATTTTTGTTTTTGTTTTATAAAATTCAGCAGTATTTTTTATGAATATTACCACCATATATGTATACTGCCAAGTTTGCACACAAAATTTACACATTTTTGGTAGGGCAAAGTGATGGTGCAGATAGAAATCTGATTTACCTTGCTGAAATATTTTGAAACAAGTAATTCCTGCAAATTGAAAGTTCTGTGAAACTACAAATAAAATTTTCTGCAATTTGCCATATTAAGGAACAGTATATGAAGGAAATAAACATTAACATAAAATATTTTCACCAGCTCTCACTATAATACACATATATTATGATCATGACCTCAGATATAATGTAGTTCATGCTTGTTCATGAACATAGAGAGGGGAGGATGTCTACCATAGAACCATAGAAAAGTTACGGGACAGAAAGAGGCCATTTTGCCCATCATGTCCACACCGGTCGAAAAATAAACATTTTTTTTAAAAGAACTAGCCGCCCATTCCATCACCACCTTCCAGCACCTGGTCCGTAGCCTTGTGGATTACAGGTACTGATCTAGGTACCTTTTAAAAGAGTTGAGGGTTTCTACATCACCCATCAAACCAAGCAGTGAATTCCAGACACCCACCACCCTCTCTGGGTGAAGAGGTTTTTCCATATGTCCCCTCTAATCCCTCTACCAATCACCTTCAATCTGTGCCCCCTGGTAATTGACCTGCATGAAACAAATTTTAGTATAGACCACAAATGAAGTAAGTCGGTTCCATTTCAGTAGACAATATGGGAGCAGAGTGAATGATGGAAATGATACCTGTGAGAAAGAAAAAATAAAAGCATTAATCTAGCGCCTTTCATGACCTCAGGATGTCCCAAAGCACTAAAGCCAGTAAAGTACTTTTGGGGTGAAATTTTTAGCTCGGCGGGCGGGCGCCCAATCCGCTCAAGTGGAAAGTGGCACGTGTTGATGTCAGGCGAGTGTCCCGACATCAACGCGCGGTCGCGCGATATTTTGTTTGGCAGGCATGCGACTAAGTCGGCAGCATGCCCGTCTACAATTAAAAGGCCTGTTAAGACCATTAAATGATCAATTAACTTGAATTTTTCGCTGCCTGTCTAACCTTACAATTGGTGGACAGGCGAAAAGGCCTAGCAGCCTTTGCGCTTTTTAGGAAACCGCATCCACAGGTGGGAGGAGGTTTCCTA
Source organism: Carcharodon carcharias (assembly GCF_017639515.1). NCBI lineage: Eukaryota > Metazoa > Chordata > Chondrichthyes > Lamniformes > Lamnidae > Carcharodon > Carcharodon carcharias. The sequence goes on along the minus strand of NC_054472.1, from coordinate 119,340,837 downwards.
AAGCAAATAAAAATAAAATTAAAATTTTAAAACTTAACTAATAACATGTCCCTGCTCAAGTGACATAGTCACATGAGGGGCCACATGTCATTACATTTTTATTTTTTTATATAACACTTCATCTCCCTGAGGCAGCTCTGAGATTATGAAGCGCACACTCGCGCACATGCATGAAAGTCACGCCCACCCGGCTCGCACTCCCCCCACCCGCCCACACAGGCAACGCTGAACACTGCCGCTCGTGTTTCACACTGGGCAGGCCTTAATTGGCCCGCCAGTGGGAAGTTGCCTTCCAGCCCTGATCGCGGGCGGCGGTCGGCATCCCAACTGCCCCCGCCCACTCCCACCAAGCCCGCCCAGTGAAATTCTGCCCTTGAAGTTTGGATATTGTTGTAATCTTGCAAACATGGCAGCCAATTTGTGCATAGCATGGTTCCACAAACAGCAATGTAATAATGACCAGATAATCTGTTTTAATGGCACTGAATGAGGGCTAAATATTGGCCAGAATTCCCCCTTGAAATAGCATCATAGTTCACCTGAGAGGCAGACGGTGCCTCGGCTTCATGTCTCATCCTACAGATGGGTAACAGTCCAGCAGCCCCTCATTACTGCACTAGACTGCGTGCCTAGATTTTGTGCTGAAGTCTTAAACACTTGCATGCTGAACATCTGGATTTGTTTGCACTTTCTTCCCTGATACACAGGTCAGATTAAAGGCTAAAACAAAAACAGAAATACCTGGAAAAACTCAGCAGGTCTGGCAGCATCAGCGGAAAAGAACAAAGTTGATGTTTCGAGTCCTCATGACCCTTCTGCAGGAGTTTTTGTGCATGTCCATGACAACGGTTGGATGTATGAGGACGGGGTGAAGTTATGGATTGATAAAGTGTGGAAGAGATGGCCTACGTAAAAAATTGCAACTTATTGGAGTGGGACATGTTCAAATCTCATATAACCAATGAGAGCAAGAGATAACACCCACATAGCAGGGAGGTGGAGACTAATGTCCATAGTTCAACTTTTGGATGTGTGCCCCAACAAGCCATTCATTCAAGGATCATGTTTGTGCCAAATGGAATAGGTGGATAGTTGATGGTGAAAAAGACCTTCACAAAGAATGGCAATATAGGGAAGATGGTAGTTTAGTGGTAATGTTGCTGGACTAGTAATCCAAAGGCCCAGGCTAATGCTTTAGGGGACATGGGTTCAAATCTGACTGTAACAGCTGGTGGAATTTGAATTGTTAATAAATCTGGAATATAAAGCTAGTTTCTTCATGGTGACCATGAAACTATCATTGACTGTTGTAAAAACCCATCTGGTTCACTAATGTCCTTGAGGGAAGGAAATCTGCTGTCTTTAATTGGCCTGACCAATATGTGACTCCAGACCTGCAGCAATGTGGCTGACTCTTAACTGCTCTCTTAAATGGCCTAGCAAGCCATTCAAGGGCAATTAAGAATAGGCAACAAATACTGGCTATGCCAGCAAACGCCCACATCCCATGAAGGACTAAAGAAAAAAAAGCTGCATGCTTGATGTTTTGTGTGGTTTCATTGTTTCCAAAAGGCATCCAATAAGGTGCCACATAAAAGGTTACCGCAGAAGATACTGCACGGTGTTGGGGGTGATATATTAAAATGGATAGTGGATTGACTAACTAACAGCAATCAAGATCTGGATAAATGGGTCATTTTCAGGTTGGCAAACTGTAACTAGTGGGATGCCGCAGGTATCAGTGCCGGAGTCTCAACAATTTATGATCCATATTAATAACTTGGATGAAGGGATGGAGTGTATTTTAGCCAAAGTTGCTGACAATACAAAGATAGGTAGGAAAGTAAATTGTGAGAAGGGTACACAGAGGGTGGACTCTTCCATGCCCAACAGCAGTGAGTAGCTTGACTGACGGAGGGACTTAATTTAGGCCTAAGTCCAAAAATCAGTTTCCTGATGGAAGCTTGAACTTTAGTAATTATGTTCTCAGGACGTCAAAGGCGGGTCAAAACCGGTCAAGCTTCCCGACGAACAACGTCAGGAAAAACAAGTCATGAATGCTCATTAAAAGGCCATCTCACTGGAATTAAGTTCCCGTCCAAATTAAGTCCCCGCTAGCGAGAAATTAGAATGTTCACATTCACAACTACACATAAGTGAGGTGCATCTAGCGAGGTTGGCTTTTTCCATGGTTAACGGTGAGTTGCCGCTGCATTGTCCTCTTTAGGGAGTGTCTGTAAATGCCAGCCTATGCTTGAGACCAGGTGGTGGCAGTGCAAGTTGCATGGAGGATGATCAAGGAAGGGAGGAAGGGTTAGCAGGGAAGGGTGGAGCAGTAGCTGGACAAAGGTTTAAGGGACAGTGGCAGATGTCCTTTAATATGCTGTCTGGACCTTTGACCCCATGAAGTAACAGTGGGGATGGTGGCTTCCTGCCTGCCCCACCTTGAGAATATGTGAGCTCCTCACAGATGCATAAGTAATGAGATGAACGGCGCAAGGTCAGCCATCCCAGCCACCAGCAGAAATCACTCCCACTTCCGTGTCTACCACCGAACTTAGACACCAGAATGGAAGATTCTGATCCAAGTCTGCAAAGGGATATAGATAGGTTAAGTGAGTGGACAAAAATTTGTTTGATGGGAGTATAATGTGGGAAAATGTTAGGCTGTCACTTTAGCAGGAAGAAAAGAACAACAGAATATTATTTAAATGGAGAGAGACTGCAGAATGCTGCAGTACAATTGAATCAGGATGTCCCTAGAGTCATAGTCATAGAGTCATAGAGGTCTACAGCACAGAAAAAGGCCCTTCGGCCCATCGAGTCTGTGCTGGTCAAACAAGGACCTAACTATTCTAATCCCATTTTCCAGCACTAGGCCCATAGCCATGTATGCCATGGCATCGCAAGTGCACATCCAAATACTTCTTAAATGTTATGAGGGTTTCTGCCTCTACTGCCCTTGCAGGCAGTGAGTTCCAGATTCCCACCACCTTCTGGGTGAAAAACTTCTTCCTCACATCCCCTCCAAACCTCCTGCCCCTTACCTTAAATCTATGACCCCTGGTTATTGATCCCTCCACCAAGAGGAAAAGTTCCTTCCTGTCTACCCTATCTATGCCCCTCATAATTTTTATACACCTCAATCATGTCACCCCTCAATTTCCTCTGCTCCAGGGAAAATAACCCCAGTCTATCCAATCTCTCCTCATAACTAAAACCCTCCAGCCCAGGCAACATCCTGGTAAATCTCCTCTGCACTCTCTCTAGTGCAATCACATCCTTCCTATAACGCTGATTCCAGAACTGCACACAATACTCTAGCTGTGGCCTAGCCAGCATTTTATACAGTTCCAGTATAACCTCGAAAAACTCAGCAGGTCGGGCAGCATCTGCGGAGAGGAACATAGTTAACGTTTCGAATCCGAGTGACCCTTCAACAGAACTAAGTAAAAATAGAAGAGAGGTGAAATATAAATATAACTTTATATTTCACCTCTCTTCTATTTAGTTTTGTTGAAGGACTTGAAACTTTAACTGTGTTCCTCTCCGCAGATGCCGCCAGACCTGCTGAGTTTTTCCAGGTATTTTTGTTTTTGTTTTGGATTTCCAGCATCCGCAGTTTTTTGCTTTTTATCCAGTATAACCTCCCTGCTCTTATATTCTATGCCTCGGCTAATAAAGGCAAGTATCCCATATGCCTTCTTAACCACCTTATCTACCTGTCCCACTGCCTTAAGGGACCAATGGACATGCACGCCAAGGTCCCTCTGATCCTCGGTACTTCCCAGAGTCCTACCATTCATCATGTATTCCTGTGCCTTGTTTGTCCTTGCACATGTATCACAAAATGTTAGCATGCAGGTACAGCATTTAATTAGGAAGTAAAAGGATAGGTTGGCCTTAATTGCAAGGGGAATGGAATATAAAACTAGTTGAGTCTTACCACAATATACAGGCCATTGGTGAGGCCACACCTAGAGCACTGTGTACAGTTTTGGTCTCCTTACTTAAGGAGGGATACACTTGCATTGGAAGCAGTTCAGAGAAGATCACAAGGCTGATTCCTGGGATGAAGGATTTGTCTTATGATACAAGGTTGAGCAGGTTTGGCCTATACTCTTGATGTTTAGTTGAACGAAAGGTGATCTTACTGAAACATATAAGATTCTGAGGGGGTTTGAAAGGGTAGATGCTGACAGGATGTTTCCTCTTGTGGGGGAATCTAGAACTAGAGGGCACAGCTTAAAAATAGGGACTCTCCCACTTAAGAGGGAGATGAGGAGGAATTTCTTCTCTTAGCCAGTCATTAGTCTTTAGAATCCTCATCCACAGGGAGCAGTGGAGGCAGGGTCATTGAATATAGTCAAGGCTGGGGTAGACAGATGTTTGATTGATAAGGGGAGTCAAGGGCTTTGAGGGACAGGCAGGGAAGTGGAGTTAAGGCCATAATCAGGTCGGTAAAGATCTTATTGAATGCTGGAGCAGGCTCGATTGCCCAAATGGCCTACTCCTGCTCCTATTTCTTATGATCTTGTGATTATCAAATCATGTACACAAAGCATCATCAGATCATTAAAGAAATTCAAAATATCCAATTCAATGGATGGAAATGGAGATGATTTGCTGTGGTGGGATGATTCTGAAAGCAAAAGCTCCAAAACTGATCCAGAGTGGGATCTTTACAATGATGTCATTCCAAAGTGACTTAGAACTAACTCAGTGAACTCTGCATCAGATGCCAATGACAATGAATTTGACAGTTTTAAAATGCTTTGATTGTGATTAAAGATATCTTTGCACAATTAATTCATTCAATAAACCATGCCACAATAAATTAATATGTTTATTGTGTTATGTTTATTTTAACATTTCAAAATGGTAATCACCCACACCCACATCGGTGGTTCATACTGTATACCTTACATATAAGTTGACCTCCATTTTTGGAAAGATTTTGGAAGCTTCCAAAGTTGACTTATACCCCACGATCTAAAGTATAAATTTATGTATCAGAGTGAAAAAAGGCCAAATATGCTCACCCACCAGCCTCTTTCACTAGACAATTCCATCTCTATGCACCAACATTGCGCCCACCCCAACGCTGAGTGAGAAGAAAACATAGACCCATAGCTAATTGGATTCTTCAGGAAAAAGCTCCTCTTCAACTTATCATAGGCAATCAAACAAACCCAGGAGGCCCCAGAGACATTAATTTTCATCTGGAAATAATGGGAAGAATTTTCTCCCTGTCAGGGTGCTGAGCGGGAGCGATGTGGGCGGGCACGCAGCCGATTGCTGCCTGCGATCGGCAGCGTGCTGCCATTTTACATGGGCGGGCCTGTGACGCGCACCCAGAAGCACTGTGCACTCCTTGTGTGTGTGTGTGTGTGTGTGTGTGTGTGTGTGTGTGTGTGTGTGTGGGGGGGGGGGGGGGGGGGGGGGGGCGGCAGGGAGGAGGCTGAGTTGGGGCCTGCATTTTTTCATGCATGCACGTGAAAGAGCACAGAAATCTCCCCATGGCTCGGAGCTGCCTTGGGGAGACTAGTTAACTTGTCAAAAATTTTAATAATGAAAAAAAATTTCATAAGACATGTCCCCTCATATGACAGTGTCACATGAGCTGGGACATGTCAATGATCTTTAATAAAAAGTATTATTCAATTTATAAAAACTTCATGGAACCTCATCCCGCTCATGGATGAGGTTTCATGATACATGCGAAGGCTGCCTGGGCTCTTCGTCTGCCTGCCAACCTTAAGGTTGAACGGGCAGCTCAGTTAATTACTTTAATTAGTTTTTAAATGGCCTTAATAGGCCTTTGACATTACGGCAGCTGACTCCGGTGCGCGCCCGCCAAACTGAAGATCTGAATGAAGCGCGGTGACGTCAGGACACATGCCCAACGTCACCATGCATCATTTTACGCGTCAGCTAGCAGGGCCTGACCCCACACACCAACCCGAAGATTCTGGCCAATGTATTCTTACCTCCGCATGCCATAATGACTGTGCTTTCCAGTAATCCATTTAATGCCTTCTTGGAGGGCTGGAAGGAATCAGCCTCCACTACCTGCCTTTCCACCATATTACACAAGTCAATCATCCTCAGAAAAGGAAAAGATCGAACCTCAGTCTCGCTTCAGCAACAAAAACAAAAAATGCTGGAAAAACTCAGCAAGTCTGACAGCATCTGTGAAGAGAAAGACAGAGTTAGCATTTTGAGTCTGTATGGACTCTTCTTCGAAGAGTCTGTCAGAGGGTGTCAGACCTGCTGAGTTTTTCCAGCATTTTTTGTTTTTGTTTCAGATTTCCAGCATCCACAGCATTTTGCCTTTATCTCAGTCTCTTTTCCTTGGTTTGTAGCTTTGGCATGTAATTCTAAATGATTCCATCACATCAAAAACTCTCTATTTTTGTATGATTATACGCATATTAATCATAAACACATCAATCACATCACCTCAAGCAAACAAATCCATGACATTTATTCAATACTTCTGTGAAAGTTGGTTAATTTTATTTAAATAGCTTCTATAAGCTTATTCAATTGCAGTTTTGATCAAACATAGCTGTTACATAAGAATTAAAATGTGTCATCCCTAAAATTATCTCAAACTATCCACAAAGTGTTAACTCTCTTATTTTCTCTTTACAAAGTAACATGGTCAGTCGACCCCATCACCCACTAAGTGGCTGCTCAGTGTCAGTTAAGAAATTTCATTAACAAAGATTAACTCCTCAATATGACAGGTCTTCTATACACTGCCAAGAGCTATTTTTTTTACTCAGATATAAATAAGACTAAGCAAAATGTTACAATTTCTTTGATGTAATAGAAAAATAGATACCTGGAAACAATTACAAAGCAGCAACATAATCAAGTAGTACAGACATTCGGCATCGGTTGATTTAAATTGCAGCTTTGAATTCTCCTCTTGGAATTTTTGTTTCGGTTTTATGTGTGAATTGTATTTTATTTCTGTGCCAATAATTGCCAGTGAACTACATTTCCTTAATCCATGATGTTTACAAATGGATAAATAGCTCTAGTATAGTACTTCAGCACAGCAGGTTATCAAGGAATTGTCCACAATTAACCAGGAAATATATTTTTCAATAGAAAATTAAAGTTTGAGCAATCTCAGTAGAGAAACACGATTACTGAAATATTCATAGCAATTCAAAAGAACTGAATAGAAAATAGCAATCATTTACACATTTTGTTTGTGTTGCATTCTAATATTGGCTGCTGTTAAGCACCCTGCCTGATGGTTCTGTGATTGACCAAGAAATAAAATGATAATCCAAGAGCAGGTAGAACCACCTAGGGATGAAGGCGAATTTGTACTTCAGAGTGAATGAATAATGGAAATGATTCTAGTTTGCCTCAGTTTTATTTTTTACAGAGGAAGGTAACTTTGGGCATATAAGTAAACTGAGGATGATTTGGAATAACTACTAGAGATAAAGCTTCCAAAAATTGCTATATTTAAAAGGTTTCTAAGATTCAATAAAGAACAGGAGGGTGGCAAAATTACATTCTTCTCCAAGACTGAAACTGATAAGCTAGGAAAATATAGGCTAGTTACGAAATTATGGGCTAGTTACACTTGATTATGGGTAACCTTCTAGGCTAAATAATATAAGATCAAATCTGTGAAAACTGGGGAAAGCATCAGCTAATCAAGGATAATCAGTAATGGTTTGTGAATCCCCCAATTCCAGCCATGATTTGTGCACCCCCAAGCCTTCAGCCATCTAGGTCTTAAGCTTTAGAATTCTCTCCCCAAACCTCTTTGTCCCCCCACCACTCTCTCCTCCATTAAAACACTGCTTAAAACCTATCTCTGTGACCAAGTGTTTGGTACCTACCATAATGTTCCCCTTCTTTGGCATTGTCCATTTTTGTCTGATTACACTCCTCTGAAGCAATGTGGAATATTTTACTATGTTAAAGGAGCTATATAAATGTAACTTGTTGTTGATTTGTCAAAGGCAGGCTGTGTTTGACTAATTCAATTGATTTACAGTGGATGTTGTAAATAAGGTTTATCAGAAAGTGTTTATTAGGCCCCATTTAAGGTTGAGTGAAGCCAGTATTAAAGGAAGGCTACATATGGACAGAGGAAAGGCTGAGGGATACAAAGCAAAAAGTATCATTAAATGGATGTTATTTGGGTTGGTGCGATGCGGATTGTGGTATGCCCCAGCAACTGGGACCTTCTTTGCTTTCCATACATTTAAATGATTTAGACATAGGTACAAGAGAAGTGATACTAAAGTTTGCTTAATATATCAAATTAGGGAGAATGGAAAACTGAGAGGAAAAATGTAAGAGATTGCAAGAGAGCAAATTGTGAGGAACAAAGCATGACATGAGCATGCAAGAGGGCAGAGAAATGTGAAATAGTGCATTTTATTCAGTAGTAACATTGTGAATAAGTAACATTCTTAATTGAGTGGAGGATCATAGATATGTAAGGATGCAGATACATGGATATGCAGATAGAAACAATTGCAAAAGATTATATATAGAGACATTACATACAAAAGCAGCATGGTGATGTTGAATTTATACAAAACAGTCATTAAGCTACAATTGGACTCCTGCAATCTGGGCACCCTATTATAGAAGGATGTTGGAGTTATAGGAAGAGCACAATAATGATTCACTAGAATTATAACAGAAATATAGGTTAAAGTTATAGAGAAAGGTTAAAAGAGATTTTTTAACCAGAAAAGTAAAGGTTAAAGGAGGATCTACTAGTGGTTTTCCAAAATTTGTAAAGATTTTGAGAGATAAAAAGTGAAAGGTTATTTCTAAGAGTTGGAAAACTGAAAACAAGATAACATTGAATTGAAACTATCAAGAGAAGAGAAAAGGAAGAAGTTAGAAGTGTTTTTCACACAGATGGCTTTTAGAGCATGGAATGCTTTGCCACAAGTGATGGCTGAAGTACAGAATATATCATTTAAAAGTGTTTGTAAAGGAAAAATGTAAAAAGATATGGAGAAAGGGCAGGGCAATGGAATGAGATGAGTTACTTCAATTAAAGAATTATTAACAGCAATAATGGAATTGGCCAAATGTATCTCTCTGTATTGTAATTTTACTGTAGTTTCAATATGTCAATGTTTTTAGATTCCTATTCAAAGTAATTAAATCTCTGAAAATTTGGTTTATACTGAACAACTAAAAATTCAAAGATAGATGGCGGAAATGGACCACAAAAAGTAAAGTCTAGAGTGTCATCCAAGGTGTTGCCCACATTGATTAAAGGTATATGCTGATTCGAAACTAGCAAAGTACAAACAGAAAGTCTCAATGATGTCAGAATTCATATATTTTTTCATGGGATGCGGGTGTGGGAGGCAAAGTCAGCATTTGTTGCCCATCTCTAAATGTCACAACTGGGTGGCTTGCTAAGCCATTTCAGTGGGCAGTTAAAAATCAACCACATTCACTAGCAGAAACTGTTGATGTGCTGGTGGACACATCACAGACACACATTCGCAACAGATAGATAGAGTCAATGACATGGGTATATAATCTGGGTTGACACTCGAGTTTTGCATTGTCAGCAGTGCCATGTTTCAAATGAGATCTTAATGCAGACCTAATCTGCCTGTTCAGGTGCACATAAAAAAATCCTTTGGTACTACTCAAGGAAAACAGGACAGTTCTCTGGGCCAACATTTATTCCTGAACTAATATCACCAAGGAAGATTAGCTATTTTTTATTTGGTGTTTGTGGGACATTGGGCTCTGTATTGGCCTAGAAGTTAAGTTTGCAAAAATATTCTCTAACTGGGCTACAAAGGCTGAAATTAAGACTAAAACTCAATTTAATGCTACAACTGGAACACAGTATCAAAATGTTTCTTCAATGTACATAAGATTAATCAATGTATACAATTTACATTTCTTGACTTCCTTAGTATTCTTTCTTTATAGCAATTTCATGTGGCTTCTACATGAAACACTGAGGTGTCCTTATAAAGAAAGCGTAATCTTGCTGCATCACAGCTGTTTCTCACCAATATTACCTCACTGCTCCAAAGCCTAGCTACAGAGTGCCGTAGGGAAAAGCAACAAATGGAATAGGATTATTGCCCAATGAGGGAATCTTTTACAGGGCAGTCAACCGAAAGAGGGATTGCACAATCGCCTTCACAAATTTCCAATGACAGATGTCTAAAACATTCTCAAATTACCTCTAATTCTTCAATCTTCCACAACTTCTGTAACATTCACGCCACCCAAAAACCATGCTCAAGACCATGTGCTCATTGATGAAGTCTGTAGGGACTATTAGGTTCAAAACAACAGATCTTTCTGGCTCTCTGAAGTGAAACCTTTAATCAGACCTACAATTTTGATATTTCTGATGAAAAATGAATTTAATTTGAGGATTATTTGACTTGACAGTTACTATTTGCAGATGATGTGAACAAAGAATTAGAAACTTCAGTTAATAAATATGCAATCAAACGTTCATAGTGCCTAATCCCAATGGAGGTAATATGTATATTTAAAAAAAAACACAAAGGTGTTTCTTAATCTCAAACTATAGTTAATAAATCCAGGAACCATAAAATGTATATTATGCAAAATTTTCAGATTTCAAATTGCTACATATGGACAAGAAAGCATTGTCCATAACACTGAGTAGAGCAATAATTAATTGTCCTTTAAAATTTTGTCTCTTAACATCCAAAAAAAGTATTATAACGCATCATTAAAAAGTTTACAAAACTACAACATTTGTCAGAAATTGTTGTACCTTGTATTCTTCAGCAGTTCAACAATTTGTAATCACATTTCGAAATTGGGGGAGGTGATAGCATAGTGGTACTATCACTAGACTAGTAATCCAGAGACCCAGGGTAATGCTCTGGGGACCATGGTTTGAATCCTGCCATGGGATTCGTTTGACTTCAATATTTGATTGTTGTAAAAACCCATCTGGTTCACTAGAGATTAGAGAAGGAAATCTGCCAAACTGACCAGGTTGGGCCTACATGTAACTCCAGACCCACAACAAAAATGGGGTTGACTCTGCCCCTGAACAAGGGGCAACAGGATAGGTAATAAATGCTGGCCCAGCCAATGAAGCCCACATCCCAGGAATAAAAAAAGATTGATGATGATGTGGAGTAAGACTGATATGGCCATGGCCCAGACAGTTATGTTGAGTGATTCTGAGCTAAGATTAAAGGCTACATTAAAATACTATCCTTACAAAATCATAGTTTGCATCAAGGCCATCCTAAATGAACACAAATTCCCAGGAGCTAGATTTACAGCTGGCCCCAATTAAGTTAATGTATTAAGTTACCAAAGCTGATCTAGCAAATGCTGAGTTTTTTTTTGCAGAAGAGATCCACATTAAAGGTCTTTAAATCTGTCTGAAGCAAATCCCTCACTTTGCTGAGGCCTATGTTTTGCTACAAACTATATTATGCTCACTGTAAGACCGCGCTCTTTACATATACATTTACCGCAGATCAGTTGCAAACTAGCAAAACGTAAATTGACAACTGAAACATAAAATTAACTTTATTATATTTCTCCTGATATGTAAACAGAAGAGAATTTGAAACAGAGTGCTGTGGATTTTAATTCTGTATAATGGAGAAAAGATTTTCACAATATTTTTATTTTGTATAATGTTTATAAAATAAACACATTTAGCTAGACATAGGTTTTAAGAAGTGTCGTAAAGAAGGAGAGAGAGGAGAGAGGCAGAGAGGTTTAGGAAGGGTATTCCAGAGTTTAGAGCCGAGGCAGCTGAAGGCATGTCCACCAATGGTGAAGAGATGAAAATCAAGGATGTACAAGAGGCCAGAATTAGAGGAGTGTAGTGATCTCAAAGGTTGTAGACCTGGATGAGGTTACAGAGGTAGGCTAAGAAGGGATTTGAAATCAATGATGAGAATCTTAAAATTGAGGAATTCCCACATTGGGAACCAAGTAGCTCATCAGTGAATGGTGTATGGGATTCAGTTCAGGTTTGCATTCCAAACAGCCCTCTGGGCATACTTACACCACATGCACTGTTAGGAGTTCAATAAGGCAGTCGACCACCACCTTCTCAGTAAGGGATAGACAACCAGTTCTGTCGAAGGGTCATGAGGACTCGAAACGTCAACTCTTTTCTTCTCCGCCGATGCTGCCAGACCTGCTGAGTTTTTCCAGGTAATTCTGTTTTTGTTTTGGATTTCCAGCATCCGCAGTTTTTTTGTTTTTATAGACAACAAATGTTTGCCTTTCCAGCAGCACTCACAACTCCATGAACAAGATACAGGCAGCAGAGTTTTGGATGAACTCAAATTTAAGGAGCCAACTCAACTCAACTTTCAACTCAAGTTTTTAGTCCGACTAACACCTTCTTTGGCTCAGTCTCCATTTTTTATTTGATCAAGCTTTCATGGGGCACCTTGGGATGTTTTTACATTAAAGGTGCTGTATAAGTTGTTGAGAAATTAACATTATTATAACATGTATTAACAGATTATTGATTAAATGGAGAATAGCTGAAAGTGTGCAGCTTTAGCAGTGTGCTTTTTCAAATATTCAACATAAGCGGCTTAAGTTTATAAGCTTAAGTTTCTAAGATCACAGTGTAAAAATCCTTAATCTAATAGGCCAATTTGGGCTCAATCATTCCTGGGACATTGTAGTGTTTTAAAATAGATCAGAAGCAAAACATGGTGGAAATTTGAAATAAAAACAGAAAATGATGGAAATATTTAACAGATCAGACAGCAACTGTACAGAGAGAACCAGAATTAACCTTTCAGGTGAATGACCTCTCAGAAATTAATGCCCAATGATGGGGCTCAAAGCAGCATGAACAACAACTGAAAATAGCAGTGTTGGAATATGAAGCTTCACCTTTGAAATATTCTACTAGTGATTCGAAAAAGTTCTATTTGGTACAGTGCTAACACCAAGCTATCCAGCAAAAACCTGAAACGTTGAGTGGATGATTTGCACTGTAATAGAGCAAAATTTCAGAAACTAGAATCTTCACTATCACTGCAATGATTGGTATATAATTACTAAATATATCTAGGGAACCTCGGAAATAAGGAAACGTGAATGAGCCTCAAAAAGTATCTGATCTAAGTATTGCTAAAAGTATTGCAGAACCGATTAACTAAATGGAGGAATTCTACTTAACGCTTGTTTTCAATTGACATTTCTCAGCGGAACTCGAAAATAGGGTTGGAAATACATTATTTGGTCCAATGCGTTAAAATAGAAGGAAACATTTCGTTAACAACGCTCAGATGACTCACATCTGTCAGAATAACTTGTCAAACAATTCACGTGCAATTAAATCACGAAAACATTTTAAAAATATTCACATAATCCAATGGGAAACGATATGATGTCTTTTTTATAAAGTACTCAAAATCTTACAAGTTGGCTTCATTTTCTTCCATCATTTACAAATACGCGCACATCATTCACGTTTTGAGATTTACAGAGTAAATACTGTAATAGAGGCCTGCAGAATAATAATCCAACAGACCTTTCACAATCTCACTTAATTAATAGCCCTGTGTGCAGCTTTTCAGTTCCTTCAGTCTTTTTCATTTGAGACACCTTCCCCAACTAGGGAGAGGAAGGGTTATTTTCGTTCGTTACACTGCTGCTTAATTACATTGCTAACGCTAAACAAGGATGGGAATACAGTCAACATATACCTGAACCACACAAAATCAACAGGAGATATCCAAACGGGGAGGAGCTAAAAGCTGATGTCTGCATGTGATTGTATATATAAAACGTCGGGGGGCCTGTTCAAAAATAGTGCCCAGTGAAGAGTTGTTTTTTTACCCCAGGGCATTGTTGCCCGGTTCAAGACCGATGTGCTATGCCGGCCCGAAACTTCTCCAACAGGAGTTCTTGACCACTTTTTGTTCTCCAGTCTTGAGTAGTAGTTAGCTGCTCAGGATGTATGGGAACAAAGTGGAGACAGCCGTGGAGTCTCTGAGCTCCGGCCTCACAAGTGTATGAGAGTGAGCCCGGGAGAGTGGTATGAGGGCAGTTTCTGTCATCCACCTTCCTCTCTTTGACTCCCTCTCTCCCCCTTTTCTTCTTTTGCTCCTCCTTCCTTTGTCACCCGCTTCTCTTCTTTCGCTTTCTACCCTACTCCCCAACTCTTCGATCTATCCACCTTGACAAGGTATTACTGTAATATCGCCGCCTTGTTAACTATTCCACTCTGCTAAAAAGACAACAAATCACAGTCCAGCACGAAATAAAAAGAGCTTGAAAGGTTATTTTTCGTTTACAATCACGACCATTTTTATAGTAATGTAACGCTGCGGGGCTTCCAATGGGAGCAACAACGTAGTTTTGACAGGACAGAAATATTGTTGAATGTATTCAAATGCATTCCCAACCATCCTCAATCTTATTTTGCCTGGCACGTCATAAAGAGACACAGTCAAGTATCTTTATTTCCCAGCACAGTATCCTCGACACAGAAATATCACTATATTCAAATAGTAGTAGCGACCGACATTAACATATACTCATGCTTTAAATGTTACATTTTCACTCAGCTCTTGTGTTATAACAACATTTCTGCTTAGTTATTAAATACCGCTGTGGCAAAATTTCCTGCGAACAACAGATATCCCAATTACTCGAATAAAATCTCAAGAAACATTTTTTCAATCAACAGAAATTTTATTTGTTTTTTTCATTTCGGAACGTATGATATTCGAATCTTGTATAATTGTCCAAATGCAACAGCGGTTCTTTAGTGAATGCATATTTTCTATTTAAATGTACTCAAAATCGACTAGGAACACAAAGGGAAAGTGAAAATATGTCCATTCAAAAATAATTTCAGATTCTGAACATTTATGTTTACTCAAACATGATTCAAAATCTTTCAAACACCTTAAATCGAAGTCAAACGAGCGGCAAAGCAACCGAAAATAAGTGCACATTTACAATGTTCCAGATTAAATTATAATGACCACAGATGATAAATAAACCGGCCCATTCTCGAATAAAGTCAGCCAATGTCACGTCCTGATCTAAATCAGCGTTTTATTCTGGCTACAAGGGAAACACATAGCCCTCCACATTTAAAGCTCCTTTCATTGTAGCCTGGATCCTACCCAAGGTCTAAGCACAAAGAAATTGGAGGAAAAAAAATGACACCGACCGTGCTCTATACAAATGTAGCAAGCGACAGCACCAGCATCGAACACGATCAAAAGCACCGTGTCGCACCGCCTTCCTGCCTCCTCTTCTACCTCCGGCATGTGGCGTTCAACGGCAATAAAATGGGAAGAGTGGTGTAACCAGATTTACTAACTTACATTTTCCTTTCAGATGAATGCATGCAAACTCTTTTCCTTACGCCGGGTGCCCGATGATGACTCAACTGAATGCTGAATTTGCCGACTTTACTGCATTGCTTCTGGACTGTGTACTCCGTGTTGTGTGATTTGCAATTAGGATTGTACACACTCTCCGCCAGCTCAGGCTCTTGGACAGACGGTCAGAGTCACAGCAGCGAGCGGAGCATTGTGACACAACCTGGGCTATGCGCCGTACCACCCATCATTAAAGGAGGGGGAAATACAGGAATGAACTCTGATAACTCAGTTTTGTTAAATTAGCATATTAATTCAATACTATGTATCCACTTCATTATATTACCATTCTGTTTTATTCGCCGAAAATAAAGAGTATGGAAGTCAATGGCTAAGCTATGCAGCAAAATATACCAGTGTCCTCCTCTGTAAGAGTGGTTTGGCCTGATAGGGTTACGGTTACTTACGTCAAAACTGCACCAGAGAGGCCAGAGTTTGGAGTGTGGTTGGGCTGTGAACTTAGAGAGGGTGCAGGCGAGAGACAATTTCAATTCGAACATTGTGTGCTCGCAATATGTGCACATACACAGTTGTTTTCGTATTGATAAACAACATGCCAAAATAGTTTTTTTGAAGTAAATTAAGTTTTACTGACTTTGTTCAACTTCAATAAAAGACAACGAAATGCTATGAAGGTTTTTTTTTAATGAATCCCACTCTTTCCTCATCTGTCAAGGAGGAGAACGCTAGCGAGCAAACTTTTTGCAGATCTCTATCAGTGTCGCTCTCCAACTAAGGACTGAGACACAAAAAAAGCAAGGTGAAAAATCCGATCAGATCCGTGAGCAGACGCGTGGCTCTCGATGCGCGTCAACCCCGCGCCCGGCAGGGTTGAGACGGGCAGCACCACATTTGCTGGCCGCTCGTTTCATTATAGCCCTGTGCAAAACCTGCTGCTGGTTGTCTGCGCACTCATTGGAGAGCCTAGGACTAGTGTGCGTGGCTAGAACAATGTACAGCTCGACTGCATTTCTTAAAGGTAGCCTGCCCCTCTAAAAGGAGAGTTGCCCTCCGGCTACAGCACATGTTGGAACTGTCAGAAAGTGTTTGAGGGAAGGAGGAAGACTGCAAATGGAGCCGAGGGCTCTCAGGTTCATTGTTGCAGCGTTGAAGGCCTTAGTGGAGGAGGCACATGACCCTGATGAGGTGCCTCAAAAACAGAAGGAACAGGTGGCCAGGAAAGTCAATTCCCCAGAGTCTGGTCCCAAGGACCTGGCTTCATGTCAGGAAAAAATCAATGACCTCATCTGGGTGGTCAAGGTCAGTGAATGTATCTTCCGATGATATTTTCTACCCACTCCACCACCAACCTCTCATGCTGCTCAATGCCCCACTTCCTAGCACTCACTGGTCAGTAATCAGGCTCATGCCTAATTTTCAGATGCTCCACCTCACCCTCACGTACTTACCAATGATGCCAACCTCATACCCTTGAGATAGGTGGCTTTCACATGCACCCAGCTATTCAGCTATGGCAAACACATCACCCAAACACATTACAGCATACTCAGTGACATTCTTCCCTCTCCCTTGCAGGATAAACTCACATATAACCACAGGGAACAGCAGAGAACTGGCAAGAGACAGGCACACCTGCATCTTCTGAGCCTTTTTGTGGAGACGGTACTCTGCATTATCAGGCTAGCACTGACTGAGACCATTGTACCTGGCATTGCCGAGATCATGCTGAATGACAGTACTGTTTGTCCCTACCTTACGCACCTTCTCAAATTCCACTTCACCCTCATCCTGCTATCTAGCATGAAGTGCAAACTGCAGATGGTGTGACCAGGACCATTTGCTTTCCAGCCCACCCCTCTTCCCTCACCCCAACCATCCCTTTTTGTATTTTTGCTTTCAGGTACCCAAGACCTGCCACCTGGCAAGTCTGTGCAGTCTCACCAACAATGGTGTGAGCAACACAGATGTCTGATGAAGGAGCATCATCACTTGCAGCCATTAGCTTAAATACTGGTGCTGCATGTTCTTTAGAGGGTAGTATAGAGGCAAGATCTGCACATGGTGAGACACACCAGGCATGAGTGGGTTTCAGTCAGAGCAGTAGGAAGGGATAATGTGTGTGACAGTACACCAAAGGACAAGGTGGTAGAGGAGTTCTGCTGCAGAGGACTCAGATGGGGTCTTCAATGTGATGGCATACAGGAGAACGCAGATTAAGCACCCAATGATGTTTGGTGCACTGGCAAGCCTGCCACTTAGCTTGTTGACACTGCTAAAGAGCATGGAGGTGTTGGGCTCCAACTTGGCACAGGGTTTTGTGCCAAGCTTGGATGCCATCCTTCCCAGCGTGAAAGTGGTGGCCAACTCCATGACAGAACTTTCAGACCCAATCATGATGGAGGGTCTGAGTCCAATTTCTCAGCTGCTATTGTAACAAAGGCAACGATCCAACATCTCAGTGCTGCAGTAGAATTTGAGACTAAGATCATGAGTTTCATGCTTGCCACCATTAAAGCCCAGAATTGTGTTATGCAGGCTCAGACTGCTGCATCATGCCTGAAAGAGGCTTGCAGGCTCCCACAGCAGACCAGCAATCTGTGCTCCAGCAGAATATTAGGATTGCTGAGGAGTCAACCAGGTGAGTAGCAGTGACTCCAGGAAGCACAAACCTGCCATCCTCTCTCAGATGACTGCATTCATCCTTCCACCACTGCCCACTACCACTGGGCTTGCTACAGCATTTCAACCAACCAGCCTAGACTGCTGTTGCTCCTGCCACAATGATGCTGTCCAAAGCCAGGCTTTTAAGACTTAGAGCTCCTAAGGGCCTCCTACAAGGCTGTCTGTTGTTTCCCCCACTGAAAGTCAGCAGCCTTCCTCCAGCCATGCTGCAGCCACTGGGGTGTGCTGCATAAGAGCACGAGGACAGACGGAGGATGGAAAGGTGGGAAATTGTGAAGTAGCAGTGGTGTGGTGATGAGATTTTATGCAAACCAGAGTCTTTGTAACCAGTCACAAACAAACCAGCTAGAGTGGAGGGGTTCCTGGGTGCCTCTTCTCCTCCTCCTCATCCTCTTCCTCCAGCCTTGCTGAAGGCATGGTAGCAATTGTTGTCCCTTTTTTGAGTAAAGTTGTGGAGCATGCAGCAGACCACCATAAATTTGAGATGCACTCTGGCAGGTACTGGAAGGCACCCCAAATGACCAGCCCAGGCAACAGAACCATTGGGCAGAACCAAGTGAAGCTTCTGGGAGCAGAAAGTGAGACGAGTGGGGCACTTAATTGTGTGGAAGACACAATGTCAGCTTCCCAACGGCAGGATGAAAGTTGGGAAGTAAGTTGGCGGTGGACTAAAGGCGGATTGTGGTTCCTAACAACAATTGGCAGGTTGCTTAAAACACATTCACATTTTCTTCATTGCTCAAGACACAGAGAACATCAATAGGCCACAAACTTCAGAATGAGAAACTCAGCCCACTAAACCTACTCTGTCCAGTCTATTATTATTCAAAATAGACTTCTGTCCCACACCATCTGTTTTTCCCATACTTTTGAGGCCTCTAATTTGCTTCAATGACCACCTCTGGGGAATTAGTATCAAAAACTATCACATTCCGCTCTCACACCACTGTAAAAACACCATCACCGCAAGAATTGCACTGTAATGAAGGCCCATCATCACCCTCTGAAGACAAGCAGAGATGACAATAAATGTGCCCTTTGTCAGCTCACCCACATTCTGAGAATTATTTTTTCTAAACCTCTAAAATTATGCTTAATGCTCCCTACATTACTGTATTTTAAAAGCTTTTTTATGGAATACTGTAGAGTTCAAATATTTTTCCAACTTTTGATATTAGGCCAACTGGCCTAATTATCGTATTGGTTATTTCATTGTTGAATAAACTGTAATGACCTTTTTCTCCTTTAGTCCTCAAGCAATCCCCAACAGTTATGAAGCTTGGATAAATATCAACCGACACATCATTTCAATTTCTAACTCAACTCAGCTTGTCCTCCCTTCTCTAATTTTACAGCCATCCTGTCTTCCTTTAATTTCTTCCTCCATATAAACCCCTGTGGTCACCTGCTCAACCTTGCCCTTTTGAGTGGCCTCGCTACTTTGATCAGCTTGATCACAGACACAGCCATCTCTGATTGCTTCCTTGTATGCCTCGTCACTCATTCTCCCAGCCCGTTCCAATCACAGTTGCTCAATAGTCTCACAAGAAACAACTCTCCACTTGCGAACTTATAGCTTCACTTTCAAACTCCCTTCTCTGGCCTTCCATTCACCACAAAACTTCTGCAGCTGTCAATCCACTCAATTACATCCTCACTTCCACCTTTCATGTGCTTATCTCCAATGAAACCCTTACTCTCTCCCATGCTAATTGTTTCACCAGAATGGCTCCCGTCTTCACTCTCTCAAGGCAGAGGCACAAGCTTGAACATTTTTGGGGCACAACTGGTTTAGACCACATAAAACTACTCCAGCTTCATCCTGAAATGCAAAGAAAAACCCTAGTTTATTTTCTTCAGTATCAACCGTCTCCTTAAATCCATCTCTCCTTCCTTCTTCACCTTCACCTCTGAAAAAAATGTGCAAGGGACACCTGGACTTCTTTGTCACTAAGATTGAGACCATCCATTCATCTACCCCTGTCACATACATCCCTTCCCTCCTGCCATAGCTCTGACCTGAACCTGCAAATTTCTCTAGCTTTTCTCCTACCTCCTTACAACATTTCCGAGCACATCCTGGTCATAAGATGAACCTCCAGCTCTCACAACCCCATTCCATTTAAACTAGAGGTTCTCAAATTTTTTTGGTTGGAGGACCACTTTTCAAATGGGTTAGTAATTGCACCCCCCCCAACAGCTAAGTTATAATAGTGTACAATACTAATAATATGAAAGTGTTGCATGCCATTTCCAGATTTGACAATTCCAAAGCTCTCCTGGTTTCTTTCACAACCTTTACTCTCCAAAAATTTCAGCTCATGAGTTAACCTACAACCAATCGCCTATGTGCTCATTGAGATGCGTCCCAGTCCCCCAAGCTTCCAATTTAAAATTCTCATCCTCATATGCTAATTCCTTCATGACCTCACCTGACTAAATCTCCATAATCTCCTCTAGACCTACAAAGCATCTAACCTATATACCTCCAACTTTGTTTTCTTGCACATTCCACATTTCCTTCATCCCACAATTGGTGGCCAAGCATGGCCCTAGCCTCTCAAACATCCTTCCTAAAAGTATCCACCTCTCTCTTCTCAATTAGGGTTTTATGTAAAAACTACCTCTTTGGCTATGCTTTTAGTCACCTCCCCTAATACCTCCTTTGTATTAGTCCAACTTTTGTTTGTCTATACTTCTGTGAAGCACCTGGGAGTGTTTTTTACTTTAAAGGCACTGGATAAATGCAAGTATTGTTGTACCATTAACTTCTTCCATATGTAATACTGAAATATGGTAATTATGCTCTCTCCCAAGTGGTAGCGCTTTAGCACCTCATAGGAACATACGAGGTTAGAAACAAGAGCAGGCCATTCAACCCCTCCAGCCTGCACCATCATTCAATTAAAGAATGGCTGATCCATATCTTCACTCCATCTATCCACCTTGATTCCATAACCCTTATTCTATTTGCATGACAAAAATTCATCAAAACATAGTTTTGACATTTTAATTGACCTGTCCTCAGAAGCATTTTGGGAAAGATTATTCCAGATTTCCACCACTCTTTGTGTGAAGAAGTGTTTTCTGACATCTCTGCTGAATGGCCTAGCTGTAATTTTAATTCTGGACTCCCCCCACCAAAGGAAATAGTTTCTCTCTCTTACCCTAGCAAATCCTTTAATCACCCTAAATACCTATATTAGATTAGTACTTTATCTTCTATACTCAGGGGAATGCCCACCTAGTATATGCAATCTATCTGCAGAATGTAATCCTTTTAGGCCCGGTATCATTCTGGTGATTCAACACTGCACCCCTCCAAAGCCAATATATCATTCCTGAAGTGAACCAGTACATACCTTACTGGTAGTAGCAAATATACAAACAAGAATTTTGAAGGCCATTGTGGAAAATGGTTCCATGAGAACAGCATATAAACATGGGGCAGAATCCCCTAAGAGATAAGCAAACATTTTTTATTTGTTTGTGGGATGTGAGTATCTCTGGCAAGGTCAGCATTTATTTGCCATCTCTAATTGCTCTTGAGAAGGTGGCGGTGAGCCGCCTTCTTAAACCGCTGCAGTCCATATGGTGCAGATACACCCACAGTGCTGTTAGGGAGGGAGTTCCAGAATTTCGACCCACTGACAGCAAGGGAGTGGCAATATAGTTCCAAGTTAGGATGGTATGTGACTCGGGGAACTTGCAGTTGGTTGTGTTCCCATGCACCTGCTGCCCTTGTCCTTGTAGATGGTCAAGACCGCAGGTTTAGAAGGTGCTGTCAAAGGAGCTTTGTCAAATTGCTGCAATGCATCATGTGGGACTGAATGCAATGGTCCCAGACTGGATCTAACCAGAGTTTTGTGCTGCTGTAACATAACTTCCACCTTCTTGTGTTCCAGCTTTCTAGAAAGAAAAGTCAACTTTCCATTATAAATAAAAACAGAAAATGCTGTACATACACAGAAGCTCTGGCAGCATTTGAGGACATATAAATGGAGTTGATGGACAGGATTTTTATTTTGGGATCTGTGTCATGATGCCAGGATAATTTCTGGGTCCCAAATCTGTGATACACCCAACGGGTCTTTTGTTGGATTGGCCAATTAATGGCCGGATGGTGTGCTCGCCATCCAACTAAGAATGGTAAGCAGGCTTGCTATCCTGGAGAGCCAATAGGAGGCCCTCTTCGCTGCTTCCTAACAAAATTAAAACATTATATAAAAGTAAGAACAGAGTGTGTGAAATGGGGATTGAATTACATCTGTGTGCTCTGCCCTTTTATCCGTTCCCTCTGAAGACTATATATTACCTTCTACATTTAATGCCACAAAAGATAGCCCAAATGCATTCAATATTTCTTTTTTTAAATTTAATTTTCCAGTTGATATTGCTGAAGACTTTTCTCACAGCTCCAGAATCAGCTTTCATAACTGTTTTTTGCCCATGGCTTTGACAATATCAAATTTCAAAGTTTGGGTATCCCATCCACAATCATTCACTCCCTCCATCACTGAAACACAGTGGCAGCAGTATGTACCATTTACAAGATGCACTGCAGGAACTCAACAAGGCTCCTTCCAAACTCACGACCACTACCATATAGAAGGACAAGTGCAGCAGATAGATAGGAACACCATCATCTGGAAGTTCTCCCCTGAGCCACTCACCATCTTGACTTTGAATCATATCGCCGTTTTTTCACTATAGCTGGGTCAAAATCCTGGAACTCCCTTCCTAACAGCACTCTGGGTGTACTTACACCACATGGACTGCAGTGGTTCAAGAAGGCAGCTCACCGCCACCTTCTCAAGGGCAACTAGGGATAAGCAATAAATGCTGGCCTAACCAGTGACGCTCACATCCTGTGAATGAATATGAAAAAAAAGTATGACCACTATGTCCTCAGTGCTCACCATACTCAAAGTTACTCAATTTGTTGCACAGTTCTCATGTTATTGTGAGTGTGGTAATATCAGTTTAATGCTGTAACCCTAGTTATCCATTAGATGGAGTGCTAGCCAGCCTTAGAGTTCAGAGAAAGTTATTTTGTATTTCTAGTTTGTTTTAAATATCTGTGCTATTTTTAACCTTTATTTGACAAAGTACATCGCTGAATAGGGTATCTTCTAACTCAGTTCAATGAACTTTCGCTTTCTTAGTGTATCCAGTTGAACCAAAAGCAATTTTAAGGCTTGCATTATCTTAATTTTAGGTTACTTTTAGCTATTGAAGGAAACAGATTTTCTGCTGAAAAGAAACATGTTTTTTAATCAGTGCTGTGGTACAGATTTACTAGATATTGTCAAATGATCTTTGCACAAGTCTAGTATTGAGCCAAAGAGACTAAAATAATCAAATGTTTGATTCCTGTTTGTACTGAATTAACAACATTAAAACTTATGAAATCATGCTATAACAAAAGACCATTCAGTGCATCTAGCATATTAATTGTACAGGCATTGTACAATCTACTTTATGGGATTTATCCCACCCATTTAATCTCCTGTGGTAAACTTCAGCATAAATTGTTTGTCCTTCGAGGATAATCTAGCAGAAATCATCCATTCATCCATAGGCAACTCATTCCTCCTAACAGCATAGGACTATCTATAGATATTTATCTCTTTGCTTATTGTGGGACATGCTGTGAACAAATTGGCTGTCCTGCGTGCCTACAAAATAGTGACTACACATCAGAATTAATTAAATGCCTGTGAATATCCTGCTTCGCGCATTCAAGTAAAAAAAACTACTATTCTTTGAAAGGGCCTTACTCACTGATGCACTTTTATCAATAAACTTTGATATAATCAACATAATCAACAAGCTCCTGCAATCTATCAGCTCTGGAAAAGGGGCCCAGAGTCTGACAATACTTTTTATCTCCATGGTAATGCAAATGTGAAGCACTTGCACCAAAAACAGTTGATGCGGTATCTATTAACTGCTTCAAAAAGGAGCTGTATATATGTTTACAATGCAGTCGGGAGTTGCAGGTATAGACTGGAGTGATCAAATACTACACAGTACATACAAATAAAGAACCTGCATTTATATCGCACATTTCATGCATAAGGTAGATGAATTAGGGACATAAATACAGATAAATGATTTAGATACAATCATCATTACAGAGACATGGTTACAAAGTGACCAAGGTTGGGAAATAAATATTCCAGAGTACACAACATTTCGAATAGGCAGGCAGTTTGGAAAAGGAGGAGGAGTAAAAATTTGCATACAAGGTACAAGCTGAAGTGCAACTCAGGAAGCGCAAAGGATGGGAAAATGCTAAAACCTGTGGTCTGGAATGTTCTTGTACCTTAGATCCTGATGTAAGTGCTACAAGACAGCCACTGATTGTTCTGGAATATGATGGGATAATGGGATGTATTCCCACTTGAATAATCTAGGGAGGCATCACTATCGACATGCACAGTGGGTAGGAGGGTGGAAAGGATCAGTAGTGACCAGCTACTCAGACATTCTGCAGCAGTTTTACCCTAAAAATGAAGTTTAAAGATTACAAGATGAACGACCATACCCAAAACCATTCTGAAGTCTTCAGGAACCCAGGCCAATGCCCTCAAAATCAGCATCTGAGTCCATTGCAGCCACGCTAGTATTTGTTCTTGCCTTCTGGCAAGTTGCATACAGAATCACAGAATTGTTACGGTTAGAAGGAGGCCATTTGGCCCACCATGTCTGCACCGGTTCTCCAAATAAGCGTTTCACCTACAATTATTCTCCCCCGCCATAACCCTGCAGATTGTTTCTTCTCTAATAATCATCTAATTCCCTCTTGAATGCCTCGACTGAACCTACCTCCACCACACTCTCAGGCGGTGCATTCCAGACTCTAATCACTCACAGTGTTAAAAAGTTTTTTCTCATATCGTTTTTGCTTCTTTTACCAATTATTTTATATCTGCGCCCTCTCATTCTTGATCCTTTCACGAGTGGAAACAGTTTCTCCCTATCTACTCTGTATAGATCCCTCATGATTTTGCATACCTTTATCAAATCTCCTCTCAGCCTTCTTTTCTCTAAGAAAGAGCCCCAACTTCTCCAATCTTACTTCATAATTGAAGTTCCTCATCCCTGGAACCATTTTTGTAAACCTCTTCTGCACTCTCTCCAATGCCTTCACATCTTTCCTAAAGTGCGGTGCCCAGAACTGTACACAATACTACACCTGAGGTCTAATTAATGCCTTATACAAGTTCAACATAACCTCCTTGCTCTTGCACTCTAGGCCCCTATTAATAAAACCTAGGATATGATTTGATTTATTAACTGCTCTCTCAACCTGACCTGCCAACTTTAAATGACTAATGCACAGATACACCCAGGTCCCTCTGCTCCTGCACCTCCTTTAGAGTTGTAGCCTTTATTTTGTACTGTCTCTCCATGTTCTTCCTACCAAAATGTATCACCACATATTTCTCCACATTGAACTTCATCTGCCACCTATCTGCCCGTTCCATGTCTATGTCCTTTTGAAGTTCTACACTATCCTCTTCAAAGTTTGCAATGCTTCCAAATTTTGCATTGTCCACAATTGTTTTAATTGTCCCTTGTACAACAAGGTCTAGATCATTAACTTAGATTAGCAGTTAGACTCTGACTTAGAGCTTTTAAACTGTTAATCCTGTTTAAATCTAGTTAACAGAAACTGCCTGGTAATGGCAGGTATCTGTCAGTCAACTGAAAGTGAACAGGTGTTAATCACTGTAGCAGGAAGCTGGCTTAGAAGTTGCAACTTGGGTGTGAGTGATCAGCTCTCTATAAAAGTAGACAGATTTTGCTGTTGTATAGAGGGTGACAAGGTCTGAATGTGATGAGGTATGAAGGCTAACTTGGGAATTTGGTGTAGGTGGGAATTGATGCAGAAGGTGCTGCGTTGTATAATTTTTTTGCAGCCTTCAAAAGCTATTGCAATTGTCCAACAGGTCTGAAGTTCTTGCAGCTTTTGTGGATGAGAGCAAGGACTGCAGGGAGAATGAGCAAGTTGATCATGGCACAATGGTGCAAGGAGCCATTCAAGTGGTTGGAGTGAAAAAGAATAGAGGTGTAGGAGGGAACAGTATAATTAGGGGGATAGATATTGCTCTCTACAGCCAAGACTGTGTCACCTGGCTGGCGCCAGGGTTAAGGACACCTCCTCAGGGCTGGAGAGGAACTTGGAGTAGGAGGGGAAATTTCCAGTTGTCATGGTCCATGTGGGTACCAATGATGTAAATAGGACTAAGAAAGATTTTCAGCTGAAAGGAGTATGAGTGGCTAGGAGCTAAATTAAAGAGCTGATTCACAAAGGTGATATAATCACTGGATTAATAGCTAAACCACAAGAAAATTGGCATAGGGTAAATAAGATTAGAGAATTGAATGCATGACTCAAAGATTGATGTGGGAGAAATTGGTTTCAATTCATGGGGCACTGGTACCAGCCCTAAGGAAAGAGGAAGCTGTATCTTTGGGATGGCTTTCAACTGAACCACACTGGGACTGGTGTACTGGTAAAATGTATGCCTAGAGCTGCAGGGGGGGGCTTTATACTAAATAGTGCTGGGGGTGGTGGGTGGAGGGTCACATGAGGTGAGATTTGGAAAGTTAAAGAGAAAGGACAAGGCAACAGTGCAGGCTAGTAATTTGGGTAATGATAACCAGAGTGTGACAAGAAGGGATCGTGCATACAACCCTAAGATTGCACCAGCAAATAAGGTCAAAATAGGGACAAATGGTAAAAAGGCAGAATTAAAGGCTGCTTAACTGAATGCATACAGCATTCATAACAAGATCGATGAATTGATAGGACAAATAGAAATAAATGAGAATGATATGATAACCATTACAGGGACATGGTTGCAAAGTGACCATGACTGGGACTTGAATATTCAAAGGTATTTGACATTTCAGAAAGACAGGAAGAATGAAGGTGGGGTGGCTCTGTTTATAGGCCCTCTCACTGTGACTACGGTCTAGGACAGAATATAAATCAATAAATAATGGGGAATTCTAAGAAAGGTACTGCAATAAATGTGGGAGAAGTTTATCTTCATTCAGGTTCGACAAAACAAATTGGCAAATGTAGCCTGGAGGATGAGTTCATAGAATGTATTCACAACAGTTTCTGAGAAAATCCATTCTGGAACCAACCAGGGAACAAGCTAAAACAAAAATAAGGATACCTGGAAAAACTCAGATCTGACAGCATCTGTGGAGAGGATTGCAATTAATGTTTCAAGTCCATATGACTCTTCAACAGAACTAAGTAAAAATAGAGTAAATGTAGTGTATTTGTATTTCCAAAAGGCATTTGATAAGGAGCCAGATAAAACATTCCTTTAAATTTATTCATGGGATATGGGCATTACTGGCCAGGCCAGCATTTATTCACCATCCATAATTGCCCTTGAGAAGGTGGTGGAGGTGCCTTCTTGAAATGCTGCAGTCCGTGCGGTGTAGGAACATCCACAGTGCTGTTAGGGAGGGAGTTCTAGGACTTAGACCCAGCGACAGTGAAGGAACAGCAATACGTTTCCACGTCAGGATGGTGAGTGACTTGGAGGGGAGCTTCCAGATGGTGGTGTTCCTATGCATCTGTTGCCCTTGTCCTTCTAGATGGTAATGGTTGTGGGTTTGGAAGATGCTGTCTAAGGAGCCTTGATGAGTTTCTGCAGTGCAGCTTGTAGATAGTACACACTGCTGTTACTGTGCGTCAGTGGTGGAAGGAGTGAACGTTTGTGGCAGTTGCACTCATCCAGGCAAGTGGACAGTATTCCATCACACTCCTGACTTATACCTTGTAGATGGTGGACAGGCTTTGGGGAGTCAGGAGGTGAGTTATTTGTCAAGGGATTCCATAAGACCATAAGACATAGGAGCAGAAATTAGGCTAATTGGCCCATCAAGTCTGCTCTGCCATTCAATCATGGCTGATAGGTTTCTCAACCCCATTCTTCCACCTTCTCCCCGTAACCTTTGATCCCCTTACCAATCAAGAACCTATCTATCTCTGTCTTAAATACACTCAATGACCTGGCCTCCACAGTCTTCTGTGGCAATGAATTCCATAGATTCACCATTCTCTGGCTAAAGAAGTTTCTCCTCATCTCTGTTCTAAAAGGTCTTCCCTTTACTCTGAGGCTGTGCCCTTGGGTCCTAGTCTCTCCTACTAATGGAAACATCTTCCCCACATCCACTCTATCCAGGCCTTTCAGTGTTCTGTAAGTTTCAATCAGATCCCCCCTCATCTTTCTAAACTCTATCGAGTATAGACCCAGAGTCCTCAAACATTCCTCATATGTTAAACATTTCATTGCTGGGATCATTCTCGTGAACCTCCTCTGGACCCTCTCTAGGGCCAGCACATCCTTCCTGAGATACGGGGCCCAAAATTGCTCACAATATTCTAAATGTGGTCTGACCAGAGCCTTATAAAGCCTCAGCAGCACATCCCTGCTTTTATATTCTAGTCCTCTCAAAATAAATGCCAACATTGCATTTGCCTTCCTAACTACCGACTCAACCTGCAAGTTAACCTTAAGAGAATCCTAGACTAGGACATCCAGGTCCCTTTGCACTCCAGATTTCTGAATTCTCTCCCCATTTAGAAAATAGTCCATGCCTCTATGCTTCCTACCAAAGTGCATGACCTCACACTTCCCCACGTTGGATTCCATCTGCCACTTCTTTGCCCATTCTCCTAACCTGTCCAAATCCTTATGCAACCTCCCCACCTCCTCAATACTACCTGTCCCTCCACCTATCTTTGTATCATCAGCAAACTTAGCCAGGATGCCCTCAGTTCCTTCATCTAGATCATTAATGTATAAAGTGAAAAGTTGTGGTCCCAACACTGACCCCTTTGGAACTCCACTAGTCACCGGCCGCCATCCTGAGAAGGACCCCCTTATCCCCACTCTCAGCCTCCTGCCAGACAGCCAATCTTCTATCCATGCTAATACCTTGCCTCTAATGCCATGGGCTCTTATCTTACTGAGCAGCCTCCTGTGCGTTACCTTGTCAAAGGCCTTCTGGAAGTCCAAGTAGATAACATCCATTGGCTCTCCTTTGTCTAACCTACTCGTTACCTCCTCAAAGAATTCTAACAGATTTGTCAGGCATGACCTCCCCTTGATGAAACCAGCTGACTTCGCCCGATTTTACCATGCACTTCCAAGTATTCTGAAATCTCATCCTTAATAATGGACTCTAAAATCTTACCAACAACCAAGGTCAGGCTAATCAGCCTGTAATTTCCCGTCTTTTGCCTCACTCCTTTCTTAAACAGGAGGGGTTACATTAGCAATTTTCCAGTCCTCTGGGACCCTCCCTGACTCCAGTGGTTCCTGAAAGATGACCACTAACGCCTCCACTATCTCTTCAGCTATCTCCTTCAGAACTCTGGGGTGTAATCCATCTGGTCCAGGTGATTTATCCACCTTCAGACCTTTCAGTTTTCCTAGCACCTTCACCTTGGTAATGGCCACCAAGCTCACCTCTGCCCCCCAACTCTCTTGGGGATGTCACTCGTGTCTTGCACTGTGAAGACTGACGCTAAGTACCTATTCAGTTCCTCCGCCATTTCTTTGTTCCCCACTACTACTTCTCCAGCGTCATTTTCCAGCGGCCCAATGTCCACTTTTGCCTCTCTGTTACCCTTTATATATCTAAAAAAACTCTTGCAATCTTCTTTTATATTACTGGCTAGTTTACCCTCATATTTAATCTTCTCCCACCTTATTCCTTTTTTAGTTGTCCTCTGTTGGTCTATGTAGGCTTCCCAATCCCTTGGTTTCCCACTGCTCTTCGCTGCATTGTATGCTTTCTCTTTAGCTTTTATGCTGTCCCTGACTTCCCTTGTCAGCCATGGTTGCCTCGTCCTCCCTTTAGTATGCTTCTTTCTCCTAGGGATGAATTTTTGCTGTGTCTCCCAAATTACTCCCACAAACTCCTGCCATTGCTGTTCCATTGTCTTTCCTACTAGGCTCATCTCCCAATCAATTCTGGCCAGCTCCTCCCTCATGCATCTGTAGTTGCCTTTATTCAACTGTAATACTGTTACATCTGATTCCAGCTTTCTTCTCTCAAATTGCAGGGTAAATTCTATCATATTTTGGTCACTTCCTCCTAAGGGTTCCTTCACCTTAAGCTCCCTTATCAAATCTGCCTCATTACACATCACTAAATCTAGAATTGCCTTTCCCTAGTGGGCTCCACCACAAGCTGCTCCAAAAAGCCATCTCGTAGACACTCCACAAATTCCTTTTCTTGGGATCCACTACCAAACTGATTTTCCCAGTCTACCTGCATATTGAAATCCCCCATGATCACTGTAACCTTGCCTTTCTTACACACCTTTTCTATCTCTTGGTGTATCTCGTGCCCCACATCCTGACTACTGTTCGGAGACCTGTACATAACTCCCATTATGGTTTTTTTACCCTTGCGGTTCCTCAACTCTACCCACACAGATTTTACATCATCTGACCCTACATCATTTTTTGCTATTGATTTAATTTCATTTCTTACTAACAAAGCAACCCCACCCCCTCTGCTAACCTGCCTATCTTTTTGATAGGATGGATATCCTTGGATATTTAGCTCCTAGTCCCCTTGCAGCCATGTCTCTGTAATGCCCACCACATCATACCTGCCAATTTCAATCTGAGCCACAAGCTCATTTACCTTATTTCGTATACTACGTGCATTCAGATACAACACCTTCAGTCCTGTATTTCCTGTCCCCTTTCTCATTGTCATCCCTTTATCTGATGTGCTTGAAGTTAGATTTATAGCCCTTTCCAAACATTCTGTTGTGTCCTGTTTTGTGTTCTGGAGACTTTAATAGCCTCTCCTGGGCTCTCCTTTCTTCAGTTTTTTCATAATTTTCCATGAAGTTGAATCCACCCCCCCACACGCTAACCAGCTGCTTTGTTTCCCATTAGTCATGCTTCTTGGAGTTTTACCCTTCCTCCCCCAACTTTCTAGTTTAAAGTCCTGTTGACCACCCTATTTACCCTTTTCGCTAGAACATTGGTCCCAGATTGGTTCAGGTGGAGACCGTCCCAATGGTACAGATCCCTTCTGTTCCAATACTGATGCCAGTGCCCCACGAAATGGAACCCCTCTTTCCCGCACCACTCCTTTAGCCACGTGTTTACTTCCCTTATTCTCGCGTCCCTATGCCAATTTGCACGTGGCTCGGGTAGTAATCCAGAGATTATAACCCTTGAGGACCTGTTCTTTAATTTAGTTCCTAGTTCCTAATAATCCCCAAACAGGTCCTCTTTCCTAGTCTTACCTTTGTTATTTGTCCTGACGTGGACCACAACAACTGGATCCTCCCCCTACCTCTCCAATATCCTTTCAAGCCGGTCAGAGATGTCCCTCACCCTGGCACCGGGCAGGCAACATACCATGCGAGACTCTTGATCCTGCTTACAAAGGAAGCTATCAATTCCCCTAATTATAGAATCCCCTACAACTACCACCTGTCTTTTTGCTCCCCCTCTTGAATGGCCTCCTGTGCCACGGTGCCGTGGTCAGCTGGCTCATCCTTCCTGAAACCCTGTTCCTCATCCACACAGGGAGCAAGTACCTCATACCTGTTAACAAGGTCAAGAGCTGAGGCTCCTCTGTTCCTGAATACAGGATCCCTCTACCTCCCTGACTTGTAGTCACACCCTGCTGACCCTGACCACTGACCGGACTTGAGGTACTTAATCTACTGGGTGTGACCGCCTCCTGATACAAATCGTCCAGGTAACTCTCCCCCTCCCGGATGTGCCGCAGCATCCGGAGCTCGGACTCCAGCTCATCAATTCTGAGCTGGAGTTCCTCCAGCAACAAACACTTGCTGCAGATGTGGTCACTGTGGCTGGCAATGGGATCTGCCAGCTCCCACATCCTAACCTTTAACCTGCTCATGTCACCGCGGTATTTATATGGCTAGTCCAGTTCAGTTTCTGGTCAATGGTAATCCCCAGGATGTTGGTGGTGGGGGATTCAGCGATGGTAATGCCATTGAATGTCAAGATACATAAGATAAGATAACACTGCACAACAGTTTATGGTGTTGGGGCTGATATATTAGCATGAATAGAGCACTGGCTAACTAACAAGAAACAGAGGGTGGAATTGTCCGGTCCCAGCACCAAGGTGGACAGGAATGAGGAACAATATAGCAAGGAGGCAAAAAATTGGTTTTATGCCATCATGAAACCGTTTTCGATCGTCTACTCCACCCATCAATGGTGGGCCGCCTTTCCCACTGCTACATGTCGGGAACCTAATTTCAATACTTTAGCATCTCATTATAAGCCCTGCTCACCAGAATCATCTCCCTGTGTAAAATTTACCACTCCCGTCGGCATGACTTCAGACTGGCGTGCTTCACAACTGCGTCTAAAATGCGAGCACCTGGCGAGCTGAACTTCGAGAGGAACTCAGAGGTGAGCGCACACAACCTTGCACAGCATTCGTGAGCATCACCCGTAGGACATCAAGGAAGAGGTAGCATGCAAGTTGTTTTTTCCCAGCTGGCTTTCCATGTGGTACTGTGGCAAGGGCTCCAGTGCGGGTAAGGTCAGGGGGAGGGGGACAAGGTAGCACAGGCTGTAGGAAGTCCACAAACACATGCTGGGGGGCTGGGGAGAGGTTTGGAGGGAGGGAAATGGCCATGCACTTGGAAAAGCTTGTCAAAAGTGAGCATTCTTCCACAGCTGTGACTGTTCTGCTGTAGCTCCATTGACTTGCTTGCAACTGGGCCTCTGAAGCTTTTCTGCCCACCTAAAAGCATGAAAGTGCTACCAAATGCTTCAGAACTTTTTATTCCTCATGCACAGACTGCAAATTAATGTGCATTTTAGGGGGCAGCAGAGCAATTGGCCGACTGGGCAAGTTGTAGAATCCCTTTGTGAAAGGTGGCCATGGCGCAATCAATGGTGGAGGCGCTCACAGTCCCATGCAATGTCTTTATTAAGGATTGGACCAATATCCATCATGGTTCAAGCTAACAGCGCAGCCTTGAAATGTGGGTTAGGAGAATACCTGCACCTGAGCTGAGAGCACAGCATGCAGTTCAGTGGCCGAAGCTGCCGCCAATCGGTCAAGTGGATAGGGGCGGAGGTGGGTCGGGTTTTGGACGGCCAATGAGCGCTCTGCACAATGGCCATCCAAGTGGTGGCCAGCACTCTCTGGGATGTGTGAAGGGGCCGTCAGACTTAACTAACTAGCGCATCTCTCTTTCATCCTGCAAGAGAACATCAGGATCATGGAGCCTAGTGGTTTAGCAGTGTGCCTCATAGCTTACAGGGACCAGAGAAGACAAAGAGTGTGCAGAGGCACTTGATTCAGCAAAGGGAGGAACACCTCCCTCAAGAGGAAGGGGTGGCAGGGCCTGCGTACATGCAGCTGAAGATCCACAGCGAGCTGTTGCTCATAGGTGCTTCACTAGACCCAGAGTACACAGACAGTGCTTGTCATTCCTGCAAATGACTGAGAACGAATGTCGCCAAAGACTGCGCATGTCTAGGGAACTGGTCGGTCAAATATGCCACCTGCTGCAGGATTTAGCACCACTGGGAAAAGGAGGGCAGCCATTGCCAGTGGTCATGAAAGTGGCCATGGCGCTCAATATTTACGCCAGTAGCTCCTTCCAGTGCTCCACAGGTGACCTGTGTGTGATCTCACAAGCCTCCACGCACAAGTGTATGCAGGAGGTCACAGGAAGGCACAGAACCCTGTCCATTTCATCTGGGATCCCGAAAGCCAGGAAACAAGAGCGCTAGGAGTTGCCCAGATCTCAGGTTTTCCCACAGGTGCAGGGTGGCATCAACTGCACTCATGTGGCGCTTAGATCTCCATGGCAACGAGCAGTCAACTACGTCAACCGCAAGGGCTTCCACTCGCTGAATGTTTAGCTGATGCGTGACCACCACAAACACATCTTACAGGTCTACACATGATTCCCAGGAAGTGTCCATGACTCTTACATCCTTAGCAGGTCTCAGATCCCTGACATCTTCCAGGGTCCAGAGAGGCTGCAGGGTTGGCTCCTCTGAGACAAGGGCTACCTGAGAGGATGTGTCTGATGATGCCCATATGGCGACATCAGACTGCAGCAGAGCAACAGTACAACAAGGCTCATGCCATGACCCAGACAGTGGTGGAGCAAACTATAGGCATTTTGAAAATGAGGTTCCGGCGCCTCGACAGGTCCGGTGGAGCACTGCAATACAGTCGAACAGGGGTGTCACACATCATCTTCACTTGCTGCACGCTACACAACCTGATGCTGCAATGGGGACAGAACGAGGCTGAGAAGGAGATGGTAGAGCATCTCCTCCGATGAGGATGATGCCGAAGGGGTTGACAGTGGTGAGGTCCTCGAAGGTGAGGATGCTGGCGATGAGGCCATCGCACTGACCAGACGAGGCAGGCACGCTCGGGAGGCCCTCATAGCTGCAAGATTTGTGGAGGATGATGATGAGATGCAATGAGGACAGTTCTGATATCCTAACCTTGCATCTGTGAACATTTGACTCCTGTGTGACTGATGGCAGTGCACATACCCTCAGTGCTCAGGCTCATGTCATGGAGACATAACAGAGATTCCAATAGTCACTAGATTCCATAAGGATGATGACATCATGCAGTGAGGATACTCCATAGATCTTCACATAGCCTCTGTGAATGTCTGACTGCTGTCTGGCCAAGGGCAGCTTGCTTGCGCTCCATGATCAGGGTCATGTCATAGAGATGCAACCATGAAACTTTAAATGCACCTGATCCTTTGGCAGCAAGCCTTCAGAACCTGACCACAGCATCACTGATTGCAGATGCTGAAAAGTTGGGGGTCAGGCCCAACTCAAAGACGCTGAGAGCACACAGAGAGAATGATGGAACTCTGTGATGTCTGCCCACGACATTCTGGCAGCAATGACAAGCACCATCGAGATGCAGGCACCACTAATGTGTCCAGTGAGTGTGAAGCCAGACCATCACATTGGCCTGGAGGTTCCACACTGCAAAAGCAAGAGGCCCTGAACTGAGATAGCTGCCTTTATCTTGTGCAGAAACCAAGGTTTCATTCCTGAATGACACGAACACTGCTCATCATAATAAAGATCCATAGGCAAGGGGACATTCTTGGGAGTTTATTTACAATAGTGAACATTATATACAAACTATTAACACCCGTGCCCAGGCTGTGCAACTACATCTTCTTTATCGACCCTCTTAATCACATTTTGATTTGATGTTTGTAAGCTTTCTTTAAACTTTGTCTTTGGTTTTATAGCTAACCTAACTTAGGGGCTGTGTTTACTTTATCCCTCATTTTGTTAATATAATTTGTTTGTTTGACTCTGAAAGAGTTACATCTTCTTTACCTTCTTAACCCTGCCACTATTTCTTGGGTGCTCCCCCAACATCCACAGTGGAGTTGGAGGCAGCCTGCTGACTGCTACGCCCTGTTTGTGATGACCTTGGCGGACATTGTCTGGACGGTCAAGACCTCAAGGGCCCCGGCCTGCTTTGGATGTCCTGCCGTGGGCCAGCTGCATCCTTCTCGGCCTGTTGAGCTGGAGCTGTGTGGGTCACAGGAAGTGGGAATTTAGGGTGGCCGGACATTCCTGGAGTCACCAGGGTTGATGGCCCCAGGATGCCAAGTGGCTGGTCATCCTCCCTATGGGTGCCCAAGGACCCCTGCTGACTCCTTGAGGAGAAGGGGAAGCTGAGAGCAAGCTGCCCCGCACACCTCTTGTGTTGACACTGTTGGAAGCCAACAATGGGATCAGCGATGGAGTTCAGCCTGTGCAGCAGTGCAGGAGTGAAGTCCTGGACCAAGGTTTCCATGGTGGCTGTCATCCTACCAGTGTTCACCTTGGTGTGTTGGCATGTCAACACTATCACCTCAGACAGAGTCCTCCATTATGCCTTGCAATATGAGGAGTGCAAAGCTCATCCCTTCCTGATGATGCCGAGCTTGCCTTTTCAGCTCCAGAAACTGAGGTATGAATGAGTACACAGGCTTGTCATCTGACTCAGACTCAGCAGATTTCTAGCCTCATCGTAGTCCCCTGGGTGATGTAAACTTGGGAAGTCTCTGCCACCACCTGCTGTGGATCAGACAGTGCAATGTGGTCACCAGATTGTGACCCCAAGGCTACTCTAGAACTAAATCCCACCAAGGTGTGTCCCTGCGCTGGCGGAGGATGTGGGTGAGCGCTGTGATGGGTCTTCAATTAAGGTGTCATTAGATTCTTCTTCCGAGGTGTATTCAGGGCTTGAGTCGAGGGCCGAGCTTGTGGACCCCCTTGGCTGTTTGGCAGATGTGCCTGCAAAAGCAAGGAGAGATAATTAGTGCATGGAAGTGGCCTGTGAAACAGGACACGTCACTCACAGGGTGGTTGTCTGATGGATGTTGCAATGCTGGATGCCTACTTGGTTGAGCACTGCCAACCTCACCATCAGCACAGGAACAGTTTAGATCTTCGTTGGCCAGCTGGATGACTCTATTTTCAAAAGATGTGAGGACCCCGATTTCAGGCATTCCTCCACTAGTCTGTGACTTACTCCTTTTGTTCTGTGCCAGCTTGTTCTGCATGAATACAGATGGAGAGAGTGTGCAGACCACCTGCCAGATCAGATGAGAAGGATGCCTGGCACCTGTGGGTGGTGAGTGGTGTCATGGATGGGATGAGGACATGATCTGCAGGGCAGATGAAGGTGTGTGTGAGAGAGTGAATGGTGATCCCCCTTGAACTGGCAGCGTACAATCCCTGTGGATGTGGGATGGGTTTGTGAGTGTGTGAGTTGACGGTGATGAGAGGAGTGACTTATCCTAGTAGAATGGAGGAGATCATTCATCCTCTTTCAGCACTTGGTAGCTGACTTCTTTTGTCGGGCATTGGCACTGACCACTGCTGCCACTGCCTCCCATGCTGCATTGGTGACCTTGCTTGCTGGTCTTCGCCCAGAGTGGGGGCAGAGGACTTCACAGCAGGCATCCATTGTGTCCAATAAGTGCTAAGTTTGGGGGCAGCATGTTTCTTCCTTTGGTAGTCATGACTTTCCAGCTACTTTCAATCCCTTAGTGAGTGCCAGCTCTGTGCATGGGGCACCCTTTAAATATGGCGCCTGGATTACTGAAGGCCCGAGGTGATGGCAGAGCAGACAAATCCGAGGCCGCCCTGTCAGCATTCTGGTATGTTTCCCGTGAATGCATTTTTAATGAGGCGGCACACCGGGAACAGGACAGTAAGGTACGAAAACCCACCATTGCGGCCGGCGGATAAATTACTTTTTTCACCCTTGCTACCACACCTAGTGCAAATCTGGGAGGATTGCACCCAGAGGATCAGGAGAAATGGGCCATTTTCAGGTTGACAAACAGTAACTAGTAGTGGATTGCAGGGATCAATGCAAGTATCTCAATGATTTACAGTCTATATTAATGACTTGGATAACGGGGCTGATCGCATGAAAGCCAAATTTGCAGCTGATATGAAGATAGGTATGAAAGCAAGCTGTGAGGAGGATACAAAGAGTCTGAAAAGCGATATAGATAGGTTAAGTGAGTGGGCAGGAGTTTGGCAGATGGAGTATAATGTGGAGATTGTCCATTTTGGCAAGAAGAAGAGAAAAGCAGAATATTTAACTGGAAAGAGACAGCAGAATACTGTAGTACAGAGGGATCTGGGTGCCCTTGTAGATGGATCACAAAAAGTTAGCATGCAGGTACAGCAAGTATTTAGGAAGGCAAATGGAATGTTGACCTTTATTGCAAGAGCAATGGAGTATAGAAGTAGGGGAGTCTTGCGACAGCTGTACAGGGCATTGGTGAGACTGCACTAGAGTATTGTGTACAATTTTGGCCTCCTTACTTAACGAGGAATATACTTGCATTGAAAGCAATTCAGGGAAGATTCGCTGGGCTGATAGCTGGGATGAAGTAGTTGTCTTATGAGGAACAATTGAGTAGATTGGGCCAGTATTCATTGGAGCTTAGAAGAATGAGAGTTGATCTTTTTGAAACATATAAGGTTTTGAGGGGGCTTGACAGGGTAGATACTGGGAGGATGTTTCCTCTCGTAGGCGAATCCAGAACAAGGGAGTGCAGTTTCAAAATAAGGAGTCTCCATTTAAGACAGATGAGGAGGAATTTCTGCCCTGAGAGGATCATTAGTCTTTACAATTCTTTTTACAGAGTGGAAATTGTGTCATTGAATATATCCAAAGCTGAGCTAGAAAACTTTTTGATTGCCAAGGGAATTAAAAGTTATGGGGAACAGGCAGAAAAGTGGAATTAAGGCCACAATCAGATCAGCCATGATCTTATCGAATAGTGGAGCAGGCTAGATGGATTGAATAGCCTATTCCTGCTCCTTTTTCTTATGATCTTAAGAGAAGGCATGTCATTGCATTCATTTCATGGAGACTGATGTCTCTGTTAATGGTTTACCTGCTGTAATGGAAACTGCTCCCCTCCTACTGAAGGATCCTCTATAGCACCGCTGCTGCTCCTGCTGCTGGACCCTCAGCAGTGTTCACACGGCAAAGTAAAGTGGAGGCTGTATCCATGGGCCATACTGAAGATACTTCCAATGCTGGAATCCAGCAACCTGTCTAATGGCCATCCTGCCTAACTGGATGGGGCCTCAGAAGGCAGCCTCTTTTTTCATTCTTTTAGGGGATGTGGGTGTCGCTGGCTAGGCCAGCATTTTTATTGCCCATCCCTAATTTCCCTTGAGGAGGTGGTTGTGAGCCACCTTCTTGTACTGCTGTTGTCCATGTGGTGTAAGTGCACCCACAATGCTGCTAAGGGTGGGGGGACTTCTAGGATTTTGACCCAGTGACAGTGAAGGAATGGTGATTATCGTTCCAAGTCAGGATGGTGAGTGGCTTGGAGGGGAACTTCCAGGTGGTGGTGTTGCCATGCATCTGCTGCCCTTGTCCTTATAGATGGTAGAGGTCATGGGTTTGGAAGGTGCTGTCTAAGGAGCCTTGGTGAGCTGCTGCAGTGCATTTTGTAGACGGTACACACCACTGCTACTGTGTGTCAGTGGTGGAGAGAGTGGATGCTGAAGGTAGTGGATTGGGTACCAATTAAGGTGGCTGATTTATCCTGGATGGTGTTGAGCATCTTAAGCGTTGTTGGAACTTCATTTATCCAGCCAAGTGGAGAGTATTCCATCACAGTTCTGACTTGTGCTTGTAGATGATGTACAGGCTTTGGGGAGTCAGGAGGTGAGTTATTCTCCACAGAATTCCAAGTCCCTGACTGCTCTTGTAATGTGGCTACTCCAGTTCAGTTTCTGGTCAATGGTAGCCCCCAGGAACTTGATAATGGGGGATTCAGCAATGGTAATGCCATTGAATATCAAGGGCGGGATGGTTGAATTCTTTTATTGGAGATGGTCACTGCCTGGCACTTGTGAGGCACAAATGTTACTTGCTACTTATCAGTCCAGCCTGAATGTGGTCTAGTTCTTGCCGCTTATGGGCACATACTGCCTTAATTGGTTAACCCCGGGAAGATTGCACCAGATGTTCCTCCACAGCCACTTCCGGATCTCTGACCTGCAATTGAGGCCAATGTCAGGATTGCAAACCGTCTGGCAAAGTTCACCCCAAAAGCTTCTTTACCAATGCACCCCCCCCCCCCCCCCCCGCCCCCCCCCCCCCCCAGCCACACACCCCCCACCAACCACCCTGTTCAATTATTTGGCACCTTTTTGATTCATCGCACCTCTAATGTCCAGGCATAATGCCCAGGTTCAGGAAAGAATCTTATTCTGTTGGTAAGCAAAATGCACAACTCTGCTGTCCTTCATCTGATCAGGGGGAGGATCCAGTTGTCATGGTCAATGTAGGTACCAATGACATAGGTAGAGCTAGGAAAGAGGTTCTGGAAAATCAATATGAGGAACTAGGTACCAAATTAAGAAGCAGAACCTCAAAGGTGATAATCTCTGGATTATTACCTGAGCCAAGTGCAAATTGGCATAGGGCAAATAAAATTAGAGAGACAAATACGTGGCTCAAAGACTGGTGTGGGAAAAATGGGTTCTGGTTTGTGGGGCACTGGCATCAGTACTGGGGGAAAGTGGGAGTTGTAAACCATTGGGACGTTTACACCTGAACCATGCTGGGACGAGTGTCCTCGTAAATTGCATAACTAGGGAAGTAGAGAGGGCTTTAAACTAAACAAGAGGGGTGAGGGATCAAGCTTGGATAGAGGTAGCAATTCAAGGTGTGGAGTCAAGACAGGACAGCAAAATAGTAATATGAGAAATAAGGGTCAGAGAGTGGCAGGCAGGGGCAGAGAGAAAAAACCTAAGAATACATCAACAGTCAAGAGTAGCTGTTACAAAGGTAACAAAAAGACAAAACTGAAGGCTCTGTATCTGAATGCATTTAGTACCCATAACAAAGTAAATGAATTGATGGCCCACATTGAAGTAAATAAATATGATCTAACAGCAATTACAGAGACACAGCTGCAGGACAACAAAGATTGGGCCCTTAATATTGGGCTGAACATGACATTCAAGAAGAATGGGAAGCTAGGTAAAGGTGGAGGGGTAGCACTGTTAATCAAAGAGGGCATTGGTGCAATAGTTAGAGATGACCTTGGTTCAGGAGATCAGGATGTAGAATCAGTTTGGTTGGAGATGAGGAATAGTAGGGGGAAAAAGACATTAGTTGGAGTGGTCTACTGGCCCCCCAACAGTAGCCATGGTGTAGGACAAAGTATTCAAGAGAAAATATTGTGTGCTTGTGTTAAAGGGAAAGCAATAATCATGGGTGATTTTAATCTACACACAAACTGGAAAAATCAGATTAGCAGTAGTAGCCTGGATGAGGAGTTATTAGAATCCTTTAGAGATAGTTTCTTAGAGCAGCATGTTCTGGAACCAACCAGATAGCAAGTTATATTAGACTTGGTGTTGTGTAACATGACAGGATTAATTAATGACCTCAGTGTAAAGGCACCACTAGGTAGCAGCGACCACAATATGATTGAATTTTACATCCAGTTTGAAAGGGAGAAGAGTGGGTCTAAGACTAGTATCTTAAATTTAAATAAGGGCAAATATGTGGGGATGAAAGCTGAGCTAACTGAAGTGAACTAGGAAACTAGGCTACAGGATAGATCAATAGAGAAGCAGTGGCAGACATTTAAGGGGATATTTCAGATTATTCAGAATAAGTACATTCCTACTAGAAAGAAAAATTCTAAGGGGAGGACCCACCATCCGTGGTTAACTAAAGAAGTTAAGGAAAGCATCAAACTTAAGGCAAAAGCATACAACTCTGCAAAGATGAGTGGCAGGACAGATGATTGGACAGAATATAAAGAACAGCAGAGAATAGCTAAAAAGTTAATCTAAAAATTAGAGTATGAGAGAAAGCTAGCTAGAAATGTAAAAACAGATAGCAAGGGTTTCTACAGGTTCTTAAAAAGGAAAAGAGCAAGTAAAATGAGTGTTGGTCCTCTAGAGAGTGACATTGAGGAGTTAATAGTTGATAATAAGGAAATGTCGGAAGAAATGAACAAATATTTTGCTTCTGCATTCACTATTGAGGATACAAAAAACATTCCAGTAATAGCTGCAAATCAGGAGGTAAAAGGGAGAGAGGAACTTGGTGAAATTGAAATCACTAGGGAAACAGTACTGACCAAATTGATGCAGCTGTGGGCTGGTAAGTCTCTGGCTCCCAATGGACTGCATCCTAGGGTCTTAAAAGAGGTGGCTAATGAGATAGTCGATGCGCTGGTGTTAATTTTCCAAAATTCGCTAGATTTTGGAAAGGTTCCATCAGATTATAAAGTAGCAAATATAACCCCTCTATTCAAGAAGGGAAGAAGGCAGAAAACAGGAAAGTATAGGCCAGTTAGCTTGGCGTCTGTTATGGGGAAGTTCTTAGAATCAATTATAGTTGGGCATTTAGAAGAGCTCAGGGTAATCAGGAAGAGTCAGCATGGTTTTGTGAAAGGAAAATCATGTTTAACAAATTTGTTGCAGTTTTTTGAAGGAGTAACATGCGCTGTGGATAAAGGGGAGCCTGTAGACGTGCTGTACTTGGATTTCCAGAAGGCATTTGATAAGGTGCCACATCAAAGATTATTATGGAAAAAAAAAGTGCATCGGGTAATGGTAACATATTAGCATGGATAGAAGATTGACTGGCTGGCAGTATGCATAAATGGGTCTTTTCCTGATTGGCAGGATGTGACAAATGGAGTCCCACAGTGGTCTGTACTGGGGCCTCAACTTTTTACGATTTACCTCAATGACTTAGATGAGGGGAATGAAGATGTGGTAGCTAAATTTGCAGATGACACAAAGATAGGTAGGAAAGTGTGTTGTGAAGAGGGCATGAGGAGGTTGCAGATGGATATAGATAGGTTGAGTGAGTGAGCAAAGATCTGGCAAATGAAGTTTAAAATGGGAAAATGTGAAGTTGTTCACTTTGGCAGGAAGAACATAAAAGCGAGTAATGCTTAAATGGAGAATGGCTGCACAATCCTGAGGTGCAGAGAGATCTAGGTGTTCTAGTACATGAGTCACAAAAAGTTAGTATGCAGGTACAGCAAGTAAGAAAGAAGGCTAATGAAATGCTATCCTTTATTATGAGAGGGATTGAACATAAAAGTGAGAATGTTCTGCTTCAGTTATACAGGGCATTGGTGAGACCGCACCTCAAATACTGTGTACAGTTTTGGTCTCCTTATTTAAAGAAGGATGTAAATGCATTGGAGGCGATTCAAAGGAGTTTTACTAGATTTATACTTGGAATGAGTGGGTTGTCTTATGAGGAAAGGTTAGACAGACTGGGCTTGTTCCCACTGGAGTTTAGAAGAGTGAGGGTGATTTGATTGACGTATACCTTGACAAGGTGGACGTCGAAAGGATGTTTCCTCTTGTGGGTGAGTCCAGAACTAGGAGGCACTGCTTTAAAATTAGGGGTCACCCTTTTAGGACAGAGATGAGGAGAATTTTTTTCTCTCAGAGGCTTGTGCGACTTTGGAACTCTCTGCCTCAGAAGGTGGTGGAAGCAAGGTCATTGAGTATATTTAAAGCAGAGGTAGATAGATTCTTGTTAGGCAGGAGAATCAAAGGTTATTGGGTTTAGATGGGAATGTGGAAATCAAAACGCAAGAAGATCAGCCATGATCTTATTGAATGGCGGAGCAGGCTGGAGGGGCCGAATGGCCTACTCCTGTTCCTATTTCTTATGTTCTTATGTTTGAACTCACTCCCGTCCTTGTTAATTTGAATAAGAATCAGAGAATCACAAGAACTGTCTTGTTTGGAGACATTGTAAAGCAGGCAGTGGTGTAAGGATTATTGTTTGCAGATACTCATGTGGGAAACTTGCTTCAATGTTTGATTACTGCTTCTCCAGTTGTTGAAAGGTTTGGGAAGTGCTTCCATTGGAACTTTGAAAAGATAGAAAAACGCTTCATGAAGTTGGTGTCAGCAAGGATTTCTGTAACTCAAGAAAAGTATAAATCCAACAATTTCATAG
Organism: Carcharodon carcharias; assembly: GCF_017639515.1. NCBI lineage: Eukaryota > Metazoa > Chordata > Chondrichthyes > Lamniformes > Lamnidae > Carcharodon > Carcharodon carcharias. Next base: position 119,297,230 of record NC_054472.1, on the reverse strand, counting down.
CAGTTGACACAATTTCAAGCACGTTTAAGATAGTAAATCACCACCAAGAGAATTCTACATGTTCCATTCTTACCACTTGCAGTTGAGCCTTTCTTTAAAATGAACATGCCATAATGAGATCTATGGCATTTAATATACTTTCACATTCACATACACAGTCGGCTCACACACACAAATACAGAATACAGAGTGGGGAAGGATAGATTGGCCAAATTAGAGTCCATAAGAGAAGTAAGAGTACACAGACTGTGGCTTGGTGACTCAGCTGGCCTCAGGCTGAATTTGATGGTCCTGATGCTTCCGGTTTAAAGATGTAATTGACTGGGTTGGTTGTTCTTCGGGAGATGGTAGTGCTGGGTTGGACTTTTTAAAGAAATCTCTGTCTGCAATAGGGTGTCCTGGGATGATCACAGTCAGCAGACAGGGCTCAAAACCTACCAAGCAAGTTGGGGGTGAAAAAGGAGGCAGGAGGGACCCCACTTAGGTCTTATCCCTAAGCTGCTTATCCTCAGTTCTGCTGAGAAAAAATGTGCTTAAAATGTACAAAGGGCTGGCTTGTCATGTGACCTTCCTTGTCCAAGTTCCAGGGGAATTCACAAAATGACATTGTCTATGTGTTCCAAAATGACCTGATTAACTCATGTCTGGAAGTTAACATAGCAAGGGTCCCATTGTTCAAGCAATTAGTCTTAATGGCCTATTTCCAACAGTTGAATACCTCAGGTGATTGCCATAGATGCCTTGCTAATGACAAAGAAGATACGAGTCCTTCACACTCCCTTGAAGCCATTGTCTTTGGTGGGTATGCAGATAAACCAAGTTCACTCCAATGAGGTGGAATGTGGAATATATGGTGATGAAAATTGGGGTGAGCCATCTTGGGCTGAGTTGAAATCACTTTAGTCTCTGCTTTTTAAAAAAGTCTTTTCAAAAGTTCAATTCAGATTTCCAGCCAGTGGATTAAAAATCATTATTTGGCATAAAGCACATCTTCATGGTGCAGTACAGAGGCTGAATGAGGAAAGAAGTGAAGATCATCTCAGTGAGAAGATAAAAATCAGGAGCAGGAGTAGACAATATGGCCCGTCAAGCCTGCTCTGCCAATCACTATGATCATGGCTGATCTTTGGCCTCAATTCCATTTTCCCACTTGCTCCCCTTGATTTCCCGAGGCGCCAAAAGTTTGTCTATCCCAGCCCTAATTCATTCAATGGTAGAATATCCACAACCTTCTGGTTAAGAGAATTCCAAAGGTTCACAACCCATCGCGTAAGAAATTTCTCCTCGTCTTAGTCCTAAATGATTGGCCCCTTATCCTGAATCTGTGTCCGTGTTCTAAATTCTCAAGCCAGGGGAAACAACCTGTCAGAGTCTAGCCCATGCATGCTTATCTGCCAGCAGGCGAGTCAATTATAATATACGACAGACGCAGAGACCAATATGAAATAAAGCACATATTTATTTATTTATATAAACAACAGAGCATTAATGTGAAATAAAAATATAAAATGCTGGAAAAACTCAGCAGGTCTAGCAACATCTGTGGAGAGAGAAACAAGTTAACATTTCGAGTCTGTATGACCCTCCTTCAGAGCTGGAGCATTAACGTGATGTGTGCTTCTCCAGCCAGACCCTACTCTAGATTAATATTTACATGGTAGCCTGTGCTACATGGCTTTTAGGTCTAACAGTCATGTGGTCAATCTACTCACAGTCTCTTAAAGGTGTACTACACCTCAGATTACCACAAAACCTATCTACATGCCTTTGCAGACTCTTTGTGTCCTCTTCACAGCTTACATTCCCACTTAGCTTTGTATTGTCAGGAAATTTAGATACAATCTATATTAATAATTTACTGTGTACAGTATTGGTCTCCTTATTTAAGGAAAGATGTAAATGCATTAGAAGCAGCTCAGAGAAGGTTTGCTAGGTTAATACCTGGAATGGTGGGTTGTCTTATGAGGAAAGGCTGGACAGGCTAGGCATGTATACGCTGGAATTTAGAAGAGTAAGAGGTGACCTGATTGAAACATATAAGATTCTGCACTCTTCAATGAAGAGTGCAGGAGGGCTTGCCAGGAGCAGCACCAGGCATACTTAAAAATGAGGTGTCAACCTGGTGAAGCTATAACACAGGACTACCGGCGTGCCATACAGCATAAATAGCAAGTGATGGACAGGGCTAAGTGACCCCACAACCAACAGATCAGATCTAAGCTCTGCAGTCCTACCACATCCAGTCGTGAATGGTGGTGGACAACTAAACAACTCACTGGAGGGGGAAGCTCCACAAATATCCCCATCCTCAATGATGGAGGACTAAGCACATCAGTGCAAAAGATAAGGCCAAAGCATTTGCTACAATCTTCAGCCAGAAGTGCCAAGTGGATAATCCATCCTCCAGAGGTCCCCAGCATCACAGATGCTAGTCTTCACGTGATATCAAGAAACAGCTGAAGGCACTGGATACTGCAAAAGCCATGGGCCCTGACAACATTCCAGCAACTGTACTGAAGACTTTGCTCCAGAACTTGTTACACCCTAGCCAAGCTGTTTCAGCTTGGTGAATTCCTGCAGTGCATCTTGTAAATGGTACAGCTACAAAACTGGTATCTACCCAGCTATGTGGAAAGTTGCCCAGGTATGTCCTGTAAACAAAAAGCAGGACAAATCCAACCCAACCAATTACTGCCCCATCAGTCTACTCTTGATTATCAGTGAAGTAATGGAAGGTGTCATCAACAGTGCTATCAAGCGGCACCTGCTCACTGATGCCCAGTTTGAATTTTGCCAGAGCCACTCAGTTCCTGACCTCGTTACAGCCTTGGTTCAAACATGGACCAAAGAGCTGAACTCCCGAGGTGAGGTGAGGGTGACTGCCCTTGACATTAAGGCAGCATTCGACCAAGTGTAGCATCAAGGAGCCCTAGCAAAACTGGAGTCAATAGGAATCAGGGAAAACTCTCTGCTGGTTGGGGCCATATCCAACACAAAGGAAGATGGTTGTGGTTGGTGGAGTTCAGTCATCTCAGCTCCAGGTCTTCACTGCAGGATTTCCTCAGGGTAGTGTCCTCGGCCCAACCATCTTCAGCTGCTTCATCAAGTACATTCTTTCCATGATAAGGTCAGTAGTGGGGATGTTTGCTGATGATTGCACAATGTTCAGCACCATTTGTGACTCCTTGATTACTGAAGCAGTCCATGTCCAAATAAAGCAAGACCTGGACAATATCCAGGCTTGGGCTGACAAGCGGCAAGTAACATTCACGCCACACAATTGCCAAGCAATAACCATCTCCAATAAGAGAGAATCCAACTATGTTCAATGCCAGTACCAGGTCAGAGGCAAGGAATCCTGCGATGAGTAACTCACCTCCTGACTCCCCAAAACCTGTCCATCTACAAGGCACAAGTCAGGAGTGTGATGGAATACACCACACTTGCCTGGATGATTGTAGCTCCCACAACACTCAAGAAGTTAGACACTGTCCAGGACAAAGCAGCCCGCTTGATTGGCACCACATCCACAAACATTCACTCCCTCCACCACTGATGAAAAATAGCAGCAGTGTGTACCATTTACAAGATGCACTGCAGGAATTCACCAAGCCCCCTTTGACAGCATCTTGCAAACCCACAACCACTACCATCTAGAAGGACAGGGCAACAGATAGATGGGAGCACCACCACCAGGAAGTGCCCCTCCAAGTCACACACCATCCTGACTTGGAAATACATCACCGTTCCTTCACTGTTGCTCGGTCAAAATCCTGGAATGCCCTTTCTAACAGCACTGTGGGTGTACCTACACCACATGGACTGTAGTGGTTCAAGAAGGCAGCTTACTACCACCTTCTTAAGGGCAACTAGGGATGGGCAATAAATGCTGGCCCAGCCAGCGAAGCCCCCATCCTGTGAATGAATGTTAAAGAAAGACCCTGAGGGAAATTGACAGGGTGGATGTGGAAAGGATGTTTCCTCTTGCGGCAGAATCTAGATCTCAAGGTCACTCTTTCAAAATAAGAAGTCACCCATTTGGGACAGAGATGAGGAATACATTTTTCTCTCATAGTGTTTTGAGACTTTGGAATTCTCTTCCTCAAAAGGTGGTTGAGGCAGAGTCCTTAATTATCTTTAAGGCAGAAGTAAGTAGATTCTTGATAAGAAAGCAGGTGAATGTTTATTGGGTGTAGACAGGGACGTGAAGTTGAGGTCAAAACCAGATCAGCCATGATTTTATTGAATGGAGCAGTGGTCTTGAGGGGTAAAGTGGCCTACTCCTGCTCCTAATTTGTATGCTTGTATGTAGACAGTAATGTAAATGAGGCCCTAGCACTGATACTTGCAGCTCTCGATTAGTACAGCCTTCCAATTTGAAATTGCCCTATTTATCTTTACTCTTTGCTTCCTGTCCACTAACCAATTTTCTATCCATACTGATATATTACCCCCAAATCCATAAGTCCTAATCTTGCTTATTAAACCTACGTTTACTGGTTCCCCTTTATCTACCCTAATAGTTATATCCTGAAAAATGCTAATGAATCTGTCAAACACAATTTCTCTTTCATAAAATCACATCAACATTGTCTGATCATACTATGATTTTCTAAATGCATTGTTGAGACTTCCTTAATAATTGCTAAGACTTCCTTCATGGAATTCCAGCATTTTTCTGATGACTAATGTCTGACGAACTGGCCTGCAGTTTCCTATTTCCTCCATTCCTCCTTTCTTGAACAGCAGTGTTATATTTGCTAACTTCCAAATCCATTGGGACTGTTCTAGAATCTATAGAATTTGGAAAATCATAACCAGCACGTCCACTATCTTTGCAGCTACCTCTTTTAGAACTCTAGGATGTAGGCCAGCAAAGCGTTGGGATTTGTTGTATTTCAGTCCCTTAAGTTCTTTAATACGTTTTCGCTGCTGATGTTAATTATCTTAGCTCCCTTACTCTTGGTTACCCAATATTTCAGGTGATTAATTTTTGTCTTCTACAGCGAAGACAGACAAAATATATTTGTTTGTCTATTTTCTCATTCGCCGTGATAATTTCTCCAGTGTCTGCTTTCAAGGGACTAATGTTTACTTTAGCTACTCTCCTTTTTTTTATATATTTATAAAAGCTCTGATAATCTGTTTTTATATTGTTGGCTAGTTTATTCTGAGGATGGTCTTCTAAGGCTGCCCTCCAGCTACAGGTCCGCATCATGGGTGTGACCACCGGCACCGAGCCGCTTCCCTGCTTTGGCCAAAGTACATCTCTCATAGCTCTGGCAATGATTGGCAATATCGGCAGCCATCCCTGGCCAGTAACGAGACCTTCTTGTCAGTGCAGGTGTCTTCTCCAACACTTGGGGCAGGATATTTAGGTTGGTAGGCGGGCACAATCGGCAGGCCTGGGAATGGCCAGGGTAGGGACTGTTGACCGCGATCAGTCCCCGATTGCGATTTCATGCTGGCTGGCCAATTAATCCTCTCTAAACTGGCAAAAGTGGGTTGCCTTCCATGTTCAGTTTTCTGGCTGAGGGCCTCAGTGTTTCCATTTCCTTTGCCAGGCTTGTATCTTCACTGGTCATAAACAAGGAATGGAGTTGCGCTGTGTGGGGTCACCATGCCTAACATCTGTGGTGTTTGTAGGTGCTGAAGGCAGTTTTGTTGGAAGTTCTCAGCACTTTTATAATTCCAGCACCTCTTTGGAATATCCTTTGGATGTGTTTAGGCACGCGGCTAACTGTAGAGGTACAACAGCAAGAATTGGATTTGTGCTTGCTGTGCAGCAATTTTTTCCATCCACCTCTTCAACCTGAGGTCTACATCCCAGTCTGTACTGACAGTCACCTCACTAATGGTGGCCTCTTTCCTGGTCTTAGGAGTCCAGCCTTCCCTGTAAGATTTCAGTTTCAGGAGCCACAGATACCTAAGATAAGCAGTCATGTATTTGTAAGTAATTATAAGGTAGTTTATTAAGAAGTAACAGTTTAAATATAATGCATCAACTAAATAGACAAGAGTATACAAGCTGTCACAGTGGAGAGGATAAATGTACAGTTGGCACAGAGTATGTTGATCTCAGTAGATTGTGATAGCAGCATTCTGCTCCAGAGGCACTGCCAATTTCTGCAACCTGAAGTGACAATATCAGACTCTCTCAGTTTTTCACTGTTTGCCATAGGCAGTTTTCTTCTCTACCTCTGTTCTTTTCCTCCTCTATTCGGCTGGGGTGTTGGAGAGCTCTTTGTATTCTTCCAAGCAAGGGCCTGCCTCTACCTCTATCAGCACCCAGTGACATACCTTATTTCTGGGGGCTGGTAGCTTTAGCCAGTGTCAATCAACTGCTCAAACCCTTCTGATCAATAGCTTCCGGACAGATACCCAAGATGTCAGAGTGGTCACCTCCCCCGCTGTCCATCACCCTAGCTTGAGATCACTTTTTATTTGCTAGATAAAGACAGTGTGCAGGGCACCAGGAGGATGCCTGCCATCATTTCAGGAATGTTTACAGAGTCTAGTGATCTCAATGCAGAGAGTGCAATCTTTGTGACCTTCATCTCTACCTTCTCTTGGCCCTGACTCCTTAGAATTATTTATGCTTTTTTTTCAGAGAGGGAGAGAGGGAATTAAATGATGTGCCAGCTAGTTCCATGAGAGTTCTATACAATTCTAAAACAAATACAATTTCTTAAAGGTTCCAATTTCTTACAACCCCCATGATCTGGATGATGTAATCTCCTGCTTAAAAAAAGGACAGTTGGGCTTTGTCATTGTTGAGTCTTCTCAAATCCCTCTGGACGTTTTCATCCCTCACCGCTTCAACTAGCTGGTTTTTCAGCTGCATGTCCCTGGTCAGTCAGAAGGATGGATCCAGGAGGATGTTGCGATTGAGCAACTTCAACAGCTCCAGGGATATGGAGACCAGGTTCTCTCCCTTGGCTTGCTTGTAGCCATAAAACTTCTGCTGCAGCTGTAAAAGGCTGCTGCCCCCAGAAACCTGTGCCAGTACCTCAAAGGTTTGCCGCGGACTTCGTTGAAGGTCTGCACTTTTCCCCAGTATTTCCAGGTGAGCTTTCCCACACCGATGTTCCAACACGAAAGCTGCCTGCTCCCTCTCACTGAGGCCCCTGGATGCCATGACCTCGATCCAGCCCTCAGTTGTTGGACGACTCTGGACTTCCCCCAAATCTGTCCAGTTTCCTATCCTTTGGCAGGTGGAATATCCGTGATGGGATATTCTGTCCTTCCCCTGCTACGTTAAAGGAGGGCACACTGGAAGCCACTTTTTGGTCACTGCTTTGACTCTCAGCTTCATTCTGTGATGCCTGTGCCTCTGATAGAGCTGCAGCTACTTCAGCCTCATTTGTTGGCAGGGCCAATTCCAATTCTTTCATCATTCAGTCGATCTCGGCCAAGTGCTTTTCCATTTCGTCCACCATGACCTGATGCCTGTACTCTGGAACACTGCCAACTACATCTAGATATAATGTGGGAATTAAGCACACAGACTGCACGAAAGTTATAAAACAAGGTTTATTTATTCCACTGGGATAAAAGCAGTATCAACCCTAAAGAGAAAGCATAACTCCAAGAAACAAACTATTACAGAGAATATTCACTGCCGATGCTCCAGATCTCTATCCTGTTCAAGGCCTCGGCTCCACAATACAGTCACTCATTAAGCGTGTTCAGGTTTGTTCTGCTGCCCAGCTTTTGGCTGCAGTCCTGATCTCTCATTCCCTCTCTCATGAGGCTTCTCAGGCTCAGGGGTGCTGCCAGTCAGTTTGACTAGGTTTCCAATTCCCTTCCTAGTTCCTTAGCCACTCTCAGGGGCTCCAAGCTGTCCTAGGCTTGTGCTACGTTGCTACTCTGGCTGCTTTCTCCCTCATGTCATAGTGCTCCACCCCTCGGCTTGTCAAGGACACTGCTCCCTGCAGGGGTAGAGCCACAGGGGCTAACCAATTCTCCTGCTCTGTGCTCCCTCCCAACATCGCCACCTGCTGCTGGAGGTCCCATTACATACGGAATTCAATTGTATTCTGATCACTTTTCCCAGTGGATCTTTTATTGTGAGATTACTAATTAATTCTGCCTCACTGCACAATACTAGATCTAAAATAGCGTCACGCCTAGTTGGTTCCACAACATATTGTCCAAGGAAACTGTCACAAAAGCATTCTACAACTCATCCTCCAGACCACCTTTGACAATTTGATTGGACCAGTCTATATGAAGATTAAAGTCCCTCACAAGGAATTGAGGAGGAGGCGATAGCATGGTGGTATTGTCGCTGGGCTAATAATCCAGAGACCCAGGGTAATGCTCTGGGATCTGGGTTTGAATCCTACCATGACAGATGGTGAAATGTGAATTCAATAAAAAATCTGGAATTAAAGGACTAATGATGACTGTGAAACCATTATTGATTGTTGTGAAAACCCATCTGGTTTACTAATGTTCTTTGGTAACAGAAATCTGTTGTCCTTACCTGGTCTGGCCTACATGTGACTCTAGACCCACAGCAATGTGCTTGATTCTGAAATGACCTAGATAACCACTCAGTTCTCAAGATCAATTAGAGATGGGTAATAAATGCTGGTCTGGACAGTGATGCCCCCAGCCCATGAACAAAAAAAACACAATTATTACATTACCTTTGTTACAAGCTCCAATTATTTCTTGCTAATGCTCTGTTTAATGACACAACTACTCTTAGGAACTGTTTCCTCAAGCATTTTTGATCCTTGTTATTTCTAATATCCACTATTACTGATTCTATTTCCTGATCTTTTGAACGGAGATCCTTTATCACTATAGCCCTTATGTCATTCTATACTCAGTGACGAAATCTATGAAGTGTTGTTGGATGGTACAGAAAGTAGATTTTGGAAGGAGATGAGAGGTGTGGAACAAGATGTGATGCAAATGGAGAAGTGGCCAGTGGAGTAGGGGGATGGACCAAGGTGAGATTTGGTGATAATTGCCACATACAACCATGGTTTGGCAAGGCCAGGAGATGGAAGGTACAGTCAGATGGTGAGGCTTTAGGAGGGGCAAAGTGTTGTCACCCATTGCCTAGTTTTTATCAAGGCAATGAAATCAATGCCATCATCCACAATAAGGTCATGGATTGCAAGACCATTACTCGCAAGTCAAAAGATATGCTAGAGGAAGATCTGGAGAAGGGAGGTGATTGTTGATCTGTTGTTAGAGTCCACGGGATCAATGGCTGACATACTGGGTAGGAGGATTGGTGAGAGAATGAGGCAATTGGGGCTTCTGCTCCTAAGGACACAGTGATGTTTGCCTCAATGGGTTCTTTGAAGATGCCAATATGGGCACAGAGGGAAGATGTGAGTTTATCCAAGAGGGATTAGTCAAACATGACACATCCTTCACAAAGCCATTGTGATTACCTTTGATAAAAAGTAACTCAAAAATAATAATGTAATGGAAAGAGTGTGAATGCAAGATATATATTGAAATTAGTGACTGGTTGAAATTTCCATAGGTATTGTGCCTAAATCTGGCACTGTGAAGTCACATTTGCGAGGCAATGTGACAACCCCTTGGACTTACATTGAAGCACCCGTCCACATGTCAGCTACAGAAATTTATATTTCACAACCTTCTTTGAATAACAACTGAAACCACCAACTCTGTTGTTGCCCTTGTTTTTGTGATGAAACTGAACATTAACATATTGAATAAAGAAATATTCTTCTGGAAGATGTTGCGTTTGGTATGTGTTGAGATATTGAGGGTCGCAGTCGGACTTATGTATGAAACAAGCACCTAATAACTGGGCCGTCTGAAAAAGCATGTTGAAGGTGGGGATAGAGGGTGGAGAACCTAAATAAACAGCAAAGAGCTTCAGGACAAAAACTGGACTGTTGGCACTCTCAAGCAGCTTCCATTAAAATCTAGCAACTGAAAAAGCCTTCAGATAAAATTCAGCAGTAATCCAAAGCAGTGTGCATTGCAATGTCGCCTAACACAGTGAGCATGAAATTATCTTTGGACTCACTCCTGCCGTTAAAATGGGAAATATTAGTTAGCACCTCATTTTGCCCCATTCAGTGATTAAAATGGCACCTGGCACTTCATCTCCTTCAGAAACATAGAAAATAGGAGCAGAAGTAGGTCATTCAGCTCTGTGAGCCTGCTCTGCCATTCAATATGATAATGGCTGATCGTCTATCTCAACACCTTACTCTGGCCCTCCCCCCCATACTTCTTGACGACTTTAGAGTCTAAAAATCTATTTCCTTCTTAAATATATTCAGTGACTTGGCCTCCACCGCCTTCTGTGGTAGAGAATTCCACAGGTTCACTTCCCTCAGAGTGAAGACGATTTTCCTCATCTCAGTCCTAAATGGCCTATCCCGTATCCTGAGACTGTGTCCCCTTGTTCTAGACCCTCCAGCCAGAGGAAATATTATCCCAGCATCCAGTCTGTCCATCCCATAAAAGTTTTAGACGTTTCAATGAGATCGCCTCTCATTCTTCTCAACTACAGTGAATACAAGCCTAGTTGACCCAATCTCTCCTCATATGACAATCCTGCCATCCCAGGAATCAGTCTGGTGAACATTTGCTGCACTTCCTCTATGCCAAGTATATTCTTCCTTAGGTAAGGAGACCAAAACTGCACACAATACTCCAGGTGTGGTCTCACCAAGACCATGTACAGCTGCACATCCTTGTTCCTGTACTCAAATCCTCTTGCAATAAGGGCCAACATATCATATGCCTTCCTAACTGTTTGCTGCACCTGCATGCTTGCTTTCAGTCCCTTTTGAGTCCCTTTGTACATCAACATTTCCCAATCTATCACCATCTAAATAATACCCTCCCATTCTGTTTTTCCTACGAAGTGGATAATTTCACAGTTATCCATGTTATACTTCGTTTGCCATGTATTTGCCCACTCACTCACCTTGTCTAAATCGCTTTGAAGCCTCTTTATATCCTCCTGACAACTGACATTCCCACCTAGTTTTGTGTCATCAATAAACTTAGAAATGCTACATTTGGTTCCCTCATCCAAATTATTGATATATATTGTGAATAGTTGGGGCCCAAGCACTGATCCCTGCGGTACCCCCACTAGTCACCGCCTGCCACTCCGAAATAGACCCATTTATTCATACTCTCTGTTTCCTGTCTGTTAACCAATTCTCAATCCATGCCAATATATTACCCCCAATCCCATGTGGTTTAATTTTACACACTAACATCTTATGTGGGAGTTTATCAAGAGCTTTCTGAAAATTCAAATACAATGCATCCACTGGTTCTCCCTTATCTATTCTGTTAGTTACATCCTCAAATAACTTCAGTAGATATGTCAAATATGATTTCCCTTTCATACATCCATGTTGACTTTGTATAATCCCATTGATATTTCCTAAGTGTCCTGTTATCAAATCCTTTACAATAGACTCTGGCATTTTCCCTATTACTGAGGTTAGGCTAACTGTCCTGTAATCTGCTCTTTCCTCCCTCCCTCCTTTTTAAATAGTGGAGTTACATTTACCACCTTCCAATCTGCCAGGACTGTTCCAGAATCTGCAGAATTATGGAAGATGACAATCAACGCATCCACTATTTCCACGGCCACCTCCTTTAGTACCCTGGGATGTAGTTTATCAGGGCCTGGGGATTTATCAGCTTTCAGTTCCATTAATTTCACCAGCATTATTGTTTTAATAACACTAATTTCCTTCAATTCCTCCTTCTCACTAGACCCTTGGTTCCCTAGTATTTCTGGGAAGTTATTTGTGTCTTCCTCTGTGAAGACAGAACTAAAGTAGTTGCTTAGTTGCTCTGCCATTTCCTTGTTTTCTATTATAAACTCTCCTGTTTCAGTCTGTAAGGGACCTACATTTGCCTTCACCAATCTTTTTCTTTTTACATACTTATAGAAGCTTTTACAGTCTGCTTTTATGTTCCTTGCAAGTTTACTCTCATACTCTATTTTCCCCTCTTAACCAATCTCTTGATCCTCTTTTGCTAAATTCTAAGTTGCTCTAAATCCTCAGGCTTGCTAATTTTTCTAGCGACTTTATGACTCCTCTTTGGATCTAATACTATCCTTAATTTCTTTTGTTAGCCATGGTTAGGCCACTTTTCCTGTTGTGTTTTTGTGCCAGAAAGGAATGTATAACTATTGCAATGCATACATTCGTTCCTTAAATATTAGCGATTGTCTATCTACCATCATGAGTCCGATGTGATTCTTCTTTGGAATCAAAGTTCCAAAGAAGAGTCATGTTGGACTCAAAATGTTAACTCTGTTTCTCTATCCACAGATGCTGCCAGACCTGCTGAGCTTTTCCAGCATCTTTAGGATTTATTTCAGATTTCCAACATCTGCAGTATTTTGCTTCTATTTTATTGGCTTTTAGGAAGCCGTTATACATCATCTCAGAGAAAAAACATTTTTTTGCACTTGCAACTGCACTGCACTCTTAGCTTCAGGTAAAGAATGGGGTTGGGGGAGGTGGTAAGGGGGAAAAGAAAGAGATTAAATAAAAACGGAAAATAGAGCAAATAATCAGACTTGTCAGTATCTAGTTCGCAGATCTTCTGCAATTGCTTCTCTTCATACTTTTTCTTTGTCAAGTTTGATGACTCAAACACTATTTTTGCTGGTCTGCCAAATTTTACCCTTCACAGAATGCAAGCAACCCACAATCTTGCCTCCTGTATCTGTATCCTACAATAACTCCCACTCCTTATCACCAATGTCCTTGCCAATCTCCACTGATTTCCATCTCCTACAGACACTGAATGCAAATTCTTGTCCCAAATATTTTCATGGCCTCACCCCTTCCTCCCTCTGTAACTTCCTCCAGCCATATTTGCCACTGTGTGTCTTCTGAACCTCCAATTCTCCTCTGCTTTGCATTATGCCCTCTCTCCCCACCAATTTCACTCACTTCTCGATCTCAAACATCCTGGTTTAGAGGGAATATTCCAATTGGTCTTGTGACCTTTCTTCCCTCTTTCAAAAGTTTCCTTAAAAGCTACCTTTCACCATACCTCCACTTACTTGCCTTAACCTATCTCCCATCTGATTCCACTGCTTGGCATTAAGTCACCTTTGAAAAGCTCTTTCGGATGTTTTACTACATTTAAGACATTAAAAATGCAAATTGTTTTATTTGAAAAGTTGTCAATTTAAAGGTGCAACTGGGTCTTGGAGGTAGCATAAGGACAATTCCATGATTTGTAGGGACCTGATGAGATGACCATCCAAGCCACAAGGTCTGGGGGAGCACATATCTTTTTTTATCCCTAGCAGTTTTTCTATGGGTTAATATTTCAGAGGTAAAGACATCTGATCCAACTTCCTTCAACTTAACATCAGAGGTACAGCAACAATATTGTCTTCAGCCCTGTCATAAAATCTATTCCCTTGCAACTGACTCAATACCACAATCCAGGCAGAATCCGACTGTCTGCTATCTTGACATGCCATTCAATCTTGAGCTAACTTTTAACTGCCATATTCTATTCATCATCATGCTACTTTCTTCCACTTTTGTAACACTGCCCACATCAATCTCAGTCTCAGAAACCAATTAAGATATTGTTGTCAATTCCATATCTGATGACTCTGATACTTTACTTGGTGGCCTTGCAATCTCCATAAATCCCAATGTTCAAAATTCTGCTGCATGAATTCTGTTCTGCACTCCCACTCCATCATTTCCATCCTCATTAACGCTCCTCCCCTCTGCTCTCCAATACATTGACTTCAAAATCCTTGCCTTTGTCTAGTAATTGAAGGTATAATCTTTCCTACTGCCTATCAGGGGTCATATGATTGTTCTTGGAGACTCTGACCAATGAGCCCTAAGCAGGGGTAATCTGTGGGGTGTGGCTTTCGAGTCAAGGACCTGGTTCAAGCATGAAGCTTCTGAAAAGCTCTCTATAATAAAGTTATCTGTTTCAAGTAGAAACCTGTCCAGTATGTCGCGTCATTACATTTGGCGATGAGGGTAAAACAGTTCAGATGCTGTACCTCACCTTGTGAATGTGAGTGCAGCATACCTTAAGAAAAAGAAAAGTACACTCACCAGTCATGCCACTCTTCAGCAGAATCGATTCTTATGATATGACTTGGAAGACTGGAGCCAGTATTTAGATCACCTTGATTTTTATTTTGTGGCAAATGAAATTACCACGGAGGAGAAACAGAAAGCAATCCTTTTGAGTGTATGTGTGTGACGAAAATATAATAATTCTCATAATATTATTGTTATTTATTGTAAAAGTAGGTTAATAATGGGGTTTCTGTGTGTGTGTGTGTGTGTGTGTGTCTGTGTCTGTATCTGTGTGTTTGATTATTGGAGACAGCTGGTCTGGAAGCTTTGACTCATCAAAAGAAGCTAGGCTTGAAATGCTAAATATGTAAACATGGCTGAAGTCTTAGAATGTAAGGTGGGGAAAATTTGCATTTTTAGATAAATTGAGGTAGTTTGAATTTCAAAGAGATGGTAGAATGTTTACACCTAGCCAGAGAAACTAGGCCAAGCAGTGTTTCCATTTTTCCCAAAGGTTACTGACAATATTAGAGTCATGAAATGATTTATATTGTGAGAAAGGTAAAGTTCCAAAGACATATGGGAACAATGGGATTTACATTAAAAGGGCAAAACATGTATAAAGGAGAATGGGGCTATGTGTCAAGGAAGACATTGTAAGATCTAACAGAAGTGTAAGAAGCCTCCTGTATTTGTGTGCTAAGCCCGCTGCCTACAGAAACCGAAGCTGGGAAATCCCACTTTGAATTCTACTGTCCAGGGTATTGTGTTGACTTGCTTGGATCCGTTTAAAATCTATTTTTTACCATTGCCTTAGTGGGGATGTAACTAGAAGCCAGATTAATTAGGAGTTTTAGGAGTCATTATAATAGTAATTTGTAGACAAATATATGTGCTTATAATATTTTCTTTTGTTAATAAATGTTTAATTTAGTTTCTTTTAAAATCTCTGATGTCTGGGTGGACCTATTACTTCTGAATCCAGGGCACGTATCTCAAAATAACTACAAATTGCAAAAGCATTGTGATTGCGTGGTCAAGTTTCCGTCATGGATTTGATCCACCTGGCACACGTCATCTACCGCGTCATAATAATGTGATAGCAAGACATACAATCTCATCCGCAGTCTGACGGCCCCAAACGCACCCAATTCTAAGACCCTTAACGAATTGGTAGACCTCGTGAAAATGCATTACCAGCTGAAGCCAACGGTAATAATGCAGAGGTTTAAGTTTAACTCCAGGGTAAGGGCCCCAGGAGAATCCATCGCAATCTATAAAGCGAAGTTGAAGCAGTTGACATTGCACTCAATGATATGTTGCAGGACCAATTAGTTTGTGGCGTTCACAACGACGCTATTCAGTTCCGTTTACTCACAGAAGTCAACATTGATTTGAAGCGCACCATGGAAATAGCACTCGCCATGGAAAGTGCTGCGAGAGACTTGCAGGCTTTACAAAACATACAGCATGGCACTGTTCTTCATTTGGGGCAGGAATCAACTGTGAGAATGGTGCAAAAACCAAAGACAAGGCAGCAGAGCAAAAGGCAATCTCTGCTGCCAGAAAGATTAAAAGGCCTAATGGAAGCAGTTCAGCGACTCCAAGGTTAACCGGACACCTGCAGATTCAAGGAGGCAGAATGCCATTACTGCCATAAGAAAGGTCATGTAATAAAGCAATGCAGGTCATAATTGAAACAGGCCATAAGGCAGCAGGCCAAAATGATTGAAATGAATAATATAACAGAACCTGAAGCTGCCAATACCGATATCTATTCCCTGTACAATGTCACAGCAGCAAAAACTGAACATATTACTGTCACAATTCAAGTGAATGGGAAGCCACTAATAATGGAAGATACGGGAGCTCCAACCACAGTGGCGGGAGAGCACACATTTAAAAACCTAAATGAAAGTATCCAGCCACTGAATCTGGAGTGAACAACAGCTCAAGTGAAGGCACACACTGGAGAATCCATACAGGTAAAGGGCATCGCCATAGTACTTGTGTCTTATAGGCAACAGAGAGCCAAGCTTCCAGTGGTCATAGTGACAGGTGAAGGATCTAGTCTTCTGGGCCGAAACTGGTTACAAAAAATTAAGCTCAATTGGTCTGAAATATTTCACTTGAGAACAAGAGTTTCTGACCTGTTAAGGAAATATGACAGTGTATTTCATGATGAATTAGGAAAGTTAAAAGGCTTGCAAGCAAAAAGATATGTGACACCCCCGTTTCTTTAAGGCCAGACCTATGCGTTATGCTCTAAAGGAGAAGGTAGATGCAGAATTGTGCCGGTTAGAAAAGCTAGGCATCATCCAACCAGTCTAATTTTTGGAATAGGCAGTGCTGATAGTCCTGGTGGTGAAACCAGACCAAACCATACATATTTGTAGAGATTATAAATTGATCGTGAACAAGGCAGCCAAACTAAATAAATATCCTATCCCGAGGATAGATGACTTGTATGCAAAGCTAGCTGGAGGCAAATCCTATGCCAAACTGGACATGAGCCATGCATACCAACAGTCATAGCTGGATAGCATGTCTAGAGGATATGTAACTATCAACACGCACAAAGGTCTGTATCAATATATGCGCTTACCCTTTGGAGTATCTGCATATGCAATCTTCCAAAGGACAATGGAAAGTCTTTTGCAAGGACTTCCCCGAGTAGTAGTATACCCAGATGATATTCTTATCACAGGGTCAACTGAAGCCAAAGATCTGGCCAACCTGGAAGAGGTGTTAAGAAGCTTCTTGGAAGCCGGTGTATGATTAAAGAAAGAGAAATGTACAGTCCAAGCACCACAAGTTACTTACCTGGGTCACTGAGTGGATGCCATGGGTTTGCATCCAGTAGAAGGGCAATCAAAGAGGTCTGTCTAGTGTAACTGACACTGGGCATGGCCAATTATTATTGCCACTTCTGGCCAAACTTGTTAACAGTCTTAGCACCATTACACTTGTTAAAAAAGAATAATCACTGATCATGGAGTTCGCAACAAGGAGAAGCCTTTGTGAAAGTAAAGAAGCTATTACAGTCATCATCTGTACCAGTACATTATGACCCATCGAATGAATTGATATTAACATGTGATGCATCTCCTTATGGTGTGGGAGCTGTGTTATCACATAGGATAGAAGATGGATCAGAAAGGCCAATTGACTATGTCTCCAGAACCCTCTCTGTAGCTCAGAAAGGTTATTCCCAAATAGAAAAGGAAGGTTTACCGGTGATATTTGGAGTGAAGAAATTCCACCAGTACCTTCATGGACGACATTTCACATTGTGTTGGACCATAAACCGTTAATGGGCTTATTCAGTGAAGTTAAGTCATTCTGCCAATAGCATGAGCAAGAATTCAATGTTAGACTTTGACATTATCTGCGTATGAGTATACCTTCATGCACCATCCTGGCTTGCATATTGCAAATGTGGACACATTTAGTTCTTTACTGTTACCAGGTAGTATTGTACATGCTCCAGTGCCACAAGAAGTTGTGCTTGTACTAAATTTCTTGGATCCTTCTCTTGTGTGTGCAAGGCAAATTAGGAATTGGACAAACAGAGATCCAATTTTGTCACGAGGCCAAGACCTTGTATTGCAAGGGTGGTCGAATTCACCAGTGGCTGAAGAGATGAGACCATTCCATGCCCGAAAAAGAGTTAAGTTGTCAAGATGGAATATTGTTGTGGGGTTCAAGAGTCTTCATACCTTCGCAAGGAAGAGAACCACTCTTGACAGAGCTTCACAGTGCATATCCAGGCATACCGAAGATGAAAATGCTTGCACGAAGCTATTGTCTGGTGGCCAGGCATAGACAGTGACATTGAAAGCATGGTCAAGCACTGTCTCCAGTGTCAGTAATGACAGAAGTTGCCTGTTTCAGCTCCATTGCATCCATGGGGGTGGCCTAGTCGACCCTGGGTTAGACTATATATAGATTATTTAGCACCATTCTTAGGTACCACATTTTTATTGACTGTAATTTGCACATTCTAAATGGATGGATGTATATGAAGTCAGATACTGACATCGAGCACGACTATTGAAAAACTGCGTCAACGTTTCAGTATACATGGCCTACTGGAAGACCATTATTTCAGACAACAGTACAGTTTTTACCTGTACAGAGTTTCAAAGATTCATGAGTTTAAGTGGAATCAGGCATATTAAAACAGCACCATATCATCTGTCATCAAAGCTGAAAGAGCTGTGCAAACTTTCAAATCAGGAATGAATAGGCTATCAGAAGGTACTCTAGAAACTTGACTTTCCCATTTTCTTCTCAATTCGTTTAACTATGGGTTCAACACTGTCTTAATTATTGAAGAAACACTGCCTACTTACTTGGTGTTTCCAAACTTAAGGGAGAAGGTAGAGAAGAATCAGTAATAAAAAATTGAATCATGATATTCATAGCAAAGTTCAAAGATTTACTGTAGGAGATACAGTTTTCGTGCGGAATTTTGGAAGTAGACCTTGTTGGGTTCCTGGCACAATTGTCTCAGAAGCTGGCCCCTTGTCCTTCCACGTGGAAGTGGTAGACCAAATTGTTTGAAAACATGTGGATCATCTTAGGAATAGAGAGACATTCAAACAACCAGCTATTCTGCCTGTGCTTAATGTCGAACCATTAATGTCGGAGGTGACAGATCGACCTAGAATAGACATACCTGATGTCTCTGTAGAATTAACAAACCCTGAACTGCCACTTTCTAATGATGCTGCAGCTCCTGATAATGTTGATCCAGTGGAAGAACCTCAAGTCGTAGAACTACACCGTTCTAACCGAATAAGGAAACCACCTCAGAGGCTTAATCTTTAATCACCTGACTTGTATATATGTATATGTTGTGGGTTATTTAAATGTTCTCTGTAAATAGGGAGTGTAAAAACTGAAGGGGGAAGGAAATGTGGTAACTGAAGATATAGTCTTTCCTACTGCCTATCAGGGGTCATGTGATTGTTCTTGGAGACTCTGACCAATGAGCCCTAAGTGTGGGTAATCCAGGGGGTGGGGCTTTCTAGTTAAGGACCAAGTTCAAGCATGGGGTTTTTCTGAAAAGCTCTCTGTAATAAAGTTATCTGTTTCAAGTAGAAACCTGTCTGGTATATGAAGTCATTACACTTTAGTTTAAATTCCCTTGATAACCTTGCCTGCACCCTAACTTTGCAGTTTCCTCTGGCACCCCCAACTCTAGCCCTCTATACGCCTACCCTTTCCTCTGGCATCAACATTGTGGACAAAGCTTTCAGTTGCTTCAGTCCTGAACTCCACCCCCCCCCCCCCCCCCCCCCAAAAACCTCTTCACCTTTTAAAAAAAAACCTCATGAAAAGCCACGTTTTTGACCTAACATTTGGGCTATCCCTCCTAAACTCTTTACAAAAGGCCACGTCTCCAGTCGGCGTTCCTTCGTGTTTGCTGACAGAAACATTTTCTGCTTTTAACTTACCGTGGGCCCTAAGAGAGCCAGTTCCTGTCAGGCTTGCTCAGCGCACTTTGAGGCAAGGCCTAAGTGGCGCTTGCGCAGTGGCTTCCTCTGAGTGTTTGAACAGGAAGGCGGACATGTTGATCAGGAAAAGAAAGTTGCAATTGACGGGTACATTTTCAGGAAGAAAAAAAATTGTTCTGCATTTCCAACGCCTTTGAGAAAGAAGCCGGAGAATAACAGTCGGCGCTTTTTTTTAAAAAAAAAAGTCTAGTTGAGATCTAAAACTAGCTGCCTGTTTGCGAATCGTGTTTTATGTGAAGCGATGGGTACACAGGATATTAAACTCGCGCCGTGAAGACGAAATATTTGCAGAAGTTCATTTTCCTGAGCTGAAGCTGTCAAGGACCAGATGTGCTGTTCAGGCCTGTAACTGAGGCTTGGCAAGGTGCTTTCTTCAAATTCAACTTTAGTTTTGAACTAAATTACACATTTATCCTGTTTTAAAATACCGAGTTGACGACTCTTTATACAAATAAATATATTTTCAGTACATTCTTTATGTAAACGAGCCACTGCCCCGTTAGACTTTGAAGAGGAACTTGAAACGTGAAAAGTTTTTCTTCTATTTATTTTTTTTTTAAAATGCGACGATTAATTTGCAGAAGCTCCGTGAAAGTTTTTATGGTTCCGATTGGAAAAAAAAGCGGTTGGGTGAAATTATGCTGTGAAGCCATTTGCACCGACTTTTAAATACATCCATCCCTCTTGGTTACTCCGTGAAGAGGTTGACAGTTACGTTGGAAGCGTTTATTTTGTAGCGATTTTGTTTACTTTTTAATTGGGACGAAACTTTATAAAACATCGTGGACACAATGTCATCTGGAGAAAGTTTAGAGGCTCGGTTTGAAAAGATCGAATTTATGTTAAAAGATCCCAAGTGCGAAGTGAACAGTGAATGTTTGCTGGTAAGTGAGGTCTAATACATTTTTCTTGATGTTCTAATTAAGTTGACTAGATGCTTACATGTGATCTTCAAGTTTCAAAGCAAGATGCTCAGTGGATTTCAAAATGCTTTGTCCTTCACCTTTCCACAGATATGTGTTGTGAGATCAATGAGGATTTTACTTCTGATTCAATCTAGTCAAATCTGTTGAAATTATGGTTATGTAAAAACAAACTGGTGTCCAATATATTGAATGTACTCCCCATTAGACTATATAATGAGTGAGTGCTCTTACAATGCACAATTACAACCTTAGCTTATTAACATTAGAAGAATTGAGTTGCATAGTTGAAAGCTTTGAACCAGTAAATTATAGTAACAGGATTTGAATCATCACCATGGATATGCAGGATCAGTACACAGTATCTTGAAGTGGTTACAATATGTTCCTTTTATGTCTGCAAAAGGCCCATGTCGCCACACGTTTTGCAGATATAACTCAGGTTATATGTCAAAATGGTTATTGTATTAAATAGCTTCTGATACTCCTGATGAATCAGGAATGAGATTTACCAGATGCGTCATATAAAGTTGATAGAGTTCCTTTTAACTAGAATAATCTAGAGTATAGTTGGATAGAACATGAGAGATCAAAATATTCCTTAACATTTTCATAATTTTGCATCTTAAGTTTTGAAATTCTTCCGATGTGTGATGAGCAGATGTTTGTATACTACTTCAGAACTTCTGGTTATGGTACTTCCAGTTTTGTCAGGAAGGGTTTTCTAGGATTTTGACCTGGTGACAGTGTGGGAATGTAGACCTATGAGGACGGTGTGTGACTTTGAGGAAATAGTATTTCCATCACATTTGCTTCACTTATTCTTTCATTGGGAATTATGAGCTGGGAGACATTGCTGAGGTAAGTTTTTGGCAAGTTGCTGCTATGTATGCACACTGTAGCTGTGTGGTGCACCTTGGTGAAAGTGATAGATATTGAGTCTAGTGGCTGAAGTGCTGATTAAGCAGACTGCTCTGTCCTCAATATTATTGAATTTCTTGAATATGCATTCATTCAGCTAAGTCATGAGTATTTCATCACACTTTTTACGTGCCAGCCATCACTCCTTAGTACCCTTGCCTCGGAGTCAGACGGTTCCGAGTTCAAATGCCATTCCAGAGACTTGCGCACACAATCTAGGCTGACAGTGTAGTAGTGAGGAAGTACTGTTGGAGTGCCATCTTTTGAAAGAAATGGAATTGTCCACTTAATACATTTAGGTTAAAGCAAAACTCCATCTGCTCTTCAGGTGAATGTAAAAGATCCTATGGCACTATTTAAACAAGAGTTTTCGTCATTGCCCTGGTCAATAATTATCCCTCAACATCACTAAAACAATTATCTAGTTCTTATCATATTTCTGTTTGTTGGAGCTTCCTGTTGTGTTTCCTGCATTATAACAGTGACTATGCTTCAACAAGTACTTAATTGTCCATAAAGCATGTTGGGACCTCCAAAGGTTGTGGCAGGTTTTATATAAATACATTTTGTATCATAATCATGACTTGTGCCTTTATAGATGGTGGGGAGGTTTCAGGGTTTGGGAGGTGAGCTATGATCACGGGGTACTCTACTTCTGTGGTGCTTTTTAATCATTGTGTTGATTATGCCTGATGTAGTTAGATTTCACGTAATTGGTGACCTCCAAGATGTTGATAGAGGACTTGGTGATGGATTTGCAATTAAAGATTGGGGAGATGGCTGGGCTTTTCTTGTTGGAAATGGATATTGCCTGGTATGTATGTAGTGCTAATTTTACTTTGTCAGCCCAAGTTTGGATGTCGTCCAGATCCTGCTTTAGGCTGGCTTCTTCTTGGTACATTTCTAATAACCATGAATCACAATGTGCTACAACAAAGCATTGCAAAACAAAATTTGACACTGAGCCATATAGAGATATTAGGCAGATGGCCAAAAGCTTGGTCAAAGAGGTAAACTTTAAGAAGCTTCTTAAAGGAGAAAGAGGTAGAGCGCTTTAGGGAGGGATTTCTGGAGCTTAAGGCCTTCACAGCTGAAGGCACAACCAATGTTGGAGTGATTGAAATGAGGATTCTCAGGAGGCTAGAATTAGAGAAAGGCAGGTATCTCACAGGATTGTAGAGCTGGAGGAAATTAGAGATGGGGATGGGTGAGGCTATAGAGGGATTTGAAAATGAAGAGAATTTTAAGGTCAAGGTGTTCGTTAATGTTTTTGATCAGAGGGTCATTAGCCTGTAATTCTGTTCTCAAGAGAGCAGTAGAAGCAGGACCATTCAATATATTAAAGGCTGAGTTTGACTCCCTTGTCAATCAATAATCTAAGGCTATGGGGTAGATAGGAAAGTAGAGTCGAGGCCACAATCCGATTAGCAATGATCTTATCGAGTGGTGAAGCAGGCTCGGAGGGGCTGAATAGCATATTCCTAATTCGTATGTTTGTATATTTATATTAATGAGAAGCCAGTGTAGGTCATTGAGCACAGGGATGATGGATAAACAGGGCTTGGTGCAAGTTAGGACATGGGCAACAGAGTTTGAATGAACTCAAGTTCACAGAGGGTAGAATGTGGAAGGTAAACCAGAAGTGCGTTGGAATAGTCAATTCTAGAGGTAACAAAGACATGGATTAGGGTTTCAGTAGTAGATAAACTGGGACAGGAGTGGAGTCTGGCAATGTTGCAAAGATGGAAATAGGCAGCCCTGGTGGTGGCGCAGATCTCTTGGAAGCTCATTTCGGGGCAAGGTATGACACCAAGGTTGACACAGCATTGACTTTGGTCTTCACACTATTTAACTGGAAAATTTTTGTTCATCCAATACTAGATGTTGGATAAGCAATCTGATTGATTTGGAGAAAGTGGAGGGGTTAAGAGAGGTGGTAGCGAAATAGAGCTGGATGTCGTCAATGTATACATGGAAACTGACCATGCCTTTCAGATGGACATTGGTGACTTCCATTACTTGACTGGTGATTGGGAGAAGGGTGATAGGGTGGTAATTGACCAGATTAGGCTCATTTTTGGCAATTTTCATAATATCAGTCAATTACCTGCAATGGAACAGCTTTAACAGGGAAATTGCGATAAATGGTACACAAACCTTCAACTAGAATGTCATTGGAGACCAAAGTCTTTACTGAGCCCAGTGCACTTGGCCACTTCTAAATGCCATAGAGCAAACTGAGTTAGCTAAAAATTGGCACCTGTATAATTTAAAGGAGATCAAATAGAGTTGTTCATTTAATCATTTAGCTAAAGATGCCATGACAGAAATATTCAAAGAGCCTTGTCCTTCCCCAACTAGTTACCTGAATATACTCCACCATTCTTAATTGGATGTTGTAGAACTATGAAGCTCTGCTTGGATTGTTAGTTGTTAACTCAGTTCAGGACTTGCTGTAATAAAAACAAAAATACTGCGGATGCTGGAAATCCAAAACAAAAACAGAATTACCTGGAAAAACTCAGCAGATCTGGCAGCATCGGCGGAGAAGAAAAGAGTTGACGTTTCGAGTCCTGATGACCCTTCAACAGAACTAGGTGAATCCAAGGAAGGTGTGTGCGTGTGCGCGTGTGTGTGCGCGTGCGTATGTGCGCGTGCGTATGTGCGCGTGCGTATGTGCGCGTGCGTATGTGCGCGTGCGTACGTGCGCGTGCGTACGTGTGCGTGCGTACGTGTGCGTGCGTACGTGTGCGTGCGTACGTGTGCGTGCGTACGTGTGTGTGTGTACAAACAAGCAGTGATAGAAGCAGATCATCAAAAGATGTGATCTTTTGATGATCTGCTTCTATCACTGCTTGTTTGTCCCTACAACCACATCTGCCCCCCCCACCACACACACACACACACACACACAAACACACACACAAACACACACACACACACACACACACACACACACCTTAAAGCAGCTTGTATTTCACCCCTTCCTTGGATTCACCTAGTTCTGTTGAAGGGTCATGAGGACTCGAAACGTCAACTCTTTTCTTCTCTGTCGATGCTGCCAGACCTGCTGAGTTTTTCCTGGTAATTCTATTTTTGTTCAGGACTTGCTGTTGTTGCTTAGCATGCAGTGATCGAGCTTCAGGTTTTTCTCATTTCAATCCCTTCTGATTTTTCATTTAACTATATGATGTTGGACACATGAGCGATGTGTCAAAGCATAATTGTGGTGGTATATAACTCTGCTGTTGATGGCCCACTGCAACTCTTGGATGCACATGGTGGAGGCGGTGGCATAATGGTAATGTCACTGGACTAGCAATCCAGAGTGCGCAGCTTAATATTCTGGAGAAGGCAGCTGGTGGAATTTAAATTCAATTAATAAATCTGGAATTAAAAGCTGGTCTCAGTAATGGTGACCATGGAACTATCATCAATTGTCATCAAACCCATCTGGTTCACTAATGTTCTTCAGGGAAGGAAATGTGCCTGCCTTACCTTGTCTGACCTACATGTGACTCCAGATCCACAGCAATGTGGTTGACTCTTAACTGCCCTCTGAAATGGCCTAGGAAGCCACTCACTTCAAGGGCAATTAGGGATGGGCAATAAATGCTCTCCTTGTAGTGACGTCCACATCCTATGAAAGAATAAAAAAAAGTATTCGGCTGCTAGATCTATTTTCCACTGGGAAATTAGTAGTTGGAAACAAGATAGAACAGAATTTGTCTTCACAGTAGAAGAAACAATAAGCATTCGAAGGATAGTAGAAAATCAAGGGGCAGAAGGAAGGGAGGAACTTAAAATAATCATGATCTCTGGAGAAAAGGCACTAGAGGCTGACAAGTCCCCTGGATCTAAAAGAAGTGGCTACACAGGTAGTGAATGCATTGATTGTAATATTCCAAACTTCCCTAGATTCTGGAAAAGTCCCAGCGTATTGGAAAACCGCAATTGTAACACTTCAATTCAAGAAAGGAGGGAGACAGAAACCAGGAAACTATAGATCAGTTGGTCTAACATCTGTCATTGTGAAAATGCTGGAATCCATTATTAAGAAATAGTAGCAGGACATTTAGAAAATCACAATAATATCAAGCAAAGTCAATGTGGTTTTAAGAAAGGGAAATCACGTTTGACAAATTTATTAGAGTTCTTTGAGGATGTAACAAGTAGAGTGGATAAAGGGAAACCAGTAGCTGTAGCGTATTTGAATTTCCAAAAGGATTTTGATGAGATGCCACATTAATGGCTAATACAGAATATAAGAACACTGATAAGCTACGTAAGATAAAAACACAAAAATACAGCACTGGCATCTACCCGACAATGTGGAAAATTGTCCAGATATATCCTGTCCAGAAAAAGCAGGACAAATCCAATCCAACCAATTTCCGGCCCATCAGCCTCCCCTTGATCATCAGCAAGTGACGGAAGGTGTTGTCAACAGTACTATTAAGCAGCACTTACACAGCAAAACCTGCTCACTGATGCTCAGTTTGGGTTCTGCCAGGACCAATCAGCTCTAAGCATGGACAAAAGAGCTGAGTTCAAGAGATGAAATGAGAGTGACTGCCCTTGAAATCAAGGCAACATTTGATCAAATCTGGCATCAAGGAGCCCTGACAAAACTGAGGTCAATGGGAATTGGGGGGAAAACTCTCCACTGGTTGGATTCATACCTAGCACAAAGGAAGATGGTTATAGTTGTTGGAGGTCAATTGTCTCAATTCCACAACATCACTAGAGGATTTTCATAGCATAGTGTCCTAGGCCCAAGCATCTTCAGCTGCTTCATCAATGACCTTCCCACTGTCATAAGGTAGAGGTGGGGATGTTTGCTGATAATTGTACAACGTTCAGTATTATTCGCGATGCAGATACTGAAGCAGTCTATGCCAATATGCAGCAAGGCTTGGACAAAATTCAGGCTTGTGCTGATGAGTGGCAAGTAACATTCACGCCATATAAATGTTAGGCAATAACTTACTCCAACAAGAGAGAATCTAACCATTTCCTTGGAAAACATGTTGTGATGAGGACATCAGGAATCTGCAAGGGGCTATAGATAGGTTGAGTGAATGGGCAAAAACTTGGCAGATGTAGGAAAGTGTGAGGTCATGCACTTTGGTAGGAAGAATCAAAAGGCAGACTATTATTTAAATGGAGAGAGACTCCAAAAAAATGCAGCACAGAGGGATCTGGGTGTTCTTGCACATGAAACACAAAGTTAGCATGCAGGCACAGCAAGTGATTAAGAAAGCAAATGGAATTTTGGCCTGTATTGCTAAGAGGTTGGAGTTTAAAAATAGGAAAGTCTTGTTACCAACTGTACAGGATGTTGGTGAGGTCACACCTGGAGTACTGTGTACAATTTTGGTCCCCATATTTAAGAAAGGATATACCGACATTGGAGGCAGTTCAAAAGAGATTCACTAGGCTGATTACTGGAATGAAGGGATTGACTTATCAAGAATGGCTAAACATTTATTCATTGGAATTTTGAGGGGTGATCTTTTTGAAATGTACAAGATTCTGAGGGGACTTGACAGTGTAGACGCTGAGAAGATGTTTCCACTAGGGAGGAATCTTGAACTAGGGGACATAGTTACAGAATAAGGGGACACTCATTTAAAACTGAGATGTGAAGGAATTTCTTCTCTCAGAGGGTAGTGTGTCTGGAATTCTCTACCCCAGAGTGTTGTGTACGCTAGATCACTGAAAGTATTTAAAGAAGAGGTAGATAGATTTTTGAAATATCGGGGAGTTGAAGGCGATGAGGAGCTGGCACGAAAGAGGAGTTGAGGCCTGGGGCTCTTATTGAATGATGGGGCAGGCTTGAGGGGCCGAATGGCTTACTCCTCCTATTTCTTATGTTCCTCTTGACATGAAATGGCATTACCATCATGGAATCCCTCACTAATAACATCCTGGAGGTTATCATTGACCAGAAATTGAACTGGACCAGCTGCATAACTACTACAGCTACAAGAGCAGGTCAGAGGCTGGGAATTCCTAGGTGAATAACTTGCTTCCTGATTCCCCAAAGCCTGCCCACCATCTACAGGACATGTCAGGAGTATGATGGAAAACTGTCCACTTGGCTGGACAAGTGCAGTCCTACCAACACTCGAGAAGCTCGACACCTTCCAGAACAAAGCAGCCTACTTGAATGACACCCCATCCACCAACTTTATTATTCACTTCATCACTGATGACAGTACAAAAGGTGTACCGTATACACGATGTATTGTAATAACTCTCCAAGGCTCCTTCAAGGCACCTTCCAAACCTGCAAACTCTACCACCTAGAAGGGCAAGGGCAGCAGATGTACCACCACCTGTAAGTCACACGCCATCCTGATTTGGAATTATATCGCCGTTTCTTCAGTGCTGCAGGATCAAATCCTGGAATTCTCTTCTCCACATCATTGTGTGTGTACTTACACTCGATGCACTGCAGCGGTTTAAGAAGGCAGATCACCATCACCTTCTCAAGGGAAGTTAGGATTGGGCAAAAAATGCTGACCTTGCCATCAATGCACACATCTCATGAAAGAATAAAGATAGCTCACGGTGTTGGGCATGGATAGAGGATTGGCTAGCTAACAGGAAGCAGAGACTCCAGATAAATACATCATTTTCAGGTTGGCAAACTATAACTAGTGGAGTACTACAGTGTTTGGTGCTGGTGTCTCAAGTATTTATGATCTATGTTAATGACATGGATGAAGGGGCCAAGTGCATTGTAGCCAAATTTGCCTTCGATAGAGACAGAATTGGTAAGCAAGTTGTGAGGAGGATACAAAGAGTCCACAAAGGAATATATTAAGTGAGTAGGCAAAAATTTGGCAGATGGAGCATAATGTCGGAACATGTGAGGTTGTCCATTTTGGCTGAAATAATAGAAAAGCAGAAGAAATAATGCACAATGCTGCTGTGCAGAGAAATCTGGTTGTCCTTGTACATGTATCACAAAAAGTTAATATGCAGGTACAACAAGTAATTAGGAAGACAAATGGATTGTTGGTCTTTATTGGAAGGGAGATGGAGTATAAAAATAGGGAAGTTTTGCTACAGCTGTACAAGGCATTGGTGAGACTGGACCTAGAGTATTACATACGGTTTTGGCCTCCTTATTGAAGGAGAAATTTACTTGCATTAGTAGTAGTTCAGAAAAGGTTGACTAGATTAGTTCCTGGGAAGAAGAAGTTATTTCCTGAGGAAAGCTTGAGCAGGTTGGGCTGATACTCGTTGGAGTTTAGAATAATGAGAGGTGATCTTATTGAAACAAAAGGGATTCTGAGGGAGCTCAACAGGGTTGGATGTTGAGAGAATGTTTCCCCTCATTGGGGAATCTAGAATAATGGATCTCGCATTTAAGACAGAGATGAGGAGAAATTTCTTCTCTGAGTCGTTAAACTTTGGAATTCGCTGCCCCAACAGAACAGTGGAAGCTCGGTCATTGAATATATTCAAGGTTGAGTTAGGTAGATTTTTAATCTACAAGAGAGTTGTAAGTTATGGGAGCAGGCAGGAACGTGGAGTTAAAATCACCAGACTGAATGACAGTGCAGGCTCGAGGGGTCAGATGATCTACTCCTGCATCTATTTGTTATGTTCTCACAATCTGACATGTTTCGATGGGATACCCTGAGAGAGTTTGAAAGGGTAGATGCTGAGAGATTCTTTTCCCAGTCTGCAGAGTCTAGAGTTAGGGGCATAGTCTCTGGATAAGGGGACAGCCATTTTGGACTGAGATGAGAAATTTCTTCACGCAGAGGGTTGTGAATCTTTGGAATTCTCCAACCAGTGAGCTGTTGATGCTCAGTCAATGAGAATGCCCAGGTCTGAGAGTGATAGATTTTTCGACTCTAAGGGAACCAAGGAATATGGCGACCAGGTGGAGGTGGAGTTGAGGGCATAGATCAGCCTTGATCTTATTAAATGGTGGACCAGGCTTGAGGGGCTGTATGTCCTAAATCTGCTCCTTTTCCTTATTCTCTTGTGTTATGTAATTTTTAAAGAGTTTGGTACTGATTCTGTGTAGCGGACTATGGTGACTCTAAGGAAGGCCCTGAATACCCGTGGCTTAAACTAAACATAGGTATGAGGGAATTTTCTTTTTAATGCTGGCATGGTATGAGGCAAATTGGCTGTTTTTATAGTTAATTACAATGTGCTTACAAATTTACTTATTCTATTTGACATAATTGCATTGAAATATTAGAATTATTCTTCAAATTTAGACACTCTGGCAGTGAGTTCTTCAGTCATTGTCCTAAACCTCTTGCATTTAATCTTGTATCTACGCCTCCTTTTCCTAGAACCCTCAACCAGTGGAAACAGTCAGTTTCAATATTCTTTGTTTGATCCCTACTGAATTCAAATCCATCTATTGAGTCACTTTGTAATTTCCTCTGTTCTAGTGTCCTAGTTTTGCAAGTGCATTAATATAAAAAAAGGACGAGAGGTATCAGCTTGTAACATATAGGATTCTGAGGGGGCTTGACGGGGTGGATGCTGGGAGGACGTTCCCCCTTTGGGGGAAGTCTGGAACAAGGAGGCACATTTTAAAAATAAGAGGTCTCCCATTTAAAAAGGAAATGAGGAGCAATTTTTCCTCTGAAGGTCGTTAGACTTTGGAATTCTGTTCCCCAGCAAGCAGGGTCATTGAAAATATTCAAGACTGAGTTAAACACATTTTTAATCAACAAGAGTCAAGGGTTATGGGGGCCAGGTAGGAAAGTGGAGTTAAGGCCACAATCAGACCAGCCATGACCTTATTAAATGACAGAACAGGTTCGAGGAGCCAAATGGCGTACTCCTCCTATTTCTTATGACCTTAGTCATTGGTGTATGAATGGGTATTTGTTTATATATCAGGTTGCATTACAGATTCGGTTGTAACAGGACAGAACTCGGATGATGCCCCCAGAATCACAGAGAGACAAATTATACTGGCATGCTAACAAGTAAGTCACAGGTTTGTAATAACATTGTGTAGGCTTTAACAACGTCTACTTTTGAGCAAATGGTGGTTAACTTTGCATTTCCAAGACCATAAATTATCAGCTTGCGAGATTAATAATTCATGTATAAAGTCAAAACTAGATTAATTATATAGAGCAGAGGTGTCTAAGCTATGCCCTGTGGATCACGTGGTTCCTAAACTCTGGCAGTCTGGCTCTTGAAGCCAAGTAACTCAGTTGGATTTGGAATTCTTTCTTCTTTGCTGGTTTGTTTTGTTTGAATTTTAAGGACCTTTGAGGTTTGGAAAGGAATGCTCCTGTACCATCAGTGTAATGTAACAGATTAACCTTAAATGAGAATACAATTATCGGTTGATATCAGCAACTTGAAATGAATGGAAATTATTGGGAGCATGAATTTAATCTTGGTAGCCTCTGAGGCTCAGTGATATAAACTTATGCAGCGCATAAAAATGAAAAGCTAAGCACACTTCTAATATGGTGTGTATTCACAGGACCTAATTACAATACAAACTTTGAGATTGGAATGTAGAAATTTACCCTCCTTTGTACCATACCTATTGACATTATTACCTAGCAAAAATCTATCAATCTCAGTTTTGAAAATTTCTATTGACTAATTATCCACAGCCATTTTGGAGAGAGAGTTCCAAATTTTCACTACCCTTTGTTCATCTATTTCTAATAATAACATTATGCCCTCTTGTTCTAGATTCTTATACCAGAAGAAAGTTTCTCTGTACCAAGCTCTTAATCAAAACCCTTAACCATTTTAGATATGTCATTCAGCTCACCCCTCGATCTTCTAAAATCAAGGATATACAAGCTAAGTTTTTACAATCTGTCCTTGTAATTTAACCCGTAGAATCATTCTAGTGAACCTATGCTGTACTCCTTCTACTGTCAATATATTTTTCCTGAGGTTTGATACCCAAAACTGAACACGGTACTCCAGATGGAATTTGACCAAAGCTCTGCATAACTGAATTATCACTTTTTCCATTTTGAATTCCAACCCTTTTTTTGAAGGAAAGGTCAGCATTCCATTCGTGGTTTGTTACATGTGCATTAGATTTTTGTATTTTGTACACATGAATACCCAAATCTGTTTGAAGAAATTATATTGATATATCTTTCTCAGATTCAGGAATGTAGTTGTAGTATGGGAAAGTCTAGTTAGGGGATGTGAGTGAGTGTGAGTCCTGAAGGCTGTGTTCTCCTCTGAGCTGGAGAGGAACTTGGAGTCAGAGGGGTTGGATCCAGTTGTCACACTGCATCTGGGTACCGATGACATAGGTAGGACTAAGAAGGAGGTTCTGCTGAGGGACTGTGAGATCATGGCTGATCTGATTGTGGCCTGAACTCCACTTTCCTTCC
Organism: Carcharodon carcharias; assembly: GCF_017639515.1. NCBI lineage: Eukaryota > Metazoa > Chordata > Chondrichthyes > Lamniformes > Lamnidae > Carcharodon > Carcharodon carcharias. Next base: position 119,265,440 of record NC_054472.1, on the reverse strand, counting down.
TGCCCCATAACCCTCGACTCCCTTGTAGATCAAAAATCTGCCAAATTCAGCCTTAAAAGTATTGGGGGGAATCTTCCTTTGAGTGGCAATCACTGTTGGATTGCCACTCCACTCCTGTTTACTTAGCCAATACTGGAGCTCCACATTTATTGCCTGGACTTCCAACGTGGGCCTTCTGATAAATAGGGAGTGTACCTGCTCCTGGAGTCCTTCCATCTTAGTGTAGGAATGTCGTGAAAAGCGAAGCCGTGCCCCAGCTACTTTGACGTACTAGGAGAGAAGTTAAGTGGGTGTGGGGTTAGGTTGGATTGAGGAGGGGGTCGGGGTTTAAATGGGGCGGGTATTTGCAGGGGCTAGTTGGGGTAGTTCAGAGTGGTAGTTGTGGGAGGTAGTTGCCGTAGTTGCGGACTTAGTTGGCTGGATAGCCAGGAGGGATAGTTTGCGGGGGGGAGTGTGATAGTTAGAGGGTAGCTGGGGAGATGGGCGGCTAGCCAGGGGGGTTGGGAGGGTAGTCAAGGTGTGGCGGTGGGTTCTGGAGGGTAGTCTTGGTGGTGGGGGGATAGTCAGGTGGCTGGCTGTGGGTAGTCGGGGAAACGGGGCCCTTCGGGAGGATCAGGGGAGGTCAGTAGTTTAGTTACCAAAGAGTTAGAACTGGTTTTAATCTTTCTAACTTCTCCTGGGTAATTATTCTGCTACGTAAGTCGGAACCATCTGACGTCTCCAACTTTACACCAGAGTTTTGGAGGGTTCCAGATGCAGGGTAATTGCCCAATGGAAGTTGAAACTTTCTGTGCAATTTCCATGTAGCCAGTGTGTGGGGACTTCTGAGTGGTTCCCCATCATCCAGAATACAACCATACAGAAAATGGAAGATCTGGACTATTAAATAATTGAACCTCCACTCTCTGGGATAGAGAATTACTAAGATTGATGATTCTGAGAGAAAGCGAGTGCAGAAACCTGCCTGAAACTGCGACCCCTCATTCTAGATTCCCCCACGAGAGGGAACATTGTCTCAGCATCTACCCTATCAAGCCCCTTAAGAATCATAAATGTTTCAATAATATCAATTCTCATTCTTCTAAACTCCAACCAGCTCAATCTTTCCACAAAGACAGCCTTTCATCCCAGGAATCAACTTAGTCAAACTTTTCTAAACCGCCTCTAACGCAAATATATCCCTCTTAAATATGGAGACCGAAACTGTACACAGTGATCTAGGTGTGGTCGACAGCAATGCCCTGTACAGTTATATCAAGGCTTCCCTACTTTATTGCCCTTGTCATAAAGGCCAACATTCCATTTGCCTTCCTAGTTACCTCCTGTACCTGTGGGTTAACTTTTTGTGCATCGTGTACAAGGACAACCAGATCCCTGTGTACAGCAGAATTCTGCAGTCCCTCTTCACTTAAATAATATTGTGCTTTTCTATTCTTCCCACCAAAGTGCAAAGTATGTAACCACACATTTTCCCACATTATGCTCCATCTGCCAAATGTTTATCCATTCACTTAACCTGTCTATATCCCTTTGCAGACTCCTTGTAACCTCCTCACAACTTGCTTTCGTACCTGTCTCCATGCCATGAGTAAATTTGGCTACAATATAGTTGGTCCCTTCATCTAAGTCATTAGTGTCGATTGTAAATAGTTGAGGCCCCAGAACTGATCCCTGTGACATTCCACTGGACACAGCCTGCCAAGCTGAAAAATAAAATATTTCTTCTGACTCTGTTTCCTGTCAATTAGCCAGTCCTTTATCCACACTAAAACATTACCCCCAACACCATGAGCTCTTCTCTTGTGTAGTGACTTTTTATTTGGAACCATATCGAATGCCTTTTGGAAATCCAAATACATTACATCTACTAGTTTCCTTTTACCCACCCTGCTTGTTACATCTTCAAGAACTCTAATAAATTTGTCAACGTTATTTCCCTTTCATACAATTAAGTGGAGTCAACATGGTTTTATTATAATTTTCGAAATGCCCTGCTATTATTTCCTTAATGATGGATTCCAGCATTTTCAAATGACATATATTATACTAACGGGTCTATATTTCCATATTTCTGTCTCCCTATATCCTTGAATAGAAATGTTACATTTACGCTTTTCCAATCCACTGGGACCTATCCATAATCTAGGGAATTTTAGAATATTACAACCAATGCACACGCTTTCTTTGCAGCCATTTCTTTTAAGACCCTAAAATGCCAGTCAACAGGCCCAGGAGACTTGTCAGCTTTTAGTCCCATTAGTTTTCCTAGTACTTTTTTTGATAGTGATTGTTTTAAATTCTTCCCTCCCTTTTGCCACTTGTTTTCTACTATTCTTAGGACGCTCTTTGTGTCTTCTATCATGAAGATAGCTACAAAACTCTTGTTCAAAGTACCTGCCATTTTCTTGTTTCCCATTATCAATTCCCCAGTCTCATCCTCTGCTTGAGCTACTCTTTTCCTTTGTATATGCTTGTAGGGCTTTTACTTTCTGTTTTTACATTTCTTGCTAATTTACTCAAATTTCTACCTCTATTTCTTTTTAGTCATCCTTTACAAATTTTCTAAATTTTCCCAATCTTCTGGTGTACCATTAATCTTTGCAGCATTGTATGACTTTTCTTTCAATTTGATACTATCCTTAACTTCCTTTGTTAGCTATGGATGGTGCATTGTCTCTTCGAGACTAACTCAATGTAATATATTTTTGAGAGGTATAAATTACTTCCTTAAATGTCTGCCACTGCTTATCTACCATCTCGCCTTTTAACCTATTTTCACAGTCCACTGTCTTCATGCCTTTGAAACTGCCTTCATTTAAATTTAAGACATTACTTTTGGACCAAAGTTTCTCATCCTCAAACTGAATGTAAAATCCATCATGATATGATCACTCTTTCCTTAAGGATCCTTGACTGTGAGATCATTTAGAAGAATGAGAGGTGATCTTATTGACACTTATAAGATCCGAAGGAGATTTGATAGGGTATAGAGCGGGTAGATTTCTGCTTGTGGAAGAGTCTAGAACTAGGGGACACAGTTTACGAATTAAGAGGTCTACCGTTTTGAGATGAGAATTTTTTTCTGTCATATGGTCATTAGTATGTGGAATTCTCTTCCTCAAAAAGCAGTGGAGGCTGGGCCATTGAATTTATTCAAGGCAGATTTAGATAGGTTTTTGATAGACAAGGAAGTCAAGGGTTATAGAGGGGCTGACGACAAAGTGGAGTTGAGACCACAACCAGATCAGCCATGACCTTATTGAATGGCCCACTCCTGCTCCTAAGTCCTTTGTTCCTATCATTAATCTTATCTCATTACACATTACCAAGTCTAAAAAAGCTGGTCCTTGGTTGGTTCAACAATGTATTGTAAACAGATCAGATGTAGTCTTACTGGATTTCCAAAAGGCATTTGATCGGTGCCACATTAAAGGTTACTATACAAGTTAAGGGTTCATGGAGTTGGGGGTAATATATTAGCACGGGTAGAGGATTGGTTGGCTAAGGGAAGCAGAGAGCAGGGCTAAACAGACCATTTTCAAGTTGGCAGGCTGTGACCAGTGGAGTGTTGCAAGGATAAATGCTAGGGTCTCAGCTGTTTGCAACCTCTATTAATGACTTAAAGAAAGAGACCCTGCATAATATATCTAAGTTTGCTGATGACACAAAGCTAGGTGAGAACGTAAGCTTTGAAGAGGACATAAAAGTCTGTCATGAGATTTAGACAGGTTAATTAAGTGGACGACAAGGTGGCAGATGGATTATAATTGGGGAAGTATGAGGTGATTCACTTTGGTAACAAGAATAGAAAACTAGAATTTTTTTTACCAAGGCTTGAAACTTGTAAATGTGTAAACGTGGAAGGAACACAAAGTTAGAATGCGGCAAGCAGTTAGGAAGGCAAATGGCATGTTGGCCTTTATTACAAGGAGATTGGAGTACAAGAATAAATAAGTCTTGTTACAATTGTACAGGACTTTTTTGAGAGGACACCTAGAAAACTGTGCAGTTTTGGTCTCCATATTTAAGGAAGGATATGCTTGCATTGGAACATCGAAGGTTCACTAGATTGGTTCCTGGGGTGAGAAGCTGAGTAAATTGGGCCTGTACTCTCTGGAATTTAGAAGAACACAAGGTTATCTCATTGAAACATTCAAGATTCCGAAAGGGCTTGATAGGCCAGACACTGACTGTTTGTTTTCTCTGGCTAGGGGCTCTAGAACATGGAGGCACCATCTCAGGATAAAGGGGTCAATCATTTAGGACTGGGATGAGGAGAAATTTCTTACTTGAAGGGTTGTGAACCTTTGGAATTCTCGACCCCAGAGGGTTGTGGATGCTCCATTGTTGTATATATTTAAGGCTTAGATAGACAGATTTTCGATCTCTTGGGGAATCAAGGGATATGGGGGAGCAGTTGCGAAAGCCGAGTGAAAAATAGATCAGCCATGATCACATTGAAAACAAAGCTGGCTCAAGAGGTCATAAGGTCTACTCCTACTCCTATTTCTTATGTTTTTATGTCCTTCAGAACATGATTTATAAAAGATTGGCCTCTAAAAACACAATTCAGCAAGGATCACTGCATAAAATTCAGAATAGGGTCCTGGCAGACTTTCAATCCAAGGCCCAGGAGAGCTGATATTGGTTGTTGTAGAGGTCAAATCATCAGCACTCAATATGCATGTGTAGTCTGGGAGTTTCCTCATCTGTGTGGCTCAGCACCTCACTGACTATTTAGTAATTTGTCCTTTTAACTATTGAGGAAAGTGACAACTTATTTTAAATGGCAACTTTTAAGGCAAAAACGAAGTACGAGGAATTATACACTTGCCCCTTTGGTGTCTGATTTACTGCCTCAGATTTTCTTGTAAAGGAGAGCTTTTGGTGGAGTGGATAAACTATGATGATGCAAGTTGGAGAGATTTTCTTCAAGTACAGTGCTTCATGTTTTTAGTTGCCTTGTATTTTATTTGTATTTCAAGTCTAATTAGAGACCAACTTTAGATTTTTTTCCCTTTTTTTATTGCTTTTAACAATAACTCAGTGAGAACTGGAGAAAGAGTTTGGAGCACAGTCATAGACAAAACAAGCAAATTCATTGACATCAGTGCGGTTTTCGGGGTGTCGCTGGCTAGGCCAGCATTTATTGCCTGTCCGTAATTGCCCTTGAGAAGATGGAGGAACAAACATCAAATCTCTATATTTCATAGTATTAAAATCTTACACTATTGGAATTTTATTCTGGTTCTTCCATAGGAAAAATACTAAAATTAAAATGTTCCTTGTTGAGCTAAAATAACAAAGTCCTTTTGTTTCCTGCATCTCCCTTAAACCGTTTTTTGAAGGTTTATAAGTTCCAATATTTGGCTTGATTTCAACCATACCATGGTTCTTAGTCCTATTTCTACTTCATTTTTCTCTTTCTTGGGTTCTTGTGCATGCTTCTTACTGCATTTAAGGAAAAATAAACAATCTGGCTTAATTTGAGTAATAAATAGTGCAAATTAGCCAGACTGTTAAATGCCTTACTCAGTTCAAATTCTTATCTTTAAATGAACAGAATAATGAGATGAGCTTCACTTAAGTATTTTTAAAAGTAGACCAAAAGATAGTGTCTAAAATCTAGATGTTTACAGACTTAAAATAATGTTGACATTAATACCGTGAATATATATTTTCCATTATATTATGCCATCCAAAATAATTCTGCATTTTCTGTGCACTGAACATTTAGTGTGTGCCAGTATTTGTTGCAGTAATCCAGCATTTTGCTGTCTCTGTTCTTTAGATCTCAGTACCTATACCACTCATTGTATGCTTGCAAATTACTTTGAGATCTCTTGCCTCTCTCTTTTCTTCCCTTGTCCCCAAGTGATAAAGGGAGGCTAGAATTTTATTGGTACCACGGAGGCCCTGACGACAGGCCCCCAAACTAGGGGCAGCCGCCCCCACCCCCACCCCCAACCACCAACCATTTGTGGGACCCCTCTCCCTCCCCCTCCCCACACCCGGCTGCATTTTTCAGACATTCAGGAACTAATTTGTTGATGTCGGGGCTCCTGATCCCATTCAAGGACAGCTGCCTGCCTCCAGGAGCTGTTGGGCAATTGGAGGCAGCTCAGCTGTCTCAGTCGTGCCACTGGAAATGGTGACCAGTGCTAGGACTGTGCTGAGAAGAGAGGACACCATGGGAGCAGGCTGACCTGCTGACCAGGTAAGCTGTGTCTGGGGGTATGGGGCTAGTCAGGCAGGCCCCAGCAGGAGCTTGGGGTCAGGGCTTCATGAAGCCAGGGTTGGTGGTTGCCATAGTGGCGGCCATTGATGCTGGGGGCTCCTCTATGGGCCACAGAGTGCCTGGGGCTGGGAGAATCCCTATTCCTCCACCACCCTCCCTCCCCCTTCCAAGACTGTAGGGAGGCCACTAGGGTAAGTATCAGAAGACCCACCTGCTGCAGATAAAATGCCTGCAGCAGTGGAAAGAGGCCAATAATTGGTCTCTGGATGTGTGCTGTCCTCCACTTTCCCCACTGCTGGTAAAATGGCATGGTGGCAGGAAGATGATGGGCGCTCCACCCTCTGTCTTCCCTCACCATTTTATGGATACCCCTGCTTCACAGCCTTTCTCTAGAGAGCTAGCAAAATCCAGCCTGAAGTGTGTGAAATGGGAGTTTACTGCAGTGGTCCAGTCCATTTTGAGTGTTGTCAGCAACGTTACTTAGCATATGCTTTGAAGTTGTCATTAGGATTTTACCAAAGTGTAATTGTTACACAATATTGCATGTAATTTCCTAAATTTAAAAAATACCAAAAATTATTTCTTAATTTCCTGATTGATTCATCATTCCAACAATCAAATTTCATGTTGATCATGTTTTGTGTCTTAATTGAAAATGTATGAGATCATACTAGGAGTAATTATATGATCGTCAGTGTGCTTAAAATTGGGCTGAGAGATGTTGGAAGCACTTAAGCAGTTCCAATCTTTGGATATTTATATGCACCTGGTGACATTTTTATTGTGTGAATGTAAACAATACTACAATATTCAATCTTCACTTAAATTGTGCTTGGTTTTGCTGTAGCTATAGTTGTGTCTCAACACCATGATTGCTAGGCTGTTGGCCATCTTGGCCACCCAAACATACACTAGTTTCATGGACTTCCTCAAACTTGGTGATATGTATATTTTTTAAAGAAAGGAAACTGCCTAATTGATCTCCATATAGATCTGTCATGTATTCCAACATAAACTTGGACCTTGGCTGCATTTTGTGCTTATCAGGCTACCTGCCAAAACTTTGAAGCTAGCAAGTCAATACAACGTACTTGTATGCACCAGAAGCTGACCATTCAGCTCTCCATCAGTATCTGTGTTTATGCTTCTCACAAACTAATATATTCGCATCCGTCCATCTCAGGAGATGATAGACTGCGCAGAGTGTATATCACTTCTGCATTGTACATTGTTTGTTGTGGCTGTAGAGGCCATTTCGTGAGTAATTGGCACAATTGGACGGGGGTTGACTGATGCTTTTTCATTCTGATGGGTTCGCTTTATGCCGTCAGGTCCTTTCTTTTGTTCTCTGCTTCTTCCAGCCCCTTCCTGACTGCTTGTCTCCGGGCCCTCCGGTCAGCAGCAAGGACTTCCCATGCTTTGACTTCGATCCAGGTCAACTTGGAGTCTCACTTGCAGACATCCTTTTTTGCAAATGTGGACGACCTATTGGGCTTGTGCCAACAGAAAGCTTGCCATAGAGTATATCTTTGGGGATGCAGTTGTCATCATTCGGCTCACTTGACCCAGCCAATGGAATCACCACTGACTCAGCAGGGCAAACAGTGATTCCTGATTGCTGGTGTACTTCCATATTAGGCACTCTGTCTTGTCAGGAGACACACAGGATTCACCTGAGGCAGCAGAAGTGGGAACTGTTCAGCTGCTTTTCTTGACTAAGTTGTCCATACTTCACTACTGTAAAGGAGGGCGCTGAGAACACAAGCCTGCTACACAAGGAGCTTTGTATTTTCAGTTAGTTTGCTGTTGGTCCACACTAAACTTCTCAACTTTGACATGAACAGCTGTGACCTTGGCAATCCTGATGCTGATTTTGGCATAAAGGCACAGGTTGCTGGTAATTGTTGATCCAACATGAATGTATGTGAAGCTGTTGACACCCTCCAGAGTGAGGTTGTCAAGCATTAATGGAAGGTGGAGCCTCTACCTCATGGCCCATAACTTTGGGCTTCCTGACACTGATTGTCAGTCCAGACTTCTTGCAAACATGGGAGAACTGACCTCAAAGCTGTTGCAAGTGGACTTCAGTATGGCCAGCACAGTGTTATCAGTAAGTAGCAAGTCACAGTCCAGGACATTACGCACTTTGGTCTTGGTGCACAGTCTTGATAAATTGAACAGCTTCCCATCAGCTCTGGCATGCAGGTAGACACTCTTATTTGAGTCACCCAAAGTGTACAATAGCAGCATGGAGAAAAATATGCCAGAGAGAGTTGGTGCCAGGCTACTTTACCCTGCTCCAGATCTTGAAAGCCTCCAGTGATGCTCCATTGTAACTGAAGAAACAGTGCATGTTCTTGTGGAAAGAAGAAATGACGCCCAGTAGTTCAGGTAGGCAGACTATTTTCTGCAACAGTTTAAAGAGTCCGTCTCTGCTGACCAGGTTAATGGCCTTCTGAGGCCTATGAAGGCAATGTAGAGTGGTCTGCGCTGTGCGCGGTACTTCTCCCATAACTGTAAGTGAGAAGATCATGTCAACTGCCAGCCTTGAAACTGCACTGATACTCAGAGTAGATACGTGATGCTAGGGCCTGCAATCTGCAGTCTGCTAGAGCGATGCAAACAAGGACCTTCCCCACAATATTAACAAGGAGATGCCTCAGTAATATTGTCATTCCTTCACTGTCAGGTCATAATCCTGGAACCCCGTGCCTAACAGCACTATGGGTATACCTACACTACAGGGACTGCAGCGGTTCAAGAAGACAGCTCACCACCACTTTCTCAAGAGCACTTGGGGATGGGCAATAAATGCTAGCCTAGCCAGTGCAGCCCACATCCCATAAAAATGAATTAAAAAAAAACTTATTTTGCAGTCATTGCGATTCCCTTTGTTTTTGTACAAGGGATCTATTTTATATAATGCATGTCTTGAGTCACAAATCTTTCCTTCCAGCAGAGAGAGAAATTTCCTGGTGATGTTAGAGCAGTGCTGGTTTTCCAATTTTTATGATTTCAGGTGGAATACCGTTGTTTCCTGTGGCTTTCCTACTAGCAAGATGGTCAGTGGCCTTGTTGAGCTCTGCTATGGTGGGCTCACTGTCCAGCTCCTTCATGACAGGAAAGTCAGGAATGGTGCTGAGGGTTTCCTCAGTGCAATGTTCTCCATTGTGTTGAGTTCAAGGTAGTGCTCCACCCAACCACCCATCTGCTTGCCAGGTTCAGTGATGATCATCCCTGTCTTTGTTTTAAAGGGGGCTAATTTGGTTGCTGCTGGGCCGGTTGCTTTCTTGATTCCTTCATATATCCTTCCAGCATCCTTGGATTCAGCAGCAGATTGTATCTTGGCCTTGCTATACACCAGGGAGTGGTCAGTGTCACAGTAAATGCCGTGATAGCTATGAGTGATGAAGACATTGTTGAGGGTGGTACAAGGGTGGTGATGATGAGATCTAGCTTGTGCCAGTGGCGTGATCTTGGATACCTCCAGGACACCTTGTGGCATGGCTTGGGTTGGAAGTAGCTGTCTGTCACACAGAGTCCATGGTAACAGCATAGTTCCAGCAACTTCTGTCCATTTTCTTGCCGAATAGGTGCCCTATGCACTTTGGCCAAGCTGTATAGCCAGTACCCACCCTTGCATTGAAATCCCCTAGAAGGCACAGTCTTTTGGTGCAGGGAATTCTGCTGATGACAGCGCCAAGTGCCTCATAGAATTGATCCTTGATGTCTGGATTGGAGGTGAATGCCAGGGTATAGACGCAAATGAGGTTAACTGGGCCTGCGCTTGTTGGCGAACGAAGTGTAAGAAGTCTTTTTGAGCCTTCTGTAGAGTGGATTCAATCATCACAAGTGGAGTGTTTTTGACAGTGAAACCCACTTGATGCTCACATGTTGCCTGTTGGGTTTTCCCCTGCCAGAAGAACCTGTAGCGTTTCTCTTTAAGAGATTCACTTTGAGTGAGCCAGGTTTCTTGTAACTCTTTCGAGTACAAACACGTTCCCATCTGTTCCTATTCAGAAGAAATTACATTGTTTCATAATTTGAACTCTTGATCTTGGGGTTACAAGCCCAGTACCATAACCACTTGGTTATTTAGGCCAAGCCCCCCAGGTTTCTTGTAACTCTTTTGAGTATAAACCTGTTTCCTTCTGTTTCAGATGAAGTTACATTGTTTCATAGTTTGCCATTGTGAGATTTGAACTCTTGATCTTAGGGTTACAAAGCCAGTACCATAACCACTTGGCTATTTCGGCCAAGCCAAAACCCGTTTCCATCTGTTTCAGATGAAGTTACATTGTTTCATAGTTTGTCATTGTGAGATTTGAATTCTTGATCTTGGGGTTACAAGCCCAGTACCATAACCACTTGGCTATTTAGGCCAAGCCCCCCAGGTTTCTTGTAGCACTACATTGTCCACATTGAGCCTTATAAGTCCTTTGTTGATCACAGCTGTCCTGCATGTGTCATCAACTTGCAGAAGGTCATCAGTAAAGTCAGGGTGCTTGGTCCTAACATTCCAGTGAAAGACTGATGTCATCTTCGTTGAGTTTGTCTTAACTGCTGCGTAGAGTAGCAACCTGCCTGTTGAGAGATGGCTGTCTAAGCGCCAAGCACCCATTAAAGCAAGCAAGCCATGGTGGGGCAGCACCTAATTGACTGAGGGCTGCCCAGCTTGAGGTGGGCAGTAGCTATTCAATGAGATGCGGTGGTCTCTTCCATTGCCGAAAGTAAGCCCTGGTGCTTGTGCTTTATGTCAATCAAGCAAGAGCTTATAACCAGTAACTGTTTCTTTCCCTGCTATGCCAATGTAAACCACAAAACAGGCCTTGGCAAATAGTGTGGAGACCCTGAAGTTGCCCAAGTATGAGGAACCCTCTCGGTATTGCAAATAAATTGCATAAACAAAATTCATGATTATTGTTTTGGCACAGCTGATGGTAAATACCAACCTGCCCAAATCCGAAAGGGAAACTTGAAACAGCTCCCAACATGTTTATTTTTCAATTTGTATAATATGATGAGAGGTTCTGAAATCAGGAAATGATGTCTCTGACTACTTGTGATGATTTTGTAGTAAACATTTATTATAAGAAAGCAAAAAAAAGTTACACTTCAACACATGAATGACTTCACATAGCAAACAGTACTTTAAAATAGTTCCACAAAATCTTAAACAAAAACAGAATTACCTGGAAAAACTCAGCAGGTCTGGCAGCATCGGCGGAGAAGAAAAGAGTTGACATTTCGAGTCCTCATGACCCTTCGACAGAACTTGTTTTTATCTCCACAAAATCTTAGTTTAACTACCTTCAGAGCTAGCCATCCCTTTTTCTGTTCAGCAACCATCCTTACAGATTTCAAAATCTATAGAATTCCAATAATTTTAACCACACAGTGCTTTTTTCCCTTGGGGTGCCCTCTGAGGCTGACAGCAACTGGTTCTCCTGGTCTGGCCTTGTTCACACTCTGTTCTGGGAGTTCTGACCAGCTATCCTGCTGTCTTCTGGGAGATCTAAGCAGCTGCCCCACCTAGGCTTCAGTATTTTCTTAAATGCATTTCCTTCCCTTTGATCTCTCTATTGTCTCAACCAGTCTCTTCAGAAATGCCTTCATCCCAGAATTGATTAAACTTCTTTCTTTACCCTAGCTCTTAGACTTATAAAAACAAACTTACCCTATCTTTATTTTACTTACACCTTTTACAACCTGTATATATATCCCCCCCCATTGAACTAAAACAACTTAAAGCAATAATAGGAATGGTTTTGAATGATGTAAAACTCTGATTGTAGTTCCTCTTGCTTCATTAACATATCAAAATCACTTCTTACTGTTGGTTTTAGACTCTTGCAGTCACTGGTTCCTATTCCAATTACCATATTTACAAACCCTCAACAGCTTGTCTTCCAGTACATAAGAAATATGACAGGGTTATTAACAGAAGGAAAATATTACAATTTCTTGTTTTCTTGACATTATCCTGCTGGATTTTTTCCACAAAAACACTCTCAACACTTGCCATTTGTTCTTTTTGAAATGATATAAAACATGGCTTTGTTAAAATTTAACATGTTTTAATGAAGTCTAAAGAAGAAAGGAGTTGTACTCCTGTACTTATCTAGCTTCTTTGCTGAAATGCATCAAAGCTATTCACCTCAATTACTCCATGTGCATTCCAGTTTTCACTACTCATGGGTAATGGAGTTTCTGCAGAATTTTCTACTGGATTTATAGTGACTTTTATATCTGTGGTCTGAAGTTTGAATTTCCCCACAAGAGGAAACACCTTCTCGGGCTATTGTATTAAACACCCATATTATGTCAAAGATCCTTACTAGATTACCTTTCAAACTTCTCTTTTCTTGAAAAAAGTACCCCAACCTGTTCAGTCTTTGCCAATAGTTACAACCAATCAGTTCTGGTACCGACTTGAAATCTCTTTTTGTACTTCTTCCAATGCTTCCATTTCCTTTCATAATATGGAGACCAGAGCTCTGCGCAGTAACACAAATGCGGTCTAACTAAGGTATGTAGAACTCACATTCCTGACCAGAGCCAGGAAATAAACAAAAAAAAGGAATACAAAGATAGATAGACTAATGAAAATGGACACGTTGAATTAATGCATTCAGATAACCCAAGAAGCGCAACCACTTCATACAGAACAGTAAGCTCCTGGGGAAGTTATTTGTCTTGTTTTTTTGCATCAGCGGCCAGTTCCACATAGTGATTTCTTACATTTGGAGACTGTGCAAACTCCTGTGTGGCTGTTTCTGCACCTTTGCTGCTTGACACCTGCAGGGGGACCTTGTTGCATCTTGGCTGTATCTGGACCAGTTTGCAGCTGTTTGACAGTACAATTGATGGTGGCCTTTGTGCAAAGTTTTATATATTACCTAATTACCCTATAGGCACTAAAAGTCAACCATTTAGTGTGGGGTTGGCCTTTGGAAAGCACGTGGCATGTTGGCCTTTATTGTAAGGGTATTGGAGTACAAGAATAAAGAAGCTTTGCTACAGCAGGTCAGAGGCTAGGTGTCCTGCGGCAAGTAACTCACCATCTGACCCTCCAAAGCCTGTCCACCATCTACAAGGCACAAGTCAGGAGTGTAATGGAATACTCTCCACTTGCCTGGATGAGTACTGCTCCAAAAACACTCAAGCTGGACGCCATCCAGGACAAAGCAGTCTGCTTGAATGGCACCCCTTCCACAAACATTCACTCCCTCCACCACTGATGCACAGTCACAACAGTGTAAGATGCACTGCAGGAACTCACCAAAGCTCCTTAGATAGCACCTTACAAACCCACGACTGCTAGCTTCCAGAAGTACAAGGGCAACAGATAGATAGGAACACCACCATCTAGACGTTCCCCTCCAAGTTGCTCACCATCCTGACTTGGAAATATATCATCGTTCCTTTGCTGTTGATGGGTCAAAATCCTGGAACCCCCTAACAGCACTGTGGGTGTACCTATGCCACATGGACTGCAGCAGTTCAAGAAGGCAGTTCGAGGGCAGTTAGGGATGGGCAATAAATGCTGGCCTAGCCAGTGGCACCCACATCCCATGAATGAATTTTTAAAAAAGTACAAGGTTTTGGCTGGGCCACATCTGGAATAATGTGTACAGTTTTGGTCTCCACGTTTAAGAAAGGATATACTTGCATTGGAGCTGGTACAGTGTAGTTCACTAGATTGGCCCCTGGGATGAGTGGGTTGCCCTATGATGAGAGGCTAAGTAAATTGGGCTCATCTTCTCTGGAATTTAAAAGAATGGGAAGCAATCTCATTGAAACCTACCAAATTCTGAGGGCTTGATAGGGTAGAAACTGAAAGATGTTTTCCGCTGGTGGGAAATCTAAAACATGGGGACAGTCTCAGGATAAGGGCCAATCATTTAGGACTGAGGTGAGGAGAAATTACTTCACTCAAAGGGTTGTGAATCTTTGGAAACCTCTGCAACAGAGGGTTGTGGATGGATGCTCCATTGTTGAATACATTTCAGGCTAGGATAGACAGATTTTTGGTCTGTCAGGGAATTGAGCGATATTGGGAGGAGGCGGGAAACTGGAGTTAAAACCCAAGATCAGCCATGTTTTTATAGAATGATGGAGCATGCTCGACGGTTCATTTGGTCTACTCCTGCAACAACTTCTTCTTGTGTTCAGGGCAGTTAGGGATGGATCATAAATCCAGGCCAAACTGGTTCCCTTTTCTGAAGGACATTAGTGAACCAGTTGGGTTTTTAACCGTAGTCTTGCAGCTATTTTTGCCATTTTCTTGTGCTAGCCCACAAATGACGAGCTTTATTGAATTCATGGTGAGATTTGAACTCTTGACATCTGATTTGCATGTTCATTACTATAATCACTAGGCTACTGCACTGTATGCCTGTGTAATCTGAAATAATTCAATTTTAAATTATTCGATGTTTACACATTTCTTTTTAAGTGAAATACAGCATATCTGGCAGCATTCCCACTGTTAAGCAACTTGTTTACATTGTCCTGCTAATGCTAAAGTAAAATACTGTGGATGCTGGAAATCTGAAATAAAAACAGAAAACACTGGTGTAATACTCAGAAGTGGAGAGAGGAGAACAAAGTTACCATTTCAGGTTAATGACTTTTCATCAGAACTGGAAAAAGTTAGCGATGTAGCAGATGTTAAGCAGCTACAAAGTCAACAGGGCTGGGGGAAGAGCAAAAGGGAAGGTTATGGTGTAAAAGGTGGGGAGATAAAATGGCAAAAGGCATGATGGTACGAGGCAAAAAGATATATAACAAGTTGAGAAACAAAAGATAGGTCTAGAGGAGTGGGGATAATTTAATCATCATCAACTTCTGTTTAAAAATAACTGGGGGCACTGGTCAATATGAAATTATTGAAATCCATGCTGAGTCTGGAAGGCTGTTAAATGCTGAGCAAAAGATGAGGTACTGTTCCTCGAGCTTACCTGAATGAAACGGTGATTACTTGTACTTTTTCCAATTTAGTACACTGAATTCTCTACTCAGGATGCAGGCTGTCTACACTGGGGCAATTAGGAGATCGTTTTGCAGAACACCTCCATTCAATCTACAAGCACGACCTCAAGCTTCCGGTTCCCTGTCATTTTAATTCTCTGTCCCACTTTGAATGACGTTTAGCAAAAGCTTGAGGAACCATGCTTCATCTTTTGTTTAGGCACATTACTGACTTCTGGATTCAATGGACAGTAACTTCTGATGGAGTGGCAATTGAGTCAGATTGCCACTCTGCTCATAAGTACTTGGCTTGAAAACCAGGTGATCCAATCTCACCCAACCTTCCAAGTCAGGCTGGGCAAGCTCTGGGCAGTACAGCGCATCCCTGGGACCTAGCGTTGAGGGGTGTAGAATCACAGGGTAAGGAAGCCACACCCCCTTTTTTATGGTACTGGCTGCCGTAAACCAAGTAAGTTTAAAGATCCATCCACGTTTAAAAGTTGTTGACAAACCAAGGTGAAGATAAGTAAAAAAGGTAAGTTAGTAGGATTGGTGGGGGTCGGGGGAGTGTTGGGTTAGGCCTAGGGTGGGGTGAGAGTCAGGCCTGGTGGCGGCGGTGGCACGGGATGTTGGGTGTGCAGGGGGGAATCCTGTGGGTTGGGGAGTTCCAGTCGGGTGGGATGTGGGCTGTCCCATGGTTGGTGGTGTGCCCTGGCAGGGTGTGGGGGTGGTGGTGGGTGCAGTGGTGGAGCCATATGTGGGGGATGTCTCCTGGGGGGATTGGCAGTCTCGTGGGGTTTGGGGGGGGGGGGGAAGTCCCTTGGTGGGTGGTCATTTGGAGGGGGGGGGGTGAATCCCCTGTGGGTTCAGGGCTGTGGGAGGGGTCCCATGCCGGTTGGTGTGGAAGTGTACAATACTTACTCAGAAGCTAGGATTGGTTTCAATCCTTGTAACTTTTTCTGGGTAACCATTGATGTAAGACAGTCAGAACCCTTTGTAGTTTGCAGTTTATATCACATTTTTTGGATGGTTCCCAGTGCAGGGCAATTGCTCATGGGAAGTTTGCTCTTCCCAATCAATTGCCATGCAAACCTTACCTGGGTACTTCCAGGGGGAGTTGGGGAGTTGTTCCCTAGCTCATCTTTGGTACCTCCCAAATACAAAGCCCTGGAGCTCGGAAGTTAGAGACCAACATTTGAGTTTGGCAATTTTACCAGGTATGATAACATAGTGTTTATTTTACTGGACTAATAATCTAAAAACCTGGAATACTAATCTGGAGATGAGGTTTAAAATACAGCCCTGGCAAATTATGAACTGATATCAGTTAATTAAACAAATCTGGAATAAAAAGCTAGTATCAGTAATGCTAACCATGAAGCTATCAGATTGTTGTACAACTCAGCTGGCTCACTAATGTCCACCAAGGAAGGAAACCTGAAAAATCATGAGGACTCGAAACGTCAACTCTTTTCTTCTCCGCCGATGCTGCCAGACCTGCTGAGTTTTTCCAGGTAATTCTGTTTTTGTTAAGGAAGGAAACCTGCCACCTATCAGACCTTCCCTTTTGTCCTTCTCCCTCTTCCTTCTTTTCCTGCCTCTGTACTTGCTTAAAACTTGTTGTATCTCTAATTTTGTCCAGTTCTGATTAAAGTCATCAACCTGAAACATTAACTCTGTTTCTTTCTCCACAGATGCCTCCTGGCCATCAGAGTATTTGTCAGCATTTTCCCTTTATTCTGCCATTGGTGTTGAATAGACTCCTCTGCCAATTCATTTAATTCCCATAAAGAGAAGGACTGGCCCTACACTAAGGCTGGGTTGCATGCAAAACTGAAGATACAAATTAACGTTATGGTGTTGGGCATGGTGTATACATCAGTGTTGCTCAGATAACATGTTCGTTGTGAAAGTTAATATTGCTTTTGAGAGGTTAGGCTGATGAGTATTGTTTTAATTAAAGGGAAATGGAAATATTAACTCAGTAAAAAAATTATGGAATTTTAAATATAGAATGAAACTTGTCAGTAAGCAAGATAAAAAATAGTACAGTTTGCACCAGAGCAAGCAATAGAGAAAATGGTAAGGTTGACAGATGTGAAAGGATACCTGCGAAATCAAGATGATTAGAATAACTGAAATATACCTAACAAAATCAGGCGCTAAACACAACTAGTTCTAGAATGCAGTGTATAGATGTAAAGAAACACAAAGTCATTGAAACCAGAATTACCTGGAAAAAACTGAAGTTCTGTTGAAGGTTCATGAGGACTCGAAACGTCAACTCTCCTCTTTTCTTCTCCGCCGATGCTGCCAGACCTGCTGAGTTTTTCCAGGTAATTCTGGTTTCAATGACTTTGTGTTTCTTTACATCTATACACTGCATTCTAGAACTAGTGTTTTCAAAAGGGAATGTCATATTTGGCCAACGATATTGAATTCTTTGAGAAAGTATCAGAAAGGATAGATAATAGTAATGTAGTCGACAAAATATATTTGGATTTTTAAAAGAGTTTTATAAGATACTGCACAGTAGACTCATGACTTGGGTCAGAACATGTGGGGTCAAGGGAAAAGTAACAGAAATGATGCAGCCTTGTGAAACTAAAACCCCAAATCTGTTGTTTTTACTACATTACCCAGTCTTCGCCTATTTAAAGTATCAAAAAAAATTTTAACCAAAATGCACCACCCCTCACTTGCTGACAGTTGATTTCACCTGCCTCTTTTTAGCAATATTCTCACGCAGGTTCCTTTGGCCCTCTTGTTTTAGTATTTTCTGTAAATCTGGACGCCTTTACTCTATCCCTGTATCCAAATCATTGATGGGCACAGTGAGCAAATATGCTTTCAAAATAGAATCACTGCCTATTTCCAAATACCGAGAGAATGTTCTTAACACCTTCCTTCTAACCAGTTTTAATCCAGTTTGGTACAAGCAACCCCAGGCGCGCGCGCGCACGCATGCGCGCGTGCGCACACACACACACACACACACACACACGCACACACACACACACACGCACACACACACACCTCACCCTCTCCTGGTTCGTCATTACATAATCCCCTCCAATGGTCTTCTGTGAGTTACCTTGCCAGAGCCTTTTAAAAAGTCCAGGTGTACCTTTCTCCTGCCCCCAAACTTACTGAATCTGTAACGGAAACAGTGGGCAAGTGTAATGTAATAAACATAATATATTTGGATTTTCAAAAAACTTTTGATAAGACTCTGCATAATACATGCATGACAAAGATCAGAACGTGAGAGTCAGGAAACAATTAATAGAATGGACAGCAAGCTAGTTCCAAACGATAGAGGGATTAAACATAATTAATTAGATAGGGAAATGGCTGGAAGTGCTCGCCGACAGGATTTCTGTCTCTCTCTTTTGCCTTGTTCACCTTCATTGCTTTCCATTTCTATCTCCACCTATCACTGGCCCTATATCCAGCTCTACCTGTCCTAACCCCCCTTAAACCAGCTTATATTTCACCTCTTTTCTATTTTTCCTTACTTCTGTTGAAGAGTCATACGGACTCGAAACGTTAACTGTGTTCCTCTCCGCAGATGCTGTCAGACCTGCTGAGTTTGTCCAGGTATTTTTGTTTTTGTTTTGGATTTCCAGCATCCGCAGTTTTTTGCTTTTATCTTACTGTTCCACAAGGATCTGGGCTGGTGCTGCTGTTATTCACCATATACATTAATAATTTGGACTCTGAAATCAGAAATACAATTTCAAAATTTACAGATCAAACCAATGTAGGGTTTTATAGTTAAAACAGAGGAGGACTGCAACAAAGTAGCAGGGCTTTAATAAACTTTCAGAATGGGTGTGCAATTGGAAAATGGGCTTCAGTATAGGTCAGTGTGAGGAGTATATTTTGGTAGGAAGAATATGTGCACCACATACCCCTTCGACTGTAAGGATCCGGATGGGGTGGAGAAACAGAGGAATCTAGGAGTACAGATCTATAAATTGCTAGAATTAGCACTGGGGGTTCCTTTCAAGAGGGATAGAATTAAAAAACAATGAAATTAGTTTAACCTAGAACCTCGATTTGACCACACTTGAAATATTGCGAACAGTTCTGGTCTCGATCTTATAGAATGGATCGAGAGGGACTGGTGAAGGTGCAAAAAGGATTTACTAAATTGATGCTAGAATTGAGAGGTTATATACTGATCAGAAAAGATTGCACAAGCTGGAGCTCTTTTCTATAGGGAAAAGAAGACAAGGTCTTTAAGATTAGATGAGATGGACATAGAGAAGATACTTCCATTTGTGGGTGAGACCTGAACTAGGAGCCATGAATATAAGGTGGTCACTAATAAATCCAAGAGGAAATTAAGGAGAAACTTCTTTACCCAGACAATGACTAGAATGTGCAATTTATTACCATAAAGAGTAGTTGAGACATTTAAAGTTGCATTTAAAGGAAACCTGGATAAACATGAGGGGGAAAGGAATAGAAGGATATGTTGATGAGGTTAGCTGAAGAAGGATGGAAGCAGGCTCTTGTGTTGCATTTACACCATCATGGATCTATTCAGCCGAATAACCAGTTTTGGTGCTGAAAATACTATGGCCCAGATCTTCTGGTCTCCTGATGGTTGCACCCTGGAGGTACCTTGGATGATGCGCTGGGGGACTCTTGGAAGTCCTCATGCACTGACTACACAGGAATTGCCCAGGAAGTTTCAACTTCCATTGGGCACTTACCCTGCGTCTGGAACCCTCTGAAACTCAGAGACTTTGGATGGCTCCGACTCCATTAGCAGACTCAGGAAAAACTAGAAGAATTAAAACAAGTTCTAACTCCTGGGTGACACCCGACTACTCCATTCCGAACTGACTACCCCCCCACACGACTAAACAACACCACCCCTTTAACCCCCCCAACTACACCCCATCTCCTGACTACCCCCACACCAAATCCCCTGATTACCCCATCCCCACCCTGACTACCCTCTCACCCCCCTGACTAACTTTCCCACCTGTCTGACTAACCCCCCCATCCCCGATTGCCCCTCACACCCCCAACTACCCTCCTGACCCAGTAGTGGAGATTATTAGCTGCCAATCTGTATTCTGGATATATTGTGTAAAAAATAAACTCTATGCTTCTGTAGTCTCCTTATTTTTCCTTCTCTGAAGGTTCTGCACTTGAGGATGTTTGATTCTACAGAACCTACAACCCCCCATACCTCACTTGTGTGAATGTTTCTTATGTTTAAGCTGTGGCAGTAAACATAGCAGTTCATTTGACAAAGAGGGCGGGATCCTGTTTTCACAGAACATTCATGTGCACTTTTCAACATGGATAGTGATATTTATTGGGAGCTATTATGTTTCACTCTGAGGCCCAGGGATACTGAAGCTAATTGTAACATCATAAACCCTGTCCTGGCTTAGAATAGATAACAGCGCCGACTGAAAATCAAATCTGGGACCTTCTGGTCTGTTTGACTTAGTTCCTCACAGGCTGTACATTTGCGCACTAAGCCAAAAGATGTTGGGGTGAGTGCTGTTCCTTTAATAACTTTTCCTAAGATGCTATTCTTAATGTATTTCCAACGTTCCCCTCCCTAAGCAAATTGGCTAGTCTTTTGAACCTGACCACTTGCGTGGCTCTTGCACTGACATGCTAGTTAAGTCATGGTTTGCTGAGCCAACATACAGACAATGAAGGTTTAATCCCAGTTTGTGCCAAGTTTGCTGGTGACTATAGGGATTCTGGAATTAGTCTCTATCTCCACACTAGTAATTTTCTTCCTATTACAGAAAACATATTTTCTTTTTCCTTAGGTGGGGGGGTTAGTCAGGCAGGTGGGAAAGGTAGTCAGGGGGGTGAGAGGGTAGTCAGGGTGGGGATGGGGTAATCAGGGGATTTGGTGTGAGGGTAGTCAGGGGATGGGGTGTAGTTGGGGGGGTTAAAGGGGTGGTGTTGTTTAGTGAATGTTGAATACACACACGTTTTGGGGAAAGGTTCAGATGTAGCTGAAAACTAGGATTTGATCTCTGATAAAGTTGGGAGACCAGCTATCTAATAGTGCATGTGAGATATACGTAATAAAATATGTATTTAGAACAACAGCTTGCATTTATATGGTATCTTTAACATAGTAAAATGTCCCGAGTCACTTCACAGGAGCATTTTCAAACAAAATTAGACAGCAAGCCACATCAGGAGGCTGTCAACGGTTGGCTAATTAAAATTGGGAATGTGAAAGGCTAGAATTGAAGGAACGCAGAGATCTCAGATGGTGTAGGGCTGGAGGAGGTTTCAGAGATGGGGAGGAGTCAGGCTATGGAGGAATTTGAAATGAGGATGAGAATTTTAAAATGGAGTAGTTGCGGAGCAGGTCAGCAAGCACGAGGGTGATGGGTGAACAGGACTTGGTGTGAGTTAGGATATAGGCAGCAGAGTTTTGGAAGTGCTTAAGTTCATGGTAGGTAGAAGATAGGAGGATGACCAGGAGAACATTGGAATGGTTAAGTCCAGAGGCAACAAAGGCATGGATGAGATGAACTCAGACAGCGGTAGAAACAGACAGTGCTGTTGAGGTAGAAGTAGGTGGCCTTGTTACTTTCTGCCCGAGGTCTTCCAGATAGTTCTCAGTCCAGCTCAATATGTTACCACTGATACAACCAGGACCATCTCCCTTTGGGATAGACTTGACTTCAGTCATTAGGGAGTTTTCCACCTAGGGCGGAAAGCGCCAGAAGCCACCAAAATTGGATAACCTCATGACATGCATCACGTGATGTTACCATGCATGAGGTGATGGTGACTTCATCACATATGCAGTGATATCATCATGTTTGGGGATTCCATGTCATTGGAGAGACAACGGCGTGGGGGAAGGTGCAGGAGAAAGTATTAAAACAATGCTGACTTTTGTACCTTGGTTGCATTGAGGCTGCTGCAAATGGGGAAAGGAATGCCACATCAAAGTTCACTACACAAAATAAGAGCTCAAGGTGTAGTGGGTAACATGTTAGCTTGGATAGAGGATTGGTTAGCTAACATGAAGCAGAGAGTTGGGATAAATGAGTCATTTTTGGGTTGGCAAGCCGTTTACTAGTGGAGTGCCACAGGGATCAGTATTGAGGTGTCAACCATTTGCAATCTATATCAATGAATTGGATGATGGAACCAAATGTATGATAGCTAAATTTGCCGATGACACAAAGGTAAGTAGGAAAGCAAGTTGTGAAGAGGGCACTTAGAAGTCTACAATGGGATTTAGAAAGGTTAAGTGAGGGAACAAAAGTTTGGCAAATGGGGTATAATGTGGGAAAATGTAGACTTGTTCACTTTGGCAGGAAGAAAAGAAAAGCAGTATACTGTATTATTTAAATGGGAGAAAGGCTGCAGAACTCTGATACAGAGGGATCTGAGTGGCCATAAAAAGTTCATTTGCAGGTACGGAAAGTGATTAGGAAGGCAAATGGAATTTTGGCATTTAATGCAAAGGGAATCAAGTATAAAAGTAGGGAAGTATTGTTACACCTGTACAAGGTCTTTGTGAGACTGCATTCTGGAGTACTGTGTACGGTTTTGGTCTCCTTACTTAAGAAAGGATATAATTGCATTAGTAGCAGTTCAGAGAAAGTTCATTTGACCGATTCCTGTTATGAAGGGGTTATCTTGTGAGGAAAATTGGGGTTTAGGAGAATTAGAGGTGATCTTATTTAAACATGTAAGATCCTGAGGGTACCTGACAGGGTGGATGCTGAGAGGATGTTTCCCCTTGTGGGGGGAGTCTAGAACTAGGAGAGTTTAAAAATGAAGGATCTCTCATTTAAGACTGAGATGAGGAGAATTTTTTTCTCGGAGGGTTGTTAGCCTGTGGTATTTTCTTTCCCAGAGAGCAGTATTGAATATATTCAAGACTGAGTTAGATAGCTTTTTGATCGACAGCGGAGTTAAGGTTATGGGGGCTGATAGGTAAGTGGAATTGAGGCCTCAATCAGATCAGCCATGACTTTGTTGAATGGCGGAGCAGGCTTGAGGGCCGAATGGCCTACTCCTGCTCCTAATTGTGTGTGATCTTGTGAGCACAGGCCCCTGTCATGCTTTCCTAAGTTAAGTGGACTAAGGGTCAAAATATTGGATGTGAAGCCTACTGTTACAGGACAGTGGCCTGACCAGCTAAAAACTGGATGCCTAGCCACCTGATCCTCATTGACTTCAGTTTTAATAAGGTTTCTTTGTGTCACATCTGGTCAAATACTGCCTTGATGCCATGGGCTCCTAGCTTATCTGAGGATTCTGGCATAACCCAAACTAATAGCGATGAGCAGTTAACTGGTGAGTAATTATCTCATGATAGCACTGATGGCTACACCTTACATCGCTTTGTTGATGATTGAGAGATGGCTGATATGCCGTTGATTTCTTGTGGGCAAGACATACCTGGGCAATTTTTCACATTGTCTAGTAAATGCCAATGCTGCGGCTGTACTGTAACAGCTTGTCTAGTTCTGAATCGCAGGTTTTCAGCCCTATAGCCAGAATGTTTTTGGCTTTGTGTGTGCAGTGAACTCAGCCGTTTCTTGATGCCATGTGAAGTTAATCAAATTGGCTGAATTCTGGCATTTGGGATGATTGGGACCTCGGGAGAAGTTTTACTGCAGGCTTCTTTGCAACTTTAGGAAATAGTAGTGGAAGAAGGCATCAGGTTGCTCTTGGCCCTGAGGTGTTGCAATGAAGGAAGGGCTCCTTGCCTTAGCCAGGATGGAACTGGAGCTTCAGTTCTGGAAGCACCCATTGTTTTTGGTGGGCGGGGAATGGGGGTGAATTATAGTTTGCGCATCTGTGGTTCACTAAGCAGCTGCACATGTAAAGGTGCAGCTGCTTTCAAACAGATATAGTTTTCTTAATGGAATGTCAGAAACATGACTCATGAGCTTTAAACATTTGAGCAAAAGGTCTAAAGCTGCTGGAGTTATTTGGAGAGATCCAGGAATCCTTGTGGGAGGGATCCAAGAACATTTTTGGGAGAGGTCCGGGTGCCCTTTTTGGAGAGGCTAGGAATGTCCTGTTTGGAGACGCCCGGGTGCCCTGTTTGGAGAGGCCCAGGTAGTGCTGCATGATTGATTCCACAGCTTCTCATTATCGCAGTGGGGAGCCTTTAAATTCACAGTTTGATTGACAGCTCCAAGTGGTTATAAAATTTTTGATGTGGGGTTATGAATGCAAATGTTCATTTTCATAAGTGATTAATTACTTGAACAAAATGTTTGTTTTCATAAGGGATTACATACTTGAAGAATTTAAATATGTTGAATGGGTTTTTATGAATGAGTTTTTTTTAAAAGAGTGAAGTTATCAGTAGATGCTTAAAACTTTATTTTGTCTCATCTCACCATGGCTCCTGAGGTCTGCCCATGGTGGAAACTGCGTGAGTTGGCATGGAAGGCATAAGGGCAAAGGGTGGTGGGTTGGGGATCTTTGGCTGGCATGAGTTGGTACTAAGTTGGCATAGGGGCTATAAGAGGCCATGGAGAGCGGGTAGAGGACATGGGTTGGCATGGGGGCCCTGGGGGGATGATGCAGCCATGAGGTGGCATGAGTTGGCATAGATGGGGCATGGAGAATGTGAGGGGATGAGAGAGGTGAGGGCTTGAGGGCTGTTTTTGGTTTTATTGTTTTGCTTTATAGCTGGGACAAAGCCCCTGAGCACCGACTTGGACCTTTTAAACAACCTGCCTCAGCACCCGGCAGCCCTTGTGACTGCCTGTGAACTGTCTTCAGAGATGGCTGACCTGACTACAGTTAATCCCATCACCCTGTTTAAGAACGAAAATCTGAAGATCTTGGGGGGCACATCCCCCCCCACCCACCCACCACAAACCGCTTCTGATTTGGGAGCAAAAATTTGTCCCTTATTCTGTGCTGAATTAACTGATCTATACCAGAATTTTAAGGTGGACTAAATACCCCTTTGTTAAGACAGAAAACACTATTCAAGGCTCTTGATCTTGTCCACCATTCAGTGACTTGTACTGGAGAGTTTGCATAAGTAGATTCCAGATAAAGGCACGACTAAGGTTGGCTGTGATGCTTCCCCCTCCCTCATGGTTGAATACCTGTTGATATTCAGCTTGCATGTGAAAAATAGGAAGTACGGTGTGGTACTCCAAAGGGTGCCTCTGCAGTTGTACCGCAGCACAATTCAGGAAGGGTTGTACTAGTGCAAATGTGGTATAGTTGAATATATTCAAAGTTGAATTATTTTCTTTTTAGTAATGTTGCACTTGGTTTATTTACCACATGGCTGGAGCATTAGATTTGAAGGATTACTCATATTTTTGATGCTGACAACTAGGGATCAATATTAGCAGAGTGAAATGCAGCTACAGGTGTAATAGAATCCAATACACCATTTTTTATATTTAAGTGTTCAGAAAAATTGTTTTGGTGGTGACACAGAGCATCAGCATTTTAACATTCCAGAATTGTGGAACAAGGTTTGAGCCCTGATCTGTTCAGTTCTTCACCTGAGATGTGTTAAGGAAACACCAAGTGAATGTTGGAGGTAAGGAAGGGTGGAAGAGGATGGAAAGTCAGAAGGGCAAGCTATGCAAGGGTGGACCTTGGAGTGGTTATGGCAGTGGAGGAGCAAATATGCCAGACTTCTTGGCTGCAGAGGTTTTAGGGCAAGTTTTTTAAAATTATAGAAACTGGGGAAATCTTCCAAGAAATTGTTTCTCCATTGCAGGTTTTAAAATGTATTTCCCTTCATCTTTGCTCCTTCTCTCTTACAAATAGCTTTCTAGTGGATTATAGGCAGATAATGTTTCAGGCATAAAAGAATGACTCAAGCTGACTTGCATTTTTAATAAAACAATTTTCCAACTACTTGGGCCATGTTTTCTTTAGACTTCTGACAGAGCCGCATTAACAAAACGACTACTGGAATGTATTTTAGAGTATTGTTTGTTAGCTAACTGAATATATAACCCAAACCAGCTAGAGTTCTTCAATTGTGTTCTCCACTTTGGTGAGTTTGGTTGATATTATGTAGCGTACTCGCTACTCAGAATATTCACTTAATTTAATACTTTATTATGGAAATCATTGCCTCCAACAGAGGGGAGATGAGAAACTTTGTACGCAGTGAGCTGTTATGTTCTGTAATACACTGCCTCAAATTACAGTGGAACTAAGTATATTAGTAACATTCAGAAGGGAATTGGATGTATACTTGAAAAGGAAGAATCTTCACGACTATGGGAAAGAGTGGAGTGGGACTAATTGTATTGCTCTTTCAGAGTTGACAC
This sequence comes from Carcharodon carcharias, assembly GCF_017639515.1. NCBI lineage: Eukaryota > Metazoa > Chordata > Chondrichthyes > Lamniformes > Lamnidae > Carcharodon > Carcharodon carcharias. The sequence goes on along the minus strand of NC_054472.1, from coordinate 119,238,935 downwards.
ACCTCAATGTGCTGAATGGCCTCTTTCTATGTGTAAAATTCTAAGATCCTTTGGGAAATAATGGCTAGTTATCAAACTGTAACCTTGACGAACTTTGAGTTGTGCCCAGTTGTTTTAATCAGCTGTGGAACCTTCTGGATAATTTATTCATAATTTTTATTCTCTAAATTGACTCATGCAACTACAAATAGTAGGTAATATTAACAGTTAAATGTTGCCTTCTGTTCCCATTTCACAGACTCAAACTTGGAAGGTTTTTTATGAATCACTGATGTAATCCTTTAAGAAGTGAAATGATTCAAAGCTAACTGTGATTAGTTAGTATTATGGCAAAATCATCTAATCAATTCTCTACCCATGTTATGAGGTAGGAGACAGAGAATAAGCATAATGATAATGTGCTCAAATTGGCAGGATGTAACAAGTTGTGACCCCAGTGGGAACTGTGCAGGGGCTACAGCTTTCTTACTTTATTTATAAATCACTTAGACAAAAAGGATAGATAGTCATGTATAGAAGTTCTCTGATGACACTAAGGTGGTATATTAAATAGTTTGTATGCAAGCAGAAAGTTGCAAGTGGACATTGATAAAGTGTGTAGGTGAAACTGACAAATGGAATTCAACATGGTTAAATGTGAGGTCATACACTTTGGATCTAAGAAAGGAAAGAGTAATTTCTAAGCATTGAGAAGAAAGGAACTGTGGAGAAGCAGAGAGATTATGTCATTCTTGTACAGAAATCACTGAAAATCTAATGGACATGTGCAAAAAATAATTATAGGTTAATAGAATATTGCTGTCTATCTCAAGAGAGCTGGAGTACAAAGGATTGGAAGATATGTTAGGCAGCACCTGGAGTACTGTGTTCAGTTCTATGTCCACAGCTCAGGAAGGATGTATTGGCCTTGAAAGGGGTGCCATGTCAATTGACCAGAATGAGAGAAGGGCTGCAAAGGTTAATTACGAAGGTAGTTATGTGACTAGGCTAGTATTCCTTGGAGTTTGGACGATTAAAAGTTGATCTAATTGAGGTTTTTAAATGATTGACGTATATGATAAGGTAGATAACGATAAACTATTTCCTATGATGGGGAGTCTAGAATAAGGAAGTTCAGGGATGATGACAAGCAGCACTTCTTCCCACTTCCCCTTCAAAAACCTGTTAACCATGTAAGTTAACTGAAAATATTGAAACTGAAATTGATAATATTCTGAACTAACAAAAATCTAAGGAATATGAAACCAAGTCCGGTAAAATGCAGATCAGCCATAATCTAATTGAATGGAGGAACAGGCTTGAGGGACTAACTGACCCATTCCTTTTCCTATGTCAATATGTTACAATTTCTTTGAAAGTACATAAATTCTTTGTTTAAAAATCCTGAACGTAACCACTCCTAAAAGGTCAGTTGATAAATGAATTACCGGATGTTGTATCGAGCCACAAAAAGTGCAAGGTCCAATCCCTGGTGTGTGTTTAGTTGGCTATTTTCCCTATCTAATGCAGGGATGCAGGCCAAGGTTTTAGTTTCCCAATAGTGTCCGGTGACTCCTGTAAAGTGTATATGGATATTGGTTAAGCACAGGATTAGGACTGACTGTGATGGCATCCACTGCTATGGATATGCTCCTTGGGCTCATGAAGAAATGGTGACTTGGATAAAGTAATAGAAGACAACTGACATCCACGAAGCTGTAGTCCAATAGCAGCCAGAGACTTTGAAAAAGGAGAAGGGAAAACAGGAAGGGGAAAAATTCTGAAATGCAAATTTCATGCACGGTAACCAGTTTTCAACTGTGAATAAGAAAATATTTATTTGTATTTTATTAATTTTCTTTAGTGACATCCCTTAAAGCTGATATTTGACTCTCAAGAAAATAATTCTTTAGCTGTGCCTGGAGTTATGTAAAAGTAGTGGATTCTTTGCTTTCCCCCAACTTTATTCATTTTTTTCCCTCTCCTATTGCCATGGAAGTGACTAGCCTGGAGACTTTAACAGATATTTAGTGCATTTCTTCAGTATTATTGACGTATGACCCTGATTGTGTTGAAAACCTGTTGACATCAAAGTTGACCCCGTCCTTTCCTAGCTCAATTTGTATAGAATCATAGAATAGTACAGCACAGAAGGATGCATTCAGTCCATTGAGTCTGCAGCGAATCTTCTGAAGATGGAATCCAGTTAGTCCCACTACACTGCTTATACACCATTTATTATCAGTAAGGTAGGACTGGCTGCACAGCCATCGGGTGGGAACTTTGGCTGATTTATGTCCCTCCTTTCCTCCTTCCCTGTCTTAACCTCTAAAGTGCAGGAACAGAGGGATAAATTTTAGTGTCCAGTTACCATTCTGTACCACACTGAGTGGTGCATCTAACAATTTGAACAATCGAGGATGCTGGGGTGAGGGCAGGATTTGGTGCAAAATTTTATCATTTTAATCATTTCGGAAGCTTTTATAAATTGGTTAGAGTCTATCAGACATTAAAAGTGGTATAGTTAGATGTTGAATTTCATTCAAAACTAATAATTCTGGTGAATGGATATGTTGAAACATCATGCCTGTGGGGGAATATGGGTTTGCAAATGTTGTTCATCTTCCTTCTAACCAGTTATTAAGTTTCTGATCTCAGTTATGTTGCATTATTGAACTGCTGACTAGTGAGCAGGGAATTAAAATCATCCCATGACTGTTCTGATACATCTTGTTGGCAAATTCAAGGTAGAATTTTGAAGGTCTGGAAGGAGGTTGTCAATATCTTTGGATGCCCATGTTGCATGAAGAGAAGTGGAGGGAAACCACCCTCAAAAATAACTGGACATAGTAGCTTATCTATTTGGTTTCTGAAACTGGAGATCTTTGCTGAAAACAAAATTTAAATATTATAGTTTTATTCCACATTGATATGTGTTTTAGCCCTTGTGTATAGAAACCTCTGGGCAAAACAAAGTTGAAGCAAAGCATCATTTGACATTGGGAAATGCAGTTACTAAATGTGGTATGGAATAGGAAAGTTGTAGATAAAAAGCATGATTTGAGTTCAGGTCCTTTGTCAAGCTGTATATCATGATTGGTGATATTCTACAGTGGATATCACCAGTGCAGATTAGAATTTATTAAATTAGCTAAGTAGTACAGTATTGCAATTCATAGGTACTATTGCACCCTCTAAAACATCATATAGCAACTGCAGATGATGTGTGTCTCTTTTAGCAGTTTGAAAAGTTGTAATCTTATAACATGACATCAGTATAGCTGTTTATCATGTAATTTCTAATAAGTAGTTAAAATCTTACACCATGAAAATATAAATTGGCTTATGTTAACTTATCATCTGCCACATCTTAACTCTCAGCAAGTCTTGTTCCCCTTTCACGCTCGTGCTCGTTGACCGACATTGACTCCCAATCAAGCAAAGCCTTGAAAATTCTCTCCCTTGCTTTCAAATCCCTCCATGGCCTTGGCCCTTCCTAACTCTGTAATCTCCTCCAACCCCACAACCTTGCAAGATAGCTGCACTCCTCTAATTCTGGCATCATGTGCATTTCCAGTTATAATTGCTGCATTATTGGTGTCCAGTTATGTAAGCCCCAAACTCTGGAATCCCCTCACCACCTCTCCACCTCACTTTCCTCCTTTAAGACACTTTTTCAAACAGTGCTTCCCAAAGTTTGATCCCATTTTAATGCTTTTAAATTGCTGTGACCCCAGAGTGAGTGCTTTTATAGAGAGTTGGCAGGGAGGTGTGGAGAGACGGGGAGAAGAGAGAGCTCTTGGGGTGGGGGATGGGGGCAAAGCGTTTAGCATGAGGAGGGCACGTTTGCAATCGCGTTTTGAAGCCCTGCTCACTGACCCTCCCTCTTGACTTGCTGCTTCCCTCTCCCGAACCCTTGGTGCGAGCGAGGGATTGGGAGAGGGGCAGCGAGAGGAAGCAAGCAAGGCAATGAGAGTGGTGGTGAGTGAGGGAGCCACTGAGCAGGCCACAAGAAAAGCAAGTGGCCCAAAGGCTGTATAGTGAATACCGCTGGAGCAGACTCATGACAGCAAAAAGGAGGCCGGCTTTGGCAGATCTCCTGACAACCAGCCAGATTCTTGCTGCAGAGCATGCTGGGAATTGTAGTTCTATCAAAGTGGTCCATTGCAAGAGTTCCATTAGGGCCTAGTTTCGTCTTCACAGTGGCTATTGCTACCTTGGAGGAGGGGGAGCTCGCGACCTCAATTGCTTGTCCAGTGACCCCACTGGAGATTGCCAGCCACAATTTGGGAACTCCTGTCTTAAAACCTATCTCATCTGATTTAGTATTTCCTTATGTAGCTCAGTGACATACTTGGTTTTATAATGCATCCCTGAAACACCTTGGGACATTTCATTACAATAAAGGTGCTATCTAAACGTAAGTTACATAAGACAATATGAAATTGGGGTTGGGGTATTTGACCCCTGGAGTCTTCTCCACCATTCAATAAGATCATGACTGATTTGATTGTGACTTTAACTCCACTTTTCTGCCTGCCCCCACCTAACCTTTGACTGTTGTTATAAAACTTATAGTTTGCCTACTTAATGTTAAATCTACTTAAGTAATATTTTAGTGAAATTTGGACCGTGTCAAATGAAATTATTTTATATGATTTTGTATTTGATACTGTTCAGGCAAGACACATCTCCTTACAGTATTCCTTTACTGGTCTGTTGCCAAAAGGAAAGGCCTATTTGAAGTGCTCTCTTGCTTTGTGGAGAAAATTATTTCCTGAAGTGCTAGATTAGCTAATTGAAGTAGAAGTTCTTTTTATATCTCTCTCGGTCTAAGTGTAGGTGGAATTTATTAAAAGATCATGTGACAGAATCAGAATGCAACAATAAGGAATGAACAAAGAGGGCTCTGTTGAGGACCAAGGAAAGTCACAATAAAATTGACTATGAAACTAAGCCTGAAGAGTGAGTGAATTATGCAGGCTGCAACTCACTTATTTTCCAGTAAACTGCAAAGTATTCTCAAGTCCTGCTAACACTGCATGTTGACTGATTTTCTTTTTCTTTGATTTTATTGATTGAAATATACAATTAAACTGAATGAAATTGCCATCATGGTTTCTGTCAGGGTGTCAGATTATATTTTAACAATCACAAACAAATATGCAGTATTGATGAACTTTCATTTAACAACATTAACATATTTAACACTGCGTACTCTTTAAAGAAATACAACATTTGCATTTTCTATAGGGCTTTTCACAACCTTGGGGCACCCCAAAGCATTTATGTAGTGTAAAGAAATGCAGCAGATTTCTGCACAGCAAGGTTCAACAAACAGTAATAAGATAAATTACTGAATTTTTAGTGGTGTTGGCTGAGGGATAGATGTTAACTATGACACCAGAAGAATTCAAATACTTTGCCTGACATAAATTTGAATTTTGCTTGTCTCATCCAAAAGATGGCACCCCTAATAGTGCAGCACTTCTCAGTACGGTACTGAAATGTTAGATTACATGTTCGAGTTTCTGGAGCATTACATTGTAAGGCTTTAACTGTAAGTGTAAACACTGCTGATTGCACATTACTATTCTTGCTTCATGAAGATGTTGGATTATGTGTTACCTTTTCTAGTTTAGCTTAGTAATATTTCTGTTGGGTCTTTTGATGTGTGTAGCGCCCAGTGCGAAAACTGTTTCCAGGTTTCACACTGCTTGGTTCTTCAGAGTTAGCAAAACTCCTTCACATAAGTATGTACATAGCTCTCTGATATTTTTATTGTTGATTGCATTCATAATTACAAAAATTTTGAGCTGGTATGAATTTGTTAATAGTCTGGCCTGCAGTTGGTCTGGTGTAAGATCCCTGGAATGACAACAGCAATCGACAGTTTCAGACTTCACCTTGTTTCATGCAATGTGAATGAAGAACAGAGCCTCTTTCACATAAATTAGGTGCAAACGTTTGTTCTGCATATTCGGTACATTTTACCTTAAAGTTTTGAATGATCTCAGCATCCAGAGACTGGCAGTGAGCTACTTGAGTCAGTGGCAGAAAGTATAGTTGAAGCTGTCAGGTGAAGTTCTACAGCTATATTTCAAATTTGATGCTAGCCATCCAAGCTCTTTATAGATGTTGATGCTGCTTGGATCATGTGTTTTCTTGAAGCAGGGGAAGCAAGCATATTTCCACACAACCAAGGATTTAAATTTCTCTGCCCTGATTCGATTAATGCACAATGTGACAGTCAACCAATGTTTTATATCAACATGCGCTCAGCACTTAGAGCTATTTTGTTTCACTTTGAAAAGTAGGTCATGTTTATAAGTTATCTACGTTCATGCTGCCTTGTTGTATGGAAACCTCTTGATGTCGTGAAGGGACATGCACAACATTAGTGGAGTTAATTGATTCTTGCCGTTCTTGATGCTATATCTAATTTTGAAGTTTCCATTACTGTAGCACAAATTCTTTGCACCCAGTTTCACTGGCAGCCCTTTTGCCTGCAAATGCAACATTTATCATTGATTGCGAACCATGCAGAAAGTTTTCATTTTCATTTCAGTGCTGTCAGAAGTGTTCAGCTACTTTGAAATTTCTGGGAAAATATCAGAGATCATTGACCTGCCAGTAATAGGACAAGTGCAGTGTGTTTCAGTGGGAGAAGATCTGATTCATAGTAATTTTAATATAATTAGGCTTACAGTAGTTACAAGAAAGGGTAAAGGAAAGTCAAAGGTAAAAGTACCCAGCTGAAAGAGAGCCAATTTCAGTGACTTGAGAAGGAATCAAGCATAGGTGAATGGAAAAATAGTTTGGCCAAGAGAAAGGTAAATGAACAATGGCCGACGTCAAAGCAGAGATAGTTTGGTGCAAGCCAAGCATGTTTCCATAAGGGTGAAAGATAGGGTCTTCAAAATTAGATTGCCCTGGATGACAAAGAAAATAGAGATTAAAATAAATCAGAAAAAGGAAGTGTATGACACATCTCCGGTACAGAATACAGTAGAAAACCAGGAAGACTACAGAGAATGCAGGAGGAAGTTTTAAAAAGAGTGCAAGAAGGGCAAAGAGATAATTTGAGAATAGATAAGTTAGTAACATAAAAAGGAACCCAAAACTCTCTAATAAATATATAGGCAGTAAAGCTTAGTTAAAAGAATGGTGGGACTGATTGGGGACAAAGAAGGAAATATTCTTGTGGAGGCAGAATATATGACTTAAGTACTGAATGAATATTTTGCAGTATAAAGGGTTAACAGATGGGATATGCTAAGGTATGACGTAGATGATGGTGTACTATTGACATCAGTCAGTCATGTGTTAGACACACTCTTTCTCTCTCTTGAGATAGAGCGAGAGAGAGAGACACGGAGGGGGTTGTTGGAACACCATGCCTACTCTGTAACCTGTCTAGATGTTTAACTAATAAACACGTGTTAAGCAGATACCAGAGTATGACCACAGTCTGTCTACTAATCAAATACCATGCCTAGAGTCTGTAGATAGAAGGACCATTTCAGAACATGGTGGCAGCAGTGGAGACATCGATATAAAAAGCACATTGGTGTTCTCAAAGGAACCACAGAGTGAAATACACCTTGATAGCAGCTCGTAACAACTCTAAGGAAGGAGGAGGCACACCAGAAAGAGGTTTACAATGACCGTACCTGGTGAGCATTCCCTGACCCCCTACCCACCTTTCTGACTGCCTTGAGGGCCTGCAGAAAGGCCAGCAGTGGGGGTTATGGAAACGCCATTTTCTCCAGTACTGAGCAGCATTAGGCTTTCACTCTAAAGGGCAAAAGCATCAAAGCAGTTCCTTTCTTTATGCTGTGGGTCCAGTAGCAGGCGACGTTCTCCTGCGGCAGGGTATGGAGGAGTATACTGCAGACTTTGAGACTGTACTCAAAGGCATTGACACCTATTTTAGCCTGAAGCGAAATTTAGTAATCGCATGAGCATGTATTGACCAGAGGCCACAACGACCTGGGGAATTGATTGAATTATTTTTAACTGACCTATATTGCCTAACTAGTTTTTGCAGATCTGGGACGCTGAAGGATGAGTATAGTCATGGGCATCCAGGATAAAAAAAACTCTCCGACTTTCTGCAGACGAAAAATGACCTTACTTTGGATCAAGCAGTCCAGTATACGAGGCAGGCTGAGCTTAGAGAATTTAATCAGGCTATAATTTGGCATGGCACTTGAGGCTTCACATGATTCCATTGACTGGCAGGCCCTAGGGCAGTGGTCCCAACCATAAGAAAGCCCACCAAACCAGGCGAAAGGGCAGGAAACTCCATACCGATAGCCATTTTGAGATGCTTGCGTTGTGGCATTGCATGAAAACCCAACATAGACACCAGGACTGCCCAGTAAGGGGTTCAGAATGCTTCCGATGTGGCAAAACTGAACACTTCAAGTGTTTCTGAAAATCCAACAACTTTAATCGAGGTAGCAGAGAGGAAAAATACCTATGAAACACACACCATCCAGGAAATGGGAAATCAAGATACAGACGAAATTATAGAGTTCCGAGGGAAAGTTGATAGTCTTTGTCCAGGCTATTGGTCAGTTACAGTGCAAGTTCAAGGCTTCAATATGATCTTTAGAATTGACACTGGAGCTGCTGTTAACATATTAGCAGATGATCTTGGCAAGTTTTATCCATCAGACATCAAATTACAAGATTCATGCGGCAGAGAGCTTCTCATTAAAGGCAGGTTTATTGCTCCTCTTTGCTACAAGAGGTGACAGATTATTGATTTTCTCTGTTCTTCACAATCGACGCATGTCCTCATTGAGTGGCAATAGTGGCATATTTCTTGGAATCCTAGAAAAAACCATTGATGCTCACCATTTGAACGACTTACTGTCTTTCATGGAACAATCTTCGAACTTTTATTTAGAATCAGTGGAAATTCAGCCTTCAGCAGCTGACAAGTTTATACACTCAACACCAAATTCCTTTCTTTCTCAGAGACACCACCCACTAGCCTTGGTTGGAGATTGAAGTTATGAATCTCTTAATTCTTAATGAAGTAAAGTCAGAGGTAGCAGATACAGAAGGCACTGCAGCAGATGGTAACCATCCGCATGAAGACCTGCTGGACCTGAATTGGCTCTTTCTAGAAGAAAATGATGAGGGAGAATCCCTTGCAGCATTGAGTGATATGTTAGAGGTTAAGGTCCTAGAGGATAATTCATTTGCAGTTGATAGATGCACCATAAGAAGCCTCTGTTGTCTTTTTAGAGGAGCCAGTTGTGTTTCTAGTGGCTGAGCAGCATTCAGATCTTTGTTCCACGAACCTACCACTGTATTGCCTAGTTTATCTATCGTTGTTGTCAAGAAGATGTAATATGGAAATTTAAAATTAAGATAGGGAAATTATTTTAAAATAGAGTTCTAGTAGGGTCTGTGTGTGTCTTAATTGGATTAAAGCCAGCTAGTCTGGGTGCTTTGATGTATAGTAATTTTGAGATGTTAATTCGGTAAAAGTAAGGAGAATAGAAGGTAATGTGTAAATTTGCATTTATTAAATGCAACCGTTCAAGGCTGCAGGTGAAATCTTACACCTAGCTTACTAATAAAATTGGTGGGATGAAAGGATCTTATTGTTAGAAGGGGTAAAGTTAAAAGCCTAGTGACACCTTCGAAAATTTAAATTCAAAGAGAAAGAAAAGTATAAAGAAGAAAGGAGATTGTGTGTAAGAAACAACAAGTGTGAAAAGCCTCCAGCCTGTAAGCCACAAATCTGTCTGCAAGGACCCAGAGCTGAAACAAACTCATTTTGAATGCATCCGTCCAGGGTGTGCTTTGCCAGAAGTCTGTTTAACTCTGAGATTTACTGTTGCCTTAATGGGGGTGTAACTGAGTCAGATTATTTAGGGGATATTTGTAGTTATTATAGTAGTAACTTTGTTGACGTATATGTGTTTACAATCTTTCTTGTATTAGTATATGTTTAATTTAGTTTTATTAAAACCTCTTGAGACTTGGTGGCCTTATTACTACTGAATTCAAAGCCTGCATCTCGAAACATACAAATTGCAAAAATGGGTTATGACAGTTGTTTCAAGTTTCCCTCTGGGATTTGAACAACTCAGCCTTTACCATCAGATGTGTCATAATATTGTCCATGAAGGGTCTTCCAGAGAGGATGCCTTGCATGATTCAATGTTAGAGTCCATGGAAGACCACACTGACACAGAGCTGGTATCTTCCAGGGGTGAAAGTCAATTGACACCCATAACTTCAGTCCCAGTTGAAAGTCGGCTTTCCTCCAAGCTGGATGTCGGCAGAATTTTTAGCACTTCTGAGACTGCACAATCCTGTACAGCAACCTTGTCCCTCGAGTTAATTGTCTACAGGAAATTCGTCTCATTACAGAAGATAATGCTGTCTTGTTTCCATATCCCAAGCAATTCTTCCCACTGCCCAGAGTGGAACAACCTCTTAGAGAGAAGTATGGCTCTCTTACCACTGCCTATAGAAAGTAGACAGTCGTCCCGAAATATTATTGGGAAATCATCTCTTCATTGCTTCATCTTTTCCTGAAAGGCTTACAGGAATTTTGTTGTTTTTTCCTTTACCATCTAAGTTTGTTGAAATCTTAGACCTTCAGTGCCTTTTCAGTCTTCGATACAGCAGTTAACGATGCAGCTGTGACAGTCTTCCCTTGAGTTGAGGATCATTCCTCTTCTGAAGGTCTTTCCTTGTGTACTTTGAGGGCAGAACAAACTCCTCAGAGTCTGCTGAGTTGTTCTCTTCTGGTCCCAGAGGGTCCAAAGGTGGATGTTTGTCATAATTCCCTCTTGGATCAGTCTTTTGTTGAAAATTCTTCATTATCCTTGCAGTTCAGTAATCTTGCAATCTGCAGTATATGGCTAAGTACTGAAACTGAACTGGACTAACCATATAAATACTGTGACTACAAGAGCAGGTCAGAGGCAAGGATTCCTGTGGCAAGTAACTCATCACCTGACTCCCTAACATCTGTCCTCACTCTACAACGCACAGGTCAGGATGAGTGCAGCTCCAACAACATTCAAGAAGCTCAACACCATCCAGGACAAAACAGTCCACTTGATTGGCACCCCACCCACAAACATTCACTATCCAGGCCATCAATACACAGTGGCAGCAGTGTGTACCATCTGCAAGATGCACTGCAGGAACTCGCCAAGGCTCCTTAGGCAGCACCTTCCAAACCTACAACTGCTACCATCTAAAAGGACAAGGGCAGCAGATGCATGGGAACACCACCATCTGGAAGTTCTCTGAGTCACACGCCATCCTGACTTGGAAATTTATCGTCGCTCCTTTGCTGTCGCTGAGTCAAAATCCTGGAACTCCTTCCCTAACAGTACTGGGTGTACCTACACAAAAAGGCAGTTCAAGAAGGCAGCTCCCCACCAACTTCTCATGGGCAATTAGGGATGGGTGGTAAATATCAGCCTAGCCAGCAACACCCACATCTCATGAATGAATAAAAAAAAATACCAATGCTGCTAAAGTGCTGTCCTATTCTGCAGATGATGATGTCCTACCAGATGCAGAGAAAAGCCCTCATGTCTCCAAGGCGACCTCCTTAAGGGCTGAGAATACTTGGGAAATTGAATCCCTCGGGACTGTGAGTTGGGGAGGGGAAGAGTTGGAATTGGGTAGAATCTGTAGTTGTAAAAAGGAAGTTACAGAAATGCAATTTAAATAGTTAAGGACATAATTTATTGTCGAAAATTGGACAGTATACTTGGTTGGAGGGGGAAGATGTAGTATAAAGGGTTAACAGATGGGATTAGCTAATGTATGACATAGACAATAATGTACCACTGACATAATTCAGTCATATGTTAGACAAGAGAGAGAGAGAGCGATTGGAACACCATGCCTAGGAGCAACATGCTTACTCTGTAACCTGTTTAGATGTAGTACTAATAAACAAGTGTTAAGCAGATACCAGAATATGGCTACAGTCTGTCGACTAACCAAGTACCATGCCTAGAGTCCAGAAATAGAAGGACCATTTCAGAACAGTATCAGTCTTCACAAAAGAGGGTGAAGTTAATGTTGCAGTAGAGGAGGAGGGCGCAAAGATATTCGATGGGATAAAAATAGAAATAAAGGTGGAGCTAAGTAGGTTAGCATCTCTCAAGAGTTAACAAGTCACCTAGTCCAGGTGGAATGCTTTCTCGGTTGTTGAGGGAAGCAAAGGTGAGGGTGACTGGTGAGAAGTATGCTGTGGGATCTCCAGGGATTGGGATTAGGACCATAGCATTTCTTGTTATATATAAAAGACCTAGATTTGGGGATGGGAAGTACAATTTTTCAGTTTGTAGATGATGCAAAACTTGACAATTTGGTAAATAGTGATAAGGATAGTTCGGGACGATATAGACAGACTGGTGAAATGGACAGACACATAAGAGATGTAGTTTAGTACAGATAAGCATAAAGTGATGCACCCTGGGAGGAACAATGTTCAAAGACAATATAATCAAAATGGTACTATTTTGTACAGAGGGGCTTGGGTGCATTTTGACCGATCTTTAAGGTGGCTGGGCAAGTTGATGAGACGGTTAAGAAAATGGATGGGATGTTGACTTTGTAAATAGGAGCATTGAATTTTTAAAAATAAGACGAGGAAGTCAGGCAAAATCTGAGCATAACGCTTTAGGATGGCTTTTAAGGCCTTGGAGAAAGTACAAGGAAGGTTTATTAGGATGATACCAAAGATGGGGGAGACGTGGCGTAGTGGTAATGTCTCTGGATGAGTAATTCAGAGCTCCCAGCTAATGTACGGGTTCAAATCCCATCACGGCAGCTGGTGGAATTTAAGTTCAATTAATAAATCTGGAATTAAAAAGAAAAGCTAATCTAATGATGACCACAAAACCATTGTCGGTTGTCATAAAAACCCATCTGGTTCATTAATTTCCTTTAGGGAAGGAAATCTGTCTTATTTACCTGGTCTGGTCTACATGTGACTCCAGACCCACAGCAATGTGGTTGACTCTTAAATGCCCTCTGAAATGGCCTAGCAAGTCATTCGGCTGTATCAAACTGCCACGAAGACTAAAGGGAATGGAACTAGACAGACCACTTGGGATCGACCTAGGTACCAGAAATGACAGTAGCACACCGAGTCTCGCAAAGTCCTCCTTACTAACAGCTAAGGGCTTGTGCCAAAATTTGGAGAGCTGTCCCACAAACTAGTCAAGAAATAGCCTAATGTACCTTGCAGACAATGCCCCCAACACCATCGTCACCGTCGCTGGGTATGTGGAGAGGTGGAAGCACAGTGGTATACAGTTGGACTGGAGTTGCCCTGGGAGTCCTCAACATCGACCCCATGAAGTCTCATAGCATCAGGTCAAACATGGGTGAGGAAACCTGCTGCTGGTTACCACCTATCATCAGCTTTCAGCTAATGAATCAGTACTTCTCCATGTTGAACACCACTGGAAGAAGCACTGAGGATGGTAAGGGCACAGAATGTATTCTGGGTGGGGGACTTCAACATCTATCACCAAGAGTTGCTCAGTAATAACACTACTGACTAAGCTGCCCGATTCCTAAAGGACACAGCTGCTAGACATGGCCTTCGGCAGGTGGTGAGGGAGCCAGAAAGAAGGAAGAACTTACTTGACCTTGTCCTCACCAATCTACCTTTCGCAAATGCACCTGTCCATGACAATATTAGGGAATGATGACTGTATGGTCTTTGTGGAGACAAAGTCCTGCCTTCATATTGAGGATGCTCTCTATTGTGTGTGGCACTACCACTGTGCTAAATGGGATGGATTTTGACCAAATCTAAAAACTCAAAACTGGGCATCCATGAGACGCTATGGGCCATCAGGAGCACCTCAATCTGTAACCTTATGGCCAGGCATATCCTTCACTCTACCATTGCCATCGGCTGAGGGATCAAAACAAAAAAACTGCGGATGCTGGAAATCCAAAACAAAAACAGAATTACCTGGAAAAACTCAGCAGGTCTGGCAGCGTCGGCGGAGAAGAAAAGAGTTGATGTTTCGAGTCCTCATGACCCGTCGAAGGGTCATGACGACTCGAAACGTCAACTCTTTTCTTCTCTGCCGATGCTGCCAGACCTGCTGAGTTTTTCCAGGTAATTCTGTTTTTGGCTGAGGGATCAATCCTGATTCAATGAAGAGTGCAGTAGGGCATGCCAGGGTTAGCACCAGGCATACCTTAAAATGAGGTATCAACATGGTGAAGCCACAACGCAGGACTATTTGCATGACAAACAGCAGAAGCAGCATTTGATAGACAGAGCCAAGCGATCCACAACCAACGATTCAGATCTAAGCTCAACAGTCCTACCAAACCCAGTCATGAATGGTGGTGGACAATTAAACAACTTACAGGAAGAGGAGGCTCCACAAATATCCCCACCCTCAATGATGGAGGAGCCCAGCACATCTGTCAAAAGACAAGGCTGAACCATTTTCAGCCATCTTTAGCCAGAAGTGCCAAGTGGATGATCCATCTCAGCTTCCTCCTGTGGTCCCCAGCATCACGGATGCCAGTCTTCAGCCAATTCAATTCAGTGCACATGACACCAAGAAACGGCTGAAGGTACTGGATACTGAAGAGGCTATGAGACCTGACGACATTCCAATAATAGTGCTGAAGAATTGTGCTCCAGAATTAGCTGTGCCCTTCGCCAAGCTGTTCCCATAAGCTACAAAACTGGCATCTAATCAACAATGTGGAAAATTTCCAAGTATGTCCTGTCCACAGAAAGCAGGACAAATCCAACCCGGCCAATTACCACCCCATCAGTCTGCTCTTGATCATCAGCAAAGTGATGGAAGGGATCGTATATGGTGCTATCACATTCCATTTACTCAACAATAAACTGCTGACTGCTCAGTTTGGGTTCAGCCAGGGCCACACTGCTCCTGACCTCATAACAGCCTTGGTCGAAATATGGACGAAAGAGTTGAACTACAGAGGCGAGGTGAGAGTGACTGCCCTTGACATCAAGGCTGCATTTGACCATGTTTCTCATGTGTCGGTGCAGACTCGATGGGCCGAAGGGCCTCTTCTGTACTGTGTGATTCTGTGATCATATGTGGCATAAAGGAACCCTAGCAAAACTGGAGTCACTGGGAAAACTCTCCACTGGTTGGAGTCGTACCTAGCACAAAGGAAGATGGTTGTGGCAGTTGGGGGTCAATTACCTCAGCTCTAGGACATCACACACAGAAGTTCCTCAGGGTAATGTCCTCAGCCCAACCATCTTCAGCTGCGCCACAGTGACCTTCCCTTCATCATAAGATCAGAAATGGGGATGTTCGTGGATGATTGTACAATGTTCAGCACCATTTGCGACAACTCAGATACTGAGCAGTCCGTGTCCATGTGAAACATAGAAACACAGGAACTAGGAGCAGGAGTAGGCCATTCAGCCCTTCGAGCCTGCTCTTCCATTCAATATGATCATGGCTGACCCTCTGCCATATTCCCACTTTCTCTCCATTCCCCTTGATGCCCCTAAAATCCAAAAATGTATCAATTTCTTTCTTGAATATACTCAGTGACCTGGCCTCCACAGTCTTCTGTGGTAGAGAATTCCACAGGTTGACCACTCTCTGAGTGAAGAAATTTTTCCTCATCTCAGTCCTAAATAGCCTGCCCCTTATCTTGAGACTGTGGCCCCTGGTTCTAGACTCCCCAACCAGGGGAAGCATCCTCCCTGCACCTAGTCTGACTAGCCCATTAGAATTTTATACGTTTCAATCAGATCCTCTCTCATTCTTCTAAACTCGAGTGAATACAGGCCCAGCCGAACCAATCTTTCCTCATATGACAGTCTGCCACTCCTGGTATCTGCCTAGTGAACCTTCGCTGCACTCCCTCTATGGCAAGTGTATCCTTTCTTAGGTAGGAGACCAAAACTTCACGCAATACTCCAGGTGTGGCCTTACCAAGGCCCTGTAAAACTGCAGTAAGACATCCCTACTTCTGAACTCAAATCCTCTTGCAATGAAGGCCAACATACCATTTGCCTTCCTAATTGCTTGCTGTACCTGCTAGTTTACTTCCATTGACTGGGGTACAAGGACACCCAGATCCCTTTGTACATCCACATTTCCCAATATATCACCATTTAAATAATACTCTGCCTTTCTGTTTTTCACAGCAAAGCTTATGACTTCACATTTATCCATGTTATACTGCAGCTGCCATGTGTTTGCCCCTACACACAACTTGTCTAAATCGCCCTGAAACCTCCTTGCATCCTCCTCACAACTCTCAACCCCGCCCAGTTTTGTGTCATCTGCAAACTTAGAAATATTGCATTTGGTTCCCTTATCCAAGTCATGCAGCGAGACCTGGATAATATTTAGGCTTGGGCTGATAAGTGGCAAGTAACATTCATGCCACACAAGTGCCAGGCAATGACCATCTCCAACAAGAGAGAATCTAACCATCCCCCTTTGACAGTCAATGTTATTACCATTGCTGAATCCCCCACTATCAACATCCTGGTGGCTACCATTGACTGGAAACTGAACATATAAATACTGTGGCTACAAGAGCAGGTCAGAGTCTGGGAATTCTGCCGAGAGTAACTCACCTCCTCACTCCCCAAAGCCTGTCCTTCATCTGCAAGCCGCAAGTCATGAGTGTGATAGACTACACTCCAATTACCTGGATGAGTGCAGCTCCAACAACACTCAAGAAGCTCGACACCACCCAGGACAAAGCAGCCTGCTTGATTTGCACCCCATCCGCCCACCAACTTCAATATCCATTCCCCCCTCCACCACCAACACACAGTGGCAGAAGTGTGTACCATCTACAAGATGCACTGCAGCAACTCACCAAGGCTCCTTCAATATCATTTCCAAAACCTGCGACCACTATTGCCATGAAGGACAAGGGCAGCAGGTGCATTGTAACACCACCATCTGCAAGTCCCCCTCCAAGTCACGCTTCATCCTGACTTGGAACTACATCACCAGTCCTTCATTGTCACTAGATTAAAATTCTGAAACTCCATTCCTAACAGTACTGTGAGTGTACCTACACCACTCAGACTGTCGCAGTTCAAGAAGGCAACTTACCATCACCTTCTCAAGGGCAATTTGGGATGGGCAATAAACGCTGGCCTAGCCAGAGATGCCCACATTCCTTGAACAAATAAAAAAAAGTGAGGGCCTTCAGCTATGTGGAACCTGGAGTTGTTCTCAGAGAGAAGTAAAGGTTAAGGGAACACCTAATAAGAAGGATTTTTACAGAGGTGTTAGGAAGAAATCGTTTCCCCAGCACATGGGTCAGTAACCAGAGGTCATAAATTTAAACTTATTGGTAAGGAAGTACAAGGGGAAATGAGAATTTTTTAACACAAAGCATTGCTTATATACAGAAGTACTATATGAAAGGGCAATGGCAGCAGATTCCATTGTAGTTTCAAAGGCAATTGACCATACAAACATATAAACATGCGAACAAGGAGCAGGAGTAGGCCATTCAGCCTCTCTAGCTTGCTCTGCCATTTAATAAGATTATGACTGACCTGATAGTTGCCTGAAATATGCACTCCACCTAATGCCGATAACCTATCACCCCCTACGAAGAATTTATCCACCTCTGCCTTAAAAATATTCAAAGATTTTGCTTCCACTGCCTTATTAGGAAGAGACAGTGAAAAAATTTCACCTCATCTCTGTTTTAAATGGGCAACCCCTTATTTTTTAAACAGTGACTCCTAGGCCTGGATTATTCCACAAGAGGAAACATCCTCTCCACATTCACCCTGTCAAGACCCCTTAGGATCTTACATGTTTCAATCAAGTCGCCTCTTACTCTTCTAAACTCCAGCAGATACAAGCTTAATCTGCCCAACTTTCCTCATAAGACAAGCTGCCCATTTCAGGTATTATCAGGTAAACCTTCTTTGAACTGCTTCCAATGCATTTACATCCTTAAATAAGGTGACTAATACTATACACAGTACTCCAAATGTGGTCTCACTAGTGTCCTGTACAACCAAAGCATAACCTCCCTACTTTTATATTCAATTCCCCTCACAATAAATGATAACATCCTATTAGCTTTCCTAGTTACTTATTGTACTTGCATACTAGCCTTTCGTGATTCATGCACAAAGACACCCAGATCCCACTGCACCTCAGAGCTCTGCAATCTCACCATTTAGGTAATATGCTTCGCATTTATTCTTCCTACTGAAATGAACAATTTCACATTTTCCCAGATTAAACTCCATCTGCCGGATCTTTGCCCACTCACTTAACCTATCTATATGTTTGTAGCCCCCTTACGTCCTCTTCACAACTTACTTTCCTACAGACCTTTGTGTCATCAGCAAATTTGGCAACCATCCCATCCATCAATTCATTCAAGTCATTTAAATGATATTGTAAGCAGTTGAGGTCCCAGCACTGACCCCTGTGACACGCCACTCATTACATCTTGCCAACCTGAAAAAGACCCATTTATGCCTGCTCTCTGCTTCCTGTTAGCCAGCATTCTTCTATCCATGCCATTATGTTACCCCCATACCATGAGCTTTCTTTCCCTGCAATAACCTTTGATGTGGCACTTTATCAAATGCATTCTGTAAATCTAGGTACAGTACATCCAACAGTCCCCCTTTATCCCAGCACGTTACTTCCTCAAAGAACTACCAATAAGTTGGTTAAATACTATTTCCCTTTCACAAAACCATGTTGACGCTGCCTGATGACCTTGAGCTTTTCCAAGTGCCCTGCTATAACTTTTTTAGTAATTGCTTTTAACATTTTCCCTACGATAAATGTTAAGCCAACTGGCCTGTATTTTCCCACTTTTTGTCTCCCTCCCTTTTTGAATAATGGAGTTACATTTGCTATCTTTCAATCTAATGGGACTTCCCTGAATCTACAGACTTTTGGAAAATTAAAACCAATGCATCAATTGCCTCACTAGACTCTTCTTTTAAGACCCTAGGTTGAAGTCCATCAGGACCTGGACTCTTGTCAGCCTGTAGCTCCAACAGTTTACTCAGCACTACTTCTCTGGTGACTTTAATTTTCCTGACCTCCTTCCCCATTTCCATTTCCTGATTTAAAGCTGCTTCTGGGATGTTACTTGTATCTTCTATTGTGAAAACTGATGCAAAATACCTGTTTGATTGTACATGTACTGGAAAAAGACTAATTTGTAGTGTTATGGGGGAAAAAACATTCACTCCCTCCACCACCGATGCACAGTAGCAGCAGTGTGTACCATCTATAAGATGCGCTGCAGGAATTCACCAAGGCTCCTTCTACAGCACCTTCCAAACCCACGACCACTACTATCTAGAAGAACAACGACAGCAGATAGATGGGAAAACTGCCACCTGCAAGTTCCCCTCCAAGCCACTTACCATCCTGACTTGGGAACGTATAGCCATTCCTTCAGTGTCGCTGGTTCAAAATCCTGGAACTCCCCAACAGCACTGTGGGTGTACCTACATCACATGGACTGCAGTGGTTGAAGAAGGCAGCCCACCACTACTTTTTCAAGGCAACTAGGGATGGGCAATAAATGCTGGCCCAGCCAGCGAAGCCTACATTCCTTGAATGAATTTTTTAAAAAAAGCTGGTTTGGACAAGGCAGACTAAATAGACTCCTCAGTGTTAAGATTCCCTAGACAAGTCCTTGTATTGTCAGAAATATTTGGAAATACTCAATAGACCATGGATTATAAAAACAAAATACCATGGATGCTGGAAATCTGAAATAAAAACAGAACATACTGGAAAAACTCAGCAGGTCTGGCAGCATCTGTAGAGAGAGAAACAAGAGTTAATGTTTCGAGTCTGTATGGGTCTTCTTGTGTGTTTATAAATTGCATTTATTTTATCCAGTTTTGTAATCATAGTTTTCTTCTCCAAAAAATGTATAATCTTCCTGAGCCATGCATTGACTGATTAAAAGTTTATTTTTTTGCCCATTTTTAATTACAGATATTTCCGTAATACTGGATTCAGCACAAAAAAGATAAACTCAAAGCTGCACATATTTCCTTTAGTAGCAGAAAGCTATCAACTTGAAACGAGTCTGTCTATTCAATATTCTTTGAAATGCAAGTTTATTTAGGCTCATAGAATAGTGATTTGAAGTATTAGTTAATGAATACAAATCAGCAGGACTGTTGAGAGCTCCTTAGTCCTTTCTTAAAAGGGTGCGCCCCCATCCATTGATTGGCAACTGTGAGTTGCTATAAAAAAGGATCAATTCTTTGACTGAAGCCTTACTGGGGGCAATTGACAGAGGGGCAGTCTCAGTTAAAGAATGTATGTGGCAGTCTCAGTTAAAGAATGTATGTGAGAATTTATAGCTAGCAGTTGAAGTCAGCCAGTAGTTTAAGGCCTGAGCCCGAATTAGGCCAGTGCTGGTAGTCTCAGAGCCCCAGTTTAAAGAGAGATCAAATAGTGTTTTGATTGTTTTCATTATTTTCATATACTGAGGGAAAATAAAGATGAATATATTCTCACTGTGAACCCTGAATATGGTTTGTTCTTAAGTCTTATTTAAATAAACAACTTATTAATTTGAAGATAAAAACAAAAAAACTGCGGATGCTGGAAATCCAAAACAAAAACAGAAAATTCTGTTTTTGTTTTGTTATTAATTTGAAGACTGTGCTTTAGTAGAATACTGTATTTATTTAATTCATATTCTGTACAGCAGGGGTGGGGAACTGTTTTCTTATCAAGGGCCACTCACACACAGACAAAATCAGTTGCGGGCCGCACACACAAAGACCAACATAATTAATTTTTTTTTTAGAGGGAATACAGAAACGTTCAGCTCACCCACTGCTTTAATGTGATGGCTGAGTTTGCTTTTTCTTAATGAGCCTTGTTATGTCTGCTGGCACTGATGTTGTTGCTACTCGCAACTGGCTTTTCTCTCTCTCTGTCTCTCTCTGTCCCACTGTTAGTCTCTCTCTCTTTTTCACTCTTTCTGTCTGTTTCTCTCTCTCCTTTTCCCACTCTGTCTCTTCCTCTCTCTCTCTCTTTCTCCTTTCCCAATCTCTCTCTCTCTCCCCCCCCCCCCCCCCCCCCCCCCCCCGCCTCTCCTTTTCCACTCTGCCTCACACCCAAATCAGCCCAGGGCAGTGACTCAACAACCCAAGGCTCTGGCCAACTCCCAGTCCGAGGCTGCATCTGGGCCTGGAGCCTGGGCCTCTTCCTCAGTCTGCAGGGGCTGAGCTCCTTCCTGGGACACCAGTGGAACCGGGAGGGTGGGTGAGCTGCCAGTGAAGCTGGGTGTGCTGCTCCCTTTCTCCCCTGCCCCAGGTTACTTGTGCTGCATCACCTGATCGGCAGCAGCTGCTTCCTGTTTCTGCCCTGCGCTCCTTCTCCCGGATCTCGGGCCTTATTCTCTCCCCACAGCCTGGGCCTCAGGCAATGTGGCTGAGGCTCAGATGTCAGAACAAGGCGGCGGCTGACCCAGATTGCAGCATGCAAGGGGATGGGGCCAGATTTCAACAGCTTTCTGGCGATGGGCTGGGAAGTGCAAAGCCTAAAATGGTGGAGACATATGTATCATATGCGTGTAATTTTTATTTGAAATCTCACTGCGGGCCGGATGAAAAAGTGGAATGCACAGGATCCCACCCCTGCTATACAGAGAGGAGAATTTAGGTAGTGCTGTTTAATTCTCTAGTAATGAGTGTAGAAAGTAAGGATTGTGATCTTTGCTTTTGTTTCTCTATATGTTGGGCAAACCCTGATTCAAAAGGAACATGGGATCCACTTACAGCAATGACTGATAGTTCTGAACTTGAGAATATACTAAGTGTAAAAACCCAAAAACTATGCTGCTAATTTAAAAGGTTGTCTTTCTACCTTCCTTAAAAGTCCATTGTCACTTTTGAATCAGTTGCCAGAAATAGAGTAAAAGTGCTGTGGGTTGTCCTTCCTCACCATCGATTCTATTTGGACAATTTGCCTATTTTTGCTGGCCAGTCTATGATTGAGAATTTAGTAGATAAATGTTGCATGCTGATCTCCATTTAACAACGTGGAAGTAAGCTAATGTGCCCTGCTGTTATAGTTTCGATATTTATTCCAGAAGACCGAAGGAATTTTAACCTTCAGTGATCTTAGATACCTTTTGTCAGGGTCTCAAACCAGGAAGCAAAATTTTGCGGCATTTAATATACCTGTGTACAATATAGACAAAATTCCTTTAGAATAAGCTGCTGATATGAACATTTGCACTTAAAAATTTGGCAGGCAGGAGGAGCTCTTGTAGACCCTTGGCCTTTCTTGCATTCTTTGTGATTATTTACTGGGAACCACCCATCCCATCAAGTCTATAACCTCTGTGTTGTGGGTCTGCAGCAGCCGTATCATAGGAAGGAAAGTAAGCCATTGTTATGAAATTTGAATTCTTAACTCAGAGGTTAGAAACACCAGTTCCCAGTGGGTCTTGGGTCTCCTGTGTATGCGCCAGCCAGAAAGTGGCTGCACATGTGCAGTTGATGTCTCCCACCATCTTTAGGCTGGGACCCGGCCTTGCAAGCCTGTGCAGAAGGTGTGAAATGCAGGTCAGGTGACCTGAACTGGAGTGCCATTACCGAGAAGCTGTCCCAGGCAGCAGGACATGGGGAGGGGGATAGGGAGATGTCCCAGTCTGGGACTAAGACAGTGATTAGAAAGAGGTCCCAGTCATCAAGTTCGAAGAGAGAAGCAGAGCACTAGGCTCTGACTTAAAGAGAGAGCTGTGAGGAGCAGACTTGAAGTAAGGTGGGATTGAGAGAAGCCTGAAGATCTGAAGAGGCAGCTGAAGGTTAGTGACTCCTTATTGCAGGCTTTTTGGAGCAGTGGGGACCTGCTTGGCATGGCCAAGGATCTGAGAGTGTGCTTGGAAGGTGAAGTTTGAGTGTATTTGGAGATCCAGAGGAAAGGAATCTCGGAAGATGAGGTAGAAACCCTGCAAGGTGGGCCATTATTACAGCTGTCCAAGTGGGAACAGCACTTGAAGGGAATTCCAAGCCGAGTTCTTTAAATGTGGAGATTGGAAATCCTCGTGAAAAAGGCAAAGTTTCTGTGAGACTGGTTGGCTCATAATGTGATATATGTCTGGTTGTTGAGAAATCCATGGAATCTGCTTTGGTCTCATCTGTCGTTTAATTTGGAGTGTGGTGTGTCTGACCATAGTTTGTCTGTTTTTTCACGTGTAGCTCATACTCACCCTGAATTTTAGAGTATAAGATAGTTATTGTAAAATGTTTATCTTTCTGCATTTACATGTGCCTATAAAGATATTGCTGGGGTAAAGGAATAGTGTGATTTGACCTCTGAGTGAAGCCCAGAAATTCCCGACACTCACCTTGAGTGGCAACATGTGACAATATCAGCAACTGAAACTGCAATGCTGCTTAAGTAAGCTCCAAAAATATTATAAGTGCACCATTCCCTCTCTGCTTTTCCTATCCCTTTTGTGAACCAATCAAATTTATTTTAAATAACTTGTTTCATGCATCTCCCTGCTTAGGGATGTTACTGTGGCGGTGTAGGCTAGTGTTATGGCAGTAAGCTATGCAAACATACTTAGGAGTTCATCTGGAACTCCTTCAGCATTGTCTATAAATGAAAAATGACAATGGCATTGTTGATGCTAAATTTTCACTAGTAGCTAATTTATTTTCTCTAACTGGCCCTGCTTCTGCAAAAACTGCAGCCAATTTAAAGTGTGCTTAAGATAAATAAAAAGGATAATGCCCCACTGCTCCCCCTTAAAGGAAAATAAAAATACATTTGCTTGTCCATTTATGAGTTTTGATTTTTGGGTTCAGTTCTGAATTTGAATTTCCCCTCCAAATATTAAAATTGAACAAAGTTAAACATTAATTAACTTGAATGATAGTGAGACTTCATATGTAATATGTACCCAAATCCTATTATTTTTGTAATAATTCTGTAGTTTAATGTCGTTTATCTACAAATGTAGAGGAACCATATAATAGTGTTTTTAAATGCACTTGTTTTAACTCTTACCATTTCTAAAGGCAGGATTTCTGCACCATCTACCACTGTTTGAATCACACGTATTTTTCATTTCAGTTGTCCATTGGTTCCAGGTGTGTTATCAGTCATGCAAAGTTAATAACTTTGAAGTGTTTGTGCTTGTATGGTGACTGATCAGAAAGTTTGTTTCGAGACAGTAAATTACTTACAAAGCACAATATTGCAGTTAAATGTAAGATAAATCTTTTTACTATCACCATTTGAAGTTTGTGTTATATTTGAAAATTGTTAGTCTAGAGTCACTGTTACTAGTTTGTATCATACTTGTGCCCTTTCCCTGTATGGCTTTGTGACAATCCACAGTTCATTCATCTATCCATGCACTATTTTGCACATCAAACATAAAGCTAGTTTAGATTTTAGACTTACTAGTGTAAGTTTGGATTCTATTTTACCATTATTTGCATTTTTGAGACCTCTGTGCTTGAAGTTCAAATTTAATGTAAAAATGTTCAGATTTTACTTTATGCTGCAGCAAAACATGATAAAGTAAGAAAAATGTGTGTGTAAGCAAATATATTATGGGCTGCCATTCTTGCATGGATGTAAATTTTTAAAATGGCCAGTTTCGCCATACTGACAATATTAAATTAAGATTCCAAATATACTGACATATCTGCATTCGGGTACACAGTGAGTATAAAATATGCCTCCTCCTACTTGCCTTTTTTATAACTGTTTACTTCCGCTTTCAAGGAATCAAGCATTTGAACTGCTAGGTTTCCCTCTTCCCATCTTCTTAAGCAACTTTCCATTGAGTATGTACTACTATTCCATGTTATTCTTCCAAAATGCATTACTTAATACTTGTCTGCACTAAATTACTTCTACCATTTGTGTCTGTGTCCACCTGACATATTTTACAGAATTCCTTGCTTTTTGTTAGACTCCCCAGAATCGTATTATTTTTCAAGTTTTACAACATTTTCTTCATCCTCTGTGTTCCAGCTCTATGAAAGTGCTGTTCACTTGCTCTCATTCCCCTGCCATCGCCCTTTAGTCACATAATTATCCAATTCTCTTTTAAAAGCTTTTATGGATTCCACTTCCACCACTGGGTAATGCATTCCATGTTCTAACAACTATCTGCATTAATAATTTTTCTTAACCTCTACCTTCACTCCTTTGATATATTTATGTCTTTGAATAAGCTACATTCCAAGCAATGGAACTAGTTCTCCATAATTTACCTCGTTAGAGCTCTTCTTAACTTTGAAAACCTATCTTTCAATGCCGTTGACATCTATGTTAAATTAAGGTGCACAAGACCAGATGTAGTATTCTAACTGTGGTTCAGCCAATGGTTTGTATAGGCATTGTATCTTGGTTTTTTGTTCCAACTAGGTGTACTCTGTTCCTGTTATGGCTACAGTGTTAATTTACAATCCAGAAGGATTATAATAACATTATACTTGAGTGTGGTCGCCTGTGGTCTGTACTCGGCTATTATTGTTAAAGAGACTAATAATGCTGGATGACCTCAACTTCTGCAGTGTGACTTTTTTAGTTAGCTAACTTAGGGTGAAGAAGCTGATACAAGGTCGACAACTTTAATAAAAAGTCTCATGACCGTGTGTTGAGGCACTAGCACGTCTTGTCTTATTCATCCTTCAAGATGAAGATGGGCATGTCCATCATCTGGGCTGTTTAGTAGGGTTCTGGCGGGTACATAGGTGACTGTTGAGGCCGATCAGTGCCTGGAAGATTCTGCTGCAAATCGGACAGGATACTACAGACGATCAAGTTTTGGACGAGTTGCTGGCTTGGGATTTCCTCTCCTTGTGTTTTCCCTCTGCCTCTGATGTGCGCTTGTTTTTGAAGGAAGCCACACTGTTTTTATTTTGTTGCATCAGGTGCAGCAACCCTGGGCAAGCTACTCCCAGGACTCGAAGTCTATATCAAAATTCCTAAGTGAAGCTTTCAGAGTGTCCTTGTTGCACTTCCTTTGACCGCGATGAGAGTGCACCCTAGACTCGAGCTCTCCATAGAAGATTCACTGTAATAACCATTGACCAGCCTGATTCAGTTGTGACTGTCTCAATATGGTGTCGATGCTCGGAATGCCAGCTTGGGTGAGCACCTCAGTGCCTGGTATTTTATCCTGCCATCTGATCTTCAACTAGCAAAGGCAGCTCAGGTGAAAGTGCTTGAGCTTCTTGGTGTGGCGCTGGCACACAGTGAAAATCTTGCATGTGTGGAGCAGAGTTGGCAGGACTTTTACTGTATAGACTTCCAGTTTGGTAGGCAGACTTACTCCTCTTCATTCCCAGATTGATATTCGAAGCTGCTGAAGAATACACTTTTTTGGCAATTCTTACATGTGTCACATCATCAAAATAGACAGCTCAAGAGAGTAAGAACCGAGCTTATCCACTACTGACAGGCTCTGGTCATGAACTGAAACCTTTAATTTGAGATCAGGCTTTCTTGGGGCAGGCTGATACATTAATTCAGTTTTCTTTGTTCTGATTGTAAGGCTGGAGTTGTTGCATGCATTAAAGAATGAATCCATGCTCCATGGTATGTCCCGCTCTGAACCGGCAGCTAGTGCACAGTCATTGGCAAACAGGAAATCACAAACTGAACTTGGAGACCTTGTTCTTTGCCTGGAGTCGTCTCAAAGTGAGCAGCTTCCTGTCCATGCAGTACCTGATTTCAATGACAGGCTTATCATCATGGGAGGCATTGGAGAGCATGACAGAGAAAACATGCTGAAGAGGGTTGACGCTACTATGCAGCCCTGAACATGAACATGATGAACATGTACATGAATGGGATCGTAGTAAGGGAGCAATGCCCATCATTAGCCTCACTCTCTTGTCCTGACCTATCTTGGTCCTGCGGTAAGTCGAGTCTAAATGGCTGGAGATAGATCTGGATACTGTGGGTGACCAGGATGTCTGTGCCTTGTCGCTCTCCACGTATTCCACAACATGGTGCTGACCCACCTTTGAGCATGTTCAGCCTTAGATTGGTCTTGTGTGCCCAGTGATGTTTACAAAGCATTGAAACAAACAAGCTTTCAGATACAATTTGGGATTTTCTATTTGATTTTTGTTTCATTGATGGAATGGGGTCAGTTGTCTATTGCCTTTGATAACTGCAGTGCCTCATAAAATTAACAGTTTTAAATAGGAAAATTCCCTTGTTTAATATAGGGAATTTTGTTGGGCTTGGCACGGTAAGTACCCATGGGATTGAGTGTGTCACTTTTGTTATCAACATAAATATTATGTGCTCCAAGGTCTAGTATGGCATTGACCACACTAAATCTGCTTCTACTCTACCTCACCCCAACAAAAGAATACACCCTCCTATACAGATGTGAAATTTTGATTTCACACAGTCTTTTTGTGGGACAAAGTTTCAAAGCGCAAACCGTTTGTTCTAGGGACTGATGATTAATAAGAAAAAATTTTAACTATCCACATTCATTTCTCATTCAGTTCATTTAGAAAGAAAATGGCCTCATCTTCTCTGACACTATAGTAAGGTGTAAGATACAGAATAGTCACAAATAGAGAAGAAATACTTTACAGAACATTAAAAAAGCACAGTTTTTCTATCCATTAGCCTGTGGTCAGAGTTTGCAGAGTTGAAAGTAAAATGACTTTTCACTACAAATTTGTGCATAATGTTACTTATCAGGATGACTTAATAACTCCAGTATGCAGTGGTCAAGTCCCATTCTGAGATTAAGTGCAAATCTCCAATATCAACTGTGGAACACAGTCTTAGGTGAGTTTGACTGGCTGATGACTAGGGCACAAAAATAATTATATCCAAACTGTTCTATGTTTTCTTCCTCATCTTTGACCATTCTGTATTATGCACCTTGAATTAGCTGTCAAAATGGAGAAATGGCAGCTGTTAGTTTGAAAGTAACCAAAAGATAAATTTCTACTTTTTTTCCTCTAGAGGAGTAATTGCTCTCTGCTTATTTTTTATTGTATGTCTCTGTGAAATCTAGAATTGATGGGATGCACATACTTAGATATTAGTAAATACTTCCATCATTATTTTCATTTTACTTATACTTTGTGTGTTGCTTCAAGCCTTTATTTTTTGTTTCTCTGTTACTTGAATCCACTTAATTAGCTCTCTGCCCTTCCCTGTTACTTCCCTTTCCTCCTATTTCTTCCCCTTAAGACCCATGATTTGCACAAATTCTGTTTTCCCATGAATTTGGAACATTGAAGTATTTTGGATGGGACCTTGTCATCTCTGTAACCTCCTTCAGCCCTACAAACAATATTCTCTCTAAGCTGCACAACTGCGCAGCAACCTGGAAGTTCCTATGCTAGTGCAGTACAAATCAATCAAGTTACTGCACGTGCGTGGTTATGCAGAAAAATCTAAAGGATCCATGCGCTTAAACAAATCAACTACTCGTTAAAAACAAAAAATAGAGGGTATGTTCCCTACACCCCTCCGGCATCTCTGCACTTGTCCAACTCTTGTGCGCCATCGGTTTTCATCGTTCCCCATTGGCAGCAATGCGTTGACCTGCCTCGACCCTAAACTATGGAACTTTTCTTCCACTCTACCTCCCTCCACTTTACCATTCCCCTTCATTTTAAGATACTCCTTTAAAATCTACATATGACCAAACTTTTGGTCACCTGTCCTAAAATCTCCTTATTGACTGTGTTTACGCAAGAACTAGGAGCAGGAGTAAGCCATTCAGCCCCTCAAGCCTGCTGTGCCATTTGATAAGATCATGGCTGATCTGGCTGTGGCCTCATGTCCACTTTCCTGTCTGCCCCCCATAACCCTTGCATCCTTAATTTTGTTAACACTCCTTTGAAGCATCTGGAGACGTTTTACTATGTTAAAGGTGCTATATGAATGCCAGTTGTTGAGCCCTCTGATTTCCTCTCTCCTCGCCTTCCTTTACTTGCTGTTTGTGGTGTGCCTTGGAAATTTCGCTATGTTAAAGATGCTGCGTTAGTTGAAGGATGTGTGTTTGATATTCTACTCTCATTTGAATCTGTATTGCATCTTAGACCTAGCAAAAATGTCCAAAGCTGCTTCAGAGACAGAAATGAATGCTGAGCAGTATTAGAAAAATACTTGAATTCCAGCTTTGCGAAAATTCCTTATGTAGGATAAAGCTGGAGAGAGCTATAAGTAGTACATTCCCACAGTCTATCCTGGAAATCACAAAGATAAGAGGAGTGTTTCAGGAGAAGTGGGGGCTGAGGTTGAAATAATCTGGCATGATTGGGTATGATGTTTGAAGCTCATCTCAAAGTCAAACAAGATGTTGTGTACCATGAATCGACACCTGAGTGGGCTGGGTGATGAAATCTGACTGGGATGCATAACTTATGGCTAGTATTCAACAGTTTACCTTTAATCTTGTCAGTAAGTTAGTGAAAGTTCTGGGTCATTCATGACTTGATGCCATATATGTAAGGTGTGATGCAGAGGTAGAAAACTGTGGGCCAGAATTTACTGTCAGTGTGAAGGCTGTTATTTTTAAGGAAACGATATGGTAAGATGTATGGTTTAAGTTGAATAATATTGAAAAGTTGCTATCCAAGTTGTGCTGTTGCATTGTTAACTTCACCAAAAAGGCATTTTGCACTTAGCCTCCCCATCTTTGTTTAGGAACTTGTTGCATTTGCCCACTAATTGTTAATTAGACTTGCGCTTTGCAATGACATGATTTAACTTTCTGTGGCAGGTACCTTTTTATTGATGTGATGTGTTAATGACTGCCAGTCAAACTGTCTTGTGCTGAAGATGAAGGTTTTGATTTTTTTTTTAGGGATTTTAAAAATGTCATTTTAAATTAGCCTTTTCCTTTCCATCTTTTTTCTCTTTCTCAATCCAATCTTTCTTTCCCTCAGTATTTATCTTTCTGTACCTGATTTGACATTGAAGTCATTGCTTTTAATTCTCCCTCCTTCTCGGTCCTTCACTGTCCTGTTCGTACAGGTCCTAGATATCCTGTTTCCCTCACTGTGTCATGATCAATTCGTACTTTTAGCATTTTGTGGGCAATGAAAATTTTGAGTTGTAGGGTAGAATTTTACCGTCGACGAACGGGGGACGGAGCCTGCTCGCCGACGCGGGATGACATTGGGCGGAACCCCTGATGTCACCCCGCCCCACTTAAATTTTCAGGAAGGCGGAGGCACAGCAAAATCATCTGCAGGCCCGCCGACCTGTCATTAGCCACTTGAGGCCATTGACAGGCTCAATTAACCAATTAAAGGACCTGCCTGTCCAATCTTAAGGTTGGCGGGTTGGCTAGGAGCCCTGGCAGCAACTAGAAACACATGAAACCTCATCCAGTTGTGAGATGAGGTTTCATGTAGGGTTTTAAAAATGGTAATAAAATTGTTCTGTAAGTTATGAACATGTCCCAACTCATGTGACATTGTCACATGAGGGGACATGTAAGGGATTTTTCTTTTCTATATTTTTAATATTTTTAAAAGTCGAGGCAATCTCCCTGAGGCTGCACTTAGCTTCAGGGAGATGTGTGCTCTTTCGTGCGCATGCGTGAAAGAGCGCACTCTTGATTTTAAGGATTCCCCCCGCCCGCGCAGGGAGCGCATAGCGCTTCCCGGTGGACATCACGCTGGCGTGCCTTAATTGGCCTGTCCACGTAAAATGGCGGCGTGACCCCTATTGCTGGCAGCGATTGGCTCCACTCCCGCCTGTGATTGGGTCAGGCCAGCCGGCCCTCCCGGCAAATGGAAAATTCTGCCCGTAGTGTGAAGGGATGTGTCTAACAAATGGCAGACATTGTCAGATGCCTTGCTACAGCAAATCCTAGCCTTATGTGTTTGTTACTGAATTCACCGTGAATAATGATTTATGGCTGTGCACTGTTGTATACAACTTCGATTTTGGTCAGTATTTCTTGTTCGCATAAATTGGACAATGCATATGGTATAAAATCAAGATATTTATCTGTGTTCGATCTTATTTTATATTTATAACTACTGAAGTAAAACAAGCTTATAAATGGGCAGTTTCCTATCAAACTTAATGCATTTCCGAAATAACGGTTACACACTAGATTCTAAAAGCAACAGGCACTCAAGTCCACCTGGGAGGTATTGGATAACTGATTTCCTGATTACTGTTGTCAGAATATATCTCCTTTTAATTGAGTATTATTTTTCCCTTGATTTGGTTAGGGACCATTGACGTTTAAAGAAGAAACCCAAACACCCAGGGATTAATCGACAGAACTATACCGCAAGATTTCATATTTCTAAACAAAAACAACCTTTATTGTATTGTCAGGAACTAAGTTATTTTTGTATTCGTGGGTGTTAGGAATGAATTTTAGCTTGTAAGTTTAAGTTTAATTTGTGTTCCTGTATTGGTGTTTTAAGAAAGTGGGGTATTTAAGTTTTAGTTTCCTTTTAAAAGTTGCCTGCAAATCTGAAGGCTTTGTTTGTGTACCTACATTTTTAATGGGGTTTTACGACTCTCGAAGTGGTTTAGGGAAGTTAAAGCAAAGTAGAAAAACTGGGCTGTTGCCTAGCAACTTGTGGTGCTCAGTGACAGAAAAACAGAACAGTAGTTTCAGTTTAGTTAGAAACGAGCTAGGAGAAGCTGGACAGGAGGGAGCTGCAGGAAGCAGATTTCCCTAAAGAACAGATGAAGGGGGGGCGGTTGTGGTCCCAAGAAGGCCTTCTAGTCAAAGGAAAAGAACAGGAATCTGGAAAAGGGTCTGTTAAATGAAGTTAAGAGTAAGGAGCAGAGGGAAGGCTCTAAGTTTAAAGAGGGAACACTGCAGGATGTAGACTTAAAGCAAAATAGGCTTGCGAGAAGCCAGAATATTCGATGAGACAGCCAAAGATTTCTGACTCCTTACTATAGGCATATGAGGCAGTGCTATTCTGTTGGCACAGCTGAGTATCTGAGACAGAGCGTATGGAAGGCGAAACATGAATGCACGTGATGACCTGGGGGAGAGGAACATCAGAAGGAGAGTTTGAAACCCTGGGGGTGAGTGCTTGGGGAAGACGTCTGAGAGAAAGCACCATTTGGGAGAAGATTCCAAAGCAAGTACTTCGAGAGTGGAGATTGGAAACCCTCAAGTGAAAGACGGAGTTCAGTGAGACTGGTTTGGCTCAGGGTGTGAGAAACGTCTGGAGGTAGTTGATCGGAGATCCAAAGCATCTGTTCGGGGTGGCATCTGTCACTTGGTTTCAGTGTGTAGTGTGCATGACCACAGGTCACCTCTTGGTTTACGTGAACTTTGTGTTATCCTTACAAATCTGTATATATCTGTAAAAATATAGTTGTAGGTGAAGGAGTATTGTAATATAGTTCATCTTTTCTTGCTTAAGAAGTGTTTCATTCTTTTGTTAAAAGTTCATTAGCTGACTCCCGTGACTCTGTTGAGCAGCTACCCCCCCATGTTTCTAAACAAAAAAGTTAGGATCTATCAAGCCAGATTCCACCCTGGGATCTGACTTGTCCAGTAGTAACATCAGCTGGCATCATATCTGTATATAAACAGAAATTAAACAAAGCAAGCACCACAAAACACTATAGCTCACAAATACGTATGCTATAAACTTAGTTTTACTTTTTATTTCATCCCTGTATATGCCACAGCCCTCCAGAATTCACTTTAATTCTCTTCAGTGTTCCAGCCATCCTCCAAGGTAAGATTCTGTGGGGTCCTTCCATTACCTTTTGGGCTTTGCAACCCTCCACCTCTTCTTTACAGACTTCATGACTGTAGGTGTCTCTGGTCCTTGCCGGCAGATGCCCAACTGCCTTCCGACAGCTTTCCAAACTAACTCTGCTGACTGCTTTCCACCATAAGGCTCTGTGAGTGCCGCTGTAGATTTCTTTCACTAGTTTCAAAGTAGAACAAATCTTCTAGCTGCTTTTCCCTCATGAAATCCAAACTGAGAATAAGTCCTTATCTGTATTCCATATGGTGAATGATGAAATTAGTATTTTCTCTGCTTGAAGGATAGGCCTAACTGACAATTATCTCCTGTTGGCTCTCTCAATTTGTTGAGATGCAGTCCAAAGATGCAGCTGCCTCTGCCTATTCCCAAACTGAGCTGTTTGTTCTGTTGGCAAACACACACAGATAAATTAAACATAAGAACCTTCTGAACAAGGCTCCATGGCAACATGGCACACTTTGGGATGGTTCAAACAGAAATGGAAACAAATTATTTTACCTTCAGTACAACGCTTTGATTCTGTAACCCATATGAATAATTTGTATCTCCAATGGAGTTTTACAACCCTGTTTGCTGAAATTGCTATCTTTTAGTTTCCTTTATAGAGACATCTGACAGACACCCTGGCTCTGGACCAAGTGGTCCAGAAATGGGTCACCTATTGTTTAAGTTTTTCTTTTCACTGTCAACCCTAACCTTGTAAGATAAACACAGATTAATTAAACCTAGGCTTCTTTGATTTGCCTTTACATTAGAATTGTTTATCAGTTTTTTAACCACGCCTTTTCCATTTATCTAAAGTTAAAACTTTAATTTCTAAAACTAAAAGTTATATTCTAAAACATAAATACCATGAACCAGATTTTCGCAACACCCAACTGCAAAAGCGAAACAAAATAGTAAAAAAGACTTGAATCCTAACCCTAATATACAATAAAAATAATAGCTAAATGTGTTATCTATGTGGCTCTGTGTGCTTTTTCTCTCATCCAGCTTGTAATTACCTCTATAATTAACATGTTGTACATATTAACCAGCATCATAAAGCCATCATGCATAGTTTTGTTATGATCCTTGGCCAGACTCTGGGACTTTTGGGGGTTTGGAGGGGCGGGGGAGATCCAGTTAGGGAACAATAATGTTTTGTTTAAAGTGGATAAAAGATGAGATTCAAGACACCGGTTTTTGGAATGAAGCTGCAAGATTCTATGCATTTTGAACAAACAAAACAAACTTTACTATACAATTCAGAAAATACAACAATTTACAATATATATCTTACACTCTAACGGGGTAGGTATGAGGTACCTGTGAATTAACAGTTGAACTGAGGTCAAACACACCACACTACAGAGTAATATGACAGGTGCAACCAAGACAGTCTTTGGACAGTCAAGAACCCACTCAGACGTTAGGAAACACCAAGTCAAACAATCTCGTTGAAGCTCTGTCTCATGAGGGATTCCAGCTTCACCTTCAAAGATCTCTCCTTGGAATTCTCTCCAAAAGTTGCACCCTCTCACACGGCTTTAACAATGACCAACCTCACAGGGTTTTAATCTTGCCTTCCGAGATTCCTTCACCCTGGATTCCAAAGTACGCTCAACGCTAGCTCACAAGCACACTTTCAGATTTACAGCCATGCCAAACACAACACCACTGCTCCAAAGGGATACCCTTGACCCAATGGCCCTCTTTACTTAAAGCCTGCTCCCTACAGCTCTTTCTTTAACTTAACTGGGTCCTGTTTCTGTCCCTTTTGTCTTTGTGACACATGTTAGCTGCCAGACTGCCTCACACTGACTGCCTCAAGAAGAGGTGTTCACTGACCCTTGAATTGATCTGGGGACATGTCAAAACACTCCCGGGGGTCCCACCCTTGTTACTAAGCAGGAACCAATGTAACAAGCATTGGAATATCCTGTACCTTAAATGTCACAATCTCCACAGACTGCTAATTTAACACCCAGGAGCACACAATAGATTTCATGACAGTTCTGATTACGCAGTCTTCTGCTTTAGACAGGATAAAGATTAAAACAAACTGACAACTTTATAAATTAGCTTTTTTTTTAATTAGCTAGGAAATTTTAAATGTGAAAAAATTATGAAATGAGGAAAATCAATTTGATCCATCGATCTTATTTCCCTTAATGGATTTTTGCTGTAGACAGCCCTTATGGATAAGAGTTCTTAAAGTTCAGTTGCTGAATCTTAACTTCATTCACCATGGTATTAAGCTAGATTTTGATCCCTTGTATTATTTTTACAACTTTCCAAAGCACCAGTCTTGAATCCTCTTCAGCAATTTAGAATAAATTAAAATAATGATCCAGGCTTTGCAGTCAGAGATTTGGTGATGTCTGTGGATTTCACCTTTCCTGATGTTAATTTGAATTTGGCGTCAAGTCAAGGTTATCTCCAAGCATCCAGCAACAGTGATATCATCAAGCAGGATAAATAGTCAATCACATTGAAGAATTCTTACAGAGAGGAAACAGGAAGTTAAAAGCACTGATTATACTTAACATTTTAAGATCATTTTACATAGAGTGAAATAAAATTTGGGGTATATACATGGGATTAAGATTGAAGATTAAATATCAAACTTTTGAGAAAATTCTTTTTTAAAAATGTTTTTTTTATCATAATGGAGAAATTTGACATTCCACAAATGATAAAATTCATTTTTCAGCCCAGTGTGGTTGTTTAGCAGTAATTTTGAACTTAGTACACTTCATTCAATGAGGTGTTAACGTTTTCAAGGGTTTTTACAGTGTGTCTAGTTGTGTAAGAAGTGCAACTTTTTGTCATTTCCATAATTTCTACTTGATTCCAGTCTGTAGGTACTTCAACAGCCCACTGTCTGGATAAGCATAGAATCTATGACAACAACTTCAGGATTTGCACTTTTAACTGCACATATGTGGACTCCAAAGGTTGCCATCTGTTTCAGAATAGCAATGGTGGTGAACGCTGACAGTTTCATCATCATTCCTAACACAAAACCTGGGACCATGTTTAGGTTGCCACTTTTAAGGTTAGTGGCTACAGTTTGTTTCACCAGGCAGTATTCTATTTATACTGCCTGTTGGAAACTTCAGTTTGATTTCCCAGGATAGTACTTACATATATGCGCAGAGCTCCTCTCTCTACAGTTAAGTTTCAAGTTAGACAGTCTACCAGGTTCACAATGCTTAAACATTTTAAATTAATTGTTGTTAGTTTAAAAGTGTCCAGAAGCTCCTTCAAACACTTTTACACTAGATTTGACACTGATAGGTTTGATACTGCAATTATGCTCTGTGCATGGAAACATGCACTATTTACATCTCATGCCTTAGGGACCCTCACTGGTCAGTGCTATAGAGTTAATGTAAGAAGTAAAACTTGTAACAGCTCCAAAGTTGTTTAATCACACTCAAAATACATTTAGTGGCTGCTTATTCCACAGGTAATTAAGGTTAAGCAAGAAGAAGGTCTTGATTCTCTTTTTATTTCAAAATCCTGCTCCATTGTTCTAAATGCCGTTTACTAGCTTCTATTTTACTCGCTGTTATAATCAGATTTCTATTGTAACCTTTCAATTTTTATTTTGTAATGGACGAAGAAAGCCATCATAATGATCTAAGATGGAAAATTATTTTTGGTACCCCTATTTCACAATACATATGTTTGGAGATCATCATTACATCCTGTACAAAATATTCGTCGGCCTGAATTTTTTGGGCAAAACTCAGGAAATTCTTACGTTATTTTACGACTCTAATAATGAGCCCTGACATTTTAATAATCAACAGATCAGTTTTGATGAATGACAAGGAAAGTTCAATGTTCAGTCTAATTTATTTCTTTAACTGATTGTACTACCTGTCATAAAGTACTAGAAATAAACTCTTTTAAACATAATATCTTATTGTTTTCTTGCAAGTTGCACATGATCTGCAGTCTATTTGTCATTTTTTAAAAAAATATTTTTTTCTTGTAGGATAGCTTGGATGCCTTAATTTATGATTTGGACTTTCCCGCCTTAAGAAAAAACAAGAACATTGACAGCTTCATAAATCGATGTGAGTATTGTACAATATACATAAATATTCAGAAATATTTAAAATAATTTTGATACAAATGTTGCTATTAAGAAGATACAAATTCTGGATTAAACAAAACCAATATTTCTAATATATGGTAAAAGTATACTTCATCTTTCTATACATTAATATTCTCCTAAGTTCTACTGCACTGTAATTAAACTTCTACATGATAAAATTATTTTAAATTTGTACAGACAGTGTCAAGTTTATAGTTACTGGGATTGTCTGACTAAAGAAAAACATGAATAGTTTCATTGTGTAACTTCTTTCTGGAAGAAACTGTTTGTTAGATTTTTCCCTTCACCCTCAGCTCACATTCTTTGCTCTACATGTTGCTGGAATGGCAAGCTGAGGCAATGACAGTGGGGTATCTGGGCCCTTGGTGAACAATATGTCCAACAGTCCACTTTCTTAACCAACGAGATGTAAGGATTGAGGGAAAAAAAGGCATGAATTAGAGTCAAGAGCAAAAGCACTGTGGATGCTGGAAATATGAAATAAAAACACAATGCTGGAAATAGGTCTGGCAACATATATGGACAGAGAAACAGATTTAATCTTTCAGGTCAGTGACTCTTCATCAGAACTAGGAGTGCACTGTTTTCATTCTTTAGTAGGTATGCCACTTTTAGTATTAAGAGTGCAAATTGAACAGGAGCAAACAGCATTAGACACTGCCAGAAAAAAGTAATTCATTGTATGGAAAAGTTGCTGATAGATG
This sequence comes from Carcharodon carcharias, assembly GCF_017639515.1. Classification (NCBI taxonomy): domain Eukaryota; kingdom Metazoa; phylum Chordata; class Chondrichthyes; order Lamniformes; family Lamnidae; genus Carcharodon; species Carcharodon carcharias. Next base: position 119,201,389 of record NC_054472.1, on the reverse strand, counting down.
CATTTTACAGCCGGCCCTTCATGGATTAAACTCAGACCTTGAGAGGAAGTTGAAAAAGTCATATTTATTTTTGGGAAAAGACAAAATGGTTAACTCCTAATTTACGTAGTGCTGAGGATCAGCCAATTCTAGAATTGTACATAAATATGTATGCAAATCCCTGTGGGAATTTTTCTAATTTATTTTCCATAAAATTTGCCAAGGGATAAAAATCTGTGTTCCAGACGTTAAGCTGGGTATTGATGCCAATTGATTGGAACACAGTTGAGAACAACTCCATTTGAGGGGGCAGCATGAAACATCAATTTTAATTAATTTTGTCAGCTCTGATCTAAACTAACCAAGAAAACTTATATAATTAGACCTGACTTCATTTAGTTTGGATGTTGAAGTATGGTTGTTGGTTTTCCCTGTGCCTTTTTCTTCATCTTTTTATATTTCACAAGCAGTTACTTTTTTTCCTGTTTCTTTCCTTTAGGTTTGTATCATATATTTTGACTTTAGAAGAATAGGAAGTAATTTTATTGAAACATATAAGATTCTGAGAAAGCCTGACAGGGTAGATGTTGAGAGGATGTTTTGCCTTGTGGGGGAATCTAGAATTAGGGGGTGCAGTTTTGAAATAAGCACCGCCTGCAACGGAGATGAGGTGGAATTTTTTCTGTCAGTGGGTTGTTAGTGTTTGAGGTTCGTTTGATCGGCAAGTGAGTTAAGGATTATGGGAGACGGGCAAGAAAGTGGAGTTAAGGTCACATCAGATCAACCATGATCTAATTGACTGGCAGAGGAGACTCAAGGTGCCGAATAGCCTACTCCTCCTATTTCTTGTGTTCCAATGACATGTTTGTGGCCTTTTCATTTGGCAAATTTAAGATGGAGATTTTTAAGTTAAGATTTAATAAGTTTTGCGAGTTGGCATGTTTAAGCTTTCAGGAACAAAGCTTGTATTAGAAACTGCATGTTACATTTTTGAAGTGCTTATTTGAAGACTCATTACTTCAGGATGCCAAGTTGGGCAGTTAACTGGCATTATGGTAGCCTGCAGGGTTCAGTACTGGACTAATAACCCCTAGGTCTTGAGTTCATATGCCACCATGGTAAGGTGCTGAAATTGAATTCAGCAAATTGAGTAACTTGTCATCATGTAACATATGAACATATGAATTAGGAGCAGGAGTAGGCCATTTGGCCCCTTGAGCCTGCTCTGCCATTTACTAAGATCATGGCTGATCTCAACTTTTACTAACCTGTCTCCCCCGCATAACATTTGACTCCCTTGTCAATCAAGAATCTATCTAACTGAGCATTGAATATATGATCCAGACTCCACTGCTCTCTGAGAAAGCAAATACCACAGACTCTCTTGAGAGAAAAAAAACTCCTCATTTCCATCCTAAATGAGTGACCTCTTATTTTTAAACTGTGCTCCCTAGGGCTGAGATGAGGAGAAATTACTTCATTCAAAGGGTTGTGAATCTTTGAAATTCTCTAACCCAGAGAGTTAGGAATGCTGGGTTGTTAAGTATATTCAAGGCGGCGCTCAATAGAGTTTTGGGTGATGAGGGAATTAAGGGGTCGTCCAAGAAGGTGGGCGAGGCAGAAATTAACCATGATCTTGTTAAATGGCAGTGGAACAGGCTCAAAGGGCTAAATGACCTACTCTAGCTCCTATTTCTTCAGCTATTACATCAGTGACCTTCCCCTTCTCATTTGATCTGGAGTGGAAAGCTCACTATCAGTGTAGCACAGTAGTACCACCTCTGATGGAGTTGGCTCACAGTGTTTAGCTCATTTATTAGCAACCCTCCATGTCAATCTACAGAATAACCTGGATAGCACACAGGCTTGGGCTTGCAGTGGCAGTTAACGTTCATGTCACAGAAGTGCCAGCAATGACCATCTTGAGAGAACCGAGCCATTTCCACTCGGACCTTCCGTTGTCATTATTACTGAGACACCTACCAATGGAATTGAACAGTCAAATGAAATAAACTGTATGTGTGTCCCACTCTCTGCAGATAACTAATGACTTGGAATATGATTTTTTTATTATCGCAAACTGTCAGGTTACAGTGCAAGGCTGCTTCAATAAAGCAGATGCCACCCTTGCAATATAACAAGAGACAGAGGAAAGAAGCAACAAAGAGCAATGAGAAAGACTGGTGGGCCATTGTTACTGGACATTTTAACTGAAAGCTGTGGTTTTAAGTTGGTAATGATTGCCTTGGAACATAGTTGTAATCAGGTTTTGTAAGAACTTAGGAATGGCGATAAACCTTTTGGCTCATTGAGCCTGCTCTGCTATTTTGTTTGCACTGGTGGCTATTTATCTTTTAAATTCCAATTCCCCAACCTTTCCCCACATCCTCTGTACTTTTATTTCCCAAGGGCTTATCTATTTCCCTCATGAGCAACTCAATCATTCCACATCCATGGCTGTCTTAGGCAATGCGTTCCTTCTCAGCCCTCTGTGCCAAGAATTTTATTTTTGGATTTGCTTTTAACCAAGTTTGTTCTGATTTTAAGATTATGAACCCTTTTTCCTCAATTCTTCCATGAAAATAATGTATTGTTTCCTATTAGCCCTGACAATTTCCTTAATTATTTTAAACATCAATTAGGTCACCACTTAGTCTCTTCATCTCTAGGGAATATAACCCAAGTTTGCCATGTCCTTCCATCCCAGATATTATTAATGGCGAACTATCACTGGACCATCTCCAGGACCAAGTATATTGTTTCTTTTGAGGACCAAAAACAAGACATAATACTCTAGATGAAAATTAACAAACATGTTCAGTTTTCTGTTTTCTTTACTTGTGTTCAGTACCACTCCTATAATCCTGTCCTAGGTGCCAGAGTATTACTTTCATATGCCATTTATTTAATAATGTCATTGCATTTAGGTTACTAGAAATTTCACATCTTTTTTCAGGATTCAGTCTGGCTGAGTGCAGCCGTAACAACACTCAAGATGCTCAACACCATCCAGGACAAAGCAATCCTCTTGATTGCACCCCCACACCCCCATCCAACACCTTAAAAATTCACTCCCTCCACTACCAATGCACAATGACAACAGTGTACCAAGGTGCGGCAACTCGCCAAGCCGCCTTCGACAGCACCTACCAAACCACAATCTCTACCACCTAGAGGGACAAGGGTAGCAGATGCATGGGAGCACCACTTACAGATTCCCCTCCAAGCAACACACCATTCATTCACAGTCACTGGATCAAAATCCTGGAACTCCCTTCCTAACAGTACTGTGGTGTACCTGCACCAGAAGGACTGCAGCGATTCAGGAGTACGATTCACCACCACCTTCTCATGGGCAATTAGGAAAGGGAAGCAAATGCTGGCCTTGCCAGCGACATCCACATCCCATGAAAGAATGTAAAATAACTGAGCTTTCTGTCAGATATATATGTGACACCCTTAGTAGTCTGATCAGGAAGAAAGAAAATCAAAAATATTTGAGAAGGTCCAGTAACTTTTCCAATAATAATATACTTAAAGAGCGTGTGGTTTTAGGGACAATTCCATAGTCAGCAACACCCAGCTAATAAGTATCACCTCCAAATTTATTTGCCATCTGATGAAAATTTCTTTCACCTTAATGGACCATTAAGCAAATGAGCCAAATGATTTTGAATTAAGTATAACTATTAAGTTTTGCCATATCTGTTTACACTGCCTATTCTAATGACCTGTGTACACCAGGGTACTTCATTGCCATTTAAAGTTGTAGCATTTAAGGTATCATTCATTTCCTGGTTCCAAAAATGCATTATTTCACATTTTTCTACATTTAAGTGTTGTTCCCTCATTTCCTAAGTTGGAATCATTGACTGATAAATATATATAATATATATAATACAAATGCTAAGTAAGAGAGTCCTTAACACGGATCTCTGCAATGCATTGTTTGCTACACCTTTTTATTGAGAGAGCGCTTTCTATATTTGCACTTTATTTCTGCCATTGAGCCATACCTCTATTTCAGCATTCCTTTAATTATATGTGCTATTTCTTTGCTATAAGTTACTTATTTGATATCAAATGGTTTTTGAAATCCACACTAACAGCATTTTCTTCACCTATGCCTTACGTAGGATTACATAGGATATATGACATTTGGCCAACCAGTTCATGCTGGCATTTATGCACCACTCGAACCTGTTCCCATCTTTCCTCATCTAAATCTACCATCATAATCTTCTATTCCCTTCTCCTTCATTTGCTTGTCTAGCTTCCCCTTAGATACATCTATACTATTTGCTTCAATCACTCCCTGCAATAGCAAATTCTACATTCTCATCACTCTTTGGGTAAAGAAGTTTCTTTGAATTCCCTGTTGTATTTTATGGTGACTGTCTTACATTGATGGCATCTATTATGCTCTTCCCTACAATAGGAAACATTTTCTCTGTATCCACTCTATCAAAACCTTTCATAATTTAAAAGACCTCTGTTAGGTAATCCCTTAGACTTCTTTTTCAAGAGAAAAGAGACCCAGCCTATCAGTCCTTTCTCGATACGTATACCCATGCACTCCTGATATCACCCTTGTAAATCTTCTCTTCACCCTCTCCAAAAATACTTAACAAAGAATTCTACAAAGTTAATCGAGCATGAGCTGCATCATGCTACCAGAATATCAGATATTGAACTCTCACAAGCTGGACATTGAGGGAGTGGAATACCTTTTGGTTCTATTACGTGGCAGCTTTGTTTTTGCAGTCAATGGCACTGCATCATGTGGAAACTTTCCATTCTAGCAAACTTTTGTGCTGGCTGCCTGCTTGTCTGTGACAAGAGAGAATGAAATGACGTTGGCTTTCCTTAAACAGAGAGCCTCCGTGACCTCCCTTATGCAACTGTGTGCCAGATGCTGCTCATACCTCCCACGCGAGCCTGATAGGAGTCAGACATACAGAAATGTATCACCACAGTCACCTTGCCAGCTACTGGCAGTGCGGCCTTGCCCTGCTCTTAGGTTGGAGTTGTGGCTGCAGCAGTTGGTGGATTTCAGTTAGGACCTCCATAATGAAGTGTAGATTTATCACACACTGTTCCTTGCTTAGCTTCAGATAGGAAAATTGCTCCCTGAGCGGATATTGCTTCCTGCTGGGAACCCTTTTCTCCCCCCACCTCCTTGCCCATCTGGCAGCGTCCTGCTCTCTGTGACCCCTGGTCATTCTCTCTGTCATGCTCACTTGTAAGAGGAAGGTCTACATCCATATCTTGCAATTAACTGGTTTGTGCGGATATTGAAATCAACAAAATGTATTCACCTGGCACACCTTTCTCTGCAAACCTTTGCAACTTGGAGCAACTATGAAAAGCACCAAAAAATTGTAGATTTGTAACAATGGCCAGAAGAAATCAAGCATCAACTATTCTGAAAGTACTTGATGATCCCTTTAAACAGCGCTGGTGAGCGGACCTTACTGATGCTTAATATATGTTCAGCTTTGCAAGCTTAAGAGAGGGCTTCAGTTGGAGTGTTGAGTTCCAAAATAGCAGCTGTGGCATCATGATGTCAATCAGCATGCAATGCTGACATCATCTGCCTGCTCTGCATGTTTCTGGTGAGCGTTAATTGCACGCTAAACACCTTCAAGGTGATTTATGATGTGCTCATGTCAGAAATCTGTACGCGCACTATGGGTGCCTTTTTGATCAATAGCAGTAGTGCCCATGTTTGAGTGCTAAGTTTAATTTCTCGCCCGCGAATGTGGTCATAATTGCAATGAAGATGAACTAATACTTTTTACATTTGTTTTACAGACAAAGATGCAATGAGTAAAGTTCGGGATTTAAGAATGAAAGCAGAAGATTATGAAGTTGTTAAAGTAATTGGGAGAGGAGCATTTGGTGAAGTTCAGCTGGTGGGTTTTGGCAATGTTTTATTCGCTTTTTGTTGGAGGCTAGAATTCCAAGCAAAGAAACAATCAGAATTCTCCAACATACCATGCCATGTAGTAAAGGAGCAGCAATCTGCAGTTTCAGTCTAGCAGTTTCACCTGATTCCTAAATGTTAGGATAGCTGTGCATTCTACTAATGTTTTTTTTCCTCTTGGCAAAGAGGAGAAACCTGAATTAGACCCATGAAATTCTTAGCTTGGCATACCATGAATGGGAGAGCAGAGTCAAGATGATGGGGTGATTGACCACAGTGGTCCTGGGTCATGCTATGAGCATCACTGATTTGTGCAAACTACATAATAATAAAAATATATTTGGTAAGGTGGGGTTGAGGTGGAAGATCAGCCATGGTTACATTGAATGCAGAGCAGGCTCAAGAGGTCTATGTCTGCTCCTATTTCTTATGTTTTTGCTTTCTTACATTTCTCACAGTTAGCTTTTTCAGCGTATCCTAGAGGGGCATCATATTTTAATATTATGCCCCGAACTCTTGATGTAAGAATTGCTCTTTTTTTACAAATTTAATGAATAATACGGCACACAACATAACTGCTCTGTGAAGCTTTATTCATTGTAATGCGTTTTGTGTGATTTCCAAAGGAATGAGTGTGTGGCTGTACATTTAACATAATAGCTGCTGTGTAATTTTTTTAAAGCTTTTTTTTAAAAGCTATTCAGATGTATACTTTCTATTGGTTATTTTTAAATTGTTTTGATTTTGTTATGAAAAGGAGTTTATTTTGCCAAGTAATTTAAGTTATTAAGTGGTCAAACATGTTTCTACACATAAGAACTAGTATTGAGAAAACATGTACTGCCTCTACTTCCCTGAATTTTCAACTTTAACTTGTTCAGTGTTTTTCTTGCGGGAAGCAAATGAAACAGGGGACTGAACGTGTGAAAATGTGAATGCAAGTCTGTGTGCTAATAGTAGGCTAACCACTTCAACACTGAACTTGCATCTCCCAATTGAATGATTGCGAAATTGATTTGATAGCAGCCAAAGTAAGTAACAAAATTTCTATGCCAGTGGGCATGTTAATTAGATGTAACAATTTGATAAAAATCAGTGAGTTCTTGACTTTTTTGCCGCTTTCAACCAACCTTGGGACAAGATTTGACCTTCTGCCAGACTTAATGTCATATTTTGCAGTTTTGTGGGTATTCAGCTCGTCATTGATGTTGTTAATGCATTTTCAGGCTTACCTTGTTAAAGCATCTTTCTTACATAACTTATATTCTTCTCCCAAAAAACACAGAATAGCTCTGATGAATTTCAAGATGGTAATCAGCAATATTTATGCTCATTATTTCCACATTTATAACATTGACTTTTAGGAAATTTGTGCAAAAATTAATGTCTCAGCTCTTCATTTAGGTTAATTCGTCAAAGACATTACTCACTCCCCCATCGGGGGAATTATAAATGCACACCATGTCGCAGAGTGCTTCAGTGTGCCGTTACTTGTGTGTTGTGTGCCATCAGCTCAATTTATGTCTGACAATTGTATCAATACTCAACAGAAGAGTTAGCTCTGAGACTTGTGGAGGAAGTGTTTGGTTTTCTAAGAGGGAATCACCCTCATATATGTCTTATATATATGTGTGTATATATATATATATATATATACACATTCATTTTGGTTTGGAATTTTAGCATTAAGTACAAATACAAAATCTTATTTATAAACCTTGCAGAATGCAATTTCAAGAGGTGCACATTGAAATAGCACAGTAGTTATCTTTCAGTGACGGAAAGATTTAGTTTGAATTGTATTTGGTTTTGGTTACCTGAGTATGGTGATGAATTATGGAAGATGGACCACTTGTTCCACTGTCACCTCCTGTCTGTGTCTTGCAATGCTGTTGACCTTGCCTTAAAAAAATAATAATGCCAAGGCACAGGTAGATACGATACAACAATCTTGTTATTACAATTAAAATAAAAATAGGCTGTGCTGAACCTTTCGCACCTCCACCAGCCTAAGCATCAGTGAGAGAATAATAAGTTTGACTTTACCATGTTATTTTTATACTTCATTGCATGAATTGTTAGACTTTGATTTGGAGCTGTGGAAAAAAAGTGATTTGGTTCCTTAAATTGTTGTGACATCAGGAGAACATTTTTATCATAGGCTTAAAACCAAAATGCAAATCGCAGAATTGTTATGGTACAGAAGGAGGCCATTCAGCCCATTGTATCTGCACTGGCTCTCCGAATGAACATTATGACTCAGTGCCATTCTCCTGCCTTTTCCCTGTAACCCTGCACATTGTTTCTCTTTAAATAATCACCTAACGACCTCTTGAATGCATGAGTTGAACCTGTCTCCACCACACTTCCAGGCAGTGCATTCCAGACTCAAACCACTCGCTGTGTGAAATAAGGTTTTTGTTGCATTGCATTTGCTTTTTTTGCAAATCACTTTAAATCTGTGCCCTCTCGTTCTCAGTCCTCTTACAAGCGGGAACAGTTTCTCCCTTTCTACCCTGTCCAACCCCCTCATGATTTTGAAAGCTCTATCAAATCCCCTCCTCCTCTTCAAGGAGAATAGTCCCAGCTTCTCCAATCTACCTTCATAACTAAAGTTTCTCATCCCTGGAAACATTTTTGTAAGTCTCTTCTGCATTCTCTCCAATGCGTTCACATCCTTCCTAAAGTGTGGCGCCCGGAGCTGTACACAGTACTCCAGCTGAGGTCTAACTAGTGTCATATACAAGTTCAGCATAACCTCCTTGCCCTCGTGCTCTATGCCCCAATTCATAGAGCCTAGGATACTGTATGCTTTATTAACTGCTCTCCACCTACCCTGCCACCTTTAATAAGTTCTCCACATGTACAGCCAAGTTCCCCATCTCCTTTAGAGTTGTACACCCTATTTTATATTGCCCCTCTATATTCTTCCTACCAAAATGAATCACCTCACACTTCTCTGCATTCAACTTCATCTGCCGCCCCTATCTGCCCACTCCACCATTTATATGCCTGTAGAAGATTTTGGGATTCCCCTTTATTTTGGCTGCCATTCTTTTCTCATAGTCCCTCTTTACTTCTCTTATTTGCTCCTTCATCTCTCCTCTGAACCTTCTGTATTCAACTTGGTTCTCAATTGTATTTTCTATCTGACATCTGTCATAAGCACACTTCTTCCTTGTCTTAATTTCTATCTTTTTCATCCAGGGATTTGTTTGCCCTCCCTTTCCCTTTTGAGGGAATATACTTTGACTGTGCCCAAACCATTTCTTCTTTGAAGGTAGCCCATTGTTCAACTACGGTTTATTTCCTGCCAACCTTTGGTTCCAATCTATCCAGCCCAGCTCCGTTCTTGCCCCATTGAAGTCAGCTCTTTCCCAGTTAATTATTCTTACTCTGGGTTGCCCATTGTCCTTTTCTACCATTATCCTAAACCTTACAACACAATGAACATTTTCTGCAGGATTTGATATCAATGTAATCTTGGAGAACTTGGAGAAATTTTGTAATGTGGGGTAACTTTGATGGTGTATTTGACCAAGTAATGGACAAAAAGCTGGTCTTTGGAATAAACATTTCCTGTGCCAAATTAGGAACCAAGAATTGTTTTTTCCTTTTCCAACCCCTTCTTCCTTACTCATTGTAGTCATGCTTACAAAAGTTTTTGAAGTGTTAGGAGATTGCCATGTCTTACTGCCCACTTGTAGCAAATCGATAGAATGAGGTTAACAGTAATTCTCCTGTTTCATGGCTTTCTCCTTAAGGTTAAACACTTAAAGGAGGTCCAGCTATAGCACCATAAAACTTTTCAGCTCATTAGGAGGCCAATCAGCTTTTTGTTGGAGCAATCCATATCTAATCCCATTGCCCTACTGTCTTAATATCGACCTGTATCTTTCTCTCCTTTAACAGTTAATCAATTTTCAAAAGAAACATTTGGCTCTGTCTCAAACACTTATTTGAAGCAAAAGCATTTCAATCACAAACAGTGCTCTGCGTAAATAAATGTCTGCTAACCTTTCCTCTTCTCTTAATCACTATTTTAGATTGATGACACATTGTCATTGACTCCTCAAGCAGGGAAAATAATTTTTCCTCATTCACGCTATCAGAACACACTATAATTTTCAAGTCCTCGATTAAATCTTCTCTTAGTCGCCTTTGCTTCAGTGAAAATAGTACCAGAATCTAAAGTCTCCTCACAACTACTGTTTCACATCCTTAGTATCACCCTAGTAAATCTACACTATATGCTCTTGTATAGCTTAAATGATCTTTCTATGACTGGTGTCTAAAGCCTCATATAGTACTGTAACTATGATCCAGCCAATGTTTTATACAAATTTATAACAACAAATTTATCATTACTGTGTGGCCTATGCCTTTATTTATAATACTCTTTTTTTTTTGGCCTTTTTTATGGCTTTTACCTACCTGAACTTGCTTTCAGGGAATTGTGTATTTAAGCAACTTGGGCTATCTGTTCATCCACAACTTTTTTTGTCTTTCAGTTGCTATATATTAGCACTCTTTGTTTTTCAGTCCCAAAATGTATAATCTCAAACTTATCTGTTAAATTGCACATGCTCCCTTGCTGCCTAACTGAATTCTTTTACAATTCTTCCTAACCAAAATAGTCTTGCTCAAGACCAAATTATTTATATTTACGTAACAGAAATGAAGCCAGCACTCGTCCAAGGGGTACTCTACTTCCAACCATTCTCCAATCCAAGGAACAGCTATTTACTCAAAGTCATAGTCCTGTAACTAATCCTCTATCCATGCTCCTACATTTTCTTCTGTTGAAAAATTCAGGGGTATGGTAGACTCTGAGATATGTTATCAATGCCTTTTGAAAAACCATATGTATGTCACGCGCTGCCTTACCTTTGCCCATACCATTATCTACCAGTAGAAATCTCTGACCTGTCACAGGTATGACAACACTGATGCTGTTTAGCCTTGTTAATAGAAACTACCGCATGCACAATTCAAGTAAATTTACTTCACATGTATATTCACTTAATGAGAATATACTACCATTCCCTAGTGTCAAAACAAGTTGTATTTACACAGCACCTTTAGTGTAATAAGCGCCTCAACATGCTTCACAGGAGCGTATAAAGCAAAATTTGAGACTAAGCCACTTAAGGCACGTAGTCAAAAGCTTATTAAAGAGGCAGATTTTAAGGAGTATCTTAAAGGAGGAAAGAGAGGTAGGGAAGTGGAAGGGTTTATGGACAGAATTTCAAAGCTTAGGGACTAAGCAGCTGAAGTCACAGCTACCAGTGATGGAACAATTAAAATCAGAAATGCTCAAGAGGCCAGAGTAGATGAGCGCGACCCTTGGAGGGTTTTGGAGCTGGAGGAGATGAAGATGATAGGGAGTGTCAAGCCACAGAGAAACTTGAAAATGAGGCTGGGCATTTTAAAACTGAGGTATTACTTAACTTGGAGCCAACATAGGTCAGTGAGCATAGGGGTGATAGGCAATGTTCCCTGCAAGCCACACTGCCGCAGAGCAACTCATAGGTCCCCATTGCATGCCATGCTCAGGTCACTTTAAGTCGTTGCACAAAAAAATGAGAAGGGCTGTGCTCTCCTCACCCCCGCATCCTGCCCCCAAACACCACAGGGAATGATTTTTTTCATTTTTTCATGGGAGGTGAGCATTGCTTCCTGCATGTTGTTGGAGCTTCACTCAAGTGGAGAGTATTCATGTGGAGAGTATTCCATCACACTCCTAACTTGTGTCTTGTAGACGGTGATAAGCTTTGGGGAGTCAGGAGGTGAGTCACTCGCCACAGAATTCCCAGCCTCTAAGCTGCTCTTGTAGCCACAGTAATTATGTGGTTGGTCCAGTTCAGTTTCTGGCCAATGGTAAACCCCAGGATGTTGATCGTGGGGAATTCAGCGATGGTAATGCCATTGAATGTCACGAGGGGATAGTTAGATTCTCTCTAGGAGATGGCCGTTGCCCGGCACTTGTGTGGCACAAATGTTACTTGCCACTTGTCAGCCTAAGTCTAAATGTTGTCCAGGTCTTTCCAGATGTGGACCCAGACAGCTTCAGTATCTGAGGAGTTGCAAACGGCACTGAACATTGTACAATCATCAGCGAGCATTCCCATTTCTGACCTTTTGGTGGAGAGAAGGTAATTGAAGCAGCTGACGGCGGTTGGGCCTAGGGCACTAGCCTAGGAACTCTTGCCATGATGCCCTGGGACTGAGATGATTGACCTCTAATAATCACAACCATCTGCCTTTGTGATAGGTATGACTCGAACCAGTGGAGAGTTTCCCCCCCTATTCCCATTGACTTCAGTTTTGCTAGGGCTCCTTGATGCCACACTTGGTCAAATGCTGCCTTGATGTCAAGGGCAGTCACTCTCACCTCACCTTTGGAGTTCAGCACTTTTGTCCATGCTTCAACCAAGGCTGTAATGAGGCCAGAAGCCAAGTGGTCCTGGTGGAACCCAAACTGAGCATCATTGAGCAGGTTATTGTTGAGTAAAGGCCCTTTCATAGCACTATTGATGACACCTTTCATCACTTGGCTGATGGTTACAGAATCACAGAATTGTTACAACACAGAAGGAGACTATTTGGCCCATTGTGCACCGACTCTCCAGAGGAGCAATTCACCTAGTGCCATATTGCTACCTTCTGCCCATAACCCTGCACATTCTTCCTTTTCACAAAGTCTAATTCCCTTTTGAATGCTTTGATTGAATCTGCCTCCACACACTCTTAGGCTGTGCATTCCAGAGCTTAACCACTTGTTACTTGAACAAGTTTTTTTCTCATTGCATTTGCTTTTGGCAATTATTTTAAATCTGTGCTCTCTCATTCTCAATCCTTTCACAAGTCATAGAGGTCTACAGCACTACAAAAAGCCCTTCGGCCAAACAAATCTGCACCTGTCAAACAAGTACCTAACTATTCTAATCCCATTTTCCAGCATTAGGCCCATAGTTTTGTATGCCATGGCATCGCAAGTGCATATCCAAATATTTCTTAAATGTTATGAGGGTTTCTGCCTCTACCACCCTTTCAGGCAGTGAGTTCCAGATTCCCACCACCCTCTGGCTGAAAAAATTCTTCCTCACGTCCCCTCTAAACCTCCTGCCCCTTACCTTAAATCTATGCCTCCTGGTTATTGATCCCTCCACCAAGGACAGAAGTTCCTTCCTGTCTACCCTATCTATGCCCCTCATAATTTTATACACCTCAATCATGTGCCCTCTCAATCTCCTCTGCTCTGGGGAAAATAACCCCAGTCTATCCAATCTCTCCTCAAAACTAAAACTCTCCAGCCCAGGCAACATCCTGGTAAATCTCCTCTGCACTCTCTCTAGTGCAATCATATCCTTCCTAAATAGACTGGGAACAGTTTCTCCCTATCTACTCTGTCCAGACCCGTTATGATTTCAAACACCTCCATCAAATCTCCTCTCAGCCTTCTTTTCTCCAAGGGAAACAGGCCCAACTTCTCCAATCGATCTTCATAACTGAAGTTCCTCATCCATGGAACCATTCTCGTGAATCTTCTCTGCAATCAATCCAATGCCTTCACATCCTTCTCAAAGTGGGCACCTAGAACTGGATGCAATACTCCAGCTGAGACTGAACTAGTGTCTTATTCAAGTTCCACATAACTTGCTCTTGTGCTCCATGCCCCTATTAGTAAAGCCTAGGATACTGTATGCTTTGTTAACCATTCTCTCAATCTGTACGGGCATCTTCAGTTATGCATATATACATCCAGGTCCCTCTGCTCCTGCACCCCCTTTAGAATTGTACACTTCATTTTATATTATCTCTCTATGTTCTCCCTATCAAAATGAATCGCTTCACATTTCTCAACATTGAGCTTCATTTGCCACCTGTCTGCCCATTCCACCAACTTGTCTATGTCCTTTTGAAGCTTTGTATCATCCATTTTATTCTTTCACAGGATGTAGGTATCGCTGGCTAGGCAAGCATTTATTGCACATCCTTAATTGCCCTTGAGAAGGCGGTGATGAGCCGCCTTTTTGAGCCGCTGCAGTCGATGTATAGGGACACCCATAGTGCTGTTTGGAAGGGAGTCCCTGGATTTTGACTCAGTAACAGTGAAGGAATGGTGATGTAGTTCCAAGTCAGGATGTTGAGTGGCTTGGAGGGGAACTCGCCTTATCACAGCTTTTCCCTTACGAAATCCATGCTGGCTTTCCTTAATTAACCCACATTTGTCCATGTAACTATTAATTTTGTGCTGAATTTTTGTTTCTAGATGTTTCCCCACAACCAAATTTAAACTGATTGGCCTGCATTTGCTGGGCTTTGCAATTCTCCAGTCCTCTGGCACCATCCCTGAGTCTAAGGAAGACTGAAAAGTTTTGGCCAGTGTCTCCGTAATTTTGACTCTTATTTCCCTCGGTTTCCTTGGATGAATCTCATATGGTTCTGGTGCTTTATCAAATTTATGAATGGCTTATCCAGTAGCTCTTCTTTATCAATTGTAAATATTTTTAGTATTTGAATTATCTCCTTGGTCACCTCCTTTGTCACCATGGCTTCTTCCTTGGTAAAGATAGATGTAAAGTATTAATTTCATACATCAGCCATGCCCTCTGCTGCCATGCTTAAATCAACTTTTTGGTCCCTAATCAGCCCCACTCCTCCTCTTCCCACCCTTTTACTATTTATATGCGTATGGAAGACTTTGAGGTTCCCTTTTATGTTGGCTGCCAATCTCTCCTCATATCCCTTCTTTTCTTCTTTTATTTGCTTTTTCACTTCCCCTCTTATTCAGCCTGGTTCTCAATTGAATTTTGTGCCTGATGTCATAAGCGCACTTTTTCTTCTTTATTTTAATTGCTATCTCTTTTGTCTTCCCTTTTGAGGGAATGTACCTTGACTGCAGCCGAACTATCTCTTAGTAGCCCATTGTTCAGCTATTGTTTTTCTTGCCAACCTTTGACTCCTATTTAATTGACCTGGATCCATTCTTACCCCGTTGAAGTTGGCTTTCCCCCAGGTAATTATCCTTATTCTGGATTTTCCTTTGCCCTTTCTTATACTCAGCCTAAACCTTATTAAACAATGCTCACTGTCCCCTAAATGTTCTCCTACTGACACTTGATCTGCTTTGCCCACCTCATTCCCAAGAACCAGGTCTAGCAGTTCCTCCTTATTGGACTGGAAACAGTGCTGTAGAAAATTTTCCTGAACATTCCTAGGAACTCTTGTCCTTCTGTGACCATTACACTATTACTGCCTCATTGCATGTTTGCATAATTAAAGTCCCACATTATAACTAATCTATCATTTTTGCAACTCTCTCTAATTTCCAAGCAAATTTCTCCTCTACGTCCTTTCACTAGTTAGTGGCTTATAGACTACACCAAGAAATGTAACTGCGCCCTTTTTGGTCTTTAGCTCTAGTCAAATGGATTCTGTCCTTGATCCTTCTGGGACATCCTCTTTTTCTACTGCCACCTCTCCTCCTTTTCTTCCTTTCATGAACACCTTGCATCCAGGAATATTTAACACCCAGTCCTGCCCTTTTTTGAGCCTTGTCTGTTGTAACCACAACATGGTATTTCCACATTGCAATCTGCGCCTATAACTCATCTGTTTTATTTGCCACACTCAGTGCTTTCACATACGTACACAGTAACCTTTATTTAGAGAAGAATACAGTTAACGTTTCGAGCCCGTATGATTCTTCATCAGAACTAAAGAAAAATAGAAATGAGGTGAAATATAAGCTGTTTGAGGGAGGTGGGACAGGTGGAGCTGGATAGAGGACTGGATAGATAGGTGGAGGCAAAGAAGAGATTACCAAAGATGTCATAGACAAAAGGACAAAAGGGTATTGACGGTGGTGATATTAGCTAAGGAATGTGCTAATGGTGACAATAAGGGTAAAAAGTAGGACAGGCAAGTGATGGATAGCCCTAGTGAGGGTGGGGCAGGGGTAAGGGATCGAAATGGGCTAGAAGGTGGAGATAAAACAATGGATGGAAATAAATTTTAAAATAATAGAAATAGGTGGGAAAAGAAAAATATATTTAAAAAATTTAAATTATTAGAAAAAAGGGGGATTGGAAAGGGGGTGGGAATGGAGGAGTGAGTTCATGATCTGAAGTTGTTGAATTCAATGTTAAGTCCGGAACGCTGAAAAGTGCCTAATCGGAAGAAGAGGTGCTGTTCGTCCAGCTTGCGTTGAGCTTCACTGGAACATTGCAGCAGGCCAAGAACGGCCATGTGGGTATGAGAGCAGAGTGGTGTGTTGAAATGGCAAGCAACAGGGAGATCTGGGTCATGCTTGCGGAGAGACCGAAGGTGTTCCGCAAAGTGGTCACGCAGTCTGTGTTTGGTCTCTCCAGTGTAGAGGAGACCTCATTGGGAGCAGTGAATGCAGTAGACTAAATTGAGGGAAATGCAAGTGAAGTGCTGCTTCACTTGAAAGGAGTGTTTGGGCCCTTGGATGGTGAGGAAGGGGCAAGTAAAGGGGCGGATGCACGGGAGATGGGCTGGACACGGTTGAGGGCCCTGGTAACCACTGTGGGTGGGAAACCTCGGTTAAGGAAGAAGGAAGACATGTCAGAAGAACTGTTTTTGAAAGTCGCATCATCAGAACAGATGCGACGGAGGCGAAGGAACTGTGAGAATGGGATGGAGCCCTTACAGGAAGCAGGGTGTGAGGAGCTGTAGTCGAGGTAGCTTTGGGAGTCGGTAGGCTTGTAATGAATATTGGTGGACAGTCGATCACCAGAAATTGAGACAGAGAGGTCAGGAAGGGAAGGGAACTGTCAGTGATGGACCACGTGAAAATGATGGAGGGGTGGAAATTGGAAGCAAAATTAATAAATTTTTCCAGGTTCACATCTGATGCCGCTTTCCAAAACAGTTCCCCTGACATGTTTTCCTTCTTCCTTAACTGAGGTTTTCCACCCACGGTGGTTGACAGAGCCCTCAACCGTGTCCGGCCCATCTCCCGCGCATCCGCTCTCACACCTTCCTTTCCCTCCCAGAACTTTGATAGGGTCCCCTTGTCCTCACTTTACATCTCACCAGCCTCCACATTCAAAGGATCATCCTCCGCCAACTCCAGCATGATGCCACCACCAAACACATCTTCCCTTCACCTGTCCGTAGGGACCGTTCCCTCTGGGACACCCTGGTCCACTCCTCCAACACCCTCTACACCTCAACCCCGTCCCACGGCATCTTCCCATGCAATCGCAGAAGGTGCAACACCTGCCCCTTTACTTCCCCCCTCCTTACCATCCTTGGGCCCAAATACTCCTTTCAAGTGAAGTAGCACTTCCCTCAATTTAGTCTACTGCATTCGCTGCTCCCAATGCGGTCTCCTTTACATTGGAGAGACCAAACACAGACCGGGTGACTGCTTTGCGGAACACCTTCGATCTGTCCCCAAGCATGACCCAGACCTCCCTGTTGCTTGCCATTTCAACACGCCACCCTGCTCTCATGCACACATGTCCGTCCTTGGCCTGCTGCAATGTTCCAGTGAAGCTCAACACAAACTGGAGGAACAGCACCTCATCTTCCAATTAGCACTTTGCAGCCTTCCGGACTTAACATTGAGTTCAACAACTTCAGATCATGAACTCACTCCTCCATTCCCACCCCCTTTCCAATCCCCCTTTTTTCTAATAATTTAAACTTTTTAAATATATTTTTCTTTTCCCATCTATTTCTATTATTTTAAAATTTATTTCCATCCATTGTTTTATCTCCACCTTTTAGCCCATTTCGATCCTTTCCCCTTACCCCACCCCCACTAGGGCCATCTGTCACTTGCTCGTCCTACTTTCTACCCTTAATGTCACCATTAGCACATTCCTTAGCTAATATCACCACCGTCAATACCATTTTGTCCTTTTGTCTATGACACCTTTGGCAATCTCTTGTTTGCCTCCACCTATCCAGCTCCACCTGTCCCACCTCCCTCAAACAGCTTATATCTCACCTCATTTCTATTTTTCTTCAGTTCTGATGAAGAGTCATATGGACTCAAAACGTTAACTGTATTCCTCTCCGCAGATGTTGTCAGACCTGCTGAGTTTTTCCAGCTATTTTTGTTTTTCTTTCAGATTTCCAGCATCTGCAGTATTTTGTTTTTAACCTTTATTTTGACTTAATTATTTTCTCCCTTACTCTGATGCCACCTATTAATTTACTATTCCTTATTCTAGCTCCATCTGTCTGTCCCAGTATTCTGTGGACCTTGGCATTCCTCTCCGCTATTATATTCTGGTTCCCACACCCTTAGCAAGTTATTTTAAATCGTCCCCAGTAGGACTAACAAGGAATTCAATCTTGGCTCTATTAAGGTGCAACCTGTTTGGCCTGTACAGGTCCCATGTCCTCCAGAGCCAGTTCCAATGTCCCAAGACATTGCTCTCCCTCCTGCACCATCTTTCCAGCCATGAATTCATCTGGTTTATCATCCTGTTTCTACACTCACTTGCATGTAGTACTGGGAGTAATCTGGAGATTACTACTTTTTAGGTCCTGCTTGCCAATTTCCTACCTAGCTCCCTTAATTCTGACTGCAGGACCATATCCCTCTTTCAGCCTATGTAATTTCTACCTATGTGGACCACAACTGCTAATTGTTCATCCTCTTCCCTCAGGGTGCTCTGCATCTCTTCAGTGACATCCTTGACTCTGGCACCAGGGAGGCAACGCACCTTCCTATCTATTCCCCTAACTATTGAATCAACTATCACTATCGCTCCTTTAGTCTTGCTTGTACCCCCGCCTCTCCCTGTAAAGCTGAGCCACATGTGATGCCATGGACTTGGCTCTGCTTGCACTCTCCAGATGAACCATCACGCTCATCAGTATTCAGAACTGAATCCTGGTTGGAGAGGAATGCATTTGGGGAACTCCTACACTACCTGCCTGTTGCTTTTTGACTGCCTGGTGGTCACCCATTCCCTCTCTCCCTGCATACTCTTAAGCTGTAAGGTATCCACATCTGTAAATGTGCTATTCACAAATATCTCAATCTCACGGTTGCAGCGCAGTGATGCCAGCTGCTGCTCCAGTTCCAAACTCCAAAGCTCAAGCTGCTGCAATTGATGACATTTGCTGCACAAATGGTTATCCAGGACACTGGAAGCGTCCTGGAGCACCCACGTAGCACAGACTATGCACTGTAGAGGTTGGGGCATCCCTGCCATTTTTCTATTTATTAGTAATCCATGCTACTGCTAATAAACCTTACCCATACTCTTGCTGCTTTTATGGCCCCGTGGCTCTCTGAAACAGTGTCATTTTTATGGCCCTGCTGATTTCTGAAATCACGGCACTTTTATGGTCCCACTGCTGTCTGAAATCTCATCGCTTTTATGGCCCTTAAGGATTAGGGATTCTTAAGGATTAATAGGAGTCTGATGGGGCAATGCTAATAAATCCTACTAATATTTAACACACCTTACTGATAGTAATAAAACTTACTTAAACATAAAAGATAAGACTCACCAATTACTCACTTGTTACTTATTATTAATACTTAATATTCTTATTGTTTTTAATCTGCCAGTTGTTTAGACTCAGTTCTGAAGCAGCAGCACTCACTAACCAATCAACCTCTGACTTCCCTATGTCTGATCAGCTCTGAACTAGCAGACTGTGTCTTAGAGATGGCCCCACTGCTCTTTGAACTCTTGCTGCTTTTGCGGCCCTGTTCAGCTCCTCTGAACTGTTGCCGCCTTTATGTCCCCGCTGCTGTCCGAACTCTTGCCACTTTTATGGCTCTGCTGCTCTCCATACTCTTGCTGTTTTTATGGCCCCGCTGCTCTCTGAAACAGTGTCATTTTGATGGCCCTGCTGATCTCTGAAATCGCACCACTTTATGGTCCCACTGCTGTCTGAAATCTCATCGCTTTTATGGCCCTTAAGGATTAATAGGAGACTGATGGGGCAGTAGTTGATTGGACTCAGTTTTTCCTTGCATTTTGTGGACAGAAGATACCTGGGCAGTTGACAACTTTGTCGGATCAATGCTAGCATTGTAGCTATGCTGGAGCAACTTAGCTCGATGTGCAGCTAGTTCTGGAACCCAGCTCTTCAGCTTTACAGTTGGGATGTTGTTGGGACACTGTCTTTGCAGTATCCAATGCACTCAGCCATTTCTCTTAACTTGTGGAGTGAATCAAATTGGCTGAACGTGGCATCTGTAAATGTGGAACGGTTGAGAAAACAACAACCCCTATAAAGATACTCGAGGAAACATCTTGAGCAAGCAATTTAATTAGATTTTCACTGGTTGCTGATTCATAGCTTTTCTACCTTCCTTCTGGTCAGAAGAACTTACAAAATAGGTTTTGCGTCTTTTCCTTTTTTAATTGCTGTGGCATTTGCGTGAATTACTAATATTGTTCCATGGAGTAAAGAAGATTGAATGTGTGCAACACAGACTCAGTGCATGATGGACATAAGTTAGATGCAAAACTTTTAATTAATCTTTTAGAAACTAAAGACTTCTGCTGTTTATAAAGTTTGTCTAATTTTTACGATAAAATTTGAGATTTTTAAATGTTTGCAACTCAATCATTTTAAGTCCTTCATTATTTGTGACAAATTTGGAAATTGAAAGGATAAATTCCAATGTGTTTCATGAAATTAAAATATTTTAACTATTGAGTGGTAAATATAGTCATTAAAAATTACTGAGGGCAAAAAAACATGGTGGGTATATTCATCTGATGTTAAACATGACATTATTTAACCTTGGACTTAAAGACTGAGTTAACTACTGTTGCAATATTTTTTAAGGTGAGACACAGAGGTACAAGAAAAGTATTCGCAATGAAACTGCTCAGCAAGTTTGAGATGATTAAGCGATCTGATTCAGCATTCTTCTGGGAAGAGAGGGGCATTATGGCTTTTGCAAATAGTCCATGGGTTGTACAGGTATTTTAAATTTGTTTTTACTATTATGTGCAGTTGTATTGAGTAGCTTTGCAAATCTGTGTATAAACTATGGATTTGTTGAATCTGAAAATCATCACATCCAAGTTGTTATAAATGATTTTCAACTTGAAAAATAATTACTTCACCAATAAATCTGAGAGGTTAACGAATAATCAAGTGACTAACTAAACCATACTGATCAGGAAGGTCCCAGATTCATCCCTGGCCTGTTAGCGGTAATCTGATTTCAGCTGGGGCAGCCATACGGATATGGATGAAGCAAAAATCTGCCAATGTTCTTGCTTTAATGATAAAAACAAAATACTGAGGATGCTGGAAATCTGAAACAAAAACAAAATGCTGGAAAAGCTCAGCAGGTCCGACAGCATCTGTGGAGAGAGAAACAGAGTTGACGTTTCGAGTCCATATGACTTCTTCAGAGCTACAGAGAAGTAGAAATGTGGTGAAATTTATACTATTTAAGGGGGGAGTGGAGCAGGTGAAGCTGGATAGAAGGCCAGCGATAGGTGGGGGCAAAGGAAAGATTGACAAAGATGTCATGAACAAAAGGACAAAGGGAGTGTTAAAGGTAGTGGTAAGAGCTAAAAAATGTGCTGATAGTGACAGGTGAGGTGAGAAAGCAGAATGTGATAATAGCATTTACCTCGACAACAGCTCCTTACACCCTGCTTCCTGTAAGGACTCCATCCTATTCTGTCAATTCCTTCGCCTCCGTTGCATCTGTTCCGATGATGCCACTTTCCAAAACGGCGCTTCTGACATGTCTTCCTTCTTCCTTAATCGAGGTTTTCCATCCACGGTGGTTGACAGGGTCCTCAACCGTGTCCAACCCATTTCCTGCGCCTCTGCCCCTACATCGTTCTCTCCCTCCCAGAACCATGATAGGGTCCCCCTTTCCTCACTTTTCACCCCACCAACCACCGCATTCAAAGGATCATCCTTCGCCATTTCCGCCAACTCCAGCATGATGCCACCACCAAACATATCTTCTCCTCACCCCCCTGTCAGCAATCTGTAGGGACCGTTCCCTCTAGAACACCCTATTCCATCACCCCCAACACCTCATCCTCTTCCACAGCACCTTCTCATGCAATCACAGAAGGTGCAACATCTGCCCCTTTACCTCCCCCCTCCTCACCGTCCAAGGGCCCAAACTCCTTTCAGGTGAAACAGTGCTTCACTTGCACCTCCTTCAATTTGGTCTACTGTATTTGTTGCTCCCAGTGCGGTCTCCTCTACATTGGAGAGACCAAACGCAGACTGGGTGACCGTTTTGCAGAGCACCTCCAGTCTGTCTGCAAGCATGACCCAGACCTTCCTGTCACTTACCATTTCAACGCACCATCCTGCTCTCATGCCTACATGTCCGTCCTTGGCCTGTTGCAATGTTCCAGTGGAGCCCAATGCACCTGGAGGAACAGCACCTCATCTTCTGATTAGGCACTTTACAGCCTTCCAGACTTAACATTGAGTTCACCAACTTCAGACCATGAACTCTCTCCTCTATCTACACCCCTTTTTTATCCTTTTTTCAATATTCATTTTTATTTTTTATCTACTTATTTTTATTCACTCTTATTTTCATTCATTTTATTCATTGTTTTATCCCCCCTCTTTTTATCCCCCGTTTTTTATCCCATTTTCAATCCCTTCCCCCTCCCCACCACCCCCTCCCCCCACCCCACCCCCACAAGGACCATCTGTTACTTGTTCATGTTGCTCTTTTCAGAGTGCTTACCCTTGTCCTGCTATTATCACATTCTGCTTTCTCATTTTAATGTCACTATCAGCATCTCTTTTTTTTTAGCTCTTATCACTACCATTAACACTGCCTTTGTCCTTTTGTTCATGACACCTTTGTCAATCTTTCTTTTGCCCCTACTTATTGTTGGCCTTCTATCCAGCTTCACCAGCTCCACCCCACCCCCCCACCCTTAAACAGTATAAATTTCACCACATTTCTACTTCTCTGTTGCTCTGAAGAAGAGTCATACGGACTCGAAACATCAACTCTGTTTCCCTCTGCACAGATGTTGTCGGACCTACTGAGTTTTTCCACCATTTTCTGGTTTTGTTCCTTACTATAATGCTTTTCTAGGGCTGAAAGGCATTGTGCATAGCATCAGATGAGGGCACCAGGTTTGGCTGTTATTCACCATATCTGACTGTCATTGTTTACTGCTGGGTAATAGCCATTTGGACATGATATCAGAGGGAGACTTGTGCCTGTGGCAACATACACAGGAAGCTATCAATGTTTTTTGGAGGGAGGAGAGAAAATTGGCTAGAGACACCACTTCCAAAGTTGAAAGTTCCAAATAAAACTATTTTCAACTGGATACCATGCAGACCACCTTTCTAATAGCTTTTAACGTAATATATTGTATTCAACATAATTTTAATTTATATTACCCGGTAAATACATTTATGAAATATGGCTTATATATTCTATAGTTAATATACATATTTATGGAAAGCAACAATCAAGCTTGTGTTTTTGATTTTTATATTCCTTCTCATCTTGAATGAGATACTTGTGTATTCACTTGAATAATTTGAACCCTATTAGCGAGAAAGAAGTCCATTGCACTTAAACAAACACCTTAGCAGATGTTTGAGGAAGAATGTGAAGAAGGGACACAGAATAGTTATGTAAAGAATTTCTTGAAGCCTGATCACAGTACAGAAATTAATGTATTGACCATTTCAAAGTGGTGAATGGTTCACCATCATATTGCATTTATTCTTGAATTAAGTGATTTATAATTTTTAAAGTGTATGACAAAAACTTTTGAACTTTTGTGTTGGTTAAAGCTGGAGAACATATTCTTCAAGATCATGCCTTTGATGAGTTTTTGCCATTCTATAGAAGAAAATTCAGCCCTTTTTAAGGCCTTCAGTTGAAAAATTATATGTTGACTCTTTTCACAAGGAACAAGAATTATATTTGTAGATTGTGAATAAAATGATTAATTTTTTGTTTCTTTTCTTTTCCTGTCTCATTACCACGTAATTCTTTTTGTCATTTAATCTCTCCTGTCTTCCACCCTATCAGGGACCTCTCTTTTATCTTCGCTTCCCTCTCCTTTTTCCCTCCCCATTTACTTGTTGTTACAACAATTTATACTACAGGAGGAAAGGGGCGTTGATTGGTTGACAAATCGACTGATTGGACGAGATGTTGCCATGGAGAAAGCAATGGGAAACTATAGGCTCCCCAAGCTAGGTAATTCTAAAAAGATGCAAGGTTTGAACATACTTTGTTTGCAGAGAACATGTCCCTGTGTATGAATGTATGTCGCTTCTAGCAAGCGTGAATGAGCCACGATGTCAAGGTTCAAGGATTGTTCAGCAAGTGCTGCCCATTTGCAGAATCACATCTAAAGTAGACATTTTGTTTTGGGTTTTGCTTGTGTGTTTTGGTTGAGTATGGTCTGTACTCCACCTGTTACGAACAACGGAAGCAACATGCAGTTTGATTCACCAGCCAATCACTGGGATGTACAGCTTACATACCTGGCATCACATCAGCACTGAAATTCATAAACGACAATCGACAGAATATCTTTTTAGACTAATGGCTGCATCCTGGTGGTGGAAAATACCATTCATATCGCCACTGCATTGGAGCAGCATGAAAAGGCTTGCTTAACCTGTTGTTCAAATTTTTGAGATGCTTTGCCAGTCCAGCCAATTTGAGGTAGACTGGGCACTTTTCAAGTCTGAAAATGGTGGTGTTTGGGCAATTTGTGAGTTTGCATGATATAAAGCGCACAGTGATCAGATCAGGATAGCCATTGTTCTGTAGGATATCTTTGATGTACTCTTTTTGTGTGCTAAGCTTACAAGGCGAGTAAATGGCAAGTGCCATATTTACAAGATTGGTGATAAAGCCATTCTTATAGCATGTGGAGCTATACAGATCTGAATGCGTATATTGACCGATGAAAGTAAGCTTGCGGTAGACAGTGGTGGAGAATGGATTAGCAGATTTCTCAACTAGCACTTTGAGAAAAGGAAGCACATGAAACTGCTACATCTCAAAAGTGAATTTGAGCATGGGATGGAGCGTGTTAAGGTCTGTAAGAAAATCGTAACACTTGGCTGCAGATTCCGAGATCATGAATGTATCGTCTATGTATCAGAAATCAGCACAGGGTTGGAAGGTAGGGCTCATTCTATCAAAAACGTGTTTCTTGTGGAAACCAATGAAAATGTTAGTGAGTGCTGGATATAGAGGGGACCTCAGGGGTACACCATCTATTTAGACATACAGGACCGTACCCAGCCAGCCTGCACTTGTAAAACACAAAACAACATCTACTGTTAGATGTGATTCCATGATTGGGAAGCACTAAACAACCCTGAGTGTGTTAACAGCTATACTAACAACAAACTTAAGATAATCAGTTGAGTGTAATGTGCTTCATTTACACTTGCTAGAAGCAACATAGATTCCTATGCAGAGGCCCCTTCTCTGCAAACATAAGGAAGATGTTTAAGCCTCGCACCATTTTAAAATACCCAGGAACTCGGGGAGCGTAGAGTTCTGTTGTCCATGTCAATGCCTCAGCCAGTTAGAGTCAGCTTGCTAAACAATCAGTGCCTGTAGTATAAATTGTTGTGATTGTTTGAAATTTGGCATTCTTGGGTTTGTCCTGATGAATGCAAGACGAAACACTTCGGCAGCATGTCTCTGTTTTCAGCAATACTAAAGGTCATGGACCTGAAAATGAACTCTATTTCTCTCTTCACAGATGCTATATATTTCCTGCATTTTTTATTTTTATTTCCAACTGCAATATTTTGCTTCTGACATAAGTTGAGTGATTATTGTCATTTGCATAGTATGTAATTGCAATGTTGCTTTTGATAGTTTTGCTGTTATGAATTGATAAATCTGTTATTATTCTCTAAATAGCTATCTTACGCATTCCAAGATAACCGTTATCTCTACATGGTGATGGAATACATGCCTGGTGGGGATCTCGTAAATTTAATGAGTAATTATGATATGCCTGAAAAATGGGCCAGGTTTTACACAGCAGAAGTTGTACTTGCTCTGGATGCCATTCATTCTATGGGTTTCATTCACAGGTAATTAATCATTCTCAGCAGTTAATCCTGACTGTTGTAAATTGATTTGATAATCTTAGTTTCTTGCAGTTATGTTACAGCTTTAGTGTTATTTAAAATATGTACAAAAATTCACATGAACAACATGTGCGTGAGAACTGTGGCTCAATGGTAGCACCCTCACCTGGATCAGAAGGTTACGGATTCATGTGCCACTCCAGAGACTTGAGCGCAAACTCTAAACTGATGCTGCATTGCAGAATTGAGGAGTGCTGCACTGTCATAAGCATTGTTTTTCAAATGAGAAATTAAACCATGACCCTATCTGCCCTCTGAGGTAGGTGTAAAAGATCCATGGCACTATTTTGAAGAAGAGCAGGGAAGTTCTCCTTTTTTCCTGCCAATACTTATACTCTATTTGTCCAGCATCACTAAAATAGCTTAGGTCATCATTATCGCGTTGCTATCTGTGGGCATATTAGCTGCTGCATTTTCTACATGACAATAGTGACGACACATCAAGAATACTTCATTAGCTGTAAAGTGCTTTGCGCCATCCTGAGGTTGTGAAATATGCTATCAAAATGTTATTTTTATCTTTGTGTGGATGTGCATGTGCATGTTACAATGTGGTTTGTCTGTGTTAAATATCTACGAGGACTTTGCTGACTGTTAACACCTAAACTACCTTCTATTTTCCCAAAGTATTTTATTAAAAATGTGCATTTCTTGTCTTTTTGTCAGAGATGTGAAGCCAGATAATATGTTACTTGACAAATGTGGTCATTTAAAATTAGCAGACTTTGGAACTTGCATGAAGATGAATAAAGTAAGTAGTAATATTCCATGTTGGATATTTTTCCCTAGGAAATGTTTGTTTGTTTTTAATTTTTCTGGTGTTTCAAGTTTGATGAGTTGTCCCTATTTTGTTGTTGTATTGATTTCTTTCCTAATATACTGTTGAATTACATAACACTGAACTATTGTCTTATTTTGTGTAATTCAAGATATATTTATTGCTAAATAGTGTAATGCTTTGAGAGATTCAGTTGACATCACACAACTTCAGTTTTGATCTGATATTCTGAACTCTGAGTGATAATTTCCAGCTTACAGATGCTCTTGTGACTTCTGTGGTGATATGGACTTTTATTGCATTGGATTACATTGGATATAAGGCACAGAAACAGGCCATTTGACCCAGCCAGTCCATGCTGATGTTTATGCTTCACTTAAGTCTCCTCCAATTTTTTTCTCATTTAAATCTACCATTCATACCATCTCTTCCCTTTTCCATCATGTACTCATCTAGTTTGGAAAGAATATGAGAACAAAACATAAAAATTAGGAGTAGGACTGGGCCATTTGGCCCCTCAAGCCTGCTCTGTCATTCAATAAGATCATGACTAATCTTATGTGGCCTTAACTCCATTTTCCTGCCTGCTCCACCTCGTAACCCTCGACCCTCTAGTAGAGCAAAAATCTGTCTAATTCAGTCTTGAATATATCAAATGACCCAGTCTCCACTGCTATCTAGAGTAGAGAACTCCAAAGCTTAACAACCATCTGCAAGAAGAGATTCCTGCTCATTTCCATCTTAAATAGGAGACCCCTTATTTTGAAACCGTACCTCCCAAGTTCTTGATTTTCCCATGAGGGGAAACACCCTCAGCATCTAACCTGTCAAACCCCCTCAGAATCCTGTGTGTTTCAGTAAAATCACTATCATCTTCTAAACTCCAGTGAGTATAGGTCCAACCTGCTCAACCTCTCCTCATAAGGCAACCCAGGAATCGACCTCTGAACTGCCTCTATTGCAAGTATATCCTTCCTCAAATAAGGAGACCAAAACTGTATGCAGTACTCCAGGTGTGGTCTATACGACTGTAGCCAGACTTCCCTAATTTTTGTGCTCTATTCCCTTCCAGTGAAAACCAACATTTGCCTTCCTAATTACCTGTACCTGCACCCTTAACTTTCTTGTGATTCATGAACGAGGATATCCAGATCTCTCTGTACTGTAGCATTCTGCAGTCTCTCTTCATTTAAATAATATTTTGCTTTTGTATTCTTCCTACCAAAGTGGACAACCTCACATTTTCCCACATTATATCCTATCTGCCAAATTTTTGCCCATTCAACCTATCTATAATCCCTTTGCAGTTTCTTTGTGCTCTCCTCGCAACTTGCTTTGCCATCCAGCTTTGTGTCGTCAGAAAATTTGGCTACAGTAAACTCTGTTCCTTCATCCAAGTCATTAATATAGATTGTAAATACTTGAGGCCCCAGCACTGATTCCTGTGGATCCCCTACTGTGGATCAATTCACCAACCTGAAAATGACCCATTTATCCTGGCTCTCTGTTGCCGGTCAATTAACCATTACGCTATCCATGTTAATATGTTATCCCCAACATCATAAGCTGTTATCTTGTGTAGTAACCTTTTATGTGGCACCTTACCAAATGCCTTTTGGAAATCCAAATACACTACAACAGTTGCTTACCCTTTATCTACCCTGTTTGTTACATCCTCAAAGAATTGTAGTAAATTTGTCAGATTCGCTTCCCCTATACTATTCACTTCAACGACTCCTTTTGGTAGCAAGCTCACATTCTCACCACCCATTGAGTGAAGATGTTTCTTCTGACTTCCCTATTGGATTTTTTGGTGATTATCTTATAATGATGACCTCTAATTATGCTCTTCCTCACAAGAGGAAACATTCTCTCTGTTTCCACTCTCCATTAGGTCACTCCACAACTGTTTTGTTTCAAGAGAGAAGAGATCCAGCCTGTCAATCCTTTCTTGATATGTATACCCACGCATTTCTGGTATCATCTTTTTAAATCTTCTCTGTACCCCTCTAGTGTCTCTCTGTCTTTTTTATGATACGGCGACCAGAACTGCATGCAGTCCTCAAAATGTGATCTAACCAAGGTTTGATACAGGTTTAGCATAACTTCCCTACTTTTCAATTCTATCCATCTAAAAATAAAACCTGTGGTTACCCTTTTTTTAATGGCCTAGCTAACCTGTGGTGCAAATTTTAGTAATTGTGTAGTTTTACTCTGAGGTCCCTTTTGTCCCTCTATCCCATCTCACCTTGCACTATGCAAGTAATAACGTTAGCTCCCTACCACATGTACTACCTCACGTTTTTCTGTGTTGAACTTCATTTGCCAATTATTTGCCCATTCTTTTAGTTTATAAATTTCCTTCTGTAATTCGTTGACCCACACAGAATTATGTGAAAATGAGTAATAGCTGTTTCTATCTAGTGATGATCTGCATTTTTTTATTGTCTTGCTGTACTGCGAATATCTCATCCTTTATTTGCTCATCATCAGCATAGAAATATAAATTCTTGTGATACGGCAAAAGGAAGTAATGTAGAACTTCATATTGTACACATATTGGTTAGGATGTATTCCCCTATTCCTATTACATATTGTTGCAAATATCTGGTTCATGTGTTTTAGTATATAATTTTTAGTTTTAGGAATTAAAGTTTAACAGCAGAAAATGGAATAAATGCAGTTAAAGCAAGCTTGGAGTCTACTACCTTTAAAAGGTTGGGGCATGTTATTTTACGAGGTTAACAACTAGAAAGGCAAGATCATAAAACATCATGGACTTACTTAGCTAAAGAACTGGAGATGTGATGTCTGCAATGCTTATAAGAACAAGGGCATTCCAGAAAGATGTTTTGGCTTAGGAAGGTAAAGATAAATTAGTTTACAAGCATTCAGTAAACCCTGAAAGGTTGTAAAACCCATTTGCTTCATCAGATCAAAAAATAAATTGTAAATGAGGGATAAATAATCTGAAGGTTGGTTTGCGCTGTCATGGGTATGGATGTAGTTTAGGGAAGTTCTCTGGTTTTAGTTTATCTGGGTGTTTGCTGGGAGTCAGTTGCAGTTTGGACTTGTGTGTGGTTTGCAGCTCATTGAGAGAAGTTAACCAAAGTAAATGATAGTTAGATACCCTGTAAGCAGATTAAAGAACTAATGTCATCATTGACGACATGGAATGTGGGTGAGGCTTAATCTCAGTTTGAATTTTGTGAGACAACAAAAGCAGGAAGATTGTCTAGTTTGAAACTGGTGGAAGAATCTACAGTGGTCCTTCACAGAGTTTTCAAAGAAAGCAGCAAGCAAATTAATTAGAAGTATTGAAAAGTAATCAGAACAAGGGACTGAGGCATCCACAGTCAAAAGGTGGTAAATGAAGGTTTTATCTCTGAGCTGGCATGAGGAGGATTCTCAAGAGGACTGTGGCATACTTGTGGATGGTCCCTATAGAAGTAAATAAAAGATGAATGATTCTTCTATGAGAATTCTTGGAGGAAGTAAGAAATAAACCTAAGTGCATAATATACATAGTTATAAGCTATAGTGTTAACTTACTTGTATTTGCTTTGTTTAATTTGTTCTATATACAACAAAGTTTCTGTTTTTGTTTAAAAAGTGAAATCTTGTGATGTTGTTCTATTGGTTAAAACAAGAGGCGGAATCATCCAAGATTTGCATTAAGTGCGGTACTGGGCCGCCAGCCACATTAGCGGCTTCTCATACCGTCTCATTCCAAACCCACTTCGTTAATTATGCATTCCTGGGAAACAAGCTGTTTGGATGGTGGGCAGGCTCCAATTCACCCACCACGCCATCACCTCACCACTTAACCATGCCGGGCACCATATTTAAAGTGCAGTCGTGTGTGCACCTCTCAGCGCTTCCAGCCCAGGACTGCTGCAAATAAGACATGGCCCCGAAAGGCAAGAAGACTGCAGCCTCCAGGTTTAGTGACACGTTCCTGGAGCGCCTTTGGGATGCTGTGGAGGCCCACAGGGTAATGTCCTCTACCCCACCGATCTGGCCGCAGGAGAGGCAGCAAGATTACCACTCCAGCTTGGTAGGCGATGCTAATGCTGCACAGCAGAGGTTGGCCATCCAGTGCAGATAGAGGATGAATGATCTCATCCGTATCCCCAGGATAAGGCAACTATCTCATCAACCTAACCACACATTCAAGCCCATCACACATTCACCGGTATCTCACTCACTGCCAGCTCAATGGACATCACCACTCATTCTTTCACACACACCCTCACATCTCCATCTGGCCTCATCTGCTCTGGAGACTGCCTCCTCAGCCCTTACCATCTTGAGGCCACTAGCACAGATCAGCTTGTGCCCCCACACAAACCCTGGGATATCCCCATTCCCCAGGACAGCCATCACCCTGCAGCCTCTTCCCTTGCCTAAGGCCACTTCTCCCCCTTCCCCAAACAAGCCCTAGCCCTGAAGCCGTATAAAGCCACCCCCACCTTATGGCTGGTCTGGTAGATAGAGACCTGCCTGAACCCCCCTAAAAGTGCTGTGGTGCTGTCTGCGAAGCCTGGCGCTGATGACTGCAAGTGTTACCCGAAGCAAGATAGGCAAACAAACCTTGAAGTCCTGAGCAAAGTGCAGCTCACCAAGTGCGCGTAACTTATGTACAGTTGTGAAACACGTCGGCTTGATTGGGCGAACCATCCAGCATAGGGGGGATGAGTCCACTGGGCTAGCCTTATAATGATATGCAGATGTATTACAATGAGGTTCCCAACATTCGATGGTGGGAAAGGTGGCCTGCCATCGACAGGCTGAGTGGATGATCGCAAACTGGTTTCATGACGTCGTGAAACAGATTTTTGGCCTTCTCGCCTTATTGTCCGCTCACGCGCTGAGCAAGCCCAAGGTGTTTCATTTCTTTTTAAATGTTAATGATCCCTAACTGGATCATAATACTTTCACTGCTGGTACTTTTTGTTTATTTCTTCATGGGATGTTAACATTGGCATGGCGACCATTTATTGCCCATCCCTAATTGCCTTTGAGAAGATAATGGCGAGAGGACTTACTGAGCTGCTGCAATCCACCTGGTGTCGATACACCCATAGTGCTGATAGCAAAGAGTTCCAGGTTCTTGATTCAATAACAGTGAAGAAACAACGGTATGGTTGCAAGTCAGGTTGGCGTGTGGCTTGGAGGGAAAGTTGCAAATGGTTGTATTCCCATGTATCTGCTGCCCTTGTCTTTCTACATGGTGGAATTTGTGAGTTTTTGAGGTGCTTTTGAAGGAGGCTTGGCGAATTGCTGCAGTGTGTCTAACAGACGGTGCAAATAGCTGACAGTGTGTGCTGGTGGTGAGGGGAGTGATTGTTTAAGATGGTGGATGGGGTGCCAATCAAATGGGCTGCTTTGTTCTGGATAGCGTTGAGCTTCTTAAATGTTGTTACTCGCTGCTGAATTCCCAGCCTTTGATCTTCCCTGGTAGCCATAATGTTCATATGGTTGCTCCAATTAAATTCCTGGTCAATGGTGAACCCCAAGATGTGATGGTTGTGGAATTGAGCAGTGTTAATGCCATTGACATTCAAGGAGAGGAAGCTAGATTTCCTCTTCTCCCCTTAAATTCTCCCAACAAGATCTGTATGTACTATTCCAAATTTGGAAACAATTTAAATAAGTCTATTGGCTTTGCTAATATTTTATGCTTTTGGTAATATTCACTAGTTTTGGAGCTTTTTGAAAAAAAATCCTGTTGCAATGTTTTTTCTGGTCTCCTTCTGCTTTTATTTTATAAATGTTTTGCAGTGTTTTCTTCTTTTGCCAAGTTGCTGACCATCTGGGTTTTTGTTGACCCACTGAGAATCTATTTTAGTCCTCACTAAAATTAACACTACCTCATCCTCCAGAGTGAGATCAAGGAGCTTAGCAAAATTGAAGTCAATGGGAATCGAGGGGAAAACTCTCCACTGGTTGGAATCAAACCAAGCACAAAGGAACATGAATGTGCTTGTTGGAGGTCAATCATCTCAGTCCCAGGACATCACTGCAGGTGTTCCTCAGCATAGTGTCCTTGACCCAACCATCTTCAGCTACTTCATCAATTACCTTCCCTCCATCAAAAAGTCAGAAATTAGGATGTTCATGGATGATTGCACAATGTTCAGCACCATTCGAGACTCCTCAAATACTGAAGCAACAGATGTCCATATGCAGCAAGACTTGGACATATTCAGGCTTGGGCTGACAAGTGGCAAGTAACATTCATACCACACAAGCGCCAGACAATGACCATCTCCAACCAGAGAGAATATAATCATCTCTGCTTGACATTCAATGGCATTACTATGGCTGAATTCCCCCACTACTAACATCCTGGGCATTACCATTGACCAAAAACTGATCTGTACCAGCCATATAAATACTATGGTTATGAGAAGAGATCAGGGGCTGGGAATTCTGTGGCGAGTAACTCACCTTCTGACTCCCCAAAGCTTGTCAGGCATAAGTCAGGAGTGTGATGGAATACTGTCCATTTGCCTGGATGAGTGCGGTTCCAACAATACTCAAGAAGCTCAACACCATCCAGGACAAAGCAGCCGGCTTGATTGGCATCCTATCCACCATCTTAAACATTCACTCCCTCCACCACCAATGCACAGTGGCAGCAGTGTATACCATCTACAAGATACACTGCAAGAATTCACCAAGACTCCTTCAAAAGCATCTTCCAAACCTGCAACCTCTTTCACCTAGAACAATAAGGGCAGCAGATGCATCAGAATCATGGGCACCACCTGCAAGTTGGCCTCCAAGCCACACACAACCTGGAACTTGACTTGACCCTGACTTGGAACTATATCACCGTTCCTTACTGTCACTGGGTTAAAACCCTGGAACTCTCTTCCTAACAGCACTGTGGGTGTATCAATGCCACATGGACTGCTGCGGTTCAAGAAGGTGGCTCACCACCACCTCATTAGGGATGTGCAATAAATACAGGCCGAACCAACACTGTTCACAACAAAAACAGAATTATCTGGAAAAACTCAGCAGGTCTGGCAGCATCGACGGAGAAGAAAAGAGTTGACGTTTCGAGTCCTCATGACCCTTCGACAGGACTCGAAACGTCAACTCTTTTCTTCTCTGCCGATGCTGCCAGACCTGAGTTTTTCCAGGTAATTCTGTTTTTGTTTTGGATTTCCAGCATCCGCAGTTTTTTTGTTTTTATCTCAGTTTTTTTGTTTTTTTCAACACTGTTCACATCCTGTGAAAATTCATTAAAACAAAAAATGTCCAGCATCAATTTTAACGTCAACATTAAATGTTGTGAATCCTTTTGACCTCTTGCCTATTGTGACATTTTGGACATTTTTTGACCGTTTGTTCCATAAAACAAATTTGATGAAAAGGTTACAAGCAAAGGTTGTGCTTGAAAGCCAAGTGTATTCATGCAGTGTTATTTAAAAAGGGTACCTGACATTGGTTAAAATGCTGCTTATAGTTCAAAAGTGTAAACAATTTACAATTCATTATCGTTGTCGTCACCGACATAAGATGATGGACATGCAGCAAATTAAATCTGTTCGGATGGGCTAGATTCTTGAATAACAAAGAAGTCAAAGGTTATAGGGGTTAGAGGAAAGTAGAGTTGAGGCCACAATCAGATCAGTGTCATGCTTTTAATTCGTATGTTTGTATGGTGTCAGTGAACCCAAGAAAGTATCTACAGCAGACCCAAGTTTTTAACATTAATTTTACTGTTAATGTTCCAAAACTTGAAGTATAAACTCTTCTTGAAATTTAGCACAAGGGTTTGATTCACTGAAGGCTTTCAAAGCTGTACGTGTGAGAAACATAGTTAAACTTTATTATTACTGTATCCTTTGACTACAAGGAAGGCTGAATGTAAACTTGGTCTTTTTTGTCGAGCAATTCCCATGTGACTATTAGCACTTCCACTTCAGCGAGACCTTAATGTACCATTTTGGCACAAAAGTTCACCTACGCTCCAAAGTCAGGTGATGGATCAAGTTTTGGCAGAGGATGTTTCCAGAAACAACTGAAGAAGGCTAAATGAGCAAAGTTGTATTTTGTCTCATATGCTGACACAGAAGACATTGAACTGTTCAAGATTTCTTTGTTATGTTTCTGATTTCAATTTCATTTGTGGTCAGAGCATCTGAATTCTTGACTGGTCCCCTGTGGTGCTTTTTATCTATTTTCATTGATACCAGAAGTGAACAAGAGACATATTAGGTTTGATATGATGCTTAATCCTTTCCAACTATTTCGTAACACTTTATAGAAGCCTCTTAAAAATCCCTCAAGAGCCTGGACCTAAACGTCACTATCCACTGAATCACTATCCACAGTTAAAATATTATTTGTTGTGCATTTTAGATCTTCTGTTTGTTTCATTTTTCTTTGTTATGCCAATGATATTTAATTTCAGTAATTAACATTAGTTAATAGATAAAATGCCACATAGATATGATTTGTTGATATTTAAGCTATAGTGTTGTCTGATGTGATACACCGTTACTTGCCACTCTTGGTTAATTCCATTTACTTGTGTGTGGTACCTCGCCAAGACTGATTTGTTTGTTTCAGTTTGAAGGTAATGCTAGTTAGGATGAAGAATAACTTGATGTTTTAATGATATGGCATAATTTGGAATCCAGTAGAATGGGGATTTGACTTTGGATCCCATTGCTACATTTGCTTTTGCCAGTTGCCCTTCCCTTCCCAGCTGCACTGGAAATGAAGTTAGGCATGTGTATTATAGTGGTGTATATTAATGAAGACTTATTTTGGGACTTCCTAATATCTTAGTATATTTTAAGCTGTAAATATTTCCTCACCTCAGCAAATAGCTTTTCTTGGGGGAAAAAAGACATAAAATCCACTAATACATCAGGATGGCTCCTGTGAGTGTTGCTTT
This sequence comes from Carcharodon carcharias, assembly GCF_017639515.1. NCBI lineage: Eukaryota > Metazoa > Chordata > Chondrichthyes > Lamniformes > Lamnidae > Carcharodon > Carcharodon carcharias. The sequence goes on along the minus strand of NC_054472.1, from coordinate 119,165,671 downwards.
ACAGTTTTAGCTTTAGCTCTGCCACTTTTCTAGTGCCACTGGCTTGTAAATTGAATAGTTACAGATTTTTGATCTTTTATATCCTTTAGAAATCTAAAACTGCTTCAAAACCAATGATTATTTTTGAAATGTGGCCACTTCGGTTATGTAGGCAAACAGTAGCCAATTTGCATATAGGTAGCCTGTTGGTATTTTTTGTGGAGTTGGTTGAGGGTTAATTGTTGGCTAAAGCACTGGGAGTATACCTTTTACATCCACCTGAGGCAGCCTCATTCAAAAGATGGCACATTCTACAATGCAGTACTTTTTCATTCATTCTGAAGTGTCAGCCTAGATTATGTATTCAATCCTGAAGTTAGGCTTGAACCCAAGATATTATGATTTAGACAAGAATACTATTATTGAACGAAAATTGTCACAGCTTATTCATCTAATTCTAAATCATTTCAGATTTGATTCTGTACTTAATCATATGTTATCAAACTTTTGTGCCTCACTGAGAAACTCAGTGAACTCAGGACCCTTTTTGTTACAAAGATTGAAACCATCTGATCAGCTGCCTCTGTTGCTTCACTCCCTTCCCTTAGACCATTGGGCCTTATTTCCCCTAAGGCTCCCTCTTCCCCTCAACTTGAATTTACATCTTTCTCCAATCTCCCCTTATGCCCTCTCTGACCTGATCTTATTGATTGGACCCATCTCTTACTTTTCAGACCCTGCTTCTATTAAATTGCTGACCATTCAACTTTCCTTCCTAGTTCCTATGTTATCTCACATTATTTATAGTTTTCTAAGCATGCTCAGTTTTAATTGCTGCACAATTGGCGGCCATGCTTTCAGGCTGCTTAGGTCCTAAAGCCTGGTTGCCCTCTCTAGATCTCTTCACCTCTCCTCCCCATCTTCCTTTAAGACACCCTTCAAAAACCTACCTCTTTGACCAAGCTTTTGGTCACCTGGTCTAATATTTCTTTGTGTCTCAGTGTCAAAACTTTGTTCCATAACACTCCTATAAACTCTTGGGACATTTTATTATGTTAAAGCCGTGATATAAATGCAAGTTGTTGTTAACCAACCATTTTCCTTGTTATTGTAGGAAGGGATGGTACGATGTGATACTGCAGTGGGGACTCCTGATTATATTTCCCCTGAGGTGCTGAAATCTCAAGGAGGAGATGGGTATTATGGGAGGGAGTGTGATTGGTGGTCAGTTGGAGTGTTCCTGTATGAAATGCTTGTTGGTGAGTGATGAAATGGTTCATTAAATGCTAGTACATTTAAATGTTAATTATGTTGTACCATTTCTAGTTTGAAACTAAAATTCAATGTACACAACTTCATACTATTTAGTGTATGAAATTTATGGGGAAATATCAACTTTCTCCATTAACAATCAGATAAGGAACTGAGTCTATAGTTGCCTTGTGGTTGCAACGTGTAAACTTAAAAGTCACCAGTACAACCACTAAATTATACATTTGGCTAGGTGCTGGCACAAAACCAAAGCTGGAAGCTTATGTTAATTTTAAAATGATCTGACTACTCAAGAATTCCACTGAGCTTGGTGTGCTATGGTGCAGCTTTTTTCACTCTGGCTGTAGACAATGATTCTTGAGGCACATTTTGCCAAAAGTGCAACTCACTTCTCATAACATCAGCAGCTAGACTAATTTAAAAAGGAAATTCAAGGACATTGGCTAACTCTAGACCAGTAAAAACTCGTGATTATGGAATGCCTTTTTTGCATATTTGAGTATTCTGCAGGCTGGAAGCTTTAAAATAAAATCTGCATTAAAATTAGATTAAATTTTTGTTAGGTTACATATTGCATCACAAACATGACCCTTTGAGTACAGTGATTAATTTATCGTACCTCAGTGCAATTGGACTGTTAGTATTACACTTTGCGCTGATATGCCTTCCAACATTCCGAGCCACCCATTGAGATAGTGGATAACAAAGTATTGAAATTATTTATTGTGATGGCCATGAACCAGTGGGTAAATTTAAATTGTTAAAAATCTGCTGTTCTTGTTTGTCAGTGTCTTTTTAATACTTAGAGAGCCTATATCTGAACTGATCTTTAATGGTGATTTTTCTTCCTTGTAGGTGACACACCTTTTTATGCAGACTCATTAGTTGGAACGTACAGCAAAATTATGAATCACAAAAACTCATTGACGTTTCCTGATGACAATGAAATTTCCAAGGATGCAAAAAGCCTCATTTGTGCTTTCCTCACTGATAGGTACAGAAAGAAGGCAATGAACCATGAGGAAATATAGTTTTCTCCAGTACATTACTTGAAATACAAATTAATTGATCGAATAGATCTCATAGAGGTACAGGACAAACTAATTTACCTTTTTCCTGGACTCTTCATAACAAGAAAAATCTAATTCAGGATCTTTGTTTACATTCTAGAATATTATTTTAAAATAAGTCCAATTAATTGTGTGAAATCCTTTATTTTCCTTTCATTGGATGTGTGTGCTGATAGCAAGGCCAGCATTTGTCGCCCATCTCTAATTGCCCTTGAGAAGGTGGCGGTGAGCCAACATTGAACCACTGTAGTCCGCTTGGTATAGGTACACCCACACTGCTGTTTGGAAGGGAATTCCAGGATTTTGACCCAACGACAGTGAAGGAACAGCAATATCGTTATCCTGTTAGAATTCGAACCTGATGGGAGTGAATATTCTTTTTCACCCTCTTTTCAGGTCTCTTACAAAGCTCTGTAATTAAAGGGAAGTACACAAAGGTTGTGAAACTGTTCTACAACTTGTGAACGGTTTTCAAAATGTGCAGACTCGAATGTATTCATTTTGGGATTCTGTGAACACTTGATTCTAGCAAAAGCATTTGCAAAAAAATAGTTTCTGAATGAAAGGACAAAATTTTTCAGAAAATTATGTCCTTCACAGGGATTAAGAGCGGCTTTAAAAATTAACGTAATTAGTGGTCAACTGTAACCTATATAAAGGTCGCAAAGAATTGTTCGTGAATTTAGTTTAAACTGAATTGACTTGAATTGAGTGTACAATCTGTCTTTATATAAGCAGAGCTGTAGAGCCTACATATACTGCACTCTTTCCTTACATTGTTGTAGTAACAGATCATTGATTTTTTTCAATTAGGGAAGTAAGACTAGGCCGAAATGGTGTTGCAGAAATCAAAAGGCATCCTTTCTTCCGAAATGATCAGTGGACATGGGAAAACATCAGAGAGAGTAAGTTGCCATAAATTTTACTTCTGTAGCACGTTATGCTATGTTAATTTTGAAGTTGTATTAAAACCATTGTGAATTTTTAAAAATTATTTATATTGCATTACTCCAACTGATTCAGAACCTGAATTTGCATAATTACCGAGGTATAATTACATAGCACAAACTCAAATTGATTCAAATAGCAGAATTTCACAGCATTTGATTCATGGCTTTAAAAAAAGCTACAGTATCCTTATCATCATCACATTGTAAAATGTATTCACTCATTTTCTGAAAGTACATATAAACTGAAGAAGGGCAACAAAGTTTCTGTCTCATTTATTATTCCTGGCTGTACATTCCACAACTCTTTTGAAAAAAAGTTTCTCTTTCTCTGTTGTAAATGTCTTGCATGCAATCTTGAATCTATGGTCCATTGTTCTAGGCCTACAGTCTCTCTCCCACACTCACTCATTCACTCACTCTCTCTCTCCCACACTCTCTCTCACAGACTCACTCACACACTCTCTCCCACAGTCTCACTCACACACTCTCTCCCACACAATCTTCCACACTCTCTCCCACAGACTCTCTCACACACACTCTCCACAGACTCTCACACACTGTCTCCCACAGACTCACTCAAACATTCTCTCCCACAGACTCACTCCCACACACTCTCCCACAGATTCACTCACACATTCTCTCCCACAGACCCACTCACACATTCTCTCCCACAGACTCACTCACACACTCTCTCCCCCAGACTCACTCACACACTCTCTCCCCCGGACTCACTCACACACTCTCTCCCACAGACTCACTCACACACTCTCTCCCACAGACTCACTCACACACTCTCTCCCACAGACTCACTCACACACTATCTCCCACAGACTCACACTCACACTCTCTCACCCGCACTCCCTCACTACTCGAAGGGTTCTTGATGTTTTTGCTTATAGGCTCCATCCCTTGTTATAAAAATTCTATAGCCCCCCTAGTAACACAACACAACTTTTTTTTAAGAGTAGCTCCTATCGCCAGGTAAAAGCCAGCAGCAAACGTGTGCAAGATCCTACAACAGAAAATCAGATGGATCACCATATATGATGTTCACCTAATATCACTTCCCAATATAATGAAGGTCAACTTTCATGGCCGTCCACACCTCACATGAATGATGCCCTGGAACTCGGACCAGGGATCGTGAACCCCCGCTGTCAGCAGGCTGTTTGATCAGCTGCCCATGCTGTTCTCAGCTCTGTAAACAACTGCCACAGACAAGTAGTAGTTAAAAACAAAAAAAACTGCGGATGCTGGAAATCCAAAACAGAAACAAAAACAGAATTACCTGGAAAAACTCAGCAGGTCTGGCAGCATCGGTGGAGAAGAAAAGAGTTGACGTTTCGAGTCCTCATGACCCTTCGACAGAACTTGAGTTCGAGTCCAAGAGACAGTTGAAATATAAGCTGGTTTAAGGTGTGTGTGTGGGGGGTGGAGAGAGAGAGAGAGAGAGAGAGAGAGAGAGAGAGGTGGAGTGGGGGTGTGGTTGTAGGGACAAACAAGCAGTGATAGAAGCAGATCATCAAAAGATGTCAACAACAATAGTACAAAAGAACACATAGGTGTTAAAGTTAAAGTTGGTGATATTATCTAAACGAATGTGCTAATTAAGAATGGATGGTAGGGCACTCAAGGTATAGCTCTAGTGGGGGTGGGGAGAGCATAAAAGATGTAAAAAAAAAAAATTTTTTTTTTATATAATGGAAATAGGTGGGAAAAGGAAAATCTATATAATTTATTGGAAAAAAAAGAAAAGGAAGGGGGAAACAGAAAGGGGGTGGGGATGGGGGAGGGAGCTCACAACCTAAAGTTGTTGAATTCAAAATTCAGTCCGGATGGCTGTAAAGTGCCTAGTTGGAAGATGAGGTGTTGTTCCTCCAGTTTGCGTTGGGCTTCACTGGAACAATGCAGCAAGCCAAGGACAGACATGTGGGCAAGAGAGCAAGGTGGAGTGTTAAAATGGCAAGCGACAGGGAGGTTTGGGTCATTCTTGCGGACAGACCACAGGTGTTCCGCAAAGCGGTCGCCCAGTTTACGTTTGGTCTCTCCAATGTAGAGGAGACCACATTGGGAGCAACGAATGCAGTAGACTAAGTTGGGGGAAATGCAAGTGAAATGCTGCTTCACTTGAAAGGAGTGTTTGGGTCTTTGGACGGTGAGGAGAGAGGAAGTGAAGGGGCAGGTGTTGCATCTTTTGCGTGGGCATGGGGTGGTGCCATAGGAGGGGGTTGAGGAGTAGGGGGTGATGGAGGAGTGGACCAGGGTGTCCTGGAGGTAGCAATCCCTACGGAATGCCAATAGGGGGGGTGAAGGGAAGATGTGTTTGGTGGTGGCATCATGCTGGAATTGGCGGAAATGGCGGAGGATGATCCTTTGAATGCGGAGGCTGGTGGGGTGATAAGTGAGGACAAGAGGGACCCTATCATGTTTCTGGGAGGGAGGAGAAGGCGTGAGGGCGGATGCGCGGGAGATGGGCCGGACACGGTTGAGGGCCCTGTCAACGACCGTGGGTGGAAAACCTCGGTTAAGGAAGAAGGAGGACATGTCAGAGGAACTGTTTTTGAAGGTAGCATCATCGGAACAGATGCGACGGAGGCGAAGGAACTGAGAGAATGGGATGGAGTCCTTACAGGAAGCGGGGTGTGAGGAGCTGTAGTCGAGCTAGCTGTGGGAGTCGGTGGGTTTGTAATGGATATTGGTGGACAGTCTATCACCAGAGATTGAGACAGAGAGATCAAGGAAGGGAAGGGAAGTGTCAGAGATGGACCACGTGAAAATGATGGAGGGGTGGAGATTGGAAGCAAAATTAATAAATTTTTCCAAGTCCCGACGAGAGCATGAAGCGGCACCGAAGTAATCATCGATGTACCGGAGAAAGAGTTGCGGAAGGGGGCCGGAGTAGGACTGGAACAAGGAATGTTCCACATACCCCATAAAGAGACAGGCATAGTTGGGGCCCATGCGGGTACCCATAGCCGCACCTTTTATTTGGAGGAAGTGAGAGGAGTTGAAGGAGAAATTGTTCAGCGTGAGAACAAGTTCAGCCAGACGGAGGAGAGTAGTGGTGGATGGGGATTGTTCGGGCCTCTGTTCGAGGAATAAGCTAAGGACCCTCAGACCATCCTGATGGGGGATGGAGGTGTAGAGGGATTGGACGTCCATGGTGAAGAGGAAGCGGTTGGGGCCAGGGAACTGGAAATTGTTGATGTGACGTAAGGTGTCAGAAGAATCACGGATGTAGGTGGGAAGGGACTGGACAAGGGGAGAGAGAAGGGAGTCAAGATAACGAGAAATGAGTTCTGTGGGGCAGGAGCAAGCTGAGACGATCGGTCTACCGGGGCAGTTCTGTTTGTGGATTTTGGGCAGGAGATAGAAGCGGGCCGTCCGAGGTTGGGCGACTATCAGGTTGGAAGCTGTGGGAGGGAGATCCCCAGAGGAGATGAGGTCAGTGACAGTCCTGGAAACAATGACTTGATGTTCAGTGGTGGGGTCATGGTCCAGGGAGAGGTAGGAGGAAGTGTCTGCGAGTTGACCAAACGTAAACTGGGCGACCGCTTTGCAGAACACCTGCGGTCTGTCCGCAAGAATGACCCAAACCTCCCTGTCGCTTGCCATTTTAACACTCCACCCTGCTCTCTTGCCCACATGACTGTCCTTGGCTTGCTGCATTGTTCCAGTGAAGCCCAACGCAAACTGGAGGAACAACACCTCATCTTCCGACTAGGCACTTTACAGCCATCCGGACTGAATATTGAATTCAACAACTTTAGGTCGTGAGCTCCCTCCCCCATCCCCACCCCCTTTCTGTTTCCCCCTTCCTTTTCTTTTTTATCCAATAAATTATATAGATTTTCCTTTTCCCACCTATTTCCATTACAAAAAGAGAAAAAAAATTTTTTTTTTTTTACATCTTTTATGCTCTCCCCACCCCACTAGAGCTATACCTTGAGTGCCCTACCATGCATTCTTAATTAGCAGATTTGTTTACATAATATCACCAACTTTAACTTTAACACCTATGTGTTCTTTTGTACTATTGTTGTTGACATCTTTTGATGATCTGCTTCTATCACTGCTTGTTTGTCCCTACAACCATACCCCCACTCCACCTCTCTCTCTCTCTCTCTCCTCCCCCCCACACAAACACCTTAAACCAGCTTATATTTCAACTCTTTCTTGGACTCGAACTCAAGTTCTGTCGAAGGGTCATGAGGACTCGAAACGTCAACTCTTTTCTTCTCCACCGATGCTGCCAGACCTGCTGAGTTTTTCCAGGTAATTCTGTTTTTGTTTCTGTTTTGGATTTCCAGCATCCGCAGTTTTTTTGTTTTTATCTCTGTGTTTAATTGACTGCCACTGCTCTTCAAGAAATGCCTACTTCCTTGAAGAAGTTCTGTTCTTTTCTGCGACAAGATTTCCGTACCTCTCTTTTGCCCTGCTCTCCTTCCTTGCTTTCCATTTCCCTCCTGGTGTTTGACAAGGTGTTTACTAAAACCCGCTTTCACAGCCACATCTCCTTTCTCAGTGACTGTCTCCATCTCCGACTTACCCCACGTGGATTTCAACTGAAATTCCACCCCTCATGTTTCGAACCCACCCAGGATTACAGGTATCTCCGGGACATAAAACGTTTCTCGGACTGCTGTTCCCGTCACATTCTGAAATCCACACTCAGTGCCAAGCGCCGCCATATGAACACACTCGACCTCTCCCACCAGCAGCACGGCCGTACCCTTTTGCAAAGCTGCGCGTGCCCCCAGTTTCATTTTATCCTTCGGCTCATCCGACGCCTCAACAAGAAACTTTTTCTCTTTCTCTCAAGTGCTAAGGAACGCAAGCTCCAACAACTCATCGACACCAACACCCATTTAGGACCCTCCACCCCTGCCTGTCCCTCCGTCCCCACCCCATCTTCCAATCCCTACCCCAGCCGTGTATTCACTATACCCCCTGACCTTCCCCTCTCCGATGCTGAACGTTCAGTGCTCAGCAAAGGACTTAGTTTCATACCCTTACGCCCTCACCTCAATGAATTTCGGGCTCGGCATGATGCTGAACTCTTCTTCCGCCGTCTTCGTCTCCGGGCTCAGTTCTTTGGGCAGGAGTCCTCTCCCAGTTCAACGGATCCTTTTACCCATCTCCAATATTCTCTCTCCACCTGGACCCCTCCCTCTGGATTCTTACCTTCTCTTGATCTTTTCATTGAGAACTGTAGGCGCGACATTAGTCGTCTCAATTTCTCTGCCCCTCTCACCCATTCTAACCTGTCTCTCTCTGAACTTACTGCACTCCATTCTCTCAGGTCCAACCCTGACATTGTCATCAAAACCGCTGACAAGGGTGGTGCTGTTGTTGTCTGGCGCACTGACCTCTACTTCGCGGAAGCTGAGCGTCAACTCACAGACACTTCCTCCTACCTCTCCCTGGACCATGACCCCGCCACTGAAGATCAAGCCATTGATTCCAGGACTGTCACTGACCTCATCTCCTCTGGGGATCTTCCTCCCACAGCTTCCAACCTGATAGTTGCCCAACCTCGGACGGCCCGCATCTATCTCCTACCCAAAATCCACAAACAGAACTGCCCCGGTAGACCGATCATCTCAGCTTGTTCCTGCCCCACAGAACTCATTTCTCGTTATCTTGACTCCCTTCTCTCTCCCCTTGTCCAGTCCCTTCCCACCTACATCCGTGATTCCTCTGACACCTTACGTCACATCAACAATTTCCAGTTCCCTGGCCCCAACCGCTTCCTCTTCACCATGGACGTCCAATCCCTCTACACCTCCATCCCCCACCAGGATGGTCTGAGGGTCCTTAGCTTATTCCTCGAACAGAGGCCCGAACAATCCCCATCCACCACTACTCTCCTCTGTCTGGCTGAAGTTGTTCTCACGCTGAACAATTTCTCCTTCAACTCCTCTCACTTCCTCCAAATAAAAGGTGTGGCTATGGGTACCCGCATGGGCCCCAGCTATGCCTGTCTCTTTATGGGGTATGTGGAACATTCCTTGTTCCAGTCCTACTCCGGCCCCCTTCCGCAACTCTTTCTCCGGTACATCGATGATTACTTCGGTGCCGCTTCATGCTCTCGTCGGGACTTGGAAAAATTTATTAATTTTGCTTCCAATTTCCACCCCTCCATCATTTTCACGTGGTCCATCTCTGACACTTCCCTTCCCTTCCTTGATCTCTCTGTCTCAATCTCTGGTGATAGACTGTCCACCAATATCCATTACAAACCCACCGACTCCCACAGCTATCTCGACTACAGCTCCTCACACCCCGCTTCCTGTAAGGACTCCATCCCATTCTCTCAGTTCCTTCGCCTCCGTCGCATCTGTTCCGATGATGCTACCTTCAAAAACAGTTCCTCTGACATGTCCTCCTTCTTCCTTAACCGAGGTTTTCCACCCACGGTCGTTGACAGGGCCCTCAACCGTGTCCGGCCCATCTCCCGCGCATCCGCCCTCACGCCTTCTCCTCCCTCCCAGAAACATGATAGGGTCCCTCTTGTCCTCACTTATCACCCCACCAGCCTCCGCATTCAAAGGATCATCTTCCGCCATTTCCGCCAATTCCAGCATGATGCCACCACCAAACACATCTTCCCTTCACCCCCCCTATTGGCATTCCGTAGGGATTGCTCCCTCCAGGACACCCTGGTCCACTCCTCCATCACCCCCTACTCCTCAACCCCCTCCTATGGCACCACCCCATGCCCACGCAAAAGATGCAACACCTGCCCCTTCACTTCCTCTCTCCTCACCGTCCAAAGACCCAAACACTCCTTTCAAGTGAAGCAGCATTTCACTTGCATTTCCCCCAACTTAGTCTACTGCATTCGTTGCTCCCAATGTGGTCTCCTCTACATTGGAGAGACCAAACGTAAACTGGGCGACCGCTTTGCGGAACACCTGTGGTCTGTCCGCAAGAATGACCCAAACCTCCCTGTCGCTTGCCATTTTAACACTCCACCTTGCTCTCTTGCCCACATGTCTGTCCTTGGCTTGCTGCATTGTTCCAGTGAAGCCCAACGCAAACTGGAGGAACAACACCTCAAGTAGGCACTTTACAGCCATCCGGACTGAATTTTGAATTCAACAACTTTAGGTCGTGAGCTCCCTCCCCCATCCCCACCCCCTTTCTGTTTCCCCCTTCCTTTTCTTTTTTTTCCAATAAATTATATAGATTTTCCTTTTCCCACCTATTTCCATTATATAAAAAAAAAATTTTTTTTTTTTTTTTACATCTTTTATGCTCTCCCCACCCCCACTAGAGCTATACCTTGAGTGCCCTACCATCCATTCTTAATTAGCACATTCGTTTAGATAATATCACCAACTTTAACTTTAACACCTATGTGTTCTTTTGTACTATTTTTGACATCTTTTGATGATCTGCTTCTATCACTGCTTGTTTGTCCCTACAACCCCCACTCCACCTCTCTCTCTCTCTCTCTCTCTCTCTCCACCCCCCACACACACACCTTAAACCAGCTTATATTTCAACTGTCTCTTGGACTCGAACTCAAGTTCTGTCGAAGGGTCATGAGGACTCGAAACGTCAACTCTTTTCTTCTCCACCGATGCTGCCAGACCTGCTGAGTTTTTCCAAGTAGTAGTTAGTTGCATGAGGAGCAAAAAGTGAAGTTAGCCAAATAATCTCCGACAATCTTTGGCCTAAGACCTGTATAATGAGCATCAAGCCGCACTTTTGCTCTGCTGACCTAATTTTATTCTTGAAAATTTGCTTTTTGGTGAACCCATTGAAACTTCCACTCAAACCTCTGGGGGCTCCAGATCCCTGGTTGAGAACCTCTGTTTTAGACCCCTCATCTGGATAACCTGTCCCATAATTTTAAATAACTTCATAAATACTTCAAACATGTGACCTATAATCTAATTTTTTCTGATTGAAAGTCTTTACATTTTCTCGTACTGGGCAATGTCCTAGGGAATCTGTGCTGTACCCTCTCTAAAGATTTTCTTGTAGCATGGGCCCAGTACAACAATGACAGTACCATTAGGCTTAATAAGGCTTTAAGAGGGTACAGGAGCATCATGGTTATGTTATCGAGTTAGTAATACATATCGGTAAGCGCAGAGGCCTGTTCTAATAATCCAGAGCCAGAAGCTCAAATCCCACCCCAGCACTTAATTAAATAAACCTGGAATAAAAAGGTCATGCTAGGATGTTTGTTTAGATTACACTGGAAGGTTACTTATGTTTTAAATATTAAAATAGAATGTAGTCATAGATTTTCTAAGCACAGAAGGAACTCATTCAGCTCATCGTGCCAATGCTGGCTGTCAAATAGCTATCCCCTTTCTACTGTGCTTTTCCCTACTGTTTTAGATTTTTTTTGAAATGTTTATTCATTTCCCTTTTAAAAGCAATTGTGAGTTTTACTTCCTCTACTTTTCCTTGTAGGGAAGCTGCCATTTATTTTAACAAAATCCCTACCAGATTCTTTTGGTTATGATTTTAAATTTATGGCCTTTGGTTACCAGTGGAAATAATTTTTCTGTATTTACCTTAACTTTAAATATATCAAATCTCCTCAATAATATCATTTCTAGACTAGAGAAACACAATGGCCAGGATTTTCAGTTGCCCTTGGGGTTGGGAACAGCAGTGGTCACATTTTGAAAGTAACGCTCCTGGATGGTGTGTCAGTGTCCCATAATCTATAGGATATGCTGGAATTTTCAAAGCAAGGGCAGGTTGGGGGGCCGGTGGTGGAGTCAGGAATCTAAAGGAGCTTGATAACAGACTGGGAAGGACCAGAAGATGATTTTCAATTCATAAATTGCCTAACTTGAATAGTGGTACACATTTGGTGCACAGCTGTTGGGTTCCATGTGGGGACCAATCAAGTGATATTTTTTATATATGTTGAGAAATTTTTGGCACTAGGAGATTTTGTTTGGATCAGGTGCAGTACCTTTCAGTTTTGTGTGCGGTGAGGCTCCTGAACTTCCAGTGTACTTCCTCTCTTCTGCAAGGCTGCAGCAGGCCTCATCATGACTGCCATCTTCCCTTGCCTTTAAGCTCGTCACTGGCCCAATTAAGGCATTTTTACATTTGAAGATTGTGTCGCTGGGCCAGGGCATGTAAATTATCCAGGTGTCAGGTTCCAACTCCAGATTGAAAAATCAAGTCCAATTCCTCTCATCTTTCTTGAAAACTGAGGTCCCTTACATAAGAAGCATTCCCTGTTTTTTTTCTCTTGTCCACTATAATTTGTTTTGAGGGCGTGAGTTATAATCGTTGATTGTTAATTTACTGAGAACTGTTAGGTCACTTTTTAAAATTACTCTTATTAGTTGTTTAATTCCATGAGAGTGCACACATTAGGGTGCTGGATTTATTCCTTAATGGCTAATTTTCATTTCGCACATGTAAAAACATTTCTTGTTCTTGATGTTAACATGGTTTATTTTAATAGATAGGGCACTACCAATTAAAATAAACTACTTAAGTTTCAAATGTAATGGCTTCCAAAATATTTTTCTGCACAGTTTTCTGCAATATTTTTCTAAGTACAAGACTCACTAATTCAAAGGAGAGATTTTCAAGAATTTTGCAAATAACTTGAGCTGACAGAGCAGAAAGCACATATTCTCACCATATCCAAATGTGCACGAATGTTTTACTTCTCGAGTTTTGAAGAAAGGAGAAGAGATTTTTAGGGAGGAATTTCCAGAGCTTAGCACCATGGCAACTGAAGGCTGCCAATGGTGGAGTGATTAAAATTGGGGATGTGCAAGAGGCCAGAGTGAAGAAATGCAGAATAAAAGCAAACTACTGAAAATCTGGAAATTTGAAATAAAACAGAAAATGCTGGAAAAACTCAGCAGGTCAGGCAGCATCTGTGGAGAGAGAAACAGAGTTAATGTTTCGAGTCCAAAACGTTAACTCTGTTTCTCGCTCTACAAATGCTGCCAGACCTGCTGAGTTTTTCCAACATTTTCTGTTTTTATTTTATATTGATGGAGAGATCTCGAAAGGTTTTAAGGCTGGAAGAGGCGACGGGTGAGGAAGAACAAGATCATGGAGGAATTTGAAAACAAGGATAAGAATTTCAAAAATAAAGGTGTTGCTGAACCTGGAGCCAACATGGATCAGAGAGCACAGAAGTGATGGATGATTGGATAATCAGCATTTGTAAAGAGAAAATATGTGTTAACACTTCAGATGAAGAGACTTCGTTGGAACTGGAAATTGGAAGAGGATAAACTAATTAATAGGACTGACCAAAACTGAGTAAGAGAATAATGGGCAGAAATCAAAAATCAGGAATGTTGACTTCTTCTACTCAGCATTCATGCACATTTCTCAAAAGCTAGGATGCATAGTGGGTGCCGTTTGCCTGTTTTGCTGGTGATTATTTTTTGGACCGCACTTTGTCGAGCACCTCCCCTGACCTTGCCGTCATGGGTGACCCTACCAGGAGCATGGAGCTCCTGATGTCAGTGCTCCAGGGCTCGACGGAGCACACAAGCCTTTCCACCATTGTCAAGGTGGCGATCCACGGAGGGATCCACCATAGACACATGTGAACTACAATTTGTGGATGACTGAAGTGTTATTGCCCACTTTGCATCAGATTTGCAAGCCACACTCAATCACTTCAATTCTGTATACAAGAGGCTCAGGCTGCCCTTGAACACTGCCAAAACAAAACTCATATCAACTCACACCTGGTCAGTCAAGCATTCCACCTCCCATAAATGTTGAAGGAGAGACTCTGGAATATGTTGAGCACTTCCCATACCTTGGCAGCCACCTCTCTCAAAAGGCCACTATTGATAAAGACATCAAACACCAGATCACCTGCACCAGCTCAACCTACCCCAAACTATAGCAATGTGTGTTTGACAACAAAGACGTCTGTAAGTCAACAAAAGTCCTAATGTACAGAAACGTGCCTGTGCTGCTGTGAGACCCAGACTGTGTATCAGCGACACATAAGAGTGCTAGAGAAACTCTACCAGCCTCCACTGCATCTGGATTCAATGTGAGGACCATTGAACAAACACTAGTGTCCTTCTTGAAGCCAGCTGCACAAGCATTTAGGCAAAACTCCTACAAAATCAATTGTGATGGTCTGGACACTTGTGCTTGATTGGCCAAAAAGCATCTGCACCACCAAGTCCTGTTTCCTTAACACTCAGGTGGCCATTGTTCCAGGGGAGGACAAAGAAAATGCTATAAAGACACCCTGAAGACTTCCTTGAAGCGGCAGCAATGACATTAATGACTGGAGGAGCTTACTACCAATTGTTCAAAATGGCAACAACTTTCCATCAAACCTTATCATGCTTTGAGTCCAAGTGCCTGAATGATAAGGCAGAGTGATAGCAATGAAAGAAAGAAAAGGAAGCAAATTCTGCACTCTGGATCCCACTACCTCATGGGATATATTGCCCCATGCGTCCAAAGATCTGTGGGTCATGAACCGGCCTATTCAGTCACATGAAACACATGACAGAAACCCGCAACCCTGAGTAGACGTCATCCCCGAATCGAAGGACACCTGATGAGTGGTGGGTGTCTTTGCATGGCGGTGCAGGGGGTAGATGCCATGTTGTAACCCACTTATAGCAAGGAAAAGTGGAGTTATGCGTTTGCAGCCATGATTGTGCCATATCCTTTCAGGGTTATTTGGGTACTTGCAGATCACTTGTGCATTTTTAACACTTTTTTTTGTTCTTTCATGGGACGTGGGCATCGCTGGCTAGGCCAGCATTTTTATTGTCCATCTCGACTTGCCCTTGAAAAGATGCTAGTGAGCCGCCTTCTTGAACCACTACAGTCCATGTGGTGTAGGTACACTCACAGTGCTGTTAGGGAGGGAGGTACAGGATTTTAACCCAGCGACGGTGAAAGAACGGCGATATCGGTCCAAGTCAGGTTGGTGTGTGGCTTGGAGGAGAAGCTGCAGGTGGTGATGTTCTCATGCCTCTGTTGCCCTTGTTGTCCTGGGCGTTAGAAGTCACAGGTTTGGAAGGTGCTGTCAAAGGAGCCTTGGTGAGTTACTGCAGTGCGTTTGTCCATGGTACACATAGCTGCTGCTGTGCTTCGGGTTGGAGGGAGTGAATATTGAAGGTGCTGAATAGGGTGCCAATCAATGGGCTGCTTTGTCCTGGATGGTGTTGAGCTTCTTGAGTGTTGGTAGAGCTGCATTCATCAAGGCAAATGGAGAGCACTCCATCACACTCCTGACTTGTGCCTTGTAGATGGTGGACAGGTTTTGGGAAGTCAGGAGATGAGTTAGCTGCCACAGATTTCCCAGCCTATGACCTGCACTTGTGGCCACAGTATTTATATGGCTGGTGCAGTGCAGTTTCTGGTCAATAGTAATCCCCAGAATGTTGATAGTGGGGGATTCAGCGATGGTAATGCCATTGAATGACAGGGGAGATGGTTGGATTCTCTCTTGTTGAAGATGGTCATTGCCTGGCACTTGTGTGGTGTGAATGTTACTTGTGACTTGTCAGTCCAAGCCTGTATGTTGACCAGATCTTGCTGCATATGGGTATGGACTGTGGGCAGTATCTGATGAGTCGCAAATGGTGCTGAATATTGTGAATCATCAGCAAACATCCCCACTTCTGACCTTATGATGGAAGGAATGTCATTGATGTAGCGGCTGAAGATGGCTGGGCCCAGGACACTACCCTGAAGAGCTCCTGCAGTGATGTCCTGGGACTGAGATGATTGATGATTTCTTCAGCCATTTCTTGATATCATGTGGAGTCATGTAGAATTAACAGAAGACTGGCAACTGTGATGCTAAGGACCTCAGGAGGAAGCCAAGATGGATCACCCACTCTGCATTTATGGCTGAAGATTGTTGCAGATGCTTCAGCCTTGTCTTTTGCATTGAGGATGGGATTATTTGTGAGCCTCCTCCTCCAGTGTTGTTTAACTGTCCACCACCATTCACAACTGGATGTGGCAGCACTGCAGAGCTTAGATCTGATCCGTTGGTTGTGGGATCGCTTAGCTCTGCCTATTGCATGCTGCTTCTGCTATTTGGCATGCAGGTGTTGTAGCTTAACCAGGTTGACACTTCATTGTTAGCTTTGGCTGGTGCAGCTCCTGGCATGTCCTCCTGTGTGCTTCATTGAACCAGGATTGATCACCAGGTTTGATGGCAATGGTAGCGTGGGGGTTATGCCAGGCCATGAGGTTACAGATTTGTGGTTGTATACAGTTCTGCTGCTGATGGCCCACAATACTTCAGTTTTGAGTTGCTAGATCTGTTCGAAATCTATCCCATTTAACACGATGGAGGGTATCCTCAATGGAAGGACTGTGCAGTGATCACGCCTGCCAGTACTGTAATGGACAGATACAACTGAGGCAGGTAGATTGGTAAGAACGAGATCAAGTAGGTTTTTCCTCTTTGTTGATTCCTTAGACACCTACCGCTGACCTAGTCTAGCAGATATGTCTTTTAAGACTTGGCCAACTCGGTCATTAGTGGTGATACTGAGCCACTCCTGGTGATGAACATTGAAGTCCCCCAACCAGAACACATTCTGTGCCCAAGCCACCTGCAGTGTTTCCTCCAAGCGGTGTTCAACGTGGAGAAGTACTGATTCATCAGCTGAGGGAGGGCGGTACGTGGTAATCAGCAGGAGGTTTCCTTGCCTGTTTTTGACCTGATGCCATGAGACATCATGGGTTCTGGAGTCAATGTTGAGAACTCCCAGGGCAACCCTCTCCCGACTGTGTACCACCATGCCAGCACCTCTGGTGGGTCTGTCATGTTGGTGAGCAAGGGCATACCCAGAGATGGTGAATTGTGGTGTCTGAGACATTGTCTGGAAAGTATGATTCCATGATGATGACTATGTCAGGCTGTTGCTTGACTAGTCTATGAGACAGCTCTCCCAATTTTGGCACTAGTCCTCAGATGTTAGTAGGGAGGACTTTGCAGGGTCATCAGGGCTGAGTTTGCTGTTGTTGTTTCCAGTGCCTAGGTTGCTGCTGGGTAATCCATCCAGTTTAATTCCTTTTAGTTACCTTTGTAGCGGTTTGATGCAACTGAATGGCTTGCTGGGTCATTTCAGAGGGCATTTAAGAGTCAGCCACAATGCTATGGGTCTGGATCACATGCAAGCCTGACCTGGTAAGGATGGCAGATTTCCAGCACAAATTGTTGAGAGACCAGGGATTAGGAAATTTACACAAATCAGTAAAACTTGGTGTATGGGTGTAAATTGTAATCAAAAAGGCTAATGAAACATTGGGATTTATCTCAAGGGGGTTATAATATAAAAGTGAACAAGTGATGCTTTGCATACAGAGTTTTGACCAGACCCCATCTGACGTACTACATTCAGTTTTTGGCATTGAACCTCCGGATAGGTATATTGGGGTGGCTCTTATACAGTGCAGGTTAACCGGAATCGCAGCAGGGCTTAAAGGGTTACCTTGCAGACAAGGGTTTATTTTCTTGAGTTTAGGAGGTTGAGGGGTCATCTAATCAAGGTCTTTAGATTGATAAACAGGATTTGATAAGTTGGTTACTGAAAAACTATTTCCTCTGGTTGGGAAATCCAGAACAAGCAGATAATCTTCATTTTAGAGCTGTGCCATTTAGGAGTGAAATCAGGAAGCACTTTTTACCCATATGAATGGTAATAAAATTCTAGAATCTTCTCCCTCAAAAGCCTGTGGATGCTTGGTCATTTTAAATTTCCAAAAGTGAGATAGGTAGAATTTTGTTAGACAAGAGTGTTAAAGGACCTTAAAAGAGTATGCATCAACCATGTTTTAATTAAATGGCACAACTGGCTTGAGGCATTGAATATCATTCTTCTGATCTTATGATCCAGTGTTTAATGCAATTAATTCACATCTGTGTTTCATTATAGCTTCTGCACCGGTTGTGCCTGAGCTAAGCAGTGACATCGACACTAGCAATTTTGATGATCTAGAAGAAGATAAAGGCGAGGAAGAAACATTTCCTATACCAAAGGCCTTTGTTGGCAACCAGTTACCTTTTGTAGGCTTTACATACTACAAAGATTATAAGTGAGTACAATCAAGTTGAAATACATCTTGCTTTAAACAAGAAAGCAAAGCTCTCTGAAACATAACATGTCACCTCATTAATAATGGAACATGAACTTAGAAAAACAAACGCAAAGCCTAAGTGAACGACTACTCATTCTCACTGACCAACCTCCACCTAAATTCCCCATGCACACTCCTCTGACTTTTGTGCTGCCTGTCCTCACTTAACCTCACCCATGACATAATTTCCTGCACTCAGCTGCACCGTGACCATTTTATCTCGTAGTCTTTCACCTCTGCAATCTCAGTCGTTGACATGGCATTATCCCCTCCACCTCAGTGCCCAATCTCCACCTCCAGAAAAACTTATTCTCCCACCTTCCACCTCAGCAATGTGCTGCATCTGTCATGACACTACTATTGTTAATATGCTCAGCAGTTGTCTTACCTTTGCACCCTTGCCTCACTGCCACTCATCCCCACTTCTTCACAGATACAATTCCCATCTTGGTACCCCAAAATCCCATTATTTCCCTGTCTTAAAAAAATGTAATCATCACCCTCTTTTGAGAAAAGACATTCCTAGCTCATCATGTCTCGAGCTGTCAGCTCATTTCTAATCTCCCTTTGCTCACGAAGTACTCTGAACACATTTTCCCCCCGCCAAGCTCCGGACTTAACATTTCTCAAAACATGAAATTATGAGGGGCTTAGGTAGAGTAAATAGGGACTACGTATTTATCATAAGAGGGGTCAAAAACCAGGGGGCATAGATTTAAAGTAATTGGTCAAAATAGTTGCTTGGTAATACAGAACTTGAGTAAAGGCTACCACGATCAGGCCATTGCCTGTTGTGTATCGTGCATACTCACAAATGGGCCTTATGCGCCATTTTCGGACCTGAAATGTGCCCAGTCTACCTCAAATTATCCTGGAATTGCAAGTTATCTCAAAAATTGAGCAACTGGTGAAGCTAGCCATTTTATGCTGCTACTATGCAGTAGCAATATGAATGGTATTCTCCATTAACAGAATACTGCTGTCAATTCAAAAAGACATTCTGCATGTCACACAAATGAGTAACGTGATACATGAATTTCAGTGCCGGTGCAATGCCAGGTACGTAGGCTCTACGTCCCAATGACCGGCAATAGTATCAGACAGCATGTCCTTTCGGCTATTAACAATAAGCAGAGTACAGACCATACTTAACCAGCCCGTGCTTGAAAAACTCAGAACACAATATGTGCCATTAAATGTGATTCTGTGATTGGACAGCACCTGCTGAACAATCCCCAGTGTACTAAGAACTACACTAGCAACCAATTTAAGTTTACCAGTTGGGCTGGCAATATGGCTCACTTACATGTGCTAGAAGGTACATATATTCACACGTAGGGACATGTTCTGTGCAGGCAAAAGGAACATGTCCAGGCATTGCGCCTGGACAATAGTACCCTGGTGCCTTCCCCATGGCGATACCTCGGCCAATCAGAGTTGACTTGCCAACCAATAAGCACCCTTTTCTCAAGCAGCATAAATTGTTGCTCCCTTTAAAATTTGGCATTCTTGCATCTGTCCTGATGAGTGCAAGATGAGAAGCTTTGACAGCACTCTTTTCTCAGCAATAATTGGTAGAATGATTAGAGGGGAGATGAGGAAACATTTTTCACCTAGAGGGTATTAGGAATCTGGAATTCTCACCCTGAAAGGGTGGTAGAGGCAGAAACCCTCACCACGCTTAAAAAGTACATGGATGTCTATTTGAAGAGCCACGACCTGCAGGGCCCCGAACTAGTCTAGGAAGGTGGAATTAGGCTGGATAGCCTTTTGTTGACTGGCAAAAACAGGGTGGGCCAAATGGTTTCTTTCTATGCCGTAAATTTTTAATGATTACTGTGATTCTACTCTTTTCTTTCAATCCAGTTTCTGACCACCTTGGTCAGAAAGTCATGAATGATATTATCTATGGTTAATGACAGCTCATTATCCTACTAACATGGTGATTACACTGTCTTCCCCTCAGGTTCCTCTCCATATTCAGCTCTGCAGGACTGTTTTTCATGGTTCTACACCCCACCTGTCCCAAGCCAGAACATTCCCACCAATGATTTCTCCTTCTACCCTCATGTTCACAGCTCCTTTGCCACTAACTTCAGCTTGCTCTTCTCTCCACCCCCAAAGGTCTCATTCACATTGAACAGTATAGTGCACTGCATCAGTGTTCTGTTTGACTCCAATCTGAGCTTAAAACCCCAAGCTATTTTGGTCTCCTTATTTCAGGGCGGATGTAAATGCTTTGGAGGTGGTTCAGAGGAGGTTTATTAGATTGACACTTGGATTGAGTGGGTTATCTTATGAGGAAAGCTTAGACAGACTGGGATTGTTTCCACTGGAGTTTAGAGGAGCGAGGGGTGACTTCATTGAAGTACATAAGATTCTGAATGATATTGACAAGGTGGACATGGAAAGAATGTTTCCTCTTGTGGATGAGTCCAGAACTAGGGGGGGCACTGTTTTAAAACTAGAGGTTGCCTTTTTAGGGCAGATATGAGAAATTTTTTCTCTTGAGTGTTGTGAGACTTTGGAATTTTCTGACTCTGAAGGTGGCATAGGCGGGGCCATTGAATATTTTTAAGGCAGAGGTAGATAGATTCTTGTTAGGCAAGGGAATGAAAGATTATTGGATAAAAGCAAAAAACTGCGGATGCTGGAAATCCAAAACAAAAGCAAAAATACCTGGAAAAACTCAGCAGGTCTGGCAGCATCTGCGGAGAGGAACACAATTAACATTTCAAGTCCGAATGACCCTTCAACAGAACTAAGTAAAAATAGAAGAGACGTTAAATATAAGCTGGTTTAAGGGGGGGTGGGGTGAAACAAGTAGAGCTGGATAGAGGGCCAGTGATAGGTGGAGATAACCAAAAGATGTCACAGACAAAAGGACAAAGAGGTGTTGAAGGTGGTGATATTATCTAAGGAATGTGCTAATTAAGGGTAGAAAGCAGGACAAGCAAGGTACAGATAGCCCTTGTGGGGGTGGGGTAGGGGTGAAGGAATCGAAAGATTGAAAGATTATCGGAGATGGGTGGGAACGTGGAATTCGAAACACAAACAGATCAGCAATGATCTTATTGAATGGCAGAGCAGGCTTGAGGGTATGAATGGCCTACTTCTCCTATTTCGTATACTCATGCATATCTCCAACTTAGCAACTGCAAAGGCACAAATATGCACTCAATTTGTGATTGCTGACTTCCTTATGCATACTTTTATTGCCTGTTGATTTTAACTCTCCAGCAGTGCCCTGATGTCTAACACTTCCAAACTCATGTCACTCTTGTTCCACACTGTTTACTTGAAACAACATTCCATCCTCACTAACATTTACTGCCTCACTCTCCGCCTATTTCAACTGCAAGCATTAACATAGCATCACCCATCCTACTTGAACAACAGCCCCAGACTCAAATCCCCTGCTTTGTCCTCTTTACCTCTTAATCTGGAGTGTTCTGCATTTCCCATTTATTCCGTTCAGTCGGGAATGGCAGAAACTTCCACTATTGTATCATTTTGTGCTACAACTCTTTCTATAGGGTAAAAATTGGTTCACATTGTGACTGCTTTCCAGGCCGAAAACTGAGGCAAAAAAGCAACAATTTTGCTGTACCATATCATGTGTTCCAAAGATACCTGAAATATGTCTGGTTCCATGTTAGGTTGGGCAGTTTTTCAGGGGTCCTTAAAACAGGCCTTGGACTGCTTACATATGTTAGAGAGGCCTAGCACATGTCTTAGGACTCTCTCCTGAAATTGTACTGCATTGAGACTGTTTCAGTTTTCCTGCAGTGGGTATGGCCTAACAAATGGACCACCAGCAAAGAGTGCTGTGAAGTGCTCCTGTGAGGCAAACATGCCAAATTGGTTTCTGAAATAACAAACATTCCCCTTCATCTGTGCGAATCCCTTTTTATAGCTTTCTTCTTCTCTCTTTCCTTTTAAAAACTTACTCAAAAGCTATCTCTTAAACCAAGATTTAGGTCACCACCTCTAATTATTTTACTCTGCTCAGCAACTTGGTATGTTTTCTATGTTGAATTGTTATAAATACAAGTTATGTGTTAACCCTTAGATGGCAACTTCCATGATTTCCCATGTTACTTAAACATCCTACACCTTCTTGCATTTTTATTTTCTGACCTTTTCTGATTTATAGCATACATGAATGCATTCTCTCATTTGGTATTATGACAGAATAAGCAAATCTAAGTGTCATTAGGTGGACTTTGTACTATCTCATATCATTAAAATTGTTATAAACAACAGTTTGTTTGAATTAAACTGGTCAAGTATAATTTAATTTTCAGTATTAACTGTTTTAACGTAACATTTTGTTGAGATGGGTTTGAAATGCTTCTATAAATTCTTCAGTATTTTTATTCTTTTTATAGGAACTCATCCAGTACCTCTAGACAAGCCAGTGACTGTAGATCTAATTCAACTGTAGACAATAGTCAAGTAAGGATTTTATGTTATTGTTTTCAGATTATAATATTTGAATAATCTGTAAGAAAAAAGCATGATTGTTTGTGTAGCCATCCTAAATTGTATTGCTCTCTGCAATCCAGAAGACAAACTTCTTTTTTGCAAATGGTTTGTTACTAAAATATGAACTCTTACATAAGAACTAGGAGCAGGAGTAGGCAATTCAGCTCCTCAAGCCTGCCCCACCATTCATTATGATCATGGCTGATCTCATTTTGGCCTCAACTCCAATTTCCCACCCTTTCCCCATAACCTTTCAACCCATTACTAATTAAAAATCTGTCTATCTCCTCCTTAAATTTATTCAGCACCCCGGTATCCACTGCACTCTGAGGTAGTGAATTCCACAGATTCACGACCCTTTGAGTAAAGTAATTTCTCCTCATCTTTGATTTAAATCTACCACCCCTTAGCCTAAAACTGTGGTCTCTCATTCTAGAATGCCCCAGAAGGGGAAACATCCGCTCCACGTCTACTTTGTCTATCCCCTTTAGCACCTTATATACCTCAATTAGATCTCCTCTCCTCCTTCTAAACTCTAGCGAGTATAGGCCTAAGCTACTCAATCTCTCCTCATAAGACAAGCCCTGTATCTCTGGAATCAATCTAGTGAACCTCCTCTGAACTGCCTCCAGTGCAACTACATCCTTCCTCAAGTAAGGGGACCAAAAGTGTGCACAGTATTCCAGGTGCGGTCTCACCAATGCATTGTACAGTTGCAACAACACTTCCCTATTTTGTTTTGAGACTCTTGTCTTAAAACATTCTGTATGAAATAAATAATTTGTATTTTTGGAGAGGAGTGGAGAGAACAGAATGAGAAACTGCATTTTCTCAAAGCTTGCTTCAAGATTTTCTTTCAGGTGGCTTTACAAACTTTCCAAAACCTAAGAAGAGAGTAGTGATGTAGGCTTACAGCGTTTTAAAGGGAAGATTTATGAGAAGTGTAATGAAGAATGTAAAATGTGTAGTGGGGATGTGAATATGGAGATTAGAAGGATAAAGGCTAACAAATAATTAAAAAGAAATATTAAGGCCCTTGGTAAGAATAAAATCAGTAGTTGGGATAGAACTGCTTAGGAATGAAGGGGGAAATCTAATTCTGGAGGACAAAGGTATAGAAAGCTGTTTGATAATAGGAAACTAAGGATTCATATTAATGATATTGCTAAGTTTAGAACAAGGTGGAAGTGTGTACCTCAGAAGCTGGTGCTGGACCCACTTTTGTTGCAGATACATGATTTGGTTTTGGACGTGGGGAGCGCAATATCAAAGCAAAAAAGACTTGCATTTATATAGTGCTTTTCATGACCATGGGACATTTCAGAGCACTTTACAGCTAATGAAGTACTTTTGACGTATAGTCACTGTTGTGATGTAGGAAACAAAGCAACCAATTTACACAGCAAACCCTCACAAACAGCACAGTGATAATGAGCAGATAATCTGATTTTGTGATGTTGCATTATGATATGGCAGGTGATATTTGCCAGGCTGACCAAATCTGCAGGGGAAATTTGGCCATACTATCATAATGATTTTGCAATTTGTTTTTATTACAAGAAGGCTTGTGTACTGAAATTGGAAATAATGAGTCCACTACCATCTTCAGAGATTTTAAAGATTAAATTAAAACATTTATTAACAAAATAACAACAAACTTAAATACACACGATATTACAGTTACACAGCTATAATAGTTCCCAAAATTTCTACTTAACCAGACTCCCAACTACACACCCCCTTTAAGGCAACAGTCCAAATAGGTTCCAAATCTATAAAGTAATCCAGCAATTTTACTACACGCACCCACTGGACAATGTAAAAGGATTTTAACAGCCTTGGTTACTAGAACAGCAAACTTCTTCAGGGTGGCTAGTGGCTTTTTCTTCCAGTCTGTTTCAGACAGTCACCTTTCAAGATCTCACACGGCCACACCTCACTCAGCCTTCCACCCTTTAATTTGCATTCTTTAAATACATTTTATGTCTTTTGATTTGTAAATCCCATTGTTTCAACTTTCTTTTTGAAGTTACTTTTCCCAGAATATAAAAATCTTTCATGTTATCATTATGGCCAGTACTTATGGGAAAAATAAACATAATCTCTTGCCTTACATATCTTGCCGGTTGTAAACATCTTCCATGTCGCTTTGAAAATCAAACACTTCTCCAAATATCTAAAAATGCAAATTTCGTTCATGCTGTCTCTGCCGAGACTTCACCCTAGCTTTACATTTCTACATTTCAAGTGCCTGTTTTATACCTCACTTCTTTGATAATTTAAACCTTGCAGTCTAATTATCTATAGTTTAATTAAATTAGCCACACACACAGCTATACATACACACACAAGTCTGCTTTAAAATATCCCACAATAATGTTAAGAAAATATGATAATTTCCTGACATGTTGATTAAGGATAACTATTAGCTATGACACCGGGAATAACTCCTCCCCTGCTCTTCTTGAAATGGTACTATAGGATCTTTTACACCCACCTGAGCAGCCAGCAGTCCCTCAGAATGGCATTGGAGTGTCTGCCTTGATTTGTGTTCAAGCCCCAGAGTGGGACTTGAACCTAGAACGATGTTTTCATCAACATTGGTGAGAGTGTGATCAACTGAGCCACAGCTGTCACATTAAAGTGCAATGTCTCCAATGTTGTATTGAGCATGATTTGGCTCAGCAAGTTTATCCACTGAATACCTAAGCTATATGAATCGGAATATCTTAGCTTTGATTTGACCCACAGATGATTTAATCCAAACAGCAATAGGAACACCACAGTTGTCATAGTAATCCTGGTTTAGAGAGGAGGAAAGTTGCCCAGGGTTTTTGCTGATGATTGCTATCCAGTAATCCTACTGTGTGTGCATTCATATTATATGGCAAAGCTATTAAATTTGACTATGACATTAGGAAGTGCTTCATATAAAAGGATCAATACCATGCCTCCTCATCAAAGTAATGTGCTGGAACAAATATCACTGGAATCATTTGGGTGGGAGTTAACTGTTAGAATGGAGAGGCCATAGCTGTCTATCAAAGGATGACTTTATTCATCGGTACTTATGTTTATGGCTTAAAATTCAAAGTTAAATATGTAAATCAATTTTTAAATTATTTATCCCAAACTATAGAGAACCTGAAAAAAAACTCACCAAAATACGCTTATGTCAATTGGAACCCTAAAAACTACTTCATCTTGGAACAATCCCTATAAACCATATTTCTCTAGATTAATTTGAATTTAACTTTATATTATTTGCAACCTTCACATTCTATCTGTTATAAGTGAACCACACTGTGAAATTGCTTTAAAGTTACAAAACAATCAGACATGAAAGTGCTACCAGTTGAGCCAAGCTGACACTTCGGAAATCTTCTTGTAATAATGCTGTAAGTTATGTATTTTAGTGTGATTTAATGTTAGTGGTGCATGTACTGATAGAACTACAGGTCATCAGTTATGCAAATTAACAGGAGAAGTAAGATTGTGTGGA
This sequence comes from Carcharodon carcharias, assembly GCF_017639515.1. Lineage (NCBI taxonomy): Eukaryota > Metazoa > Chordata > Chondrichthyes > Lamniformes > Lamnidae > Carcharodon > Carcharodon carcharias. Next base: position 119,139,314 of record NC_054472.1, on the reverse strand, counting down.
TAAACATTACATACTTCTGCAAAGCATGAAACACACATTGGTATAATTAAAACATTTGATTTTAGCGTTTGAGCTTAAAATGAAAAATACTTTTAAACAGATGATAGTTGGAACATAAAACATTTCTAAAATGTTTGTTCGTAATGCTAAGTTCAATTAAAAATGCTAGTGGAACTTTGCAAGCAGAAAAGGCGACATTTCAAATCTTTACTGCCTCTATGTGAGCATTGCGCATCAGTGCATTATTAAAAGAACTCAGCAACTCTGGCACATTAATGATGAATGAGAATTTATCATAAAACTCTAGCTATTTTCTTCAGGCTAGTTAGTTGATTTTTATTTATGCAGGAACCATAGTCCAATAAATGCTTCAGAGAAGGTGTCTTATGATCATTCACTGCATTCATTACAACAAGATTTCAGAAGTGTCAGCTTGGCTCAATTGGCAACTCTTCCATGTCTGACTGTGGTTGTAAATTCAATGCCCAAATCAAGATGTGACCCATGAGGTAGGTTGATACACTAATGTTGCAGTGAGGATTTCAGATGAGGTGTTTATATAAATACAAACCTTTTAGAGAAAATTTTGCACAGTACCTGAATATTGGTAACTACTGTAGTATTTATCCACAGCAATTTAAATGTGCCCAGTGATGCTATGTATTTCTGTCTTTTGCTGCTGGATATTCAATCTTGGAAATTTTGAAGAAACTAGCTTAATCAATGGGCACTTCACCTCAGCTATCTTGCTTTTAAGGTTGAAGATTTGAAAAAGAAAATTTATGAACTTGAGGAGCAATTACATAATGAAATAAAATTAAAGGATGAATGGGAACAAAAATCCAGGTAAGGCACTGTCATGAACTGTTCATTTTTAATTTGTTGGAGTCTTCTTTTAGGAGTGCAGCACAAAAATCACGTTATGAACATAGATGCATGTCATATTTGAAACTGCAGTACGGATAAAGGTGTTCCCGCAAAGGGTAGTGGGCAAGAATCTGGGCACACTCTGTATTTTGTTCGTTTTTCTTATGAAAGTCTTCAATGGTTTTGTTTCTAGGTCAGCAAACACCAAGTTAGAGAAAATAACAAAGGAACTGGATGATGAGGTAATTTGCTTTGTATTCAAATTTGTTTATAATTTGCTCTATTTCTTACACAAGTATCACCATTATGTTTACGTGAATAGATTTCCAATTCACAAAATTTTAAAATACTTCTGTTAGAAAATTGCACATTTTAAAATGTGATGTATTTGAGTTTTTCAGAACATTTCACCAGTGTTACACAATAAATATGAAACTTGCAGTTATTCTTCATTTACAGTTGGAGCATCCAAACTGTAACAATACTGGGTTTTAGAAATATTTGCTGTAGTTTGGATTAGTTTGTCGTATGCAACAAAGTGTGAGTTCTATTCCTGTCAACAAAGTGTGTTAATTCAAAATGTATGGTTACTTTTCAATTGAAATATTTTTAAATTCACATACTATTGGATTTTATTGTTTATCTGCATTTTGTTTAATATAAAAGAATTTTCAAAAATCTATCTTGAATCACCAGCATCATTAGAAATTGGCATCCCAATAATTTTAGGCTTTTAGAGTGAGTCATACTCACATTCAGAAACTATCATGGCAACTTATTGAATATGATATTTTCAATGTAGTCAGATCCATCAGTCTGATTTTGTTTCTCATTTGAAATTTGGCTTTATCCATAGGGCAATGCACGAAAAAGTTTAGAGGTTACTGTGTCTCAGCTTGAAAAGGAAAAAGTAGTGCTACAGCACAAAATTAACGAATACCAAAGGAAAGTGGAGCAAGAGGCCGAAAAGAGGCGAAATTTAGAAAATGAGGGTGAGCTCAATGGCTATACTCTTGCAGTGTCATACTTTTTCTAAAACATCACTGCCTTCCTTAGTGCAAACTTTGGTCATCAAATGATACAATTGTTAGTTTTGTGTACTGAATTGTATTTTAGCATATTCTTCTTCATCTGTGCCTGTTTGCTTAATTATATTGACAATTTAACACCAAACTTATGAAACACTAGAGTGTTTCCCAAGGACATTTGAATATAAAAAGAAGTTATTCTATGACAGATGAGGAATTTTGGATACCCTACCTTCAAATGGGCAGTAGCGAAGATCCATCAGAAAAGCAGGATTTAGTGCTAGAGATTAGAAGAAATGGTTCTTTCCCAGTGGCAGTATTAGTAAACTCCAAATGCTGTGATTCCATTAATAATTAGTTCATAAAAGTTATGTTTGTGTTTCTATTTTTCAAAACTCCCCACAAAAGCAATGAAGCCTGTCAGTTAGCTTGGGAAGTGAGAGCTACTGCCCTTGACGTCAAGGCTGCCTTCGACTGAGTGTGGCATCAAGGAGTCCTGGCAAAACTGGAGTCAATAGGAATTAGGGGGAAAACTCTCAGCTGGTCGGAGTCATATCTCGCACAAAAGAAGATGGTTGTGGTTGTGGAGGTCAATCATCTCAGTTCCAGGACATCACTGCAGGAGTTCCTCAGGGTAGTGTCCTCGGCCCAACCATCTTAAGCTGCTTCATCAATGACCTTCCTTCCACCATAAGGTCAGAAGTGCGGATGTTCACTGATGATTGTACAATGTGCCACACCATTCGTGACTCCTTAGATACTGAAGCAGTCCAAGTCCAAACGCAGCAAAACCTGGACTGTATCCAGGCTTGGCCTGGCAAGTGGCAAGTAACATTCACACCGCACAAGTGCCAGGCAATGAAGAATGAGAGGGTCAGGAGAATGGCAGCGAGTGGGAGGGAACAAGGGGGTTAGCAGATGGAAGCGGCTTGTGGGAGAGTGAGGGGGTAGGGAGAGGGAAGCAGTGAGGGGTTTGGAAGAGGGGCGTTGAGTGGGAGGAAGTGGGGGGCAGCAAATGAGTTGACAAGAGGGGCAGCAAGTAGGAGGGAGTGAGGGGGCCAGCAGATGGAAGCGCCAAGTGGAAGCAAGATGGAGCCTGGAGAGGGAAGCAGTGAGAAGGAGGGAGAGGGAGCGATGGGACGATGAATGAGGGGTGGGAAGAGATGAGTGGGAGGTGGGAAGCGGAGAGCAGGAGGTAAATACAGAGTAGTAAGCAAGTAGTAAGTGCTTTTTCACATTTGCTGATTAAAATCATTGAATCATATAGCATTGAACAAGGTCATTTGTCCTGGATATTTTCTTGAAATTTGTGCCTATTAGAAATTAATTCAATAGAAGATCCCTTGCAGAATGAATTACGTTACATTGATAATGGGGCTGTAACTTTTGACTGTTAATTGGTTTGTTTGTAGTATCTACACAAAAGGAGCAACTTGAGGACTTGAAGAAAATGAGCCAGAATTCTCACATTTCGAATGAGAAAATAGTGCAGTTACAAAAACAAGTAAGTCCTAAACCCATATACTGAAGTTTTTCAAGATCAAAAAAGCAAGGTTTGCCTGAAAAATGTAATGCTGTTATTTATTAATAGTTGGAAGAAGCTAATGCCTTACTACGATCTGAATCGGACACAGCAGCAAGGTTACGGAGGAACCACACTGAATTATCAAAAGCCATGAGTCAGTTAGAGACAGTAAATAGTGAACTACAGGAGAGAAACCGAGCTTTAGAAAATACCAAGCTACAGCTGGAGAAGGATGTTATCCAACAGCAATCTGCTTTGGATGCCGAGAGGAGAGTTCGCAGCCATGGCTCAGAAATGATCAGTGATTTGCAAGGTAAGCAACATTTAGAAATTGATAAAAGCAGATTTGGAAATTGATATTTGTTAATGATACATTGTCATTTGTGATTTTAGGATTATTTCCTTCCTGCTGGCAAGTGGGAAAATTTGTCTCCTCTTCCTCAGGCTTCCCTCCCCTCCCCTCCCCTCCTCCCCAGAAGAATTACTGTTTGATCAGCACCACCCTATGGTGGCACTGAGGAATTCTCTGAAGTAAGAGGCTTCAATCAATCTATGATGTTGCTCCTTAATGGTACTATGACCTCCATAGAAATTATTGGCCCAGATTTTGCTCTCATTGGCATTCACCTAGTCGACAGCTGCCCACACACCTTTCACAGCCTTGACAGTGGAGATTACCCTTCATCCACCATCTGTTTCTGTGCAACATCCCCTGCAAGAGATCTGTGAACAGTAAGGCAACAGCAGGGCTATTTGACCAATCAGATGAAAAATTCCTCACTGAGACACAAACAGCACAAATTTACGATCAGTGGCACCTGATGTTTAGGTTCTGCAGGTGCTGTTTAGGGACTGAAACAGCGCCTGCAGCATGTGCACATTTTGGGGTGAGTCACATCAGATGCCATATAGTGAAGATGTTGGCACATGCGCAGTGAATAGTCAGAGCAGGCAGATTATGATGGGCACTCTAATTTAATGGCAGTGGTCCCATTTTCATGCTTCGGCTACAGCTCCTCTTAACCTCTCACAGCTGAACATTCTTTCAACAGCAGGAAGAGCTTCCCAGCAAACGCATCAACTGTTTACAGATTAGTTGCTGGTTAATATGTTCTGGTTGTTGCTTCAATTCTATGAGTGTTCAATGCTTTTTATAGTTTAGAGGGAGTGGTTTGGCAGCTCCTGTAAAAGCTTTTGCTGACTTCAAGACATCTGCACAAACCAGTTGTTCGCAGACATGTTGCATTTCCTTTACAATACAGCATGACTTCACAAATGAACATAGGGCACTCTGATCAGGACAAGCTTTCGGAAAGGTTTGTGGAGGGTAGAGGGCATATGCCTTTCACCAGGCGGCCATTACCAGTCCAGGGTGTTCTTGGAGCTTCTTCTATCTGAACCTCAGTGAGGAACAATGTGTGCAAAATCTATGCTTCAGTAAGGACAACTTCACTGAAATCTGCCATCTACTGCAACCTCGGGACCCATCGCCAGTGACTGTCAAAGTGATTGTGACGGTGAACTTTTATGCCTCTTTGAGGCCAGAGTTGGCAATATTTGCAACAACTCAGTTTGATTCTACTTTGGCATAACAGTGGTTGCTGGTGCGCTCTATTCATTGTGCATTAACTACATTTTATTCTCTCTTGCCAAAGAGAAATGCATAGAGAAAGCACATGGCTCCTTTAGGATTGCAGGCCTCCCCATGGTGAAGGGTGCAATTGATTGCAAGCACATCGCTTTCTGAGCACCATATGTCTACTTTGCCCTATATTGAAACCAAAAGGGATTTCACTTCCTCTGCATCCAACTGGTGTATGACCATAGGCAGAGTGCCTTGCAGATCAATGCCTGGTATCCTGCCATCAGTCAGGATGCCTTCATTCTGTGGCGGTCAACTGTGCTATCTGCATTTGAACCACCCCAGCAAACCAAAGGGTGACTACTGGACAACAAGTACTATTTTCTATTAGCCACTAATCTATTCTCATACACTCTCTTTGCCCCTCATTTCTTTTTTGGTTTTCCTCCATACTTTCTCCATTCAGCTTGGTTCTCTACTGTTTTATAGACCATACATTTAACAAGTATACTTTTTTCTGTCTTATTTTAACTCTATGATCTTTAGTCATCCAGGGAGCTCCAGCTTTAAATGCCCTTCCTTTTCCCCTGATGGAAATGTATCCGCACTGTAGCTGAACATCTCCTCTTTGAAGGCCTTCCATTTGTTATGACTGCGGTGGGAGAAATGCACGAATTATCAAGCTCCACTACTCCACAGGCCATACCATTAATTTAAATGTTTAATTTTCTCACTGAAATGGCTAATTATGTACCTATACTTCTAGTACCTAGGTTTCTTTCAAAAAACTCAATGATAAACAAAGTTTGTTTTAAAATAAGTTAAACAAGTTGCAAGTACTGGTTAACACACAATTGTAACCAGGAAGCATAACTATCTATCTCTTCCTAAAGAATTCCCCCAGCACACACACACGCACACATACGCAAACAAAGGACAAACAGATAGAATCTCCCAATAGAGATGGGTTTTGAAGGATGGGGGTTATAAAATAAAGGATAAAGGCTGTAGGGTCTCGATGCTGTCAACCTGGAATTCCTTTGTGTGAATACTGTGTGAATGCTGGTCCCTGCGGATGTCTGGAAGTTCTCACTAACTGGCCTCAGCTCTGCAGGTCCAAATGCAGACTGGTTACACTCAGGTTGATAGTCACACACTATTTTTAGGCAGGGCAGAGAGAGGGAGCCAGGTAGGATAGCCTTCCTTCCTCAGCTTGTTCCCCAACAAGACTGCCTTCAAAACAAGCAGGTTCCCCTCACCCATGTGATTTCCAGCAAGTTACCAACCTTCCCTTTCAGTTTTTTTATCCATGAATTAAAGTGATTGCAGTTCAAAACAAACAGCCAGATTTTCCTCAAGTACCATAAAGGTCAGGTGATTTCTTGGAAGAGGCCTGCTTGCTGACAGTTCCAAGGTGAACTTATGACCTTTTAAAAAAAGTCCCAGGTTAACATCCAGATGTCTAGATCATGCCATGTCCTTCCATTTTGCAAAAGAAAAATTCAGTCTTGAGATATGATTCTAACACCTTGTTCAATTACTGTTTTGCCTACCAATTTTGATTCCATTTACCTAATCCAGATCCTACTTCAACTCACTGAAGGTAGTATTTTTATGCTCAATTCTTCCTTGTCCTTTTCCTTAATTATTCTGTACCTGGTGGTATTATGATCATTATTGCTATAAAAATGCAAGTTATTGTTCCTCAAATGCTCTTCCACTGAAACATGCTCCACTAGCCCTACATCATTTGCCACAATTGGATCCAGTACTCTTTCCTTCCTCTTTGAGCTGGAAACACACTGATCAAGAAAGTTCTCTTACAGACATTTGAGGAATTCCTCCCCCTTTCTTGCCCGTTACGCTGATCGCTCCTCTTTTGTTTCTTAATGCTAACCAAATAAGGCGTCTTGACTCCTGAATTGCATCCTTTTCTCCTGTGCTGTACTAATTTTGCTGATCAGTTCTTCAACCAATGCCCCTCACTCCTTTTATTTCTTTCCTCTCTTTCCTGATTACCTTGTAGTCAGGAATTGCATTCCCAATCCTCCTCCTCTTTGAGCTAGGGTCTCTTATATTGCCATCATATCAGATACAAAGAAAGATTTGAAAAATTGGGTCTTTTTCCTTTGGAATAACGCAAATTTAATGACAATATAATAGAAGCCTTTAAAATTATGAATAGATGGCACAAGGCAAACAGAAGCAGACTGTGTCCAGTAATTGAAGGGATAAGAATGAGAGGCTCCAGACACAGAATTAAATGTAAGATATTTGGAACAGATACTTTATTTGGTAAGATAACTCTATTTGGTTGGCATTCAGGTACAATAGAGAAGCTATTACACAACTGGATATATACTTTAGACCACAAAATACTATAGGCCACAAAACAGTCGGGAGGAGATGAAGAAGCCAATTCACCAGCAGGTGATAGAAAAATGCAAGAACAACGGAGTAGTGATAATGTGGGACTTCAATATCCTAATATAGATTGGGATAGTAACAGTGTAAAGAACAAAGATGGGGAAGAATTTCTGAAATGTGTACAGGAGAATTTTCTTGGTCATTGTTTTTCTAGCTCAATGAGGAAGGAAGCAATGCTGGATCTAGCTCTGGGGAATGAAGTGGAGCATGTTGCAGTAGGAGAGTATTGGGAACAGTGATCACAACAATGTAGGAGATATTCCTTTGCCCATAGAGTTTTAAGGCTGTGGAATTCACGCAGTGTTGGTGGTTAGGGCAGAATTTATGTCATCATTCAGAATTGGATTTGGTATGTTTAAGGAAAGGGCATTGAAGCAATATAACAAACAAAATGGGTAAATGCGGTCAGAACTATTTACTTCTGGAGGGTAAATGCTAACATGACTGGTTGGGCCTAATGGCCTGTTTCTGTGCTGTAACTTCTATGTATTTCTATAACAGTTCTGATCTCCAACTAGTAATAACTTAGCTATTTATTTATTTTTTATTGTTTCATGAAATGTGAGCATTGCTAGCAAGATCAGGATTTCTTGCCCATCCCTAATTGCCCTTGAGAAGGAGGTGATGAGTTGCCTCCTTGATCTGCTGTGGTTCATCGGGTATAGGTGCACCCACAGTGCTGTTAAGAAGGAATTTCCAGGACTTTGACCTGGCAGCAATGAAGGACGTCAATGTAGTTCCAAGTCAGGGTGGTGTGTGACTAGGAGGGGAACTTGCAGGCAGTGGTATTCCCATTCATCTGTTGCACTTGATCGCCATGGAAGATGCTGCAGTGCATCTTGTATACGCTACACACTGCTTACACTGTGCTTTGGAGCTGGAGGGAGAGAATGTTTCAGGTTTTGGATGAGGTACTGATAAGCCAGCTGCTTTGTCCTGGATGGTGTCCAGCTTCTTGTGTGTTGTTAGAGCCACATTCATCCAGGCAAGTGGAGAGTATTCTATCACACTACTGACTTGTGCCTTGTAGATGAGGGACAGGCTTTGAGGAATCAGGAGGTGAGTTACTTGCCGCAGATTTCCCAGCCCCTGACCTGCTCTTGTAGTCACAGTATTTATATGGCTAGTCTATGGAAACCCCTAGGATTATACAGAGGTCATTCCTAATCTTTTTTCACTCTTAGTGATAATTTTACAGGTGTAAAATGAGGTCTAAGCTTACAATACTGCCAAAACAAAATTCTGGCAATAGTACTGAAGACTTGTGTTCCAGAGCTAGCCACACCCCAAACCAAGCTGCTCTAGTCCAGCTGCAACACTAGCATCTACTTGGCAATGTGGAAAATTGTCCAGGTATGTCCAGTCCTCAAAAAATAGGACAAAACCAACCCTGCCAATTACAGCAGCACCAGTCTACTCTTGGTCATTAGCAAAATTATGGAAGGAGTCGTTGGTGATGCTATCAAGCAGGACTTATTCAGAAATAACCTGCTCACTGATGCTCAGTTTGGGTTCTGCCAGAGCCACTCAGTTCCGGACCTCATTGTAGCCTTGGTCCAATTATGAACAAAAGAGCTGAACTGAGAGGTGAGGTGAGATTGACCACCCTTGATGTCAAGGCAGCATTTGATCAAGTGTGGCATCAAGGAGTCCTAGCAAAACTGGAGTCAATGGAATAAGGGGGAAAATTCTCCTCTGGTTGGAATCATCCCTAGCACAAAGGAAGATGGTTGTGGTTGTTGAAGGTCAAGCACCTTAGTCCCAGGACAGCACTGTTTCTCAAGGTAATCTCTGAAGGTAGAGGGGCATGTTAGTGAGGTGGTGAAAAAGGCAAATGGGACACTTGCCTTTATTAATCGAGGCATAGATTACAAAAGTAGGGAGGTCATGTTGGAGTTGTATAGAACCTTGGTGAGGCCACAGCTGAAGTACTGTGTGCAGTTCTGGTCACCACATTATAGCAAGGATGTGATTGCACTGGAGGGGGTGCAGAGAAGATTCACCAGGATGTTGCCTGGGATGAAACATTTAAGTTATGAAGAGAGGTTGGATAGACTTGGGTTTTTTTCATTGGAGCAGAGAAGACTGAGGTGCGACCTGATCGAGGTGTACAAGATTATGAGGGGCATGGACAGGATAGGGAGAAGCTGTTTCCCTTAGTTGAGTCACAAGGGGGCATAAGTTCAAAGTGAGGGACAGGAGGTTCAGGGGGGATATGAGGAAAAACTTTTTTACCCAGATGGTGGTGACAGTCTGGAATGCACTGCCTGGGAGGGTGGTGGAGGCGGGTTGCCTCACATCCTTTAAAATGCACTGGATGAGCACTTGGCACGTCATAACATTGAAGGCTTTAGGCCAAGTGCTGGTAAATGGGATTAGGTAGGTAGGTCAGGTGTTCTCTCATGTCGGTGCAGACTCGATGGGCCGAAGGGCCTCTTCTGCACTGTGATTCTGTAGTGGCCTAGGCCCAACCATCTTCAGCCGCTTCATCGGTGACCAAATAGGGATGTTTGCTAATGATTGTACAATGTTCTATACCATTGGTGACTTCTCAGATACTGAAGCAGTAATTGCCCACTTAGGAAAAACCTCTGTATAATTTTGGGGGTTTCCATTAACTAGGAATTTAATTGGGCTAGCCATATAAATACTGTGATAACAAGAGCAGGTCAGAGACTGGGAAATCTGCAGAAAGTAACTTTCCTCCTGATTCCCCAAAACCAGTTCAATATCTACAAGGCACAAGTGTGGTTGAACAGTCCCCACTTGCCTGGATGAGTGTGGCTCTAACAACACACAAAAAGCTGGAGACCATCCAGGACAAAGCAGCCTGCTGGACATTCAGGCTTGGGCTGATAAGTGGCAAGTAACATGTGTGCCACACAAGTGACAGGCAATGACCATCTCCAACAAAAGAGAATCCCTTGACTTTCAATTTCATTACCATTGTTGACTCGTGGGATTACCACTGACCAGAAGCTGAACTGGACCAGCCATGCAAATACTGTGGCTACAGGAGCAAGTCAGAGACTGGGAATTCTGCAGAGAGTAAATCACGTCCTGATTCCCAAAAGCCTGTCCACCACCTATAAGGCTCAAGACAGGAGTGTGATGGAATACTCTCCATTTGCCTGGATGAGTTCAGCTCCAACAACACTCAAGAAGCTGGACATCATCCAAGACAAAGCTGCCCACTTGATTGGCACTACCCATCACCTTCAGCATCCATTCCCTCCACCACCAACACACAGTGGCAGTAGTACGATCCACAAGACGCACTGCAACAACCCACCAAGGCTCCTTCGACAGCACCTTTTAAACCTGTGACCTCTACCACCTAGAAGGACAACGACAGCAGATGCATAGTAACACCACTGCCTGCAGGTTCTCCTCCAAGCCACTTAACACCCTAACTTGGAACTATATCACCGCTTCTTCACTGTTGCTGGGTCAAAATCCTGGAACTCCCTCCCTAACAGCACGGTGGACAGCAGCAGCTCAATGAGGCTGCTCACCACCACCTTCTCAAGGGCATTTGGGATGGGCAATGAACGTGGCCTAGCCAGCGACCCTCCCATCCCGTGAAAAGAATAAAAAATAAACAAATATGGTGCATGTGCTCATTACTTATCAGAAGTACAGGGCCTGGTTCAGAAACAGGTGGTAGAGTCTTTGAACTTTTGGGTGGATGAAAGTTGTGCCATATACTATTGTTGAGCCCTGATCACTCCCCCTCCTGATTGCTGTTCCCCCCACAAATCCATTTCTTTATCATTGCCCCATCTCTTTCCCAATCGCCTCCCTGCTGTTGTGGTGCCTGACCATCTTCCCAATCCATTCCCCTCTCTTCTAGAACCTACCTGAAGGATGTTGATAGCAACACAAGAGCTGGAAATTAAAATTTTTTCCATTGGTGAGCTGCATGAGGGTGCTCAGTAGGTGTCTGGTTTTGTGTAAATGAGGCCCGAGGCCTACTAAGCCTTACCTGTTCCGCTGTAGGGATTGTACCCTGAACCCAGTTGGTCCTGGTTGATCAGTATGAACCTGTTTCTAGGCTTGTAACACTCAGATTTTGCCTTGTTCAATTGGTTGTCAACCCACAGACATGCTAAATTTTTCTTCTAGCTTTCACTTTTCTGGTCTCTGGTCCTGAAAACTCTTACTGGGTTCAGGGATGTTAGAAGTCCTGCAGTACCTAATCCAAATAGCCATTGTATTATGAACTGAGATGATGAGCATCAGCACAGTATCACAACAGAACCTGATTCTTTCCTCACTGAATACTTAGGAACAAGATTTGCTGAATAACTTTTGCAAGGAGGAACACTGACTGATTTTTGCCTCAGGGCCCAAGGGGTGAGTGAGATCAGTGATGACATTCCAACTGCTGACCAAATTGCGATCTGCTCACTCAGCACAGACCATGGATTAAACCTGGGACCCATGGCCTGTTTAACTTAAATTGCATTGTGTGTTGGCTTTACCTTAAAGGCCACTAGGGTGGCAGCATGGGAGTGGTGTCTTGATGGAATAGGTTGTTGTTGCATCTCTTCTAGAATATCTCTAAGCACAAATGAATAACCAGATAATGACTACATTTTTTTCAGCTCGGACCACTTCTTTACAAGAAGACTTGAAAATGATAAAACTTAACCTTTCAAAAGCAGAGATGGAGAAGAAACAGGCTCAAGACAAGCTTAGCAATCTGGAGAAGGTAACGCATATAGAACTTGAATAACATCTGATGAAAGGTCGTTGACCTGAAATGTTAACTCTGTTTCTCTCTCCACAGCTGCTGCCAGACCTGCTGAGCATTTCCAGCAGTTTGTTTTTATTTTATACCAGCGTTACCCATCCTACATCCAGGAAATAAAGGGGCGAAAGTTAAGGATAAGGTTTAAGGAATAAGATAAAGAAAATGTTTTTATGAAGTGATAGCTGAGATATTTGCCCTACGGACATATGGACTAAATATCCAAAGCATTTTGTTCAACCGTTCACTTAATTACCTTCTTTCACACAACTATTTTAATTAAAAATTTTAATCCCACAAATATGAAACATAAATATCTAAATTCACACATATTATACTTAAAAACATTTTTTGACAACAAATACTTTTTTCAAATAAATTTCCATACATTTGCTTTACTTCATTTGGCTTAACTCTAGTTTAATTAGATTTACAATTTTTACTAGCTGATTTCCGCTAATCATTCTTTACATCTTCAGTGTCACTCTCAATCCTCAGGAGCAAAGTTGGCACCTTCACCTGTTTCCTCAATGTTTGTTAATACTCTGAATATTTTATCATCAGTGTCAAAGGCAGCATCGATAGTATCACTCTCTACATTTTTAATATAATTGGGCAGGCAATGAGGGTCTTGGCCGCCAGCTAGAGAGGTGGCAAGGCCCTCTGCATTGCCATTTTTCGAGAAGGCCCACTGAGGCACTTAACAGGCCAGCGGCAAGCCTTTCCCCAGGATCAAGGAAGTTCCAACCGTTGTGAGCTGCCAGCCAATCAGAAGCTGGTAGTTATTCTGCACTCAGCAGTTCCACCAGGGAGGTAGTGATTGCAACTGGTACTACACATGTGCCAGGTCTCGGATCAAGGAGGGGACCCAGGCCACAGATGAGTGATGGTGGGAAGGAGGTCTTGGGGGGGTGGTGGGGGGGTATATTTCTGTGCCCCGTTCCCCCTGCCCCCCATTCCCAATCCCAGGTCCTTCAAGCAGGCAGGAGTAGATGGAATCCCCATTGAAGCACTAAATCACGGCAGAGAACCGCTATTGGTGTGAATGCATGGCCTCATCCCACCACCATCCCCCACTTATCTAGAAGGAGGCGAGCGTGCCAGGAGATCTCAGAGATGCCGTAATCGTGACCATTTTCAAGAAAGGTGACAAGTTTGACTGCGGTAGCTATAGAGGAATCTCCCTGCGGTCAGCCACAGGAAAGGTCATTGCAAGAATATCCTTAATCGTCTTTTCTCTGTGGCTGAAGAATTCCTCCCAGAGTCGCAATGAAGACTCCACCCTCTAAGGGGTACAACGGACATGATCTTTATCACACGGCAACTGCAAGAGAAATGCCAGGAACAGCACCAACCCTTGTGCATAACCTTCACAAAAGCCTTCAACACTGTCAACCGCGAAGGATTATGGAGTATCCTCCTCCATTTTGGCTGCCCCCAAAAGTTTGTCACCATCCTCCACTTGCTCCATGATGACATGCAAGCAGTGATCCTGACCAACAAACCCACCACAGACCCAATCCACATTTGGACCAGGGTCAAGCAAGGCTCTGTCATCGCACCAATGCTCTTCTCAATCTTCCTTGCTGCAATGCTCCATCTCACCCTCAGCAAGCTCCCCGCTGGAGTGAAACTAAACTACAGAACTAGCAGGAACCTGTTCAACCTCTGCCACCTGCAGGCCAGATCCAAGGTTGTCCCATCCTCTCATTGAACTGTAGTATCCAGACAATGCTAGTGTCTGCACACACTCGGAGGCTGAGCTCCAAGCCATCGTCAACCTACCAACGCCCCCTCCACACTGCCCGGCCCCTTCCCTACCACCACCACCACCACCACCACACACACACACACACACACACACACACACACACCCCCAACCCCCCCCCACCCCCGGTTATCCAATCAAAATCCGTGATGAGGCCTTGGACCTTGGAAGCCTCCTATCATTTTTTAAAATTCATTCACGGGATGTGGGCTTCGCTGGTTAGGCCATAACCCATCCCTAGTTGCCCTTGAGAAGGTCTTGGTGAGCTGCTTTCTTAAACCACTGCAGTCCATGTGGTGTAGGTACACCCACAATCCTGTTAGGAAGGGAGTTCCAGGATTTTGACCCAGCGACAGTGAAGGAACGGCGATATATTTCCAAGTCAGGGTGGCAGATGACTTGGAGGGAAACTTCCAGGTAGCGGTGTTCCCACCTATCTGCTGCCCTTGTCCTTCTTGATGGTAGTGGTCATGAGTTTGGAAGGTGCTGTCGAAGGATTCTTGGTGAATTCCTGCAGTGCACCTTGTAGAAGGTACACACTGCTGCTACTGTGCGTCGGTGGTGGAGGGAATGAGTTTTTGTGGATGTGGTGCCAATCAAGTGGGCTGCTTTGTCCTGGATGATGTCAAGCTTCTTGAGCGTTGTGGGAGTTGCACTCATCTGGGCAAGTCGGGAGTATTCCATCACACTCCTGACTTGTGCCTTGTAGATGGTGAACAAACTTTGGGGAGTCAGGAGGTGAGTTACTCATTGCAGGATTCCTAGCCCCTGACCTGCTCTTGTAGCCACAGTATTAAATGGCTAGTCCAGTTAAGTTTCTGGCCAATGGTAACCCCAGGATGTTGATAGTGGGGGATTCAGTGATGGAATTGCCATCATCAAGGGCAGACATCGGCAACAAGGCCCAACATCACCTTCAGTGTGCCAGCACGGCCTTCGGGCTGCCTGAGCAAGAGAGTAATTGAAGACCAGTACCTCAAACTCGGCACTAAGCTCACTGTCTACAGAGCAGTAGAGATACCTGCCCTCCTATATGGCTCAGAGATGTGGACAATGTACAGCAGGCACCTCAAAAATCTGAAGAAGTACCACCAGCGCTGCCTCCACAAGATCCTGCAAATCCAATGGCAGGATGGGCGTACCAACGTCTGTGTTCCCACTCAGGTCAACATCCCCAGCATTGAAGCATTGACCACACTCGATCAGCTCCACTGGGCAGGCCACATCATCCGCATGCCTGACGCAAGACTCCCGAAACAAGTGCTCTACTCAGAGCTTCGACATGGCAAGCGAGCCCCAGGAGGGCAGAGGAAACACTTCCAGGACACCCTCAAAGCCTCCTTGAAAAAGTGCAACATCCCCACCAACATCTGGGAATCCTTGGCCCAAGACCGCCCAAAGTGGAGGGAAAGCATTCGGGAAGGAGTTGAACACCTCGAGTCTCATCGCCAAGGGCTAGCTAAAGACAAGCATCGACAGCAACAGGAGCATGTGGTAACCCTTGCATTCCATCCACCTGTTCCCCCTACCAGGATCTTCCGCACCTGTGACAGAGACTAGGTCACACATTGGACTCTTCAGTCACCTGAGAACTTATTTTTAGTGGAGAAGCAAGTCATCCTCGACCCCGAGGGACAGCCTAAGAAGAAGAATGACTTTCAATAAGGAACACTCCCCGCAAACCCCAGGAGCCCACAAGCAAAGGTTTGTTTCTTGTACTCGCCACATGGTGAGACCCCTGCCTGCAGCTGGGATAATAGCAACAGCAGCAGGATGAGATCCTTAAGTGGACATTAATTGCCTACATAAGGGCTTCAGATGGCGGCAGGGCGGAAGGCCGTCCACAAGCCTTGCTGCCCATGGACTTAATAGGGGTGGAGGTGGGAAGGTGGCAGGATCCCTACCCACTACTCTCCCGTCTGACTAAATGCCCCCACCACCAAACTCACCACGGAGGGAAGGCAAAAGTTTCCACTCATTGTCTGCATTTTCATTGTTTGTTGATTCATTAAATATTTCACAATAGACCACATTTGAAGTTCTGCCTTCTTGAGCCAAAATAAAAAGATTTCTTGGCAATTCTACTCAGCTGGTATATTTTCTGATGTTTTTCAAGAAGTGTTTTTATTTTGTTGTTCCCTTAAGAAGAACTTTCAGTGGGTCACTTAAGAGTACCAATTGCACTTTACCATTTGCATAACACATTGAAGGTGGCCCTTTTTTGCACCACACTATTCACATACATCTGACATACGGCCAGCATCATATTCTGGATCTGACTCATATTTATGATGATCATGGATGAAAGCTCGCTGAAAGAATCTTGGTCTCTTATTTACAGCACTGATTGTCTTTGTATCCTGTCCCTCTCTGCCAATGCCTTGGCTCCTTGCTCTAGTCTCTTCATCTTCCCTTTCTCCAATTGCTGCCTGTCACTTTGTTAACTTTTGATGGTCTAATACAGGCAGGAATTATACAGTAAATGGCAGACCCCTTAAGTGCATTGACGGGCAGAGGGATTTGGGTATACAGGTCCACAGGTCACTGAAAGTGGCAACGCAGGTGGATAAGGTAGCCAGGAAGGCACATGGCATGCTTGCCTTCATTGGCAGGGGTATTGAGTATAAAAGCTGGGAAGTCATGCTGCAGCTGTATAAAACTTTGGTTAGGCCAGACTTGGAATATTGCGCGCAATTCCGGCCACCACATTACCAGAAGGATATGGAGGCATTGGAGAGGGTGCAGAGGAGGTTTACCAGGATGCTGCCTGGTCTGGAGGTTATTAGCTATGAGGAGAGGTTGGAGAAACTCAGATTGTTCTCACTAGAGCGACGGAGATTGAGGGGTGACTTGATAGAAGTTTACAAAATTATGAGTGGCATGGACAGAGTAGATAGTCAGAAACTTTTTCCCAGGGTGGAAGAGTCAGTTACTAGGGGACATAGATTTAAGGTGAGAGGAGAAAACTATAGAGGAGATGTGCGGGACAAGTTTTTGCGCAGAGGGTAGTGAGTGTCTGGAATTCGCTGCCAGAGGAGGTGGTGGAAGCAGGTACAATAGTGGTGTTTAAGAGGCAGCTTGACAAATACATGAATAGAATGGGAATAGAGGGATACAGACTCCGGAAGTGCAAAATGTTTTGGTTGACGGGCAATATGATCGGCGCAGGCTTGGAGGGCCGAAGGACCTGTTCCTGTGCTGTACTTTTCTTTGTTCTTTGTTTTGCCATTTCCCTCTAGCCTCTTCATCTTCCGTCGCTCTGCATGCCACATTTTGCTTTTCCTTACCAACTATTAATGTTTACTGTGTCAAAACATATCTTACACGAAACAAATAAAATATGAGAAGAAAAAGCAAATGAAATATGAAGGAAAGTCAGTGATTTATGACATAAATCCAGCGCTTTCTTTCTTGGGCTATATGATTAAAGTTGGTTAAAGCTTGTCTGAATTACAATGTCAGCGGGGACACAGTGTAGGCAGGACCTCAGGATCCCCTGCTTGGAGGCCAAAGCCCCCCCACCACCCAACCTGCCCGGTGGCTGTGGTTAGATGTCATCTCCCTTGCAACATGCTCCAACATGGTCCAAGGTATCATCCCTCCGTGTTTGATTGTGATTGGCCCAAGGACCTCGGAGGAGTTTACCAACAAACAAACACACAGATGGGCATTTGCTTATATTCCAACATCTGCATTATTTTGCTTCTGGAATAAGATCTGTGAAGGTTACATGGAATCAATGTCATTTGTTTTCCTTCATGCTTCAGCAATTCCATTTCTTTTATGCCTTTCAAGAGTGCAAGTGTTTGGTTATTAAGTTTACAATATAATATATAGATATAACACAACTACCATCTGTACCTGTTACTAAATATTCTGGAGAACAAATATAAATAGTGAAAAGAGCTTTCCACATGAGTTTACTTAAAGAAAATTACATTTGTCAATTAATATTTATCCCTCCTCCTTTTGTATCTTGCATCATTCATTGCTGTAAGGGAGGACAGGTAGTCCTTTATAACTCCTATGAGAAGATACATAATAGAACCCATGAATGATTATATTTACATGTCGGAAGCCTTTACTTGGCACTTCTCATTGCAGTACAGCTAAGATTGGTAATTCCTTGTGAACATTAATGGAAATCTTTTCTTGTTGTCTTCCATTCCACCAAGTAAGACATGGTAGCATTGATTCCTCAGTCTCTTATGCTCATCATTCTGTGATTCCTTTTCACTATAGGAAAAGAATAATCTGGAAATAGACTTGAATTACAAGCATAAAATGTTACAACAGCGACTGGATCAAGAAATTACGGAGCATAAAGTAACTAAAGCACGATTAGTAGATGAGTATGAATCCATAGAAGAAGCAAGGTCTGTGGCCATGAATGGTTAGTACTTGCTAAGATTATTTTTCATGCAAGTGAATTCAGGGATCTCAGTGTACATCCTGGGGCCAACCTTTTGCATATAGCACATTGATGTTTGTTACATTGGACTTTTCCAGTTATTAAGGAATGAATAATAACATGAATGCTGACTTTGTCTCAGACCTGACATAGATACAAATATACTGATGATAAATACCATGATAGAAGTCATTGTTTAATATATTAGTTGCCTCAGTCAGTATGAATTTTGCTTTATTAGTAGCTTAGAATGATAATTCAGTATCAAAAAGGCCACTAACCCCATCCAAATGTCCATCAGCAACCTTGCTGTCTGGTTGTTTTGAAGGATCCCAGAATATTTTATTCTAGTGCATGAATGCTTAAGGAAGAAGTTAATCATGTTGGTGTGCATTTTTTAATGTAAATGTACACTAGATGTGAAGTTACAGAAGTTTCAGTACAAAGTAGAATGTGTGTGAAGAAGCTTTGACCTGGTCTGAATGGAACAACTATTTCTAGTTTCAACTGACTTTTAGAACAATGCCTCAGCTGTAATGATTTTACTTGCAGTTGAAATTTTCTGCAATTTCATTTAGTTGTTTTATTGATTCAATGTTTGTTCTATAATTGGATTGTTTCTGGCATCTCAAGATCATAAGTCCATGATAAAATGTAGATTTTAACATTTGTATTGTCCTAAAACAAGTAAAACTTATTTGTTACTATTCAGAAATGGATAACAAACTGAGAGAAGAGAGGATGTCCAGACAGAGAGCAGAGAATCAGGTGATGGAAGTGGAAAAAAAGCTTTCCATGTTGGAAGTCGATTTAAAACAGTATCAACAAAAAGCGGAGCAGCTCAGTAAGCAGAAGGAGAGATTGGAGGATGAGGTGAGAGGATGCAAACCAAGGTTATAACTATTTTGATTTTTTTTTATCCAGAGTTGTGTTTATTTTAACATATGAATCCAGCAGTAGTTGTAGCAGAAAAAAAAATGAAGATAAATCTATGTTCTGTATCTCTTCTCACAGTAGAGAGACTCAGTCCTGAGTAAACCATGTAGGTAATTTTATGAGAACTGGTAATATGTTATACCACTTTTGTTTCTGTGACATATTGTTTGAAATTTGTTTTTAAGCAATAATTTTGTGGTGCTGAACCATTGTTTTATAGCTTTTTACTATTGAAAGAGAGGAGGAAGAGATGCCTGAGTTTCTAGAGAGTTATAGAGGAGAGTGCAAACTTAAAACTCTTAAGTATTACAAGGAAAGGCATATTCAGAAATGTTTAGGAAATTAAATGTAAATGAGGTTTCACCTGCTCGGAATGTTCATTCAAGGCTGCTAGTGGAGTTGGCTAAGGAGATTATGGATCCCTTCATCAATATCTTTCAAAGCTCACTGGAATCTGATAATATCCCAATGAATCGGAAAGTAGCAAATGTGCCATTTAAAAAAGGACTGTTCGATTTACCCTTAAATGTGGTATACCTTTGAACTTAACCTTGATTGTGTGGGAAACTTTGACAGGTAGCAAAATAGATCATGTGAATTGATTACAGAAAGCCAGCATGGGGTCAGCAGGGCCAGGTTGTGTCTGATCAATGTACTGGATTTCAGTATGGATATGGTGGATAAGAGTGAGGTAGTAAACAATATGGAGTTGAGTTTCCACTTTGGTCACAATAGGTGAGTCAGGGACAAATTATACTAGTTTTGACAAGTGTATTTTTCAAAGTTTCTGCTCAAACTCACTTGCAAATTGGCAAACAAGTAATCTGCATGAACCAGCACAATCAGGCAGCAGTTTCGAACTTAATATTTTTGAAAAATTATTTTTAAAATATTGCTTGATGTACTTAAAAGTGGTAACCTGGAGCAGTTGAATTAACGCAGATGAAAATGGTTTGACCGCAAAATGATAAGCATGTTAATCAAACATCTAGCCCAATGCCTGTGAGTAACCAAATTTTAAATAAATTAAAATGACCCGAAAAACAATTGGAACCACTTGGTGGCACAGTAGCCAGTTTCTTAGTAAATTTAATAAAATTATACTCAAAAAAGCTTTTAAAATGTGCCTATTAGTCTCCCTGCCCCCAAAAGAACTAGATTAATTTGTAGAAGCTTTTCGAAGGCCTGCAAATGAGCACAATTAGCGGAAGCTTTCAGTGGTGATAAATTTGATCTGAGGGAGTGGTCAGTTTTGTGAATGGGACCTGTTTCTACTGCAGTGTTTTTGAAATTAGTGTCAAAGATCATAAAAACTCAATTTGTGTGGTTTCATTGCTTTCAGGCAAATTATGCTAAAAATGACAGTGCAACCCATGTGGAAACTCCAGGCCCGATTATCTGGATTTCAGGAACGTATCTGACATTATCCCATGTAACATTCATTTGCAAGGTGCATTTCTATGGGATTGATGGCAAAATATTAGGCTAAATTGATACATGGCTGACAATAGATTGACCGTAGCATGAGGACATGTTAGAGTAGAAAACTGTTACCAGTGGAACACCATAGGGATTGATGTTAGGGCTGCTGTTATCTCGAATTTTCAGAAATTAATTATTTGGAGAATGAAATATTGTCTAAAGTATTTAAATATGTAAATGGTACCAAGTTGAAAACTGTGGCCATTGGTACTTATCAAAGTGCAAAAATCTAGTAGGCTCTGGACAGAGTGATGACAAATGAAGCTCAACACAAATAAATATAAACCCATGAGATTAGGTATAGAAAGGAAAATATGGAGCACGTGCCAAAAGTAGATGTGTTTGAGGCAACAGCAAGAGAGATCGTTGGAATTTAGTGGATAGCTGGTTAAAATTTTTGATTCTGTGCTTGTGGATGAAGAAAGCAAATTAAATTTTGGAGTGTGTTCTGGTTGACCTACCTATTGTAAGAAAGTGGAAAATCATTGGCAAGAGTTCGGAGGAAGATTACAGAGTTGATTCCTGAACTGAGAGCCCTTGCGTTATAAGGAAAGATTGTCCACCCTGAGACGGTACTCTGGAGAAAAGAACAATGGGGTAGGAGATCTTGATGGGTATGGAGAGCTTGGATGCATAAAAATTCTTTTGCCAGAGTTCAAGGATTGGGGGCAAAATTTATAATTAAAGTTGCCAAAAGAAAATTGGAAGTCTAAACAACATGAAGGTGATAGAATTGTGAAACTGGTTGCCAATGAGGTGAGTGAAACATAAAAAGTATGACAGGCAAGTGCCACTATCGTGGTCACAAAACTGAAGGAATGTTTAGCCTAAAATATGGCTGTATTATTTTTATAAAAAACAAATTCCAAAGACTGGGTGTTCACTGCAGTTGCATAAACATCTGAACATAAAGCAGGTTGATTAACATTTCAAGCAAAAACCCATCATCCAAGATTCTTGATGGAGGCTCTTTAATTAAAATTATTTTAAACTTATTTTCTCTTTTCTGATGCTGTAGTGTATGTCCATCATTTTTGTTTTTAATCTATGCAAACAATTTCCACAAGGTTTTTAACTAGAACTAAATTCAGCATCTTGGTTGAAGTAACGCACTACATTTGGCCAAGAGGGCATACAGCAAGCTCCCAGGTTCCTGTTCATGCAAACCCTCAAAAAGTAGTCAGGAAGGAAGTGCAAGTAACTTGGGATAATTTGCCTTCTTCCTATGGGACTCATGAAGCCTTCGCTCAGTGCCTGTCTCAGTTGCTATGCATATGTTGATAGCCATGTTTACCTGTATGACACTGATTGCCCTTTAAAAATTAAATCTTTGAATATGATGCACTTTGGAGCATCCTGACAGATGTGGTAAGGCACTTTCTAAATGCATTTAATTTATTTCCATCTTAAATTTAGATCATTTATATTAAGAAACTATGATTAATATTCTTAATTACACAGGTGAAGAATCTGAAACTGCAGCTGGATCAAGAGATGAATAAACGAGAAATAACAAAGAGTGAACTAAAGGCACAGTCATTGGAAGCAGACAGTCTGAAAGGTTCAGAGAAGCAGCTGAAACAAGAGATCAATTCATTGCTGGAATCTAAGCGGTCGCTGGAATTCCAGCTGGCACAACTCTCAAAGTATTTATTTCTACTTGGAATATTAATATTGCATAAAATCTATTTTAAATGTACTGTTGTGGGAGGTCTTGGTGTAAAATTATTAGGAAAAGTTATTTTGTAGTGCCTGTTAAATTGAGGATTTACAGCACTACTTTGTGATTAACTGGGACTAACATTGCATACAGTTTCAAAGATTACTCAAAATAATGTGGGCGGTATGTTGAAGTGATAGTTTTGCACCAAATATTTGCATAACAATGAGCTAAATGTCTCATTGCATTAGCGATTTCTGGAGTAGAGGTCAAGTGCTTTTCTGCAGGGAGTAAAATCTAAAGTTGGCCCATATGGGAGATTCTTGAGCACCTCAGAAGAGAAATGAAAGAAAAATTGAACTTGCAAAAATGCATTACGAAAAACTCCATCGTGCACTAACATATAGATTTTTTGCAGTTCCTTTTAAATACTAAGATACAGGAAAGAATGTTATCTCAGTAATATCTTAAATCATATCATGTTCAGATGAACCATATACCTTTCATGACCTAAGTTTCAAATTCTATCCAACATTAAATCTTATATTAATTCTAAATATTTGTGAAAATGGCCTGGTGGTTCCATTTTTCATCTGCCATTAATGGCTACTCTTAATTCTCAACTTGTTTTGAAAATGATGAAGAATAACTTATTGTGTAATGTCTCACAACTCAAGATAGGAACAAGAGTAGACTATATAACCTGTTGAGCTTGTTCCTCTATTCGATACGAACATGGCTGATTTTGTGCTTCAAATTCACTTTCCCCATCTGCTCCCCAGATCTCTTGATTCTATGAGAGATCAAAAATCTGCCATCCCAGCCTTGAATATAGTCAATAATGGAGCATCCACAATTCTCTGTGGTTGCGAATTTCAAAGATCAACAACCGTTTGAGTGAAGAAATTTCTCCTCATCTCATTCTGGTAGTTCCTGGCCTATGTATTACCTTTTATGATTAGTACACGCAGCACCTTCCAGTTTTTCCTTGAGCCCTGTCATAAAGTGCCTGTCCAGTCTGTGGTGCTGCTGCCACCCATTCACATCCCAAATGATCTATCATTGATCAGTCATTTAATTTTTTTGTTAAATTTTGGACATGAAATGGCAAACAGCATGAGGAGGCAGAGCTGTGTAGTTCCCAATCTCAGTTATACTGCTCAGGGAAATGATAAGCATTACCGTGGCAAGGGAAAATTAGATGGGGTTTCCCTCAGAGCCGCTGTGGTCGGCCTCTTGGTCGCTGGCTAAGACTTGCATTGTAATGGTTTAGAGAACAAGACCAAGTTCCTCATGCTCTCGGCTGTTATGTGTCTAAAAACCAATAAGAAAAGACAGAAGATAAAAATATCTCTGCCTTTTATCAGAGATGACTTTTAGAAAAGATCTGGTGGATTTAAATAGGTTAATTAAAGCTGTAGTGGCAACAATTTCACGCTATTGTGCTATTTGCTAATGTGTAGGTGGGTCAAAATAAATCTATGGTGCACACTATTATTCCCAGTTGTGCTTACTTTTGAGAATTTATAGATTGTGTATTAATATTGTTGAATCTTATGCTTAACTGTCATTATACCAGTTATTCACTAATATCGAGTCAGCTTTCTCTTGCTGTAAATGCAGATCAAAATGAAAGTAAATCCAAACAGCTGCCTCTAATTATATATGATGCATTAATGATGTTTTGCACCTGAGTAATGTTATAGAATGCAGCGACAAGGCAGTCGGCCAGGGCAAATGCATGCTCTGTCCACAGAACAAAGGACGTTTTATGCAAATATTATTTCAAATACTTAATCTCAGGACCTGTTAAACTTTAAAAATTATAAGTTAACCTTTAAAAAGCCTTTAACTGTCAGGCAGGCATAGAAGACACCATAGTAGTATTTCAAAGAAGAGCAGAGGAGTTTCTCTGTTATCCTGCCAAATATTTATCCCTCCAACAAATACTAAAAAAAAAAACAGGTTATCTGGTTATTTTCACATTGCTATTTTCTGAGCCAAATTGGCTGCTGCATCCCCCACATTACAATAGTAACTACACTTTGTAAGTACTCCATTGGCTGTAAAGCACTTTGGGACGTCCTGAGGTTGTGAAAGGCACTGTATAAATGCAAGTTCTTTCTTTCCTCGACATCAAAGAACAAGTTACATTTTATAGTGCCTTTCACAACCTCATGGCATCATTGAACACTAATGAAGTGTAGTCACTGCAGTTTTGTAAACAAGCGTAGCAGACAATTTCACACAGTAAAGCCGCACAAACTTAATGTGTTTTTGTTTTGTTGGTTGATGGCCAAATGTTAACAGGGGCACATGAAATTCCAGAACTCCCTGCTCTCTTTTGAGTAGGATCGTTTAAGTCCACCTGAATAACGGAACATTCCCTCAGACTGTATCAAACTGTCATCTTAGATTATCCTTTGAACCCATAATATTCTGACTTATTGAATGCTGCTACTGACTTACTGAGCCGAGCTGACACTTAAAGCTTTGGAAATTTATATATATTGTCAATCCTTTCCAGCCTGAACTCGTTTGCCTACCTCCATTAATTTTCCATGTATGATTGTCTTTGACTACTTACTTTCCTCCTTGGGTGGGAGTGAGAATTAGGAAGAGAAGGGAGACGATTCAAATCTCATAATAGTGGAGGTGGCTCCAAGCTGGCAGGCTTGCCATTGCTGGCTTGGAACCAAGTTAGCAGTTTACGGCAGTCTTGGTAATTTAAAGGCTGAATCAGGCAAACTTGCAGTATTCCAGAGTCCTGTTGATTGACAGATCTCAGCTCTTTGCTAGGACCTGGAGGGGTAGATTGCCACTGGGAGCTGGAATTCTTCCCACTTAATTAAGTTATCAAAGCCAATATCACAATCTAACAAGCCAATATCACTAGTGATCCTAGTTGAATAAGCAATGGGAGGCAGCTCTGGCAAGCTGGTTTTACCTGGCTAAACTCTACCTGTAAGCCTGTGGCCTGCTAATTTGCACTTGAGTTGGGTTAGGGCATTGTGTGTCAATGATGAGAGAGTTTGAACTCCAAATTGGACAAACAGAAACCCAATAGTGGGTGCAGATTCATTATTAGCACAATGAGGAGTTTCCATGCACATTGGACATCAAATTAAATGGAAAAAAAACAGATTTAAGACATTTTTTTCTAGTGCCATAATTTGTTAGTTATACTAGTAAGGAAAAAATCTTAAAATGGAGATGGTAGCAGTTGTGTGTCTTATAACATTTTTTCTAGATATGCTTGTCACATAATGTAGCTTTTATTTAAGACTGGTTACACCACTATCTGATTATGCCTCATTTTGATTTCTTAAGGCAATATCGAGGAAATGAGGGACAAATGCGGGAGCTCCAAGACCAGCTTGAAGCAGAGCAGTATTTTTCAGTAAGTGTGGTCCTTTGATATTTGAGGAATTAACTTTGAATACAATAAAAATACCTACAGCAGCACATGAGTTCTGGGGCCTACAATTAATTCCAACCACAATCTTCTTTTGACTCAACTTTGTTTTACACTGTACTCTCAGTGGCCTTTTCTCAATCATACACTCCTGGAAAAATCAAAGGTTTAGTCAGAAAATTTTCTTAAATAGCAATACCAGTTACCATTATGTATTGCAGATCCCTACATGGCTTGTAACTTGCACCTGTTTTTAGTGTTTCCAAATTTATCTGAAAATCCTGATTAAGAACATAATTATTTTACATTGCTCTGTACTAGGGTTGGAATACAACCAACAAACTGTTTGGCACTATTGGCAGCTCAATAGTGCCACTAGCAGGTGTGCAGTATGTTTGTAACTCTTTCGAGTACAAACCCGTTTCCGTATGTTCCTATTCAGATGAAGTTACATTGTTTCATAGTTTGCCAGTGTGAGATTTGAACTCTTGATCTTAGGGTTACAAACCCAGTACCATAACCACTTGGCTATTTAGGCCAAGCGCAGTATGTTTGTAAGTATACAAAGAAATGCACCTTGGAAATTAATGCTTTAATCATGTTCATTTTTTGCAAACAATTCCACTATCTATACTTTTTTGTAATAAATTGAAATATTATGGATATCATAGCTAGCCTTCCCATTACAGGATAACTGAATGGCATTTGACAGCAAAGCACTAAAACACAAATATTGCAGTCTTTCCATGGAAATAAAATGGAAATGTGTGTCAAGTTTGATGGGTCACACGTCATAAGCACTCCATAAACTTCAGATGATCCAAAACTTTGATGCCTGTATCTTATTTTGCACCAGATCTTGCTCACCATCTTTGTGGCAGCCTCTAGTTCACCACCCATACTCACCATTCTTGCGATGCCTCTTGTGCACTACACTATTAGCAATTGTGCCTTTAGCCTTCTAGTCCCACTCTCTAGAATTTCCTCCCTAAACCTTTCTACTTTCTTTTATTTCTTTGACCCTTCTTAAAATTCAACCTTTAACCAAGTTTTCATCACTATTTGTAAGAACATAAGAAATAGAAGCAGGAGTAGGCCATATGGATCTTAAAGCCTGCTTCATCATTCAACAAAATCTTGACTGACCTTCAACCTGAACTTCACCTTCCCACTCGATTACAATATTTCTTGATTCCCTTCAAGTTTAACATTCTATCAATCTCAGCTTTAAATATACTCAACAAGTAAGCATCCATAGCATCCTTGGAAAGAGAATTCTAAAAAAAAAAATCATAATCAGCGGAGTGAAGAAATTTCTTATCTCGGTCCTAACAGACTGATCCCATTCTGATTCTATGCCCCTAGTTCTAGACTTTTCAGCCTGGGAAAACAGCCTCTCAACATCTACTCTATTAAGCCCTCTCAGAATCTTGTATGCTTCAATGACAACACCTCTAATTTTTCTAAGCTTTAGTGAGTGTAGGCCCATACTACTCAACCTTTCCTCCAAGAACAATCCTCCCATTCAATTTAATGAACCTTAATTGCAACACTTCTAAGGCAAGTATACCACTCCTAAGGGTTGGAGACCAGTACACCAACATTTGGACTCATAAAATCCTGTACAATTGCAGCAAAAACTCCTTACTGTTATACTCAAGCCTCCTTGCAATAAAGGCAACATACCTCTTGCCTTCCCCATTGCTTGCTGTTCCTACATGTTAACTTTATGTGCTTTATATACAAGGGCACTCAAATTCCTCTGAACACCAATATTAAATAGTTTCTCAGATTTAAAAATTCTCTTTTTCCCATTCTTCCTACCAAAATATAGTGAACTTTGGAAGATTGTAACCAGTGCATCCACTATCTCTGCAAGTACCTCTTTTAGAAGCCTAGAGTAAAAGACATCAGTTTCAGGAGACTTGTCAGCTTTTAGTTCCATTACTTTCTCTTGTAAGTTTTCTTTACTTGTAATTACTTTAAGTTCCTCACTCTTATTAAACACCTGATTCCTCACTATTTCAGTCCTTTACCTCTACCAATGAAGGTGGGTTTCAATTTTTTACTGCCATTAGTTATTTGTCTCAAAAACTAACGGGAGGATTTCAACAAAACCTGGTGCAAAAATAGAATACAGACCAAGGAAAAACAGATTGATTTTGGTGAAGATGAGGATCTCAGCCCTGGAATGTTTTTAAAGGATCCATTAACATTGGGAGATAGGGCAAATTGACTTATTTTTTAGAATGTTGCAGATTGCTATATTTAGAATGTTGTGGATTATCTCAGCTGCTGTGGTGCAATTTGTCGCAGCTGTCTAAATGCGCAGAGTTTTCAGAGCAGGTTGTTGGATGTGACTGGCCTAAAGCCTCCTCAATGACATGGAAGCTCTTAATAAAAAGATTTATTTTTTCAGCTTTGTAGTTACAGTGCATCAACCAGGCAGGGAAAAACCTCAAGGAAGAGCTGCATAACTAGTAATGTTGAGCACTGCATGGTGGTGGTATGTGTTCTACTAACTACATCTTTTTGTGTTTCTGTCGCCAATCTCTTCTTTATTACGTATTTGTGTAAGGTCTTGCAACTTGTTTTTGTATTTCTTGCTGGTCTACTATTCTATTTTCTCTTCCTTTACCAATTTTTTGATCATCCCTTGCATTCTAAAACTCTCCCAGTCTTCAGTCTGACTGGTCTTCTTGTCAATATTCTAAAAAAATTTTTAGGTTTCAGCTGTGACTCAGTGGGATACAAAAAACTTTAAGTCTCCCATGATTATAGCATTGCCTTTGTTACAAAGTCTTATTTCTTGATTAATATCCAACAATTACTGTTGGGGTGCTAATCTCACCAGTCTTTTCTGTCCCTTTTTATTTCTTATCTTTACCCATACTCATTCTTCTTCCTGCTCTTCCAGGCCAAGATTCTTCTGTAATACAGTCCTTATGACATCTTTATTGGGGCTATCTCATCATGTTTTCCTATTTTGTCTTTCCTATTTCTGAAACATTAAGTATGCTGGAATTACTTCCCAACATTGACCACGTGTGTATAATGGTTATTAGATCAAACCCATTTATCACTATTTGTGTCATTAATTTGTCTATCTCATTATGAATGCTTTATGCATTCACATCAAACATCTTTAATTTTAACTTTTTACCAGTGTTCCCTTATTTGACCTTATTCACTGATGCACTATTAAACCCCAGTAGATGAAATTAAATTCTTACCTGTATTAGGAATCAATACAAGTATTCCCATTTTCACCAAATTCTCAACTTTTGAACTTCACTTGCAATGCGCTCCATTTATGACCACTCTGTGTCGGCAGAGATTTTTAACTTTATGTACCTTTTCAGGGCACACTCGCTACAGGTGCTCACTTAGCTCCTGCTCACAATAATTAAATCTTATTCAGATAATTGCTTTTAGCTGATTGTCGGTTAACTATTACTGACTGGCAATTTCTGTTGAGTATTGCTTAACTTGCAGTTTCTTATACATAGTTGTTAAAGTTCTAAGCTAAGTTCAAAACTAAATTTCAGTTTGAGGCTACTCACCCATGACTTCCCAGGGTGTTTCACTTTCATCAAATTCATAACCTATGCGCTCTATGAACACTCTGTGTGACCTCAAGATCATTTTTTCCTCTACTCTACAAAGTACTTTGGAAACATTTACCATTACTGCAACTGCTTCCCTGATACGTAATGCACAAATGTATCATGTGACTATTTTGGTTATGTGATTATTTGGGCACCACAGATAGTTCAGTAAAAAATGAAAATAGGGAATCCATTTTAGTACATTTAGAAGCTCACTAACAACTAAAATAAACATGACTTGGTCTGCAAGAACAAGATGAGAGGATGCAGGTTTAAAACTAAGCCTCAAACAAAACTTACAAGTGGAGAATTTATTTTCCTACAGAGTAGGAGCTAAATGAAACAAAATCCCAGTAAAGGTAATTGACACTCAGTTATTCTACATTCCCATGCTAGAATCACACACCTACAATTTCCTTTTCTAATTTAAATTTCTTACTCAGATTATCTATCTACCTGTAGTGATTATAACCCAAATTATACTTAGTCTATCATCATAGCTTGTTTCCTTTGGTTCAGCTATCATTCCATGGAATCTTATCTGGAGTTTCTCCAATGCCAGTATATCCTTTCTAAGGTGAAAGCGAAACTGAACATAGTACTGCAAGTGAAGTCTGCACAACACTGTATAGCTGCAGTGGCACTTTCTTACTACTATATTTGATAGTTTTAATTCTGAAACTTAGCATCCCATTAGTCTTTTTGACTATTTTTATATATAAGCTAGCTGTCATATGTATTTGGGCCTTAAATCCCTTTGTTTTCCCAACCTACCTTAGTGGTTCCTCTATTTATGTTCCATACCAAATTACAATTTTTATGTTAAATGTGTTATTGCACACAATATGTTCAACTACTATTACCTGTCCCGCCCACCCTCTCAATCTACATCTTTTTGCAATTTTTTTGCTTTCTATTCAGACTTCACTTATACCTCCTGGCATAATATCATTAGACTTCAGCTTTGACACATAGGTAGCATTGCTACAAAGCACTTCAGGATGTCCTGAGGTAATTAAAAAGGGCTACATTTTTGCAAGTTCTTTTTTTGTTGTTCTTTTGCTCTTTTATCTCTGTCTTTCTCCCTTTCTCATTCTTTGATTTTTTCAATTGTTTTCTTTTCATCTTTCTCTTTCAATCTTTTTCTTTAGACCTTTCTCTTTTACTTGTTTTCTTTTGCTCTTCTGTATTCTCAAATCAAAATATGATGAAAATCTAAGGTATCAATGCTGATTTTTAGACGATGCCTCTATCTGCCAATCCAAGATGCCCCTTTATACGAACACCTGTGTCTCTGATCGCTGAGTCAGTTTCCTATGTATTGTAGGAGTTTCTTTCCCATTCCATATGGCTCAGCTTTATCTAGATTTAAATACTAAGTCAAGAGGTTGCATTCTTGCTTATGTCAGAAGGTCATGGGTTCAAGTCTCACTGCAGGTCTTGAGCATGTAACCTAAGCTGAAACTCCAGTGCAATGCAAATGGAGTATAGCATTGTCCAACATGCCTTCTTTCAGATGAGGTGTGAAACAGAATCCCTGCTCAGATGGACATAAGAAAATCCCGCAGCACTATTCGAAGAAACGCAAACAATTTCTCCCAGTGATTGAACATGTATCCTTCAACCAAAACACAATACTGGTTGACTAAATTGGCTGCCATGTTTGCCTGTATAACAGTGACTGTATTCAAAATTAATTAGCTGTGAAATGCTTTGGGATGTCCTGAGGACGTGAAACATGCAGTAAATGTATATTATAAATGTGCCTTATACAAATCCTCAGAAGCTTCTTGTGTAGAAGCTTTTAAATACCTTCTGAAATCCATGGATAAGATGTCCCCTATCCTTGTACATTCCTTTTTTGAATAATGACATAACATTTTTCCATTTCAAGTGTCAACCCTGAACCCTATATTCTATGTTTTTAAAATTATAAGTAATGAATCCTTATTTATTTTAGTACATTAGCTTATTTATTACAGTCTTTTTTTTACCTACTGTAAGCTTATGTCGCTCTCTGGCCTCATTTCTGTAGTATGAGCATCAGATCCTTCTTTTCTTAAATGAGGACCAAAGCCAAATATTCATTTGGCAAGCTCACCATGGCCTTATTACCTACTGTTCTCACATCCAATCCTGTTTAATGCTTCCTTTGCAGACATTCAATGTATTTATAATAAAATTTTTGATATTGCCCGCATGTTTTCACACTCTTCATTCGCAATATTCATTAGTTTCTTTGTCTCCTTTTGTTTCTTTCTCAAGCTGCTAATTCCTGCTACTTTTATTCACTCTTATTGTAATCCTTCTTTCTTATTCATTTAATACTTGCCCTAACCACTCTTGTAGATCATGCTTACATTGCCCTTTAGCCTTTGTCATTCAGGGGATTATATACTTGTTTTACAATTCACTAATTGCCTCCTTGAATATATTTCGTTGGTTCATAGATTGAGGGAGAGGTTTACATTGAAATGATGAAATATCCTGTGCAAACCACTGCACAAAGTCTGAAAAGGAACAAGCTTAATAAGTGCTATGACCTTTTCTTGTTCTAAGTTTTATTGTTTGCTTAACTGCAGTATAGCGCTTTGATCTTAAAATTTGTAGGGTGAATTTTACGCACACATTTGTGATTTATTTGTGGGAAATTATACTCTTGATTTATTCCTTTGTTTTTCAACGTGAAGTATTTTGAACAATCATTGGATTTGTTAACAGACTCTGTATAAGACTCAGGTTAAGGAGCTGAAAGAAGAAAATGAGGAGAAGAACAGAATAAATAGTGACCTACAGAAGAGGATGCAGGAGCTTATCAGTGAAAGGTAAACAAAACTTCATGTTATGAACTGTATTTTTCAAAGGATGACTGGTGCTGAAATATTACAGTAACAGAACACATACATTTTATATAATGCCATAAGTCTGTTTTGTACTTGTCTAAATGCTATGGTCTACAGGATACAACACAAGGAAATGATCTGGGGTATTTATGGATAGCTCATTCTAACCAATTGCACAGAGCATGACAACAGTATAGAGTTAAATTAAATGAATGTTAAGTCCAAGGTATCAAGCATAAGTACTGAGAAGTGATAAAGTTAGTCTAAACTTTGAAGCAAGGGTTCTGGCATTCAGTTAAGAATCAGTTAGAAGCTAAACTGAGATGATCGTGAGTTCATGTTTTAGAAGGATATGATCACTTACGCTAACAAGAGTCTTTATTACCTACAACTAAAATAACCTGCATTTATGTATTGAAACGTCTCAAGGTGCTTCACAAGAGCGTAAATCAAACAAAATTTGACACAGAGTTACATAAGGAGTTATTAGGACAGGTAACCAGAAGCTTAGTTAAAGAGGTTAAGGAGCATCATAAAGGAGAAGAGAGTAATAGAGAGGTGGATAGGTTAAGGAAGGGATTTCCAGAGCTTAAGATCTAGGCATCTGAAGGCATGGCTGCTAATGGTGGACGACATGGGGCTGGCACCACCTACCGGGCTGAATTTTGTCTGGGTGGTGGGAGTTCCAAAGCCAGGCCAGAAGGTTTCTGGAGTGGGGGGGCGCTAAGCCAGTCTACATCATTTTGAGGACCCCAGATGCAATTTTTGGTGGTAAGGCAATTAACTTCCTGGTGCCAGGGCTCCTGTTCCTTTTAGAAACGGGAGCCCACCAAGAGCTACTGGCCAACCAGAGAGCCGGCCGGTCTTCAGTCACAGTGGTGTCATTGTGGGGACTACAGCTGTTCATGAAGCTGCAGAAGTGGACACCATCTTCCCAGCAAGGTAGGTGAGGTCGGTCATTGGGGTTAATCAGGCAAGTCCAGACGGGTGAGGTTTGTTTCCACAGCGATGATCCTTACCGCTGATCGGCCCCTCTGACTTTTACTGGGCAGGCTCCCTGCAGGCCAAGGGGGCCCACCAGCCACTGGTAAGATGCCAGCAGTGGCACAAAGAGGCTCTTAAATAACCCTTAGTTGGTCACTTAAGAGTCTCATTTAGCCTCTGGGCAGGGAGGCCATTCTCTACCTTTCCTGTCGCTGATAAAACTCCGTGGTGTCTGGAAGGTGACATGTGCTCTACACCCCACATTCCCTTGCTATTTTATGCCTGTCCCCCTCCTCCCAGCCCCTCCCTAGAGGGCTGATGAAATTCAGTCCATTCTATGCACTTCAGTGTCCAATATAGGGCCATCCTAGCATTGGAATGGGTGCAGTGAAGGGCATAGAACTGGTCTTTTGGAAGCAGTTGGGTAGCCAATGGATATAAGCTAATGGCCTGTTAATTAACAGAGGTCAGATGCAATTTTTCAATCAGCCTGTGGTCCTCCGAGGTGTCAGAGACTGGGTCAGAAGCCTGGGGGTGTTCTCCCATTGGCGGACCAGGAGGCCAGTGTTTCAGGCAGACATTGAGGCCCTCCCCACTTGTCTGGCCACAGTTGCGTGACCACAGGCTGCCCCATGGAGGGAATCGTCCTCCACACTGGTGGCCTGGCTGCTGATGCTATTTTTTAATTTAAACCTTTTGAGAGGTGCTGAGAGGGCACCTTAAAATGGAGAAACAGTCTGACAATGTTTCCTCATTTATTACAGTTGTAATATTTTATGCATGGAGGTCCCTCTGTTTTGGTGCCCTTATTTTTCCAAGTTGGGACTTGCACGGTATAAATTAGTTTTGTTTTTCATAGTTTCCTATCTGTCCATTTTGAGTAGCTTTTTTTTCCAGATTCATTCTTCCATATGATGCAAGTCGGTTACATCAAAGCCTTCCTGTGTCGCTTACAAATACGGTTGCACATAACTAATCAATTTCTTTAACCATTTAGCCTCAGTGGCACAGGTTAAATTAGTTGTAAGCAAGATTTGACCTGTGCACCCATTCAGACTACTGCCATGATTGATCAGCATGTACCACGGAGTGTTCATTGACTTCCCGCTTGCAATCTGCTAGGAACTTGCTGAAATCTTCCCTGTCAAATCAAATGGCTATAAACACTGCCTTTTCCATCTGTGGCTACATTCTGTGGCCATCCTTCCTATTTTGGGGCAGTGCACCAAAAACCACTGGTTCTAACAACCATGATAATAACTACCATTTCTATATTATGTAGTCCACTGTTCTCTGTTCCACACCTTTCTAAAGTGTTTGATCTTAATCATCAAATTTGGATATTGCTTCAGTCTTTGATCGTCAAATCCCTGTGCTACTTTTTTTCTGGTCAACACCAACTTTCCTACTCTTTCCCCATATAACCCCTTGGACCATGAACATCAAGCCATTGTTTCAAGGACGGTCAGTGACCTCACCTTCTCCAGAGATCTTCCCTCCATGGCCTCCAACCTCATAGTCCCCCAACCCCAAACAGCCTCCTCCTACCTCCTTCCGAACATCCACAAACAGGACTACCCTGGTAGACCTATTGTTTCAGCCTGCTCCTGCCCCACTGAACTGATTTCTTCCTATCTTGACCCTAATTTTCCTCCCCTTGTCTAATTTCTCCTCACCTACATTCTTGGCACTCCTGATACCCCTGTCACTTTAACTTTCTAATTTCCTGGCTGTAACCATCACCTCTTCACCATGTACTTGCAGTCTCTGTACCCCTCCATCCCCCACCAGTATGGCCTGAGGGCTCCCTGCTTAAGAACATATGAACAGGAGAAGGCTGTTCAACCTGTCAAGCCTGCTCCATCACTCAATATGATCATGGTTGATCGAACACTTCAATGCCTTTTTCCTCACACTATCCCCATAACCCTTTACGTTATTGCTAATCAGAAACCTATCAATTTCTACCTTAAACATACTCAATGACTGAGCTTCAACGGCTCTCTGAGGTAGAGAATTCCAAAGATTCACAACCCTCTGAGGAGTAAAGAAATTTCTCCTCATCTTGGTCCTAAGTGGCTTCCCCCTTATTTTGAAATTGTGTAGCCTGGTTCTAGACTCTCCAACTAGGAGAAATATCTTACCTGCATCTACCCAGTCTATTCCTTTAAGTATTTTGTATGTTTCAATGAGATCACCTCTCATTCTTCAAAACTCTGGAGAATGCAGGTCCAGTTTCCCCAATCTCTCTTCATAAGATAGTCCCACCATCCCCAGAATAAGTCTGGTGAACCTTCGTTGCACTCCCTCTATGGCAATAATATCCTTTCTGAGGTAAGGGAACCAAAACTGCACTCACTACTCCAGGTGTGGTCTAACCCAGTTTCTGTACAATTAAAGCAAGATTTCACTATTCCTGTACTCAAATCCCCTTGCAATAAAGGCTAATGTTTCATTAGCCTCCCTAATTGCCTGCTGCACCTGCATGTTAGCTTTCAGTGCCTTATGGACAAGGATACCCAGGTCCCTTTGTACATCTGCACTTTCTAATTTCTTACCATTTAGGAAATACTCTGCACATATGTTCCTTCTACCAAAGTGGATAACCTTACATTTTTCCAGATTATATTCCACCTCATGTTCTTGCTCATTCACTAAGTCTGTTCAAATCCTCCTGTAGCTGCTTTACATCTTCCTAGCAATACACATTCCCACCTAGCTTTGTATCATCCGCGAACTTGGAAATATTACATTTGGTCCCCAGGTCCATAACATTGATATATATTGTGAACAGCTGGGGCCAAAATACTGATCCTTGTGGTACCCCACTAGTCATAGCCTGCCAAAGCAAGAATGACCTGTTCATTGCTGCTTTCTGCTTTCTACCTGTTAGCCAGTCCTTAATCCATACCAGTATATTGCCTCCTGTCCCATTTGCTTTTATTTTGCTAACCAATCTCCTGTGGAGACTTCATGAAAAGCCTTCTGAAAATCCAAGTATACTACGTCCATCGACTCTCCTTTACTAATTTTGTTAGCAGCATCGTGAAAAAACTCCAACAAGATGTCAGACATGATTTCCCATTTGCAAATCCATGCTGACTATGTCCAATCAGATCATGAGTATCCATTTATTACATTCTTTACAATAGATTCCAGCATTTTCCCTACTACTGATATAAGGCTTAACAGGTCTGTAGTTCCCTGTTTTCTCTCTTCCCTCCATTCTTAAATAGTCGGGTGACATTTGCTAACTTCCAATCTTCAGGAACCATTCCAGAATCTATAGAATTTTGGAAAATGATCACCAATGCATCCACTATCTCTAAAGAAACCTCTTTCCATGCTACTTGTTCAAATGGAGGCCTAACTAGTTTCCATTCCTCTGCCTGGCCGAACTTGTTCCCTCATTGATTAACTTCTCTTTTAACTTGTCTCACATCCTCCAAATAAAAGCTGCTTCTGTGGACACTCACATGGCACTTAGCTATGCTTTTCTTTTTGTGAGGTATGTGAAACATTCCTTGTTCTACTCGGGTTGGCCGGGTTGGGGGTGAAGGGTGTGGTGGTGGTGGTGGCCCTCCCTCAACTCTTTTTTCTGGTAGATTGATGAATGTATTAGTGCTGTTTCCTGTTCTTGCCCTGAATTGGAAAACTTCTTCAATTTTGCTTCTAATTTCTACCCTTCTCTCGCCTTCATGTAGTGCATTTCCAACTCGTCTCTTCCCTTCCTTGACCCCTCTGTCTCCATTGCTGGGTATAGACTATCGACAAATATACATTATAAGTCCACTGACTCTCACAGCCACCTCAACTATACTTCCTCACTTCCAGTATCCTGTAAGGATTCTATTCCATTCTCCCAGTTTCTCCGTCTCCATCGCATCTGTTCTGATGATACAACCTTCCATACCAGCGCCTTCAATATGTCTTCCTTTTTCTTCAGCTGAGGATTCCATCCCAAACAACCCCCAGCCATTCATAGCAGGGCCCTTGACTGTGACCTACCAATTTCCCACACTTCTGCTCTCACCCTTCCCTTCCCTCCCAGAACCACAATAGAGTTCCCGTTGTCCTTATCTTCCACCCCACCAGCCTCTGTATTCAACAGATCATCCTTTAGTATAACGCCGCCACCAAGCACACCTTTTCCTCCTTGACACCGTGGCCCATTCTTATCATCCCCAGCACCCTGCCCCCTT
This sequence comes from Carcharodon carcharias, assembly GCF_017639515.1. Taxonomy (NCBI): domain Eukaryota; kingdom Metazoa; phylum Chordata; class Chondrichthyes; order Lamniformes; family Lamnidae; genus Carcharodon; species Carcharodon carcharias. The sequence goes on along the minus strand of NC_054472.1, from coordinate 119,101,823 downwards.
CCCAAAAAGCTTTCCATGCAGGTGCAGGAGATGTAACACCTGCCCTTTTCCCTCCTCTCTCCTCATCATCCAAGACCCCAATAACACCTTCCAGGTGAAGCAATTTAAATATACTGCTTTCAATTTTGTATACTGTATTTGCTGCTCACAATGTAGTCTCCTGTACATTGGGAGATCAAACGCAGTCTAGACGACTGCTTTCTGGAACACCTCGGTTCAGCCTACAAGCATGACCCCGATCTTCCAGCAGTTTGCTATTTTAATTCCCCATCTTGCTCTCATGCTGACATCTCTGTCCTCAGCCAACTGCAGTGTTCTGGTGAAGCTCAACCTAAGCACCTCATCTTTTGATATTCGATTAAGCGCTTCACAGCCTTCTGGACTCAACATGAGTTCAGCAATTTCAGATTGTAATCTTTGTCCTGCCCCCCCCCCACCCTACCACATTTTGTCTCCATTTCTTTGCATGTGTCAGCCTTTACCTTGTTTTTCTTATCTTTGCGTTTGGATGGCAACTGTTCATTATTCAGCCATTTCACTACCTCTGAACACATCTTTTGTTTTTCGTCCCATTCCTACTCCTTATGGCTTTTCTCCACCAACTTTTTTGTCTTTAATGTCTTCCATTGTCTGCCCTATCACAGATCTTCCCTTTTGTTCTTCCTGACCCCCTCTCATTTCACCTCCTTAACAGTTATAACATTTCTAAATTTTTCCAGTTCTGATGAAAGGCCACAACCTAAAACATTGGGCTGGATTTTCACCAAGTCAAGAGACCTTTAAAAATGGCAGCCAGCACCCGATTACAGGATTCCTGACCCCATTCCCAGGGTGCAGGCTGGTTTGGGTTGCAAGTCCGCACCCTGAACTCCTGACCTGGGCTGGCTCCATTGCAGGGATAGGAATTTCCTAGTCCTGCACAATTTTCATGGAGTCAGACCAGCTTTTCAGTGAGTTATGGTACACAGCACCTGAGGTGTCATGAACCATAGTCTGCAGGAGGGGACCTTCTATAAGATAAGTTCATTGGTTCTCCTCGTGCCCCCATGCCATGCTAAGCCTCCCCAAGTAACCCCTATGACCCCCGCCATGCAAACTCAAATGATTTTTTGAAAGATTATGAACATTTTATAAAAAATGCACTTCTCCTAGCCTTTCCCTCTCCTTCAATACCCCTCATTAAGATTTCAAGCCTATTTTACAAGCATAAAACATCTACCTAAAGGTCCGATATGGCAGGTGATGTGCACACACATTCTTTGTTGTGAGTGTGCCACCTTGTTAGGGCTGCTCAATAGGCATCTAGGACAGGTGCTGGAAATTGGTGTTGGCCCCCTCCGATTTTGCAAATGCATGAACCCTTTCCCAGACTGGTCTTTGAATTAATGCAGTATGTGCAAACCTTAAAGAAAATGCTAGAGGTTGCTGAAAGGTAAGTTTTTTTTGAATTTTTTTACTTTTTGAGACACCAGCAGTTGGACTGCGGCTGGCCATTGCTTGCACCCACCCTCCCTCTCGCAATCTCATCTAATTTCTAGGGCTTAATGTTTGTCCTATAAACAATTTTACTGTTTTATTCCACGCTTTATATTTATAAGACTTGCATTATTATGTATGTTAATTTTTCTATCTTCCACCAGGGAATCATTATCTTCACAAATGGATCTAACTATAACTAAAGCAGATTCTGAACAGCTAGCTCGAGCTATTGCAGAGGATCAGTGTTATGAACTTGATCAGGAACTGAAGAAAGTAACAGTGCGACATAAGCAAGAGCAAAATGAGAAAGACAACACCATTTCCTTAGTAAGCTTGGATATTTTGCACACAGTAACTAATTAGCAGGAATAAAGTTTAAGTTTTTATTATATCTTCACACCTTTTACGACATTTAGCATTGCATTATTTCTTCTGTTAAAAAATGTGCAAATGTTTATTCATGTTTAGCTAGAGGAATCGAATAGAACCCTGACCAAAGATGTAGAAAATCTATCAAAGGAAAAAGCAGAACTTGATGAAAAACTGAAGACTATGGAAGAAGGTATGGAACATATCTGATCACATTTTAATTAATTTTAAATTGACTATTTTAGTTATGCCAGTTATTGCCTATTATAAAGCTCATTGTTTAAAATTGATCTGTAATAATGTAGTAATAATGACTGCTGTAGCAGCCTAGACAATGGTAGAGGCACCATAGACTGCAGATTGAAAAGTTATACACGGTTTCCACTTTTGATGATTTTCTAATGCTCTTGGTGGAAGGTTTGTATGCACACTTGGAGGGAAGGCCTAGCATGGGGTCAACAGTATTGTTTCTGATTGTCCACAGCCTTGTCAACTTAAACATAACTGATGTATGTATCTCTCACCACAGATACTGCCAGAGCTGCTGAGTTTTTCCAGCATTTTCTGTTTTTATTTTATATTATAAATGATGTTTACTCAGATGAGATACCAGAAGTGCCCATAGATCCATGTCATTGGTACCTTAAGGAGAAGCAAAGGAAGAGTACTGACAGATATGGCTGGCAACATGTGTATTTGTTAGTTTGTACAAGTTACTTGCTATTTAAATATAGTCTGCCTTTTTATAGAGAAGGTAACTCACAAAATTGACAGCACAAATTACTTCTACAAAAATGTTTGTAAAATTGAAATCTATCCAGAAAAATACTTTCAGTATGGCAAAAGGTTTTTTTTGTTACTTATTCTTGGGTATGTGTATTACTAACAAAGCTGCCATTTATTGGCCATCCCTAGTTGTCTTTGAGAGGTGGTGGTGAGCTGCCACTGTGAACCATTATAGTCCACGTGGTGTTGATAGACCCACAGTGCTATTAGGGGTCGTTCTCGGATTTTGACCCAGTGACATTGAGGAATGGTGATATAGTTCCAAGTCAGAACAGTGTGTGACTTGGAGGAGAACTTGCAGGTGGCGGTGTTCCCACACGCCTACTGCCCTTGTCCTTGTAGGTGATAGAAGTTGTGGGTTTTGAAGGTACTGTTGAAGGAGCCTAGATGAGTTGCTGCAGTGCATCTTATAAATGGTAGATACTGCTGCCATCTGTGCCAGTGGTAGATGGAGTGAATTTTTATGGTGGCGGATGACATGCCAATCAAGTGGGCTGCTTTGTCCTGGATGGTGTTGAGTTTCTTAAGTATTGTTGGAGCTGCACTCATCCAGGCAAATGGAGAGTATTCCATTATACTCCTGGCTTGTGCCTTCTAGATTGTGGACAGGCTTTGGGGAGTCAGGAGGCGAGTTACTCACTGTGGAATTTCCAGCCTTTGGCTTTGCCTTTGAAGCCAAAGTTTACACGGCTGGTTCAGTTAAGTTTCTAGTCATTGGTAATTCCCACAGGATGCTGATATTGGAAGATATTGTAATGTAGTTGAATGTCATGGGAAATGGTTAAATTCACTCTTGTTAGAGATGGAACATAGGAACCTAGGAAATAGGTGCAGGCCTGCCATCCCAAGAATCAGTCTGGTGAACCTTCATTGCATTCCCTTTATGGCAACTACATCCTTCCTTAGATAAGGAAACCAAAACTCTACACAGTACTCCAGGTGCAGTTTCACCAAGGCTCTATACAATTGCAACAAGACTCCTTTACACTTGTACTGAAATATTCTTGCAAGAAAGGCCAACATGCCATTTGTCTTCCTTATTGCTTGCTGCACCTGCGTGTTACCATTCAGTGACTTATGAACAGGAACACCCAGGCCCCTTTGGACATCAACACTTCCCAATCTCTCACCATTTAATAAATACTCTACATTTTTTTTTCTTCCAGAAGTGGATAACTTCACATTTTTACACATTTTATTCCATCTCCCTTGTTCTTGTCCACTCACTTAGCCTATTTAAAAATCCCCTTGAAGCTTCTTTGCATTCTCCTCATAACTCACAGTCCCACCTACTTTTGTGTCACCAGCAAACTTAGAAATATCACATTTGGTCCCCACATCCAAATCATTGATATAGATTATGAATGGCTGGGCCCAAGCCATTAGATCTTTCTAGTACCCCCACTAGTCCCAGTATGCCAAACTGTTTTTCCTACTCTCTGTTTTATGTCTGTTAACTAATTCCATATGCTCTAATTTTGCTTACTAACCTCCTGTGTGGGACCTTATCGAAAGCCTTCTGAAAATCCAAATACACCACATCCACTGGCTTCGCCTTATATATTCTGTTAGTTACAAAAACTCTAACAGTTTGTTAAGCATCATTTCCCTTTCATAAATCCATGTTGACTCTGTCCAATTGCACCATTATTTTTTAAGTGTCTAGTTGTCACACTCTTTATAAAATGTGTCACATTATAGAAGGTGTCCTCTGTGTGATGACTGGACTTCTCACCAGAAGGACTGTGCGATGCTCACTCCTACAAACACTGTTATGGACAGATGTATCTGTGATGGATAGAATGGTGAGGACGAGGTCAAGTAGGCCTTTCCCTCTTGTTGGTTGTCTCACCAGGTGTTGCAGGCCCAGTCTGGAATATATGTCCTTCAGTACTCAACCAACTCAGTCAGTGGCGGTGCTTCTTAGTAATTCTTGACATTGAATTCCTCCACCCAGGGTACATTCTGTGCCCTTGCTACTCTGTGTTTCTTCCAATTGGTGTTCAGCGTGGATGAGCACTGATTAATCAGCTGCAGGGGATGAGGTAGGTGGTAATCAGCAAGTTTCCTTGCCCATGTTGGGCCTGATGCCATGAGACTTAATGGGGCTTGGAGTCAACATTGAAGACTCCCAGGGGCACTCCTTCCTGACTGTAAACTACTGTGTCGCCTCCTCCAGTGGGTCTGTCCTGTCAGTGGACAAGACATACTCAGTGATGATGATGGAGGTTCTGCAACATTGGCTGTAAACGATTCGGTAAATATGACAATGTCAGGCTGTTGCTTGATTAGTTTGTGGGACAGCTTTCCCTATTTTGTCACAAGTCCCCAGACAGAAGAACTTGGCAGGGTGGACTGGGTATGGTATGCCTTTGTTATTTCCAGTGCTTGGATCAGTGCGTGGCGGTTTGTCCAGTTTTATTCTTAGTTAATTTTTCTGTAGCAATTTGATACAATTGAGTGGTTTGTTAGGCCAGTTCAGAATCAGTCACATTGCTATGGGTCTGGAGTCACATGTAGGCCAGACCAAGTAAGGACAGCATATTTCCTGCCCTGAAGGACATGAGTGAAACAGATGGGATTTTACGATAATCTGGTAGTTTCATAGTTTTTGTCATTGAGACCAACATTTTATTCCAGATTTATTAATTCATTGAATTTAAATTCTGCCAGTCGTGGAATTTGACCTCATGTCTCTGGACCATTAGTCCTGGCCTCTGAATTACTAGTCCAGAAACATCACCACAATCCCACTATATCCCAACATTGCATTTTGAGAAACTGAAAAGTTTTACCATCAAGCAGTATCAACACACATTACCAACATTCTGCATGACAGATGGTCCAAATTATTTGAATTGTATTCTGATACTTGAGACCATATTAATAATTATGCTAATGAAATTAATTAACTAAACTGACATAGCTGCTAGACTGAGTCTGCGGCAGGTGGTGAGGGAACCAACAAGAGGGAAAAATATGCTTGACCTCATCCTCACCAACCTGCCTGCTGCAGATGCATATGTCCATGATGGTATCGGTAGGAGTGACCACCGCACAATCATTGTGGAGACGAAGTCCCGCCTTCACATTGAGGATACCCTCCATCGCGTTGGATGGCACTACCACCATGCTAAATGGGATAGATTTCGAACAGCAACTCCAACTGGGCATCCATGAAGCGCTGTGGGCCATCAGAAACAGCAGAATTGTACTCAAACACAATCTGTAACCTTATGGCCCGGAATATCCGCCCCTCTACCATTACCATCAAGCCAGGGGATCAACCCTGGTTCAATGAAGAGTGCAGGTGGGCATGCCAGGAGCAGCATCAGGCATACAAAAAATGAGGTGTCAACCTGGTGAAGCTATAACATAGGACTACTTGCATGCCAAACAGCATAAGCAGCAAGTGATAGAACAAAGCGATCCCACACCAAGGAATCAGATCTAAGCTCTGCAGTCCTGCCACATCTAGTCATGAATGGTGGTGGACAATTAAACAACTCACTGGAGGAGGAGGTTCCACAAATATCCCTATCCTCAATGATGCAGGAGCCCAGCACAGCAGTGCAAAAGATAAGGCTGAAGCATTCGCAACAATCTTCAGCCAGAAATGCTGAGTGGATGATTCATCTTGGCTTCCTCCAGAGGTCCCAAGCATCACAGATGCCTGTCTTCAGCCACTGGATACTGCAAAGGCTATGGGCCCTGACAATATTCCAGCAATAGTATGAAGACTTGTGCTCCAGAACTTGCCGCCCCCCCCAGCCAAGCTGTTCCAGTACGGCTACAACACTGGCATCTACCCGGCTATGTGGAAAATTGTTCAGGTATGTCCTGTACACAAAAAGCAGGACAAATCCAACCTGGCCAATTACCACCCCATCAGTCTACTCTCGATCATCAGTAAAGTAAGGAAAGGAGTCATCAACAGCGCTGTCAAGCAGCACTTGCTTAGCAATAACCTGATCACTAATGCCCAGTTTGGGTTCCGCCAGGGCCACTCAGCTCCTGATCCCATTACAGCCTTGGTTCAAACATGGACAAAAGAGCTGAGATGAGGTGAGAGTGACTGCCCTTGACATCAAGTCAGCATTTGACCGAGTGTGGCATCAAGGAGCCCTAGCGAAACTGGAGTTAATGGGAATCGGGAAAACTCTCCGCTGGTTGGAGTCATACCTAGCACGAAGGAAGATGATTGTGGTTGTTGGAGGACAGTCATCTCAGCTCCAGGAAATCACTGCAGGAGTTCCTCAGGGTAGTGTCCTAGACCCAACCATCTTCAGCTGCTTCATCAATGACCTTCCTTCCATCATAAAATCAGAAGTGGGGACCTTCACTGATGATTGCACAATGTTCAGTGCTCTTTGTGACTCCTCAGATACTGAAGCAGTCCATGACCAAATGCAGCAAAACCTGGACAATATCCAGGCTTGGACTGACAAATGCCAAGTAACATTCGCCCCACACAAGTGTCAGGCAATGACCATCTCCAACAAGAGAGAATCCAACCATTGCCCCTTGATGTTCAATGGCATCACTAAATTCCCCCACTATCAACATCCTGGGGGGTTACCATTGACCAGAAACTGAACTGGACTAGCCATATAAATACTGTGGCTACAAAAGCAGGTCAAAGGCTAGGAATCGTGCGATGAGTAACTGCCTCCTGATTCCCCAAAGCCTGTCCACCACCTACAAGGCACAAGTTAGGAATGTGATGGATACCCCCCACTTGCCTGGATGAGTGCAGCTCCCACAACATGGAAGAAGTTGAACACCGTCCAGGACAAAATAGTCCCCTTGATAGGCAATGCAAACACAAACATTCACTCCCTCCACCACTGATGCACAGTAGCAGCAGTGTGTACCATCTACAAGACGCACTGCAGGAATTCACCAAGGCTCCTTAGACAGCACCTTCCAAACCACAACCACTACCACTTAGAAGGACAAGGGCAGCTGATAGATAAGAACATCACCACCTGGAAGTTCCCCTCCAAGTCACTCACCATCCTGTCTTGGAAACATATCGCCGTCATTGGGTCAAAATCCTGGAATTCCCTTCCTAACAGCACTGTGGGTGTACAAACATCACATGGACTGCAGCGGTTCAAGAAGGCAGCTCACCACCACCATCTCAAGGGCAACTAGGTATGGGCAATAAATGCTGGCCCAGCCAGTGAATCCCACATCTCATGAATGAATTTTAAAAAAAAGGTATGCAATGTTGCATGACAATATTTTCCTCTGAACATTGGACTAAAGACTCCAAAAGCTGGAGAGCATTTATTTCATCCATATTTTCCTTATGTTTCATTGTCTAGCATATTTTGCTTTCCTAGACTCTAGCATATTAGTCACATTTGGGCGGATGATTTGCTCCCAAGCCTTCCCCAGTACCAATCGTAATCATCTGTTAGGATGTGCATAGAACTGACCAGACCTGACTATTCCTTCAGTTTTTCTTTCTTCCTTCCTTTGGGGCAAATCCCTGTCCGCTCCACAGCAGCGTTTTTGAGATGGAGAGCACTTTGAATGTTGGTTAGCAAAAGTGTTACTGTGCACCCATGTATATGAGAGCAAGAGGAGGGAGATGGGATTTTTTTTTATATATCCTATTATGATTCTGTTTAAGAACTTCAGTCAGTTACTGCAACAACAGAAACTTATATAACGTCTTTAATGTAATGAAAGATCACACGGCGCTCCAGAAGAGCATTATAAAACAAAGTATGAAACTGCGTCACATAAGAAGATATTAAGTCAGATGACCAAAAGCTTGGTCAGAGAAGTAGGCTTTTGTGTCTGATAGGAAGAAAGTGCAGTAGAGAGAGGTGTTGGAAGAGAATTCCAGAATTTGGTGCCTAGGCAACTGAAGGCACAGCCACCAATGGTCGGGCAATTTTCATTGGGAATGCACAAGACGCCAGATATCTTGGAGGTTTGTGGGGTTGGAAGAGATTGCAGGAATAAGAGAAGAGTAAGCCCATGGAGGGATTTGCAGACAAAGATGAGAATTTTAAAATCAAGTCTTGCTTGACCAGGAGTCAATATAGGTCAGCAAGCAAAGGTATAATAAAGGAATTAGAGAAAAATAAGATAATATGATGTTCAAATGTTTAAAACAATTAGAATTCAGATCATAACCATCTAGAGCTCTGAGCTGTCTGAATATATAGTTATTATCATACAAATGATTATAATGCTATATATTAGCTGAGCTGTAATAAATAAGCATTCAGAGCAGAGGAAGATACAAAGACATGGGGAAAAGCAGGACATTGGGATTAGTTTTGGATTGTTCTAGTAAAGACCTGTCTTCTGTGTTGCAAACTTGTATGGTTTTTATATCTTGTTTAAGGAAATGCATCTGACAGATCAATCATTATTACTCGATTATAAATTTCTTTCAGAGTCGCAGAAGAAGAAGGAGGAAGACTTAAACAACATGAAATCTAATTATGAAAAGATAATTAGCCAGGAACGCACGCTGAAAACACAGGTAGATGTTTTAAAATTCTCCTAACCATAAATAGTCACATACTAATACAGTTTTCCAATAGTTTCTGCTGGTTTTTGTGGGTACATTTTCATGCATGTTTTATGTTTGCATCAATTAGGCTGTTAATAAGCTTGCTGAGATTATGAACCGCAAAGATATCAAAGTAGATCGAAAGAAAGCAAATACAGCAGATGTCCGAAAAAAAGAAAAGGAAAACAAAAAATTGCAACTGGAATTGAACCAAGAGAGGGAGAAATACAGTCATGTTGTTGTGAAGTATCAGAAGGACCTAAATGAAATGCAAGCAGTAAGGAAATCTTACATGGATATGCTAACTGTTATTTTTGTATGGATACATAATCTAGTAAAATATTGGTGGTGTTCTCACCTGTCAATTTTTCTTTTGTAACTTCATATATCCACGTTGTAATCGCACACTCCTCCAGTGGTGGCACCACAGTGTATCCTTGGGAGGGAATTTAATGATAGCATGACAAGTTTGCATAGATAGTTTCCATTAGAAAAATGGATATCAGACTTTTGTAATGGAGATCAAATAATAAATCCAAAATGTGTGATTTAAAAATTGGGTCTCAATTTTGCCTATACACCCTGGTCAAGTATTCCTGCGTGTGAGATTTAGTGTGTCGTGAAAGAATGATATCCTGTAGTGTGGACTGCACTGCAGAAAATTCAACATCAAACCGGCAAGGATGGGAATGTGGTCCAAGGCTGCCACAAGTGGCAAGAAAAGGTTGAGAGTTGGTCAGTTAATTCCCTGTTTGGATGAAATCAGGAACTATGCTAAACAGAGCTTAAATGGCCATTCCATAGTATTAGTATGTTAAATGCTTTTTGCATTTCCACACATTTCAGGAAATATGTAATGTCATCATGTAGATTTTTATGATTATAGCCCTGAGATTGTAATTTATACATCCTAGTTGTCAATTTTTGTTAAGTCAACAACAGCCAAAAAGGCTACAGGTATGTTTTTGCAATATGGCAAGGAAATATATTTTATAAAAGTGTATTTATCTGAAAGTGGACTTGATGACTTTCTACTATAATCCTGAAATACTACAGTTTTCTCTTAATTTGACTGTTTATTTTATTTAAATATTACAGCAATTAGCAGAGGAATCTAACCTTCGTACAGAGCTCCAAATGCAGCTTGACAGTAAGGACAGTGATCTTGAACAACTTCGTTCTAAGCTTCAAGACCTCCAGCTCCGTATGGATAACACAAGTGTAGCCAGTTTACAGACTGAGGATTCTGATGGAAATGTAGCTGGTAAGGTTAACTTAAACTTAACAGTTTACTTTTGCCGAAAGCATTTTGTATCTATGTATTCAAGGAATTAATTTAATTTAAAATTATTTTTGCACAATTGAGCAATAGTTTCTGTCCTTCCTTTATGTGCCAGTATGGGTAAAAGTAGATTCATTTAAAAAAATCAGCACCAGAACATAAATAATTTTTAGTAGTTAATTTTACTCTTAAACCTTATCCATCCCACATTATCCATCCCACTCCCAAGGTTAGGTTCCTTTATTCAAGCTGCCCTTGATTAAACAGGTGGGCTGGCAGCTGGTAAAGTTAAAGAGGGTGAGAGTGGTACAGTAGATTAGCACACTAACTTTTCATTTCAGAGATCACAATTTCTGTTCAGCCTAGGAAAATTGTCGTCTCTGCTTGTGGTTTTAAAGTCCAAAATAAAATTAATTTGAACAATCTTGACCCAATCCAACTGTGACAAAGGAAAAATAAACTGGCTATAATTTAGCATTTGTTGACATTTCATTTGGATGACACAAAGCTGGCTAGTGCAGCAATTGGAGAAATTCTGCGTGCTTGATGGAGTGCGCTTCTGAGTTTCAGACAAATTCTTTGGGCAAAAAAGAAGGAGCTTTACTCTGTGGTAGACTGCTATATCTGACCTAAAGAATATTCAAGACTGACTATGCATTCAAGAGTGAAAAATGTTTGGATTTACAGCAATATAACCCCTAACTTGGAACATGGAATGCATTTTAGAATGCTGAGGGAAGTAGGGTGGATATTGAGAAAATGTAAACCATAATCTTCCAATCCTCCTTATGGCACTATAGGATTAGAGAATTGCAAATGTTATACTTTTATTTGAAAAAGAATGTAAGGGTAAACCCAATAAATACAGACCAGTCAAGTTAACCTTGGAAATGATAATCCAGGACAAAATTAACAGACACTTGGACAAGTGTAGATTAATTAAGGAAAGCCAGCAGAGATTTGTTATAGGCAAATTGTGTTTAACCAACTTGATTGAGATGTGGTCTATGTATCCTTCCAAAAGGTTTGATAAAGTGCCACATGATGGGCTTGTGAGCAAAGTTCACAATGGAATTAAAGGGATAGTGGCAGTACAGATAGGTAGTTGGTTGATGATAGGAAACAAGAATACTGGTGAATGGTTGTTTTTCGAACTGGAGGAAGGTACAAAGTTCTCCAGAGGTCAGTTACTAGGACCACTGCTTTTCTTGATATGTATTAAAGACATAACCTTGAGTGTACAGGCACACTTGCAAAATTTGCAAATTACGCGAAACTTGGAAGTACTGTGGGCCGTGAAGAGAATAGCAATGGATTTCAAGAGGACATCATGTTGGAATGGGCAGACATGTGGCAAATGAAACTTAAGAATGAAGTGATCCATTTTGGTAGGAAGAATGAGGAGAGACAATATGAAATAAAGGGTACTTTGCTAAAGGGGATGCAGGAACAAAGAGACCTGGAGATATATGTGCACAAATCATTGAAGGTGGAAGGGCAGATTGAGAAAGTGGTTAAAAAAGGCTTATGGAATCCTTGAACTTTATAAATAGAAACTTAGGGCCAGATTTTCATTTTGAGCCAATTCAGACTTCAGAAACCCATACCTGCCTCCTCACCTGATTTCTGCCACGTTTTTGCCTCAGAGAGACATGGGTGTGATAAGTATGGGTTTTGCAATTCCCGATTGGGTGTAGGCCCATAAGAGCTCAGGTGCAGAAGTGGCCTGGTCAGAAGACACATCTCAGTTCTCGGGGACATTAGTGCAGCTTTCCACATCATTCTTATTCTCCCTCATCCTCATACCCTCACTTACCCCCATGCTCCCTCATACCCTCATGCTCCTTTTACGCCCCCATTGCCTTGCCATTCCCTACATATATCCTGCATAGCCACTCACCCAGTAACCACCATGACCAGATCTCAGGAGCCTTGTAATAACCATGGAAAGCCTTTGTGATGAATGTGAAGAAAAATTAAACCTCTAATAATCTAATAATCATCATTCAAACACACAAGCATTCATCCTGGAAAAGAAATTCCAGACCCATTGAAAAAAACTTAAATCCCCTCAAGTGTTCATTCAGTTGTAAAACAAAAAATACTGTATTCAGTAACCACATTAAGGGCAAATAAACTTTTAAAAACCTCTTAAAACTGCCAACCAAACTGTGTGCACACACCTCTGCTGAGATAAGTGGTTCATTAGCTTTTGAAACTCAGACAAGTATTCATAATGGGCTCAGTTATCAAAACAATTATAGCTCCAGACAGTGGAGCCTGTTGAAACCGAAAAATCAGATGGCTCAGATTTCTAAGTTAAAGCAGCAAACCAAATATTTTTCTCCCTTCAAGCACTCACTTCAGATCATGACACTAGAGTTCACAAATACTGTTTTTTTATAATTTGAATGCATAGTGTTACAATACTATTCAGGACCATTAATGTTTAAACAGATCTAGGATAACTTCATAATTAGCAGACAGAATTATGCCACCAGATTTCACATTTTTAAACAAAAACTGACTTTATTGTATATAAGGAGAATTAAACAAAGCAAGCACTATTAACACAGCATAAGTAATTACATGCTGTGTTATGAACTCGATTCTATTTTTTGCTTCCCTCCAAGAATTCCCTTAAATATTACAACAACCTTGAATGTTCATTCACTTCTTTAGGGATGAACCCACAAGTTATGTCATAGCTCTCTGGAATTCACTTTAATTCTCCCCATTCTGTCAGCTATTCTCTGGGGATCTTTCTATTAGCTTCTTGGCTAAGTGACACTCCAACTTTTATTTAATGGCTCACGTCTGTGGATGCCTCAGCCAGCAGATACCTAACTGCCTTTTTTTTTATTCATTCATGGGGTGTGGGCTTTGCTGACTGAGTCAGTATTTATTACCCAGTCCTAATTGCCCTTGAGAAGGTGGTGGTGAGCTGCCTTCTTGAACCGCCGCAGTCCATGTGGTGTAGGTACACCCATAATGCTGTTAGGGAGGGACTTCCAGGATTTTGACTCAGCAACAGCGAAAGAACAGCAACATATTTCCAAATCAGGATGGTGAGTGACTTGGAGGGGACTTCCAGGTGGTGGTGTTCCCATCTGTCTGCTCCTTTGTCCTTCTAGATGGTAGTGATCGTGGGTTTGGAAGGTGCTGTCAAAGGAGCCTTGGTGAATTTCTGCAGTGCATCTTATAGATAGTACACACTGCTGCTACTGTGCATCATGGGTGGAGGGAGTGAATATTTGTGGGTGTGGTGCCAATCAAATGGGCTGCTTTGTCCTGAATAGTGTCAAGCTTCTTGAGTGTTGTGGGAGCTGCACTCATCCAGGCACATGGACAGTATTCCATCACACTCCTGACTTGCACCTTCATCACACTCCTGACTTGCACCTTATAGTTGGTGGACTGGCTTTGTGGACAGTCAGGAGGTGAGCTTCGCAGCTTCCAAGCTAATTCTGTTGACTGCTTTCTGCAACAAGGCTCTGTGGGGACCACTATAGATTTCTTCCTGTACCTGCAAACTAGGAAAATCTTCCTTCAGAAATCCACATTGAGCTTGAGTGCCACTCGCATTCTGCATGGTGAACGTTGAAGTTAGTATTTTCTCTGCTTAAAGTGCAGGCCTGACTAACAATCATCACTTGTTGGCTCTCTCAATCAAGTGAGTTGCAGTCAACACCAAAGCAAAACTGCAACTGCCTGCTTTCTGAACCAACAGCTTAAGCAAAACAAGCTTTCACCACCCCCCACAGCCCACCTCTGTGACAAGATGGTCTCAAACAGAAATGTAGGGCCCACTCACCAACACATAAAATGGTGCACTGTGACCATGCATCATTTAGATTGTCAATTTGGCGGGCACACAGCCATGTCAGTTGCATGCCCGCCGAACTGTCAAAGGCCTAATAAGGCCATTAAAAAAGTAATCAAAGCTGTTAAGAATGCTGCCCATCTAATCTTAAGATTGGTGGGCAGGCGAAGAGCCCAGATGGCCTTCGCATTTTTCATGAAACCTCATCCACGGACAGGATGAGGTTTCATGGAGGGTTCATTAATTAAATAAAATTTTTGAAAAATTCATTGGACATGCCCCAGCTCATGTGAGTTTCACATGAGGGGGCATGTCCTTAAAATTTCTTTTTTACCTTTATTACATTTTTCAAAACTTAAACTAATCTCCCTGAGGCACCTCCATGCCTCAGGGAGATTTCTGTGCGTTTTCGCGTGCATGCGCAAAAGAGCGCAGGCCCCGACTCAGGAAATCACCCCCCCCGCCCCCACTGCCCGCACAGGGAGTGCTCAGCGCTTCCGGGTGTGCGTCACGCTGGGCGGGCCTTAATTGGCCCATCCACGTAAAATGGCAGCGTGCACCTGATTGGGGGTGCCAATCAGGTTCATGCTTGCTCTCACCTGCCCCCCTGATGGGGGTAAAATTCAGCCCTCCTTTGAATAATTCCCCTCTTCAGGCTCTCTGGTTCCAATAAGAGATCCAGAGATGGGTCACTATTTTTATTATCAACTCTGACTTTGTAGGATAAACACAGGCAACTTTTTAAATGTAATAACCCAGGCTTGTTTGAGTTGCATTTACTTCAGAGTTATTTTTACCAGTTTCTCAACCAGATGCCCCCATTTTTTCTACAGTTAAAACCATAATTTCTAAAACTGTAAATTATATTCTAAAACTTATGAATTATAAGCTAGATATTTGCAACAATTGTAGCACTTTTCCCAGCAGGACAAGTATTATATTGCATCACAACACTTAACACAATACTGGTCAATATAATTGTCAACTTACCTTTACAGGACAGTGCACTATGATCAATCACTACAGTAAAAACACATCTAATTCACAAGAAAGCATCTCATAATGACATTTGAAGTTCTCAAAAGATTTAATTCTTACACGTTAGAATGTCTCCAACGCCTGGGCAAGCTTCCCCCAAGGCTCATGGACACTCTTATCTGGCAGGTTTTCCAGCAGCTTCCAAAACCTGCTGAACCTGCGAAAAATACTGGGGGGCATAAATACAAATGTCCCCTAAGCCTGTCAGTGGTGACCCCTGCCTAAACCTCTTCTCACCTACACAAAGTTTGTGCGGGCCTCTTTTCGAGGGCAGAATTTAAATTTCCAATCCTGCAGCCTCAGCGTTTTGATTCCCGCACCCATTCCCGACTTTTTTTGGTATTTGAAAATCTAGCCCAGAAAGTACAGAAGAAAAGATGTTAAAGCACCTTGGACAGCACCTTCCATACCCATGACCACTACCATCTAGAAGGACAAGGACAACAGATGCATTGGAACACCACCACCTGGAAGTTCCCCTCCAAACCATACACCATCCTTACTTGGGAACATATTGCCATTCCTTCATGGTTGCTGGATCAAAATCCTAGAACTCCCTTCCTAACAGCATTATGGGTGTACCTATACCACATGGACTGCAGTGATTCAAGAAGGTTGCTCACCACCACCTTCTCAAGGGCTACTAGGGATGGGCAATGAACCCTGGCCCAGCCAGCGAAGCTCACATCCCATGAATGAATTTTTAAAAAGAAACTTTACAAAACACTAGCTTGGTTTCAGCTGGAGTACTGTGTCTAATTCTGAGCACCACACTTTAAGAAGTCTTTAGCGAGAGTGCAGAAAAGATTTATGAAATGGTTCCAAGGATGAGGGACTTCAGTTTTTGGATAGATTTGAGAAGCTGTAATGTTCTCCTGAGAGAAGAGAAGGTTGAGACGAGATTTGATAGAGGTGTTCAAAATCACGAGGGGTCTGAACAAAGTAAATAGAGAGAAATTATTCTCATTGGCAGAAAGATCTACAACCAGAAGACACAGATTTAAAGTGATTGTCAAAAGAACCAAACTTGACATGATGAAAACATTTTTATGCAGTGAGTGTTTAGGATCTAGAATGCAGAGTCTCAGAGTATGGTGGGGGCAGATTCAATCATGGCTTTCAAAAGAGACTTGGATAAGCAGCTGAAAAGAAGCAACGTACAGGGCTATGGGAAATGGCAAGGGAGTGGAACTATCTATATTGGTCTTGCAGAAAGCAAATATGGATGCAAAGGGCTGAATGGTTTCCTCCTGTGCTGTGTAATCATTCTATGATTCTATAAAGAAAAACCTTTATAAAACGGAATTAAAATTTGTCATCATATCTATGATGCTATTCCAATTTTGTTTTTGTCTGCTGGAAAGTAATCTTGCAGTGACTAGCTGGTACTTGAATTCAAATCCAGAATTTGTCATTGACATCAACCCACTCAGGTACCGACCTGCTAACATTCTTCGTTATTAAATAGTTTATTCATTAAAATCCCATTTACTTTATGGGACGTTATATTATGGTAGAGTTTTTTTTTTAATTATGTTCTAGTTAAAGCCTTTCCTTTCATAGAAGTGCCTTTTATTCTTTGTACCTAGTTGGGTGTTCCTCTTGCAACACATGTCTTATCTATCTTTTTCCAGTGAGTAATTGAAAGCCTTGTTCTATTTGCACTTTCTGCATGCTGGCTGACATTTGATGTCTGACTCCATTTGTATCTGATTAAGTCACTTTTTGATATTTAAGGGACAGCATTCCTTTTTATACGTCTACACAATCTTTATTGAAGAACTGCAGAATTACCCATGAAAATGTTTTAACATTTAATTTAATAGGAACTCACAGTCATTGCTGCTTTAATTTGCAATAATTTTCAATTGACTATTCAAGGTTACCGAAATGTTAGAGAAAGTTAATGTCCACTAAGCACATGGGTCAAATTTAAAGTATGCATTAATCCTTTGAGTACTCATACTTATTTAAAAAGACTGAAGTGTCTACATTTTATGATATATGATTAAAATTATTTCCCTACTTTTTATATGGAGCTTGATAAAATGAAATTAGAGAAATCTTATAAATTTCCCATAAAATTGTAATTTCCATGTTTTTCATTGTGATGCAGAATTGCCACACTAGTTTATAAAGTTTATCTTGTACAAGGGATACTGTCTTTTAAACTAAATTTTAATAGCATTATTGTACAAAATATTGAATGCAGCTTAGCATGGTCTTTTTTTAAACAGCCATGGTTGCTTTGCCATTGTGCTACTGAATTGTCTGTAGTTCTCCTATTTCAATATGTTTTTCATAATGTTGCAATATTCTGAAAATCACAGAACTATATTTTGTAGGAATCACTGAGTGTAAGTTTCAGAAAAGAGTTATAAATTTAGGTATTATGGTTAAGTGTACTGAACAATAATGATCTTCTATTTCTCATACATGCTGCCTCTTGGTGGCATCATCTAAAAACATGGGGCCAGAATGTCGATGGAGTGGCAGCCACAGCTGAATTGCCTCTCCACCCCTATTTAATTACACTAAAATGCAGCTGCACCTTTCTCACCCAACATTTTGACTCGGGCCGGCGAGAATAGTGTACTGCAGCCAGGTTCCTGAGGCCTTCAGTTGAGCGTAGCAGAGTCGGAGGAAAGGAAGCCAAGCCCTCTATTTTATGGCACTAACTGTCAAAAAGCACGTATGTTTAAAGATCCTAGCTGCTTTGAGAAACCAAGGACAAGATAAGTCTGTAAGAGGGTAGGACTGGATGGGTGGAGGATCGGGTGGTCGGTTGGTGAGGGGGATATGGGTTGACATTGGGAGTGGGGGGGGGTTAGGTGGTCAGTGAGGATGTTTTGGGTGGTCAGTCGCTGGGAAGGTCAGGAAGGTAGTTAGGGGCGGGGGTGTAGTCTGGGGATCGGTGGGGTGGTCGGATGATCAGTTAGGTGGGTCAGGTGATCAATGAAGAGAGTGGTGAGTGGACAGTCGGGGCAGGTGTTGAATTTTCGGTCAGAGGATCGGGGGGGGGCGGTTAGTCGAGTTGGGAGGGTAGTTGGGGAATTGAGGTAGTTGGGGGAGGCAAGGGGGTAGCCTGGGGGTTGGGAGGGTAGCTGGAAAGGGCGGTTGTCGGGGGATGGGGTGGTCAGAAGGGATGAGAGCTCGTCGGGAGGTCGCGGGTAGTCTGGGAGTCCAGTGGGGGGGGTTAGTACAAAAGTTATTTAGGAGCCAGAAATGATTTTAATTCTTCTAACTTTTCCTGGGTAGCTATTCTGCTAAGACAGTCAGAAACGTCCAAAGTTTCCGATTTCAATCAGAGTATTGGATGGCTCCCAGTGCAGGGTAATTGCCCATTGGAAGTTTGAACTTCTGTGCAATCCTTTTGTGGGGGCTGCTGATGGCAGTTCCCCAGCGCATCTTTGGGGTTGCCCCTGGGTTTGACCCCCCCCCCCCCAGATATCGGAAGTTGTGGGCCTTAATGTCAATTTGCACATATATGCTGGTGACACCCAGACCTCCCTCACCACCACCTTTGTTGATCCCTCAACTGTTTATTCGTCAGGCTGCATGTTAAACATTCAGTCTTTAATGAACCATAATTTTTTTTCATGTAATCATCACGTTCAGCCATCAAGACAAACTCTACTCCCTCACCACCAATTCCAACCTCCACCTTGCCACTATGTTTTTGAACCACTGCTTCCTTAACATCCTGGTTGACCTTGAACTGAGCTCCTGATCTCATATTCTCTCCATCAAAATGATTGTCTGCTTCAACCCCTGCTCCAGCTTATCTGCTGGTGACACCCTCACCTGTGCTTTAGTTACCTCCAGTCTAGACTATTTCAGTGCTCTCCTGGCTGGCTTCTCAGCTTCCATTCTGCATAAACTTGACCTCATCCAGAACTGTGCTGCCTATATCCTAACCGCCACAAAGTCCTGGCGACCTATCACCCCCATGTTCACTAACCTACATCGGCTTCTGGGCCACCAAAACTTCGACTTTAAAATGGTTATACTCAAACCTCTCCATGGCCTCACCTTTCCTATCTTTGTAATATTCTCCACCTACAACCTTCCAAGAAGTCTGCAGTTCTCCAACTCTGTCCTCTTGAGACCTTTTGACTGGGATTCCATTGATCTTCTGTTGAAGCTACAGATTTCAATTTATTTTTTAAGAATCCCTCTGTCCTTGTGTGCATCTTATTAATGTTTTTTTATCATGGCTACTACTCTACTTACTATTGGTTGTAATGGCATATGTTTTCATTAACTTTCAACATATAGTATATTATTGAAAGGAATTACTTGACTCTGATTAACAGCATTTTAACATATGGACTAATTAGCTTTGATAGTGACATTTAAACTATACATTCATTGAAAACTATACATATGAAGTGAAAAGATTGAGATGAGTTTAATTTGGACAGGAAGAGTAAATGCATATAGATCATATGTCGGCAATTTCTTCTCTCAATTCATCCTATATAATAAGTAAATGTCAAGTGATAATTAATTGTTTTCATTATAGCAATTGTGCCCACCCTTCTCCCTATTCCCACAAGTTATTTTAATTGTTTCTTTCCAGCAATACACACACTCAAGTTATGGTGTAATAATGAATTACAAATGCCATGTCGCAAAGACAAGATTGAGGTTCTTACACATTCCTATAGTTCTTAATACATATGTGATGTTATATGTTGGGAATGGATTTGGATGGGTGGAGGAAAATATAGAGGTAGGGAGGACCAAAACGTTGCAAGAAATCGAGGCAATTGCTGCTTTGCCATTCCAGAGCATATCCCTCCTTTCACAGAACCCACATGTCTATGTGGTGAAGCTGAGAACTTTCCAGTGATTGTTGCTACGACTTGTTTTAGGGCACAGTATAAGAAAAGAATCATTGAGGTAAGTAATCAGCCCTTGGAGTGTCAATTCCATGTCCAGGAGCTGCCATTTCAGCAAGATTTAACACTACTGGTTGGGGCCCAGTTAAGCTTAGTAAACACCATCGAAAACTCAACTCTCTAAACTGGCTATTTCAGTACAAATTGCTCACATGCACGTATCCTGCATTCACAATACTATCCTCCATTTCATCAGATGACAGAAAACCTACATAAATCCTAGTTGACCTTCCATGTTAGGTTTGTTGATAAAGATTGGGGCTGCCTTATTCCATTACAGGTGATGAACCTCTGCAACAGATTAAAAAGAAAAAAATTGCATTTATATAGCCCCTTTCACAACTACCAGTATTTCAAAGTGCTTCACAGCCAGTGAAGTACTCTTGAAGGGTAGTCACTGTTCTAATGCATGAAATGTGACAGCCAATTTGTGTACAGAAAGCTCCCACAAACAGCTGTGTGATAATGACTAGATAATCAGACCAGATTTTTGGAGGAAGAACCCAGAAACATGCACTCACCCTTACAATGCCATTTAACCATGTTAAATGTATGCAATGGAATTTTGACCCAAAAATACCAGACTCCAGCTTCCATTATTTTCAGTAAGGTTTAAAAAGTTGGCTAAACATCTTTATATTGTCTTTTAAGCCTAATGATTTAAGAAGGGGAGAAAGAGATGTTAGTGGCAGCCCAATTGTGGAATTTGTCTTATTTCTATAATGTAATTCTATATGACTAGACCTAAAGTGATGATGCTGCTTTCACAAACACAATTCCTGTCAAAGGTGTTATCATTCACGACATGTTCAATTGTTTTTGAATTCAGAAACCAGAATGGAGGGCTGGTTATCGATACCAAACAGAGGAAATATCAAGAGATATGGATGGAAAAAGCAGGTATGAAACTGTTGTTTAAAAAAAAGTCTTCTATCATGTACACCACACTGTTGAATTGTATATTAAACCTGTATAAATCTCCCTTTCCAATAGAATGTTAATTTTAATACCGATCTTGTGAACAAATACACACTCTCAAGTTATGGTACATTATCAACATCTGGTTTAAAATACAAATAGGATAATAAATGTACAAGTTTTATTTATGAAAAATTAAAATTTCTTAACAATAGAAAGTAGCACACATTTAAAAGCGGAGTTAGGAACATTAGGATAGGACCATGTAATGCAACTACTTGGGCCTAATGTGCCATTCAATTAGGCTGATAGCTACTCTTAACTTTCAATTCCATTTTTCTGCCTTAGCTTCATATACTTGGGGCAGACTTTTTCGCTCCCCCGCCAGTGGGCTTGCAGGACTATAAAACTCCCCTGGTGGCCTCCCCGCCACCCTCCTGCCTTTCCCTGACTTGTTCATAATTTTATATGGGGCAGGCTAGGCCTAGGCAAACCCTCACCCTGGCTGAGGCCCTGAAGTGGCCAATTATTGGCTGCTTAAGGTCACTTCCCACCTGGCCCCAATTTTGATGCTGGCAGGAGGACTTCAGGGACAGGGGGAGGCCTCGGTTCCCACCTGTTTGGGTGGGAAGGGGTGAAGGCACCTCCCTCAAGGGCCTCCTTTCCATGTCAGACATCCCCCACCCCCAAGGTCTGTCCCCTGTGGATACTTCCAACCTCTCCATCAAGACCCCTACTCCACTGGGCCTCACCTTCCCTCCCCGCCATGAGACCCCTCGCACTTATCTTGTTCTGGACTCCAAGACATTGAATCTGGGGACTGCTTGTGGTCCCAGTCCTGGCCACTACTGCCAGTGCCGCAGCTGACCAATCAAATTAGTCAGCAGCTCTCTGAATCGGGACACCCGTGAGGGGTGGAAGCCCAGTCTCCAGTGGGGCTGCTGTGGTTGACAGAGATGCGTTTCCCTTCGACTCTTTGAGTGGCAGGGCTGGAAACCCCACTATCTGAAAAGCCCTGACCTTGATTCTTTTATCTAACAATAATGTATTGATCTCAGTCTTGAAAGTTCCAATTGTCCTAGTATCCACAACCCTCTGGGGAAAATGTTCTATATTTCCATTACTCGTTATGTGAAAACATGCTTTCTGATTTTGCCCCTGAATGGCCTAGCTTCAACTTTAAGGGCAGGATTTTCCCCTTGGCGATTTGGGGGCGGGGCCCGCTCGCCGAGGGGAAAATGACACATCTGGAGGAATCCCCGACGTCATCCCGGTCCCTTTAAATTTTTAGGCAGACGTGCGGACAGCGAGATCAGCTGTCCACCCGCCAACCTTTCAATGGCCAATTGAGGCCACTAAGGCTCATTAAGATAATTAAATTCCATCCATTGTTTTATCTCTACCTTTTAGCCTATTTCGATCCCTTCCCTTCACCCCACCCCACCCCCACTTGGGCTATCTGTACCTTGCTCGTCCTGCTTTCTACCCTTAATTAGCACATTCCTTAGATAATATCACCACCTTCAACATGTCTTTGTCCTTTTGTCTATGATATCTTTTGGCTATCTCCACCTATCACTGGCCCTCTATCCAGCTCTACTTGTCCCACCCCCCCTTAAACCAGCTTATATTTCACGTCTTTTCTGTTTTTAGTTAGTTCTGTTGAAGAGTCATATGGACTCGAAACGTTAACTGTGTTCCTCACCACAGATGCTGCCAGACCTGCTGAGTTTTTCCGGACATTTTTATTTCTGTTTAAGATAATTAAAGACCTGCCTGTCCAAGCTCAAGGCTGGCAGGCAGGCCAGGAGCCCCAGCGGCCTTCTGATTATTCATGAAACTTCATCCACTGGCGGGATGAAGTTTCATATCCATTTTTTAAACATTTAATAAATTTTATGTTTATTATTAACATGTCCCACCTCATGTGACATTGTCACATGAGGGGGACATGTTAATAATTTCAATATTTATCTATTTTTAGACTTTGCTTACCTGTCACGAATCTCCCTGAGACAGGACTTTGCCTCAGGAAGCAGTGTGCTCTTTTGCACGCATGTGTGAAAGAGTGCACTTTGACAGATGGGGGTTCCCTCCCCCATCTGCACAGTAGTATGTCATAAACATTGAGGTTGGTTTTGGGTGGTAGGGTAGAGGGGTAAGTTGGTACCTGCTGCTGCAACAATCATGCCCAGGCTATTTTAATTCCGGGTCTTCACTATCTTTCCATTTCCTAATTTGGAAATATTGGTAAACCATGGCTACCCACCAGCACACAGGCAAGTGTGGGTAAGGGAGTTCCGGGAGGGTGTGGTGGAGGGAGGGAATTCCCATCTGTACATGTTAAGTAGTATGTCATAAATGATCAGCTGTCCTTTTTTATTAACAGGCAGCTCGATGTTCATTCTTGATCATGCACAATCAGAAAGCATAGCATGATTGTCTTTAAAAAATTTAAAAAATAAAGTTCAGGATTAAGATCATCAGGTTTTAAGTTACAGCCCAAAAGGAACATGAGAGAAGCAGATATAGCGCTTCCTGTCAGGCAGGCCACTAGGCGGGCCTTAATTGGCCTGCCCACTCAAAATGGCGGTGGGCCCCATTTCGGTGGCAGGGGTCGGCTGTCCGCCCGCCGGTGGGGCCCGCACGCCATCCGAGGGCAAAATTCTGCCCTAAGAGTTGCCCCCTTTTTTGATTCCGCAGGTGAGAAAATCATTTCTCTGTATCTCCCAATCAAATTACTCTTACCATTTTAAATACCTCAATCAGATCACTTGCAATCTCCTAAACTCAAGTGAATACAAGCCATTGGGGGCAGGGCCCGCTCGCTGAGGAAAACATTCCATTGGCCTTTATTTGATTGCTTTTTGTACCTGTCAATGGCTTTTATGATTTAGGTTGATACTTGGATGCCACAGGTTAAATTGCAATGAAAGATTGCATAAACGAGGATTTTATTCTCTGGAATTCAGAAGGTTAGGGCATGGTTCAATCAAAGTTTTCAGAATATTAAGGGGAACAGCTAGGGTAGATGGAGAGAAATTATTTCTGCTGGTTTTAGAGTCCAGGACTATGGGACATGTTTGAACAATTAGAGCCAATTCTGAAGTGAAGTCATGCAACTCTTCCATACACAAAAGGTGGTAGGAGTTTGGAATTCACTTCCACAGATGGCAGTTGATGCTAGATCATAATTTTTAAACTGAGATTGATAATGTTTTTCTAAACTAAGTCATTAAAGGATATGGGGGCAGAAAATTGAGTTAGGCCACAGATCAGGCATGATCTCATTGAATGGCAGAGCAGAGCTCAAGGGATTGAATGGCCTACCCCTGTTCCTTTGCTTCTACATGAACTTTATATAATTCATGTGAGTTTCATACTATTTAAAAAATACTCAGATTTATCTTTCTTCAGTCTAAACTGGATGATCTCACATTTGTCTGCACGGTATTCTATTTTTCATAGTTTTGCCCAAACACTTCATCTGTCTACATACCTTTGCAGCTTCATGCTCCATCTGTAGTCTTACTATCCCTCCTAACTTAGTGTAGCTTGTAAACAAATGATATATAACCTTACATTCCTTCATCCAAGTTATTAATAAACATGGTGAAAAACTAAGGCCTCAGAACAGATCCCTGAGGAACACCACAGTGTCACGTTCTACCAATCAGCTTACCTACCCTTTTTCTCGGGTCCCTGTCTCTTATCTCCCAACCAATTTCCAACCCCAATCAAAAGGCCACCTCCTGCTTTGTACCCTCTTACATTAGCTGTAACAATTGCCTTTAACATATCTGCTCTGCATTTCTCAGATTAGGAACTGAGTACAATGAGTCATTTCAGGTTTGGGTACTAACTACTAGTGCTGAAATACTTATTACCACCATCAAGTCTGCGCAGGTCAAACAAGTACCTAACTATTCTAATCCCATTGTCCAGTACTCGGCCCATAGCCTTGTATGCCATGGCATCGCAAGTGCACGTCAGAATATTTGTTAAATGTTATGAAGTTTTCTGCCTCTACCATCCTTTCAGGCAGTGAGTTCCAGATCCCCACCACCCTCTAGGTGAAATAATTCTTCCTCACATCCCCTCTCAACCCCCTGCCCCTTACCTTAAATCTATGCCCCCTGGTTATTGATCCCTCCACCAAGGGGGAAAGATTCCTTCCTGTCTACCCTACCTATGTCCCTCATAATTTTATACACCTCAATCATGTCCCCCCTCAATTTCCTCTCCTCCGGGGAAAATAACCCCAGTCTATCCAATCTCTCCTCATAACTAAAACTCTCCAGCCCAGGCAACGTCCTGGTAAATCTCCTCTGCGCTATCTCTCTAGTGTAATCGCATCCTTCCTATAATGCGGATTCCAGAACCACACGCAATACTCTAGTTGTGGCCTAACAAGCGTTTTATACAGTTCCAGCATAACCTCCCTGTTCTTATATTCTATGCCTTGGCTAATAAAGGCAAGTTTCCTGTATGCCTTCTTAACCACCTTATCTACCTGTCCCGCTACATTAAGGGACCGGTGGACATGTATACCAAGGTCCCTCTGATCCTCGGTACTTCCCAGGGTCCTGCCATTCATCGTGTATTCCTGTGCCTTGTTTGTCCTGCCCAAGTGCATCACCTCACACTTATCCGGATTAAATTCCATTTGCCACTGATCAGCCCATCTGACCAGCCCGTCTATATCCTCCTGTAATCTAAGGCTATCCTCCTCACTATTTACCACCCCAGCAATTTTTGTGTCATCCGTGAACTTACTGATCAACCCTCCTACGTTCAAGTCTAAATCGTTTATATATACACCACAAACAGCAAGGGACCCTACACCGATCCCTGTGGAACCCAGCTGGACACAGGCATCCAGTCACAAAAACACCCCTCGACCATCACCCTCTGCTTCCTGCCACTCAGCCAATTCTGGATCCAAATTGCCTTGGCTCCCATGGGCTCTCACCTTCGTTATCTGTCTCTCATGCGGGACCTTATAAAAAGCCTTGCTGAAGTCCAAGTGGACTACGTCAAATGCATTGCCCTCATCTACACACCTAGTCACCTCTTTGAAAAATTCAATCAAATTGATCAGACATGACCTCCCCTTAACAAAACCATGCTGACTGTCCTTGATTAATCCCTGCCTCTCCAAGTGTAGATTAATTCTGTCCCTCAGAATTGCTTCCAATAGCTTCCCCACCACTGAGGTTAGACTGATTGGCCTGTAATTCCCTGGTTTATCCCTTCCTCCCTTCTTGAATAACAATACCACATTGACTGTCCTCCAGTCCCCTGGCACCTCTCCTGTGGCCAGAGAGGTATTGAAAATTATTGCCAGCGCCCCTGCTACCTCCTCCCTTGTCGCACTCATCAGCCTGGGATACATTTCATCCAGGAGATTTATCTACTTTTCAGCCTGCCAGACCACTTGGAACCTCCTCCCTTTTATGCTAATTTCTTTAATTATATCACAGTCCTTCTGCCTGATTTCCTTACCCATGTCATCCCTCTAATTTGTGAACACTGACACAAGCATTTATTTAGAACCCTACCTATGTCTTCCGGCTCCACACACAAATCACCACTATGGTCCTTAACGGGCCCTACTCTTTCCTATCTATACTCTTACTCTTAATGTACTTGTAAAATAACTTTGGGTTTTCTTTTATTTTACCTGCCAATGTTTTATCATGCCCCCCTTTTGCTCTCCTCATTTCCTTTTTAAGTTCCCCCCTACACATTCTATACTCCTCCAGGGCTTCGGTTGTTTTGAGCCCTTGGTATCTGCCTTAAGCCTCCCTATTTCTCTTTATCCAATCCTGTATATCCCCCGACATCCAGGGTTCCCTGGATTTGTTGGTCCCACTCTTTGTCTTTTCTGGAATATGTTGGCCCAATACGCTCCCTATTTCCTTCTTGAATGAGTCCAACTGCTCTGATGCAGATTTACCTAAAAGTAGCTGCTCCCAGTCCACTCTGGCCAGATCATATTTGATCTTATTAAAATCGGCCTTCCCCCAATTCAGAACTCTGATTTCTGGCCCATCCTTGTCCTTTTCCATAACAACCTTGAATCTAACGGAGTTATGATCGCTATCTGCAAAATGCTCCCCCACTGATATCTTTACCACTTGCCCGGCATCATTCCCTAAAATTAAGTCCAGGACCACCCCCTTTCTTGTAGGACCTTCTACGCACTGGCTTAAAAAGCTCTCCTGAATGCATTTTAAGAATTCCGCTCCCTCTAAACCTATCACACTATGACTAACCCAGTTAATGTTGGGGAAGTTGAAATCCCCCACTATTACTACCCTATTATTTTTACACTTCTAGTTCATGCCATTGTGCAATTGGAATCTCAGAGCCTTGTGCAAGTTGCAAGTTCTTATAATGTACTGTACATACTCATGTCAAAGTCAAATTTTTGAAACCAATTCTTTTAGGCCAAAAGTGATGGGGTCGACTTTTACACGGTAATGTTGTCAAGGTGTTGACACCTGTGCTTGATTTGGGCCCAACTGAAACTGAAAAAGACCCTCATAATGAAACAAAATGAAAACCAACAACACTAAAGACTTCATAT